>NC_087144.1:2540571-3175714 GCF_030705265.1 Helicoverpa armigera
GCAATTTATTAACAGCTGTTCTCTTTATAAAAAAAGTCAATAGGCCAGACACTTTTCCCTATACTATTCCACGAAGTAGGTATTTGCTTTGAAAACCTATTTGGTAACTATGTACGGACGTTTGTTGGAACTATGAAAGCGTTGCGTTTTTCGTTTACAAAAGGAAACCCAAAACAAACGAATAAACACTTTTTTGTTTCAGACAACCTTGAGTACCTGGCTTGTAAACAAAACAAAAATACTCTATGAGTTATAGCAGTCATTAATGACTACATTTTTTATTTTATTTCATGAAGTTTGTAATAATATGTCACCGTAATAAGGCTAGGCTTTCGAACTGGTTTCAGTCATTTTTTCTCGTTTACATTAATCAAAAAAAGTCGGTTAAGGCCGTCTGTTAACTCCTTAACTTCCATTCTTAGTGCGAATTTCTCGAATGTAATCTTAGTTGTAAATGTTTCATAATCTGTAAACATAAATACAGATAAGGCTAAACCGGCGTTGTAAAATGACAGATAAAGTTGAAAAGCGATATTTTTAGAGAAAAAAAAAAACACATAAAAACTCTTTACACTTAAAAAAAAACACAAGCACAAACTTTTCACAGTTGAAACACTGGCACACAATAATCGCACTCCGAATTTAAAATTCGAAACTGAAAAATCGTATTCCAAAATTCGTTCGGTTCAGTTGAGCGCGGCGTGCGTCGATCGCCGGTCGTCGTTCGCGCGCTACTAAAAAACGGACGTTGTACAGTCATCGTATCAAATTATTGCTATCACGAATAGGTACCTATTCGTTGCAACGTTCCGACTGACAGACAGCACATCTGTACGATCACTTTGTATTTTTGCTAAGGTTTCATCCGATCAAGGTGTAGACAGTCTAATCCTATCATTGTTGAAGTTAAGCATTTGTATAGCAATAAGTTACAGGTTACAGTTCATTGCTTTTTAAGAAAATAATTTAATAAGGAAATAACTTACATATTTAAACACCGTCTAGACTACAAAGTTACTTTACTTTTAGACTACGAATACATTTCAAAATCAATAACCTATCTTTAGTTTTGGGTAGCGACAATATTTTAAGAATCGTCTATACCTATATCGGACTACAATGACCTATTGCCAATTCTGGCAACTTTCTTATCGCTCTTAACATTGCAGGCAAGCAGTTTGTTTTCAAACGTTATCGTTCTAACTAAATCGACCTTGGCTTTTATTGCGGTGACCTCTATAAACCCAACCCTGGTTAAAATATTAAGTCGCGGATCTAAGGAATCAATAGGCTCTGTTTCGTTGTAATTCAAAGTGATAAACTTTTATGGATCAAAATAGGGGCTTGAGCACGATTTGTGTACGAGGTGAATATTGATTTCGCATTAAAAGTTGGTCATGGAATTGACTTTATAAAAGTCTTCATCATCCTCCTGCCCTTATCCCAATTTCATTTGGGGTCGGCGCAGCATGTTTTCTTCTTCCATACTCTTCTATCTGCCGTCATCTCACAAGTAACATTCTTTCTTACCATATCTACTTTCACACAATCCATCCATCGTTTTTTTGGTCTTCCTCTTCCACTATATCCGTCCACGTTCATACTCATCACCTTCCTCACAACATGACTCTCATTCCTCCGCATCACATGCCCATACCACGACAGCCGGTTTCCACGCAGTTTTTCTGATACCGGCGCCACTTTCAAACTTCCTCTTATATACTCATTCCTCACTCTATCCATTCGCGTAACCCCACACATACCTCTTAACATTCTCATCTCTGCCGCATGCAATTGTCTTTCATTCGTCGCTTTTGTGGGCCAGCACTCTGATCCATACAAGACAGCAGGTCTGACCATACTCTTGTAAATTTTCCCCTTAAGTTTAAGGGGAATACGAGGGTCACAAGTTGTTCCCGTTACCTGCCGCCATTTCATCCATCCTGCGTTAATTCTGTGCGTAACTGTCCGATCTATTTCGCCATCGCCCTGAATAAGCGAACCGAGGTACCGGAAATCGGAGCAGACTGGAAGAATTGCGTTATCAAGCGCTATGGCTTCAGGACTGGAGAGGCCGCCGAAATCGCAGAACAAGTATTCGGTCTTGGTTCTGCTGATTTTTAAGCCAACATTCTCCAGTCTCTGTTGCCAACTCCCCAATCTGCTCTGGATCTCAGGTCCGTCTTCACTAACCAGGACGATGTCGTCGGCAAACAGCATGCACCAGGGTGCCTCCTCCTGTATGTCCGCTGTCAAGGCGTCCATAATAAGCAGGAAGAGGTAAGGACTTAAAGCCGACCCTTGGTGCAGGCCCACAGCCACACTGAACTGGTCAGTATTGCCGGCCGACGATCGGACATACGTACAGGACTGCCTGTACATCGCACGAACTAACTCCACATACTTCCCAGGCACACCTTTCTCTTTCATGGCCCACCACAACACTTCCCGAGGTACCCTATCATACGCTTTCTCAAGGTCAATGAACACCATGTGCAGATTCCTGTGCACACGTCTGTACTTCTCACACAGTTGGCGAAGTGCGAAGATGGCGTCCATTGTCCCTCGACCTGGCATAAACCCAAATTGGTTTTGGGTAATTTCACTCTCTTCTCGCACTCTTTTCTCTATCACTTTCTCCCATACCTTCATAGTATGCGACATGAGCTTTATCCCTCTATAGTTGCCGCAATCTTGCACATCCCCTTTATTCTTGAAGATGGGCACTAAAGGGGATGTGCAAGATTGCGGCAACTATAGAGGGATAAAGCTCATGCTTTATAAAAGTCTTATAAAACTTAAATATATACTCAGAAAATAAAGAGGAGATATGTTTTCTTTGTTTGTACCCTAAGGGCTCCGAAAGTACTGAACCGATTTAAAAATTCTTTCAATGCTTGAAAGCTAAGTACACTCTTCCCGAGTAACATAGGCTATATTTTATCCCGGTACTGGCAGTAGTTCCTACAGGACGCTGGCGAAACTACAAGAAAAACAGCTAGTGTGTTATAAAAACACAGTCTGAAGATAGTTAGTTTCTATAGATTTTTTTTTTTTCAATTTTTTTTCAGAACTTTTAAATGTATTTTTTGTGTGACATATCTCCATAAAACTGCATGCTACCTATTAAAAACAAAATGATAAATAAAGTCGTCAGACCTTGACTCTGTGACTTTACTGAGCACATTACGTCACCCAGATGTAATAATTATGAATTCCTCACGCGACCACGCTTTGATAACACTAAATATATTTTTATAGTTTACATTAAACACATATGGGCTTGGTAGGCCGTTTAAACCTGGGTAATATGTAAAGTGAAATTACTAGAATCAAGAATGGGTACTATTGTAATGGAGTACAAATATACGCTTTGATTTTGGTTCTACGAAACTGGGGGTTTATTTTAAGGCATATTCGAGCACAAGGCATAAATCTACATAAATATACTATAACATTATAAAGCTGATTGCCTAATTTGAAAAAAAAAAATTGTGTTAGGTAGCCCATCTATCGAGAAAGGCTATGCTTGGTACTTTTATCCGGGTGTAGAAAGACGCGGTTGAAGCCTTCTATTATCTTAATAAAATTAATCGTCATTTTTATCTTGGCACAAAGAATCTTTGGATCAAAGAACCAATTTTAACACCTAACTTTCGCACACGCATATCACCCAATGTATGTCCCAGCCAAAAAGCCGTTGCAACCGTCTCAAAGCCTGAGCCACGTGGGTGGCTACATGCAATAAGTGGCTAATAACGGTCTTGGTACACCATATTGGTACCGCTAAGAGCCTTACCCCGTACGAAGCGTGGGCGCACATCGTTAACTTGACGAGAAAGCATTGGGGACTATTTATCAAAGATAGTGCAGCATTAATTATTAAATATATTAGATAACGTTAAAGAAAATAAGTTAAATGTTGGTATTATCTATTTAAGAGATATATTTGATGGAAGATTTTCTTTGTGATCTGCTGAATATTTGTGCACTAAAAGTGATATAGCAAAAAAGGATTATATTCATATACCAAATATGTCAAAATTGTTAAAATACAGGCAAATAAGAATTCAGAGATTTCCCAGTTCTAAGTAAACAGCATTAATTGCTGAGCATTACATCATCGCTAAGAATTATAAGAACATTCTATAATTAACGGCTTAAAGAAAGGTGATTCAGAACAAATTGTTGGATTGTTCAGAAGCAAATCCTTTGTCTGTATTTAGTCTTTTTTGTAACCTTATCATAAGCTTTCATTATAATTTTTTTTTTTTTCTAGAAGCCCAGAGGGCCAATTTTCATCTTTTTTGGACTGTTAAAGGTATAAATATGAAAGGTTATTTTAATTTTATGTACTTTTTCTTTTTGAAAACGTGAACAACAGCTTAGTTCATTGCATTAAAAAGTTCTTACATATAATAGCATCAGTGCTTACGTGAGCTATTCAACGTAACTTTTTTGCATATTAGTCTATGAGTAACTACTGACATCATTTGCAAATCAGATTTTTCATTTTAATATTAGTACAATGATGTTTGTAACAATGTGTTTATTATTGGAAATACTTATTCAGTCTGCCTGGAATAAAAAATAAAACATTTTAAGCAATTTTAGGATTGGAGAAAGGGGTACTATGTATTCCGAAATATATAAGACCTATAATGTCCTCATCACACCTAGAAATACAAGCGACTTCCTGCCCAGTACCAGTGGTAAGCGGCTTAATAAATTCTGTAACAGCTATAAATAGGACTTATCGCTCCAACGTGCGCAGGAGTTTATTGTAATGTCAACTTGCTCTGATTGCGGTGATAGCCTAAAGAAGTGCAGGATATACGCTAATGAATGTCGAAAACTGCTCGTTGTAAGGTTACTGTTGGTTTTATAATAAAGCTACCGACCAACCTGCCTGTACGAGAGGAGGTATAAACTGTATAAATACTTTTTTCCTGAACCTCTCTACATTTGTGAAAAACCGCTAGATATTTTTTTTTATTTATTGATAAATAACTTTTTATATAATCTTAATAATGAAATTATATACAACTTACAACTAACTTATTTATACCTACTATGTACACTTAAGTATATAATAAACCGGCCAAGTGCGTGTCGGACTCGCGCACCGAGGGTTCCGTACAAATCCTGTATAGATAAAAAGTGAGTCTCGCGCCAACCGTTCAGTTTAGAACAATCACAGTTATGGTTATTTCGTGAGAGTCAAAATAGTTAATATTTTTTATTTTATAATATAACTCAAAATAGTAGGACAGTACCTTCTAAAAGTTATTTTATTAAAGTTATTTATATACAACATTTTATAGTCATCATTCAGAAATCTGATTGAAAATAACTAATTATGTCTTAAAGGCATATCTGACCCGCTTTGTAAAAATTGGCGGACATGAATCAAAGTAGTTTTAAATCGTGGAGAATGGTATGACGTTTCTTTGAATATAAATATTTTATTCAAATTCCATGGAGACGAATGTCCAGGATCGTTTGAAAAATATAAAAGACAAGCAGTTTCAGAGGATTGTACAGGTTGCAATGCTAGTTTTTATTGTTAAAGACTTTTCATAAAGAAGGAATATGGCAATTCGGATGACCAGGATCTGATGAGGATCTGGAAACCCTGAGAAATCGAGGGCAACTCTTGAATATTGTAGGCACGCATCGAGTGAAAACCAGACATGTGATTGTATTTTTGAGGGTACTGGTAAACAGTGAAGGTTTGGAGCTGATTTGATTATGGAGACTACAGAGAGTCGAGGGAACTCCTGATCGGTATGTTGCAACTACCACGTGTTTGGGTTTATTTTATTCGTATTGGCGAAGACTTTCCACATAGATAGGTTTGACTGCCATTGTGGGATCGATAGCAAAGATCAGATATAGTTATGGGAACTCCTTTACAATTTATAACGTAACCTTGTGTTGGAGCTTATTTTGTTTTAGGTGATGAGAATTTACTACTAATGGGATCTTTTATTTTTGAGGGATTAATCACCTAACGAGCCCCAGTTTCAGGTTTTTTTCGAAACTGCCTGACGACTTGTAATGATCCGATGAATCCGCCGTGGGTATGGTTTCCATACTAAGGTGCCCAATGACCTTTGAATGATTTAAAATTTTTCACAGTTTAGAGGCAATTATATTTAAGAAGTGTTTGACATGAATTTCAACTTTAATATCTCTACGCGTTCATGTGAAAAAGGGTAGGTAGTAAGTTTATAATTATTAAAAAAATATTTTATGTCATGTAAGCAAAAATAATATTTTATCTAACTTCAAATTTATCATTTTCGCAATTTTTCCTTTATCTGTACTTTATAACGTTGCTTCTTGCCGAATTTCAAGATTCTGAGTTCACGGGAAGTACCTTGTAGGTTTTGATTCCCTAGCGTGTGACGGAAATTCGTCTAAGGTGTCGGTATAACTGCTGTATCTTTTGATCGCGTTAACTTAGAAGTTTGATTTCTTCACTACTTAAAGGGACAATAGACCTCGGTACTTGGTATGAATTTCAATTTGATACCTTCATTCGTTCGTGAGAAATAAGGTAGTAAGTTTCATTTTATTAAAATATTGTTTTTTATATTATATAACTAAAAAAATGAGATTTTCGGAATTTTTCCTATATTTGCATTATATGACAATGCTTCATGCCAAATTTCAATACTCTGAGTTTACGGGAAGTATCCTGTAGGTTTTGATTCCTTTGCGAGTGTTGAAAATTTGTTGAAAATATCGACATAATCAGCTGTATCTTTTGATTGGCTTGGTTTAGAAGTTTGATATTTTCACAGCTTAAAGGGACGATAGACCTGAGTATTTCATGTGAATTTCAGCTTGATACGTCAACGCGTTCTTGAGATAAAGGGTCTTGACAGACAGACAGACAGACAGACGGACAACAAAGTGATCCTATAAGGGTTCCGTTTTTTCCTTTTGAGGTACGGAACCCTAAAAATAAACTAGATAATAAGTTTTATTGAAATTTCCTGTTTAAAATTCGAGCAGGTAAGTCTCATCATCATCTGCCTAGTCAAAATAGGTAGGTAGTAGTTATAATAATATCTTTTGAGACGCCATTGTTGTTTTCTCGGAAATTAGTTTGAGCTGCATTTGGAGTTCCAAACTGAACTAATTTTACATCGATGTTTTCCTTAACTGCGAATAAATATGGATTGTTAACCTTTAATATTTTTATATTTTTTATATTCTAGGTATCGAATCGACTGATCCATAATAGTACCTAAATTATCGAATTTGTTCTACCATTTTTCCTCAATAACTTTACGTAGATTGCAGAAACTGCGACATTATAGTCTGATTCTGAGTCTCAAGTTTGTAAACAAGGCAGAAAAAACTGTGTTTTTGCTCAAAAATTACGTCACGCTGCCTAGTTTTATTAACAAAAACCCTATGACTAAAACCATGGCATTACCATTTGTGTTTTAGTGTTTGGATAAAATAGATGCTATATTTTAGTCATCCACTTAATCTTTCATATGTTTTTTTTATCGATGTCATTGCCAAAAAGGCGATTTATCTAACTTAGTTATAAACAAAAAAACATATGTATTTTATATATTTTTCCTAGGCAATTCGATGCAGCCAAAGGTCTCCCCTAAACTGGGGAGATTTGCCCATATTCACCGCACTAGGCATGCATGTTGATGATTGCAATGTTCCATATGTTTTAATATCATCTCTTAACAAACTCAAGGATTCAAAACTTATATTGGAAGTAGTTCTAATAATACCCCCAAAGCCACGGACAAGGCTGGTCTCCGACCCCATTGTGTAACAGCCTCGGGTAGCGATGTATGCATCTGTTTTTGCGAAACTTTGGGTTCAACGAACCATGGTTTTATTGCTGGTTTTTTACGGTTTGTACAAAGTTTGTTGCCAAACTTTTTGACTGTATACAAGATTTATTCGATAGCACAGATTTTTTTTAATTTTTACGTGGACAGTAGGGTTACCGAAATGTCTTCGACTGGAATCCTTACTAATATTATAAATACGAAAGTATCTGTCGGGCTTTTACACCAAAACCACTGAACCAATTTAAATGAAATTAGGTACACAGATAGTCAGAATTAAGGAGAAGTAGTCCGGGAAAGTCCGGTCGCGGGGGTCAACTAGTTCATTACAAAGTACCTTACACTACTGAAAAGCTAACTATTCTAAAGCGACTATTTGTCTTCGAATAGTGGGCACAGCTTTAACTAGCCAAGTCGCGCTGCACTTTCTTCCTCCCACATTTCCCGAACAATATTTAAGATACTTGTACGATAGTGGGCGAACCTTGTAAGCGAATTTATCTTCGTGTATCGGAAAGCTTCAAACGCAAGCTATAACTAAGGACTTTCTAACTGAAAACACCAATTACACTTTGCCCGACCCGAGAATCGAACCAAGACCTCTGAAGCGATACCGTCTAGTTAAATGACTTTAGGTTAATGAAGTTTGTGAAGGAACACAACAGGAGTTTTGATTTCTAATGGGATATTTGAGGATGATCTTTTAATTTAAGCTTCGTGAAAGTTATATTTCCTGACACGATATAAGCAAAATGATGATGATGATGTCCGCCTAGCCGATTATCGGCTACGGCGGCTGTTATCATGTAAGGAGATCAGCCAACTGTGCAGGACATATTATTACCTCTATAGTGCACAAGTATTTGCGCAGACACAGGTGCACTCCCTATTCCTTCACTCTTATAGCTCGATGGGACGGTAATCTGACATGGCCTGAGAGAGATCAGGCGCAGGACCAACATTTTACTTGCTCTCTGATACATAAGCAAAATACATTGATTATGATTTTCTTTTATTTAAATACCCTGCTATTAACAAACCATATAAACCAGTGACCATGACTACAATCCGATAGAAAACATGCCTACAATGAAATCATCGTAATAAAGTCTAGGACCAATCAAGCTATTTCCATATAAGACCAGTCCTTAAGCCCACACATTGTACATATAAGAGCGTATCGTGGGAAGATAATAGATGGTACTCCACTAATTATGTTAAATGCAATTCGAAGATATACGCAATTGTTTTGGCAATATTTGGCTATGTGGGTGTGCCGGAAGCGGGAATATAAAAATATTTGTCAAGGTAAATTCTTGAGGTCGAAATGATGAATATGGATATCAAAAAAGTCAAGATTTGGAAGTCATTAGTCATCCAAACAAGCTAGATTTATGATGAGAATTCAGACCAAATATGTATTTATTTAGCGAATTCATTAAACATCCTGTTTGGATAGTATTGAAGCGCCAAAATTCTTTAACGGTTACCCAAAGCTCTACTTTTGACATAAAACCTTCTTATTTCTCTTTAAAAATTTAACGGTTCCCAGAACCATAGAGTTTAACAGAAAAACAAATAGGTTAAAATTCAATTTAAGAATCCTAAACGTCAAAAATTTAAATAGTGAACGGCCTTGAGCGACGATGACCTAATGGTGACATCACTACGCATAAGTGAATTAGGTAAACGTTTGATGCCAATGCTTGGTTTTCCAACTACGTGACACAGTACCACTGTGTGTTGAATATGTATAGATGATAGAAAGCGCCGGCGCTTCATAGAATAAATATATACGTTAACTAGCCGTTTTCCCGCGGTTTCACCCGCGTCCCGTGGGAGCTACTGCCCGCACAGGGATAAAATATAGCCTATGTTACTCGCAGATAATATAGCTTTCTAATGGTGAAAGAATATTTAAAATCTGTCCAGTAGTTTTTGAGTTTATCCATTACAACCAAACAAACAAAGTTTTCCTCTTTATAATATTAGTATAGTTTTGTTGTGTTATTTTTAGATTGAGAGATCGAGAAGATAGATTTAGTGAAAAGGACCAAGATTTTTTATCTTGATGAATTATTTGATCCTTTGAGTCGTACTAATTTTGGAGTAGCCAAAACATTATTTAGATCATGATTAAATGTATGTAGACACTTAAGGCCAAAAATGTTGTGAAAAAAAAGTAGATAATACTATTTTCCTCAATTTTCAAGAGGCCAAATGAAAACAGCAAACAGAAACCACAAAGTTATAACCATAACTCAAGTGTGAAGCAATTTGTTTTTTTGTTTCATCTAATGACATGTTTATGAGGTCAACTCTATGACTGACATTGCTCAGAAAACATTAGAAGGACACGTTTATGTAACAAGCTAGCTTTGTGCGATTTTTATTAGAACGAGCCCGCGAAATAGGCGTTATTATTAAAGAATGGGTAAAAAAATTGGTGATACATCTTATGGTATACACATGTTTAAATCTTACATACAGGATATTCGTTACCATGCTTCCTATGTTAAAAAAAATATAACGACCATAAGCTATATGAAAACTGACTTTGGAACTTGGAACCAAAATACAAAATTAGGCTATCTGCTCACAAATTGTGCTATAGCTGTATTTTCTATGTAACTAAATAATTGGTACCTATTATGTTTTACTATCTACCTATTAAATAACTAATTTACTACACTATAATATACCTTCCTATTTAGCCACGTGACAACGTTCATAATTTAAAATGCATTATGGACCATTCTCATTAATAGAGTCATCAGAGGTTGTTTTAATTCTGCTAATAAACCTCTTTGGTACGTTCAATTGGTTTATTTTTCATCTTTTTGTTGTTGTGATTTTATGCGCAATTTAGAATTATAAATATGTTTGTGAGGTCATCCTTAAGTGCAAATCGTTATATTTATGTTCAAATGCCATTTTGTAATAAATCTGATGTCAATACTTCACTATTTGAATGACATATTATGATAGCTATGCTATAAAGTAAAACATTCTTCTAAAAGGGAATAATATGACTTGGGCCATACTTAAAGAATTCTTGAAATAAGTTGAATGCTAGCTATTCTTTATCCAGAGCCACTAAGAGGGAACGACTGAATTGCTTTAGACTTAGAAACAGTACAGAGAGTGGACCTGCCTTCTTCTACAAGAATTACAATAAGTACGACGCAAGTCAAGAACATTAAAAGAAGAATCCACTTACCAAAGTGACGATGTCTCCCGGATTAGCGGCGGCGATCCTTCTCAGCCTCTCATACAGCATATCCATCAGCCTCTGGTAGTTCGCGTTCAGATCATCCAGTTCCCTCGCCACAGCTTCGGAACCACTCGGGATCCGTTCGGGATCACTTCGGCCTCTCGCTCGGAAGCGCTCGGCCAGCTCGATGTCGGCTTGACGACGAAGTTGGCGCATGTCGAGAGATGGATGGACCTCGTCGCATAGCCATTCGGCGTATCGTTGGCAGCGGGACGAGTATATCTATGTGGGGTTAGGGTCAAGCGGGTTATAGGGGGCTGTTAGTTTTATTAGCAGACTGCTTTTTCTTTCAACCTTTAAGCTTCAGATAAAAAAATCGCGGTTGAAATGAGAACCTCCTTAATTTTGTGGAGAAACGAGTTTATTTCCTGGGTGTGGAAAAAACAATCTGCCATCTTTAAATAAAGCATTTCATTAGAATTAAATTTGTAACCTTTCATAATAGCTTTCACACTTGAACAGAATTCAATGGAACTTATAAAATATGTGAGATTCGCTATCATAACATCTCTTTCATAGTTCATCGACTAGAAAGACCAGTAAATAGTATCTAAAGAAAAAATGTTCAAATATATACTGAATTGTTAAATAAAATTGATCTAGTTACTGATCTCAACCATCCATACAGCCTTTCATAATATTTTTTCACTGGCAACACTAGTCCAGCTCACAGCGGGATGATCATGCTGGATGGAACAGATAGGCCTGTACAGTAAACAGGTATTTTTGAAGCGTGCAACACCAAAGTGCGGCCACACTAGACTAGCACCCAAGTCGTGCACATTTAAGCAAAAGAAACTGTGTATGTATATTGAAAAAAGAATCCCACAAAAAGTGTTGCTAGTTTACCGGAAAAAATGGTAGATTTATTGATCTGGCAACATTGAGACACCATAAACAATGCATGCAAAGCCACATTTGTAAAAAGAACAATGAACTCATTTGTTTTCGGAAGCTATTTACAAGAAATTAATTTGAATTTCAAATTCGCGTTCTAAATATGATCTCATAGGTTTGAATTCTACCGAAACGGAATCATTTTTTTGACCATTCTATTTTTACTATGTGGAGAAGAATTGTAAGAAAATAATATGTATGGGAGTGCCACATGTTTTATGCAGTTAACAACTGACAGTTTTCAAAGGAAAATAGCGTTGTTTTTACTTACTGCATCAAAACACGGTAGGGGTATAGACACACATAGATGACCGAAAGTATAAGATTTTTTTTATGGCTGACGAATGACGTGACATACAAAAGCACGCACAAAATGGACCCTTATAGAGTCCACTAAACATTTAGTCACACAACAATGCAGTGTCGAGCAGTAATAAATTGCTTTTCACATTTTAGTCGATCACACACACATCTCGCATTCACATGATTACGATTAGTTGAAAGCAATCGATTCAAATCGATTAGAATTAAATCGCGAAGCTTTGTTTAGTGAAATCGGCAAGCGTTATGTTTTAAGGGCGAAAGCTTTCGTGCGTTTGTGTCGAGTTTGCGCCAAAATCACCTCTGATATACGAAGAGTCTTGAAACAAGAGAACGAAGCAGAAATAGCAGGAACGAAACGCTGGACCGAACTCACATCACTCAGAACCTCTCATCAAAATAATCCTGAACATTTTATACGTATTTTGTGGAATTTTCTAGAAGAAAACTTGCTAAAACAATCGACTATCGATACGGAATGGATCCATTGCGTATAAGATTACCTACACAATGAAACCAGTCCAATCAATCTTGAACAAAAAACAATCTAGAATTCTAGAAAGTTCCACATAACGCTACAGCCTGATCGACAGTCTAAAAGCCGAACACTGAAACGCCACTTAACTTTAAGAACTGCTCACACTGTTCCGTCAAAACTTACTTAAAATTTTGCGACAAAAGTTGAGTAACGTTTCAGCATTTGAAGGGAAGACTTCAATTCGTTTTTTTTTATATATTTACCTTAGCCTCCCTTATGTATCTGCCACCATCAACGTTAACCTTTTCAATCTTAGGCGTCCTCTCCACGACGGTAGTAAGTAGATTCTGTGAATGACCACGTAACACCCGGTAACATTAGAATTAGTTCAGTGCAATGGATATATTGGAGTGACATTTAATTTTTTCGTTAGTCCAAAACACGGAGTAAGGAAGAACGGAGATGCCATGATGTAAGTCAGGAGAATTCTTGTAGGTCAAATATGTAAGGTGGACATGTCCAAAACGATTGATGGCATCTCCGCTATCCATTTTAGTCTCCATGGTCCAAAACATTATTTTTAATTTAAATAAATGAGTAACATAACATTGTGCAAAAGTCCGTCTTCCTTTTAAGGTGACATAAATTCATATAAAAAAAATAATATAGGTAATCCCAAAAATAATTAAAACATGCGTTCTTAAATATTTCGTTCCAAAAGACCAAACTCCAAAAAACCGTCTTAAAACTAAGTTTAAAGTTATTAAATTACATGCAGTCATGTAATAATATACAGTGTAATTGACCAAATTAGTTACTCTTTCCACATGAGGTTATAAACCTTCAAACTGAGATTAAAACTCTTAAGTTAACCGACAACCATTAATTGACTGACAAGTCAACCCGATTCCTTATGAATCTTAACTTTAGGACTGTCTGTTGTCAAAATCCTGGTACGTAACGACTTCTGTCTTGATAAAAAGAAAATCCTTCTGACAGGACCTATATGGCTGGATGTTCTAAAATTCTTGAACGAATAAAGTATTAAATTACGGAAAAAATAATCCAGAGTGCCTAGTGTAAATTTTGCAAGTTCATGTTCTTGATACGTTATCAAAATCAGGCTGAAATAAAGAGTCATATGTTGCATCAAGTGATTTTAACATTTCCTTGTCATTCATTTACCAGACCTCTTGAGTGACCGCGTTTATAATATGACCAAAAGCATTAACAGTTTTATTAAATAACTGTTGTAAAAGTAAATGCTTCGTAGTTAAGTTTTATAGTTGTACCGAATATTTTGTTCAGTTGACAGCTGTCAATTATCAAGAGAAAATACTGTTGTTTGTACTGACTGCCAGCAACTGTCCAAAAGTGCACCAAAACGGTCAGAGCGTATGCTAATTTACGCATCGAGAACATTAACTTACAAAACCTTATACATACAGGCACTCTAGTGTTAACTAAATACTGGTATCCTCACCCTGGTTGGCTCGAAGTGTTCCCTCGGCTTGACTTCGATGGGAGGCTGAGCCTGCAACTTGCTGTATGCGTCGTCGATCCATTCCGCCTCCTTCTCTAGGCCGGCGCTGTAGTTGCGCAGGAGTTGGTAGGCCGCTTCACAGCTACGGAGTCTGTGGGGAAAAAAACGTTATTATGAATACTAGGATTTTAAGCTTTAATATACAGTAATTGAATGTATTTGTTACTTGATAGACAACCTCTGTCAACTGATTTCAATGTGTGGAAAACTATTTCGAAAATATCAAAATCAAAATCTTTTAGTCAGACCTGGCTGTAAAACAGCATATTTTTATCGTCAATCATCAATTAAATCATTCTTTAAGATTACCCATAAAACTTTAAGAAACATCAGAAATTCGGACACAGCTCGACTATCTCATGACGTAACTTAAGTAAAACTTTATTCATCAAAACACTCGCTATAACCCCAGAAATTAAATAAAAAGTTACTTATGCAGAAATCTGTCCTTTAAAACCCTTATAAAACCAAAAATAAACGACCCTTCAACTCAAAACTCACCTCTCAGCCAACTGACTGCACACATTATTCCACCTATTATTCAGCTGAGAGACTTCCTTATCCAGTCTCTCCAGGTCGATGTGTTTCCCTGCTCTCGGCAGTGAGGAGTGCGGGAGACCAGCTCGAGAGGTCTCGACGAGACGGCGGCAGTTCTCCGCGTCATCATTCATTTGGTCTACTTGGATCTGTTGCTTGCTGACTGCTACTTGCATGCGGAGAAGATCTTCGTGCATCTGGCAAAGAAAAATATATATTTAGTATTACTAATAGGAGTAAATTATACTGAAAAAATTATAGATGTAATCCGGCTATTCAAATATGTATTACGTTAACTGGTAGGTGTAGTATGTGGTAAGAAGGGCCGAAACGTTTTGCGCAATTTTACTAATATTATGAAGGCAAAAGTTTGTATGAATCTTTTGCTCGTCTTTCCGCAAAAACTACTGAATAGATTTTCATGAAACTTCACAGTAATATAGCTTAGACACCAGAATAACATAAAGACTATTCTACATCCAGTTGCCGGAAGCAATTCACTTAGGTAAACCGTTGGCAAAAATCGAGTAATAAACTAGCTTCCATTATTTTCTTCTTAGACCTCAATTTTAACATAATACTACTATATGGTATTTCTTTCATTTTCAGCATATATAATTAAGTGGTAGAAATACTCACATCCTTCAACAGTTCAACATCGTTCGGCAAGTCGTTGAACTGAGCGAGTTTGATCTCGAACTCTGATATCGTCTGGTGATTCTCCTCCATGCTGTTCACTACGATCTCCACGAACTTCAGCCTGGAATACAAATATTATATTATTTTGTAGTTTTAACAATTAAGATCGAGAGGCTCTCGTAACGTTGCTGCGTCAAGCGACTGATTCAGAAGGTCCTTCAAGGAGTACAAAGCCTATTTTATTGACGAGGTTTCTGTCTCTGGAGCCGTAACCAAAGATAACTTGGACCCTGTGCCCGATATTGATGGCCTTCTATGTACACCAATATATATGTAAGAGGAATGATTTGATTGTTGACTCCCGAGAAACGTAAGGAAAATGGTGCCACGAACGACGCGTCTCAAAAGACCAGGTATTTTCATATTCTTTAAGAGCGAAATTAGGAGTAAAGGAAAATATACATAGTTATCATATTAAGAAGGATGAAATGATATATGGAATGAATAATAACAATGTTTGTTTACCTTTCGACAAAGAGTTGGCTCTTGGACTGCATATCGTTCCATTTGCCCATCACCTTGTCGAGGCTCTTCTTCATAGCGGGAGTCTTGAGAGCAATGCCTGTGGAAACAAAACCATTAAAACTTATATTATGTGCTATATAATACAGCACGAAAAAGCTATATTATGTACAATGCATGAAACAATGTAAGTACTTTTTATCATCTGATAAACTGCCTCTAAACCAGCTGATGTCTTAACACAGTACAGAAGTAACGATATTTAATTATTGTCGAAAGACATATCACCATTAAAACAAACCAAAATGTATCCTCATAGATTTTATACCAGAAAATCTTTATAAAACACCTCTAAAAACGTTGATATTTTCAGTACCGTTATGGCAACAACTTTTAATATCCTTATTGTTCAAAACATTTCTTCATCAACCTTATCACTATCATTACAGATACTTACAATCTACTGCGTTAGTGTAGCACTTATCCAACCAATTAAAAATAATTACAAAAACATAAACTATCCCTCTTACCTCTAAACGTAGCCTGTACTTCCTCCACATCGCTATTAAGCGCATGTACACTGGTCTCCCAATCCTTATGCTGCAGCACCAGATGTTCGAGCGTGTCGAGGTCTCGAGGGATGTGGCTCGCGATCCTCTCGTGCAGCTGTCGTTCCAGTACATCCAGGCGTTCTAGAAGGTTCGATGACTGCTCTGTGAATATGCGGGCGGCGTTCTTCGATTCCTCTGTGAAAGAAGATTTCGGATTTAAATTAATATATTGCTTCTATTGAGAAGAATGAGCTACATTATGGCCAAATTGGATATGTTTGTCATTAGGAGAACATGTAGGTGCACGACAGGTCTTCCGGTATCATCAAATATTTGAGTAAGGCCAGTATGAACTGTTGATGTCGGACGAGAAATGGCATTGAGTTCGTAGGAACTTGGAATGGTATAGTAAATCTTATTTGCTAATCTAACATGGCCAATCTTTTATCATTTAAAGGTTTAGAACTGACATATACAGACAAGCTAAATAAGAGTTCTGATGTCGTTGAAGAATAATTAAAAAATGCTCTATAAAATGATCAAAATGATCAATGAAAAAAATCACGTCATTCTTTTCATAAGACTTATTTAACACGATGGCTTTAAATCACTACGCAAATCTTTATATTACAGTAACTTTTTCACTAATTGAATGTAAACAAGTCTACAGATGATACAGCCGCAATTTACAGTCTGTCATCTAGTTGTTGTAGTATGTCTAGATGTAGTTAGATAATAATGAACTGACATTGTTTCTGACCTATTCATAATGTACAATTAATGAATTGAAGTTTATCGTTGAAGAAATAATAATCATTAATAAGAAGTAGGTAAAGGTAACTACCAAACAATCTACGTATAAGCTTCGCTATTTTGCAACTACTACCGAAACAGCATAATTATAAACTACTCATAGTTCTATAACCTCAAGAAACAAGAGATTAGGCTTGCAATTCCACAGATTGCACTTATTATTTCAACAAAACAATTTGTAAACAACGCAACAGCGTAACAAATATAAAAATGTCGCGAAGCTCCATTGCGAAAGACTGTCGCAAGACTAGACGAACAAAAAACAACAGTTCTGATTTTAAACTGTATACAAACACCATTAACAAAGTCTATGACGTTTTGAACATAACTAACTTCATGCTTAACTTCTGAAGTAAGCATGGCGCACTTAACAACACCACACTGATTCACAAAATCACGCCCCATTCCAATTCGTATGAAAAAAGCAATTTTACGCTTCACTAAGCACCTGGTTCCCGCCGCCTCCGCTCCACTCGTTCCACGGTCCTCTCAACATACACAATATAGATCCTCAAATACATTTAACTAAAATTAAAAGTACAGAAAATATTGAATAGTTGGCCGCGATCACGTTACTGAAACCTGGTGAGCTAGACTGACGGTGTGACACAATACGGAATGACCGAAACCGAGCGACGACAGATTTCAGACCAAAATTACGCAGAGAGCTAAGATTCGAAAACGCTTTGTCTATACTCGTGGGCTATTATTACAGAAGTGAAACTAGAAGTTTAGCTCAGTCTGTAATAATCATATAATCTTGTAATCTAATTATTTCTTCTTCTTCTTCTTCTTCTTCTTCTTTCGAGTCGATGACATGTCATATGAGACTACACTATGTCAGCCCAATATTCCGCCACAGCGAGATTTATATTATTTCCTCTAGCAGAGGGAAAAGTGTAAGACGCATTGAGTTTTTTGCACGGCGAGCTCCACCGATGAATCACTAGTTGTTCAGAATAACGGCTTAATGAAATCAATAGGTTTCTATCGACACGTATAAATAGAGCGTCTATCTTGTCTAGAATTTACGAAAAACTGATACATGACTACGAGAATACAAGTACTCCTAATAAATGCCTTTCAAAATGTATGAGGCTGACCACATTGATCGAATTATGTAAGTACGATATACTAAATTGGAAGTCAAGAATTTGTTTCAACCATTCACAACAGCATTCAATAGTAACTGGACCTACTGTCACGTTGTAAACTGTACATTGTACATACGTCCCACTCTATCGAAAATTGCATAGATAACTGTCACAACCTGTATTTCAGCACGCGAGGTCAATCAAATTGAACAGAGTGTTCAAAAATATGACATCAGACACTAGAACAGTAGAACTAATTGCCGACACTTTTGGGGTTCCTAGTTTGTGATGATTTGGAGGCCAAGGGGTCAAAGCATGTGACTTCAATCAGGATAATTTCTTTGGAATCATTCTCACGTTGCATGGAGCGTCGAGCTTTGAAATTAAAAGCGTGTGTGAATCATTTGGTAAGAAAAAGATTTCTGAGAATAGCTTTGTGGATTACTCAACCGTTTTGCTAAATCATTAAGGTGGCTATATTGAAGATCTCTAACATATCTAGTCCTAATTCCTGACCAATAAAATCTGGATTTAAAATACTTCTCCAAGACACTTAAGGAACCTAAATGACTCAAATCAGAGCAAAGCCCACTATACTAAATAGGCCTAAACAGCCGGCAATAAAGCCCATCATTACACAAGTAAGTACGCCAATTTAAAACAAATGACATCAGACCACAATGGGCCTTTTAAAAACAAAAACATGGTCGTTACTCCTCGAATTATAAAAAGTGGGTGTTCTTTGATTCGTTTGTGAAATATCTCATAGACAAGGTCGACACCTCACGTTTACAATTGGTTGGTAAGTATAGCGTGCGTGATATCATCATAAATTGGGAGTAGGCGAAATACCGACCTGGTGTAGGTATTTTTGACAGGATGTGTCAAGGGACTTATGGGAATTGGTCCTTTGAGACGAGTGTTATTTTTAGAATGATGCCATTCAATGTTTGTTCCAAGGATTCGTGGCCTGAAACTACTCTAAACAAAAATCGTAGTTTTTGTATTGAATATAGACAAGGAGTTAAGTCAAAAATTAGATTACATATGTAGATTTATAACAGGCTATTTATGTCAGGAATCAAGTTCTTAATCTTAATACATATAATTTATACTTTACCTCCTTTCCCGAAGGAGAATATTCGTTTGATTCTCTTCATTTTTATTAACAAAACACTTTTCAAAGTTCACTCAAATCACCTCACTAAAGTTATAGAATACAACATTTTCACTTGCATATAATTTGAGTCTATAAACAATAAAACTGTATGTAAATATCACCCAAACAATGAAACTAAAACAAAACACTACCACGTTTTAGCGCAAACTTAAAATAAATATTGGTCCTTTTTACGACAATAAGGATCAAAATTATGTACAGAAGTAGACTGAAAAACTTCAGATCCACTTCAAAATCTAATAAAGTCTACGAGTAACAAATAATATAACACTTAATACTTAATGTAACATTAATATCAAAAGTGAACGTTACGCACCAAGGATGAATCGCATATGATTTGCGTATGAAAAAACTGAACTAATTATGGAATTTTGTCTCATATAATTTGGTCAATTAACGAGACTCTGTTCATGATAATTGCTATTTAAATAATTATAATTATGGTGACAATTTAGGCCAAAAAATATTTGAATTAATATATACAGGTGTATTTTGGGATACTGGTGAAAGAAAGACTATCAGAAAAGACAGATCGATCGAAAATGATACCACCGCCAAAATCAATAAAATGTGCGCCAAATAATGCCAGCTACAATTAGAATATCAGAAGTACCTAGCTACTGTTATTTTTATATGCTAATTTTATACACAATTAGTGCCTTACTCAAACTTGAATATATTTGAGTGAGTAAACTGGTCCTTTTTGTAAAATATCGTATCGAAGGACCAATTTTTAAGAGATATTTAAAACAATGTTTTGCTTTACAAAAAAACTTCACGTAGTCTTAAACAACGAAACAGCACTGAAATGATGATTATAAACATTGCAGAACTGTACTACTTAATAACAGGTTAAGCTAACATAAGCATTGCTTAACTTCCAGACATAAGACGCGATGCACTAATTTTTATAAGATTAGGACCAAGACAAAGGGACCGAATGAGTTCAAGTTGCATTTCAGATGAAGAGGGAACTTTAAGAAATTGGTGTTTCAAGTGAAAAGTTTTGTAAAAAAACTGAAATTGCCAAATCGATTGCTCAATTAACTTCATGGACATGCGGGTGGTTTTTTTTTTTGTATTTTGTCAATGAAGTATCTATTTAATTAAGAGAAAAATGTTCATGTGAAATAAATAACAAGTCCACATTTATCACGCTAGTTTGAGCTACAGGGACAACATACTTTAAATAAATAACGACTTATCTATTCTTGCTGCCTCATGACTAGACAACAACATATAAATATCGATAAATTACTATTTATCGTCACCACTTAGGTGCAACATAAATTCAAATAATCATTCTAAATAAAAAAATACTCAAAACATCACACAAAATATCGACTAAAAACCAAATCTCATCAACAAAACAACCCTTGCAATTCGATCACAAAATATCGATATTTCAAACAAAATCACAACACTACATATTCACTCGGTACTTAGTAGAAACAATGATGATGACTACAGAGGCGTACGATTCACTAATTGCGACTGACTAGAGCCCGTAGGACCGGCACGATTCGTCCTTTGTCGTGAGACGTCGAAGTTTATTGAAGTGTAGTGCGACTAACAGGCTTGATACTTTAGAAGAAGGCACATAATATATGATGTTTTATTTTGGGACTACACAATATGTACAGAGTATTTATTCTAAAAATACGGGGACATGAAATAGCAAAAGCTATTTAAATATTTTATAATGGCTGTTTTTACTATTTTTGATCTACTCTAATACAGAGGAAAAATGTTTTTTTGTTTGTGCCCCTAAAAGCTCCGACTTCAAAAGTTCTGACACGATTTGAAAAATTATTTTATTGTTGGAAAGCTAGATGACGTAGCCTTTATTTTATATGGATACGGGAAGTAGTTTCCAAGGGAGGCGGGAAACAGCGAATTTCAAAATAGTTCGAATAGTACGACTATTAAAAGTACATAAAAAGTATCAAAATCGCTACGACAGTATAATGTCAAGGTGCAAATAAATTACTTTAGTTATCGCAATATTAGCGAGAGTTACTTACTATCACTTATTATAGATATAGTAAATGTCCTCTTATTCATTAAGTAAAGTACTATTTATAGATGCTCGCGTAATTCTGATAAGCAATGTGTTAAAGAACTTTTTGCATGAATGCACAACTGTGTGTGTATATGTAGTTTTATCTTTTCTAAACATAATGATTGCCCATACTTATACTTTTCTTAAGCTTAATTATTCATTTTAAAAAGACAAAAATAAAATATTTTTCTTTTGCTGTAAACCCAGCCAAAGCCCAAAAATTTAGCTCTTATTAAAATTACACCTAAAAGTTAAAAAAAATATCTCCAAAGTATCAAGACTATTCGTTCACTAATAGTCAAGGTGCAAGTACTGTATAAATTACGTTATCTGAGGCTCGGGCCATCGAGCCACCGTTTAGTAGCCACGCGACATTTGTAAACAACCTGGATACGTATACTAGCTTTGACTACTGGATTTCTTACGAAAAAGATTTCATTATTGTTGTTCATTATTGTTCTATTTTATTATTGGTATTTTCTATACTATACTAATATTATGCATTTTTTTCTTTTTTTCTAAAAGCTCCATACCTACAGGACCGATTTGAAGAATTTTTCAAATCGGTCCTGTAAACACTGTTGAGAAGCTAGACTATCCCCGAGTAACAAAGGTCATATTTTAGTCGTATACGAGCAACCATTCTCACGGGAAATGGGTGAAACTGTGTGAAACAGCTAGTAAGGAATAATCTCTTGTTGGTCTAACTAGGCATATGTACTTTCATTCATTAAAATTAGAATAAAATGTAGGTAGGAAAATGTAGGAAAAATGCTTAATCTTTAAGAAACCTAACTTCAAGTACATAAGTTATGTGTTACATATTGCGAAAGCTACCAAATTCCCACGTTCAAATATGACATAAGCCGTCTATTTTAAGGTCACCCTAACCTCATAGACTCATAGTAAACTAAAATATCGTTACGATATAAATCTTAATTCCCACCGCTAGTGTTCCAAACTACCATTATTCAATTAGGCCAATAAAAATAAGTTTTTTTCCTAACTGATTAATTACGTTACCGTAACGTTTACGCTGTGCAATATTATAGTATTTTCCGACTGCATAAAACGATAAATATCAATTGAATTGTTCTCAAGGACTGTGTGTGACAGAAGATTGTAATAATAATTATATGTTTGTTCGACCCATTTCGTTTCTGACGTGTATGAAAGTGACAATTTATCGAGCAATATTCGATATTATTGGGATATCCAAAAATAGATATAGATTTTTGTGACAGTTACCATATCAACGAATATCAATAGACACAGAGAAATTATTTCCAAGAATTCGAAGGTGAAATGCGAAATCTAGAAATATCCTTTGTAAATCAAATAAGATCCATTCTAAATACTACGCAACTCACCCCAGACAAGGCACTTAGATGCAAACAAAATCCAGATGACACAAATCGTAATTACCGAATGCATCGGAACGAGGTCGCTGTTTGGAAGACCACCTAATTTACTACCTACTGCATATTTGCCTGTATGATCCCAAATTATTGAAAACTGTCAAGAAAAGACCTATATTATATCTACATACCTTCAGCCCTAGCCCTTCGCTCGAACTCGTCGAACAGTCGGTTGACGTCATCGATCTCCCGGCGCAGTCTCCTCAGCTGAGGGTCCGCGGGGTCACCTTCCGCGAGGAGTTTCTCTGCATCCTCGTTCAGCGCGCGTCTGATGGCTTGGCGTTGTTCCGCGCCCATGGCTACGAACTGGAGGGAGAGAGTTTCATTTAATATTGAACATCGTGATATAAAGTTCATAGCATACTTTTCTTGCTCACATTTTTAAATTCTTAATTTTATCTACCTATAATATTAATATCAATTATTGAAGATTGTTAAAGTTATCCATCATACAATAATGTACTACATGTCTACATATTTATTATCAGGGACATAAGCTTTTCCATGTATGCTGTTTCCTGCGATTTCGCTAGCTTTTCGATAAAAAAGTATCTATTCTTTTCCCAGGATCAATCTCCATGGAAAAATCATCACAATCTATAAAATCACTCAGTCAATGTTTTCAAAATGGACAAAGACCTACTAATAGAATTACTAGCACCATCATATTTGAACACTGACTTTTGTTTTTAAATTTTCGAAAAAGATCAATCAAGGATCAATAATATAATCAGGGTCAGGTAAAAATTTACACTAATTCTACACCATTATGAACTGTAAATCCACTTACTTGAGGGAAATCCCATCCTTTCACCACCTTGATGGTAGCAAAGATCATGTTCTGACGCATCCTCAGCTGTTTCCTCTGCCATAGTTGAATTACCTTCACAAACACATACAAAACTATTACACACACACCGTAAACAAAATACTGTAACACATTTATAAAAGGCATCACAGTTTTATTAAGATTTATATTTATAACTAGTTATATCACACTTTAATTATTTAAAATTGATTTATAAGTAATTTAATGTCTTCGAAGAGAACTATGCTTGAGTATACTAAGTAGGAATGTATGTTTATGTATGTATAATCAGTTGTTGATCATTCATTAACCGTAATAGTACTGATTGGTTGGTTCACAGATAAAATGAGTGTCACATTGGTGTTTTGTTTTTGTTTATTTTTGTAGTGGTTGTGTCACTGTCTTTAAATATATTGCTGAGTTAATGCAGTTTCCTGATAATGTGAAGAGCAAAATTATACCAGAGATTATAAATATATTTAAAAATAAATAATTTTGGTGTATTTACTATTTTTGTGCATCTCCCTCATTATGTAGATAGTCTGCATCTTAGTGTGGCATTAAGTTAAATTAACATTGAAAAAACTCATTTGTCATATCTGTGTACGTACATACTTATATGGTTATTTTTTTAGCCTGTACAGTCAACTTCAGGTCAGTGGTAACAGTTTTATAGGAAAATCGTACTTATTACTATTGACTTAAGGTGCATGACAGTTACCACTGACGTGCGGTCTACCGTACAACATTTGTGTTTTATTTTTAGATAGCTTTACCTGTACCACAAAATAGCTTTACCTGTACCACAAAATTGCTTTACCTGTACCTCTTACGCTACTCTAGTCATCTACTGCGCCCCTCGTTGTATAACACTTACCCTATCATAAGCGCTACGCAGCCTAGCGGCGGCATCAACGGCGTCATGGCAGGGCGGCGGCAGCGCCAGCACGGCGCCCGGCAGCTGCACGTCGGTGCCTGCTCCGCCTAGTCGCACGCGCCATCTACTGCGGCCACTGTTGTCTACTACCGTCACTGCTGAGCCTTTCTCGATACTCATCTACGAAAATAATAATAAATAAAACATGAAACTTGGTAAAAAAACAACACAGAGCTCGTCTATGCTGAAATGTAGGTTCACTATATAAAAAAAAATCATATTGTCTTATGTGGTAACATTGAATTCCATTTAAAAAAAAAATTAAAATTCAAACTAAAGACGAGGCGACATGAAGAGAACAGTAAACAAATTTTAATTAGTTTAATCGTGATAGGTTAGAAAAGATTTTACTTTGGGCAATAGATACACAAAAAAACATCATCAGTCTCAACAATATGTGATGGAAACTACATCTATTTATAGACCTTAAGACATCCACATACAACTGAATATCCAAACTGCCATACTTACATTAGCATGCTTATAAGCGCAAACAGTTTCGGCCCTAATAGGCCGCGTAATAGGAGCCCTCCTCTGCTTCACAGGGCGGATCTCCTGCGCGTCCTCTACGAGGCGTGACACGAGGCCTCCGTGAGAGTTCAGCTCCTCGCGTAGTTCTTGCATGCCTTTGAGGAGTCGTTCACCTTGGTCGAGGGTGAATTCGGACTGCGAGAATGTCGTGTTTAATGCTTCTTCGCGTCTGTAAAATAAATGTTTATTAGTAATTGAATAATGTTCAATAAATTTAAGATTTAATATGATTATTAATCTGATGAAATAAGATGGCTTGGTAAGAGTGTTTTATGCACAATCTTCTGCGCAAACTCTGCGCAATCTTATGCGCTAACTTTGCGCAATGGTCGCTTTATTATATACTAATCCCAGTCAATGTTTAGAAGGCTTAAAGCTTATTAGACTGGGTATAAAAGTTGGTACAATGTGTACACGTATAATTTTATGTTTTGAACCTTATTTTAAGGACTTTAAAGTAATGCTTACTTCTGTATCCATTTCTCGGCCTCCTTGACCTCTTCGAAGAAGTTATGGTACTGAGTGGTGTGCTTGAGATGCGTCTCAAGACATAATGTCAGTTGTAGCACCCACGCCCATTGGGACTGCATCACCTATAAGAATAGAATAACATTAGGAATATTTCGAGTGAAAGTAAAAAAAAAACTTTTTCGAATTGCCTTTTAAAGCTTACTGATGAAACACTAATTTTATGTCCAAGAATTGCTATAAAACACATACTCAATGATGACAGTGACTACGTAAGGTCACGTGTTGAACTGTTTATTATTCCGAAGATTGATCTTCGGATCAACTCATGATCGATATCTACGTCAAAATTGTTCTATAACACATACAAACAGAAACACAAATATGAACCTTATATTCCACTATTTAAGGTATAATTTCCAACAAACCTGCAGATGAGACTCGATTGTCTTGGTAGCGGGGTGGTGTTGAGCGATGAGCGCCTCTCCACGGTCGATCACGTTGCTGAACTGTAGCTCTCGCTTCTCTAGTGATGACATCAGTTGCTGGGGGAAAATTAGTTTTATTAGTAGGGGGATAAAGACTACTTTTCATTCATAAACATTGACTCTGAAAGATTAAAGCTCGGTGATTCTTTATGAATGTTTTGATATTTTTTGGGGGGAGAATGCATGAAAATGACTGTTTGACCTACTCTACGTGTAACCTACAATAAAAAACACTTTAGACAATAAGTAAAAGGTTCTAGTTATCGATGTTTGTAATGTTTTTAATGCGATATTCCAAACCATACTGAAACATACAAACTACTTCGTTTTTGACCCATCGATATATTAGTATTAGTCCGAAAAAATACAGGGGTCTAATATGGCGGACATTATATTACTTCTTTATGAGAGGAGGCATTCTCCTAATGGAGAAACCATAACAGGTTGGCAAGTATACAACCTACTTAAAATCTAAACACCAAACATGCACTTATCTTAATAAAAAGCACATTGAAAACTAAGAAAGGCAACATAAAAGAATTGAATATTTGTTAACTTAAACGTGTAAAACCAACCTCTCTATCGTCCCCAAACGAATGCTTGTAAACAAACAAATTGTGTAAATAATTGTAAAAACAACGGTTTATGGTACGTGACAATGGCGACTAAAGGGTGGGGGTGAAAAGATAATTTAATTAAAAAGTGTATGATTTTTAGGCAAATATTATGTACAGCATTTTTTTGCTGGTCTTTTTTACAGTTGACCGAATTTTTGATGTATCGATAAAATCATTTTAATCGATTAAAATAATGTGATGGTTTGTCGTTTAAATTTTGATTGACGAATATAAATATTTATATTGAACAGAAGAAGAATTTTAGTGTCTCAAATGTCTTGTAAATGTAAGAAAATATTTCGATTTAAATTACAACTTATTCCGTGGATATAGGGAGGGGATCACTATAAATCGATACTTTAAGACTTGCAATAATTTTTAAGCATTTCACAGCCTCAGTTTCCAAGTCATCATAATAAAACTATACAAGGACTCACAACATTGATATAAAAATACAAAATTAACTTTCTTTATATATTTCTTACCTCATAATAATGTTGTACAGCAGGCAGATTGATGTGTGGGTCTGCCCAATCGCGTGAGAGTTCCACTTGCTCCTTCTCGTTGAGCCAGTTGAGTTCAGCTGTCGCTGATTGTAAGAAATCTTGTAGGGCGTCTAGGTCTGACATGCTGTGGGGAAAAAGTTAAATTCATTATTTCCAAATGGGCCATTTATTTAGAAAGATGACACCTAAATAATGAAGGAAAACTGAATAAAATGCCTTCAAACAAACTACATAGATACAGAAATACGAAGTAATCTTTTTACCCATTCTTTCGGAAATAGAAAATCTAAAATGGTTAACCAGAATAAACTGTGACTACTATATATATAGTAGCTGGTTCTGCCAACATTTTATTTTATATTATACTGGTAAATATATTATATACTTTTGTGGTATTCATGTCATTGAAATAACGTTCCTAAAATAACGAGCACAAAAGAACTGCATCTAAGGCTTCACTTTTGTTAAATAGACACATGTGTGCCACAAGTGCTTACAATAAATGCTACCTTATTCACACCATAATAAAGTCTAAATTCGCAAACTTACCGTTTAGTACTCGTAGACAGCAGTTCAGCATACAACTTCTGCAGCTGACTGAGATGTTGATTGTACAAGTTCAGCTCTTCTCCGCTGAAGTTCGAGCGGTTGTGCACACATTGTTCCACCTGGAATAACAAAGAAATTTCAACCTAATGCCAGTAGAAATAGAGCTTTTATTTCTAGCACACATCAACAGAAAAGTGAGCGCGGGTAGATCAGACGCCTGTCAACGTAACGTGCGGTAAGCGTAATCAAAACGATCAGTTACTAGAACTATCGAAATGTTTGGGTTCCTTCTCCTCCGGAAATAGTAACGTTCCTCTCCCCCGGAACAACCGCATTTGGCGGGCTACTTTCTTAGGAGATCTTGACTTTGACGATACGTTGACATATAATTTTGAATCTTATGTCGAAAGCAATAAGGTTGTAATTTGTATGTACCTTAGAATGGAACTGGTCGATCTGTTTGTGCTCTCTCTGGTGTTTGTCTAGCTCGTGCTGAACTGACGGCAAGTCAGAGCCGTAGTCAGATTCGTGGAGTTTTTTCTGTGAAAAAAAAGATTAATTAGGCGTTTTCTACATAAAAGTACATAATACGCGCTGTCATTTTGCCAAGAATTTTTACCTTCTACGATGTTTAGAAATCCTAAGAAAAACTAATATCTTCACTGTAGTTAGTTGTTGCGCAAAATACAAATGTTTTGCGCAAAATACAATGGTTTTGCACAAAGTACAAATGTTTTGCAAAAAAGACAAATGTTTTGCGCAAATCAAAAGTTTAATTATTTTCAAATTCTGTGTCGTATATTTAAAAGGTTGGGCATACTTAACGACAGAACATATTATTTTACCTCATTCAACTTTTTATTAAATTCTATTTTAGTAGGTTTTCACGACTTCTCAACTTACCAATCTCTCCTTACACCACCTCGTAGCTTCACTCAGCTGCTGGAACTTGGGATCAGCGTCATGGACCCTGGTCTCCAGCACGGTGCGGGTCTCACGACGGACCGTGGTCTGTTGGACCGGCATGCGTACTGATGAGAGGCGCGGGACCAGTCGCCCGGTGAAGGATTGGCGGGCGTTTAGCCAACGGTCGTGGACTTGTTGGACGCTGGAAGGGTTGAAAAAGGGTTTAGTTAGGATTAATTAATTTGAAAGCTCAATAAATAAACTTTGAACATAAGTTTCACAAAATATACCTAGTGGGGATATAGTCTTTTTTCCCACGGCTTCTACATCGGACGGTACAAAACTGCATTAAAAAGTTTGAATTATTAACGAGTTCGATCCCACTGTTTCATCCACATCCTAAAGGAGTAATTCTCGGGTTTCAACCATTTATATGGTTACCTACTTATCTCCACACATCATTTTATCTCAACAATTTCGAGCATTTTCGAACTGACCTTCGCATTTCTAGTTTTAGTCCGAATATTTCTGGTAAACTCACCGTCGATGCAAATCAGCGGCTTGAGGATATCTCCCGTCCCTCAAAGCATGGGAGTCCTGGAACATCTCCTGTATAGTATGCTCCATAGCTCTTAGTTCTTGTTCGATTTGTTCTGCAGCGAGCTTCGCGTCCGCGGGGTGAACGCCGCGCTCTACGCGTCGGATCTCGCTCTCGATGTGGCGTTCTACGCTGTCGAGACCGCCTTCAGTTTGTTTTATGTCCCTGTTTTAAGAAATGATTTATGATTAGTTTTCTTAGTTTGAGTTTTAAAAGTAAAAGAAAAGGGAGGGATATCATGTTTAAATGTTAAAAGGCTTATAAAGTGGGGCGGACGTAATGCAATACAAAAGACAAGTGTAAGAGGGAGTACACAAGGGAAGTATCATAAGGAGCAACGTAAGTGAGTACATAAGTATATGGGGAAGTATATGACATATGTATTCGTATGTATTGATGCTCACTCAGGACTAGGCCTTATCTGGTCACCTTTACCACAACAAACAACCTTGACATTGCTATTCTTTCTACCAGCTTTGCTGGTCCAGTTATCGCAAAGCGCGACTGCTGTGCACGAAGTCTCGGATTCGATGCGTTTGGGTACCCAGCTGCTAATCTCCTTATATGAGAACAGCTGCCTTGACCGACACTCGGCTATAAAGACATCATTCTTCCTTCTATTTTCTGACTAAAGTGTTACCTGTGCAGCTTCTCAGCAAGTCGCTGCAGCCGCTCGAGGCGTCGGATCTCGTCGGTGAGGTCTCGCTCCCTCTCTTGCTGCGCCATGAGGAGACGTGACCACGCCTGTTCCAACGCGTCGGGTCTGAGTGTCGGCTCGATGTCGCACTTGCCTACTGATTCGAAGTCTTTCCTGACTAAAGTGTTACCTGTGCAGCTTCTCAGCAAGTCGCTGCAGCCGCTCGAGGCGTCGGATCTCGTCGGTGAGGTCTCGCTCCCTCTCTTGCTGCGCCATGAGGAGTCGTGACCACGCCTGTTCTAACGCGTCGGGTCGCAGCGTCGGCTCGATGTCACACTCGCCTACTGATTCGAAGTATTTCTGGAGGAAAGAACACAATAGGATGAAGTAAGGTAGTAAGTTATTTTGCTGCAAAAGAACCATATAGTCAAGCTGATATTTCAGACTACATATAACAATATTTAAGAAGGAATTTTCTTCTTAAATAGGAACAGGACCCTTATTCTTGAATTCACAATGCAAAGGAATGTAAAGAAAGAAAAACTTCTATTTTATGTCCTTTCAAGAAGCGGTTTCATTCCTTCCAAACCAAAAAAAACACTTTGTTCTTGGTATACCATCTTTCGCCTAGTATAGAAGATCGTGATACTCAATTCTTTATTAGCATTCCATATGTTATACAGGTACATTATAGAAACAATATGGACCCTGTAGGGCTCCGCTAAACGAAGTTGGAGGGTTTCAACAGTAGCTTATTACTAAATTATAATTATACTTAACAACACAGTGTAGTGATAAGACATAGAAAAGTCCCTCACCTCTAATTCCCTGTAATGATGGAAGAGCTTCTGTTTCTCGCGCTGCCTGAGCGGCACCTCTTCTTGGCGGAACCGCGTGCTCTCGCTGAGCAGCTTCTTCATTTCGATCAAAGTTGACGGGAAAGCACGGTCCTGGAAGAAAAGACATCGGTTAAATATTTGGAAAAAATACGTGCATTCGCATGTTGTTCCACAGTAGTGGAACTTTAAGAGGTTATGCAGCAGTTCTCATCATCATCTGCCTAGCCTTTTACCAACTATATTGGGGTCAGCTGCCAAGTTGACCGAATGCAGCTGAGTGTCAGTGTTTCACCCTGCCCTCCTCAACCCGATTACCCGGAAAGCCTGGACTTTCTAAAAGTAACGACTGCCAATGATGCTCACATGACAGCCACGATGGCAGTGTCTTTCGCACGTATTCCCTCTTACGTCATCTAGTAGTTCAGACATCAGTGTGTCTTACCCATAATTTTCTCACCTGCTTTTTCGACAATACCTTTCCCAAACATTCTCAGTGCCGGCGGCTCCGGGAACGTCTGTGACGAGACATGTCGGGGATGAGATGTACGTGATCAGAGACTTCTCACCTGCATAAGTGCGCACTTCTCGTGCAACCAGGCGCGATGCTGTGCGGCCTGCTCGGTGTAGGCGGCGGCGCGCCGCTGCGACTCCGCGTCGAACAGCGGGTGTACCGCGGGCGGCTCCGGGAACGTCTCGTACAGGGACGAGATGTACGTGATCAGAGACTTCTCACCTGCATAAGTGCGCACTTCTCGTGCAACCAGGCGCGATGCTGTGCGGCCTGCTCGGTGTAGGCGGCTGCGCGCCGCTGCGACTCCGCGTCGAACAGCGGGTGTACCGCGGGCGGCTCCGGGAACGTCTCGTACAGGGACGAGATGTACGTGATCAGAGACTTCTCACCTGCATAAGTGCGCACTTCTCGTGCAACCAGGCGCGATGCTGTGCGGCCTGCTCGGTGTAGGCGGCGGCGCGCCGCTGCGACTCCGCGTCGAACAGCGGGTGTACCGCGGGCGGCTCCGGGAACGTCTCGTACAGGGACGAGATGTACGTGATCAGAGACTTCTCACCTGCATAAGTGCGCACTTCTCGTGCAACCAGGCGCGATGCTGTGCGGCCTGCTCGGTGGCGGCGGCGCGCCGCTGCGACTCCGCGTCGAACAGCGGGTGTACCGCGGGCGGCTCCGGGAACGTCTCGTACAGAGACGAGATGTACGTGATCAGAGACTTCTCGTCGGGCTCGTGGGTGTCCACATCTGAGGAGTAATGTTAAGTTAGTTTTAACGACATTTGTTCTAAAAAATTACAAAGCTATCTGTTCTTCTAAAGTCATCATCGTTACAGCCTGAATACATCCATTGATGGATGAAGGTCTCTCCCAAATCGAGGGGATCTGATTAGTAAGCGCCATGTGGGATGTATCTAGTTTCGAGTTTTGGGCTGTTGTTTAGCAGATTGCTGTTTAACGTTGTACAAATACAACTAAAAGAATTCAATTGCTTGCAATTGGCTATCATAATTATTTTGGTATTGATTGTATTGAACACTGGTCCCGAAAACATAAACTTCTGCTAACAATCACGTCCTTAATAAAACTCAACTAAACACACAAATGAATAACTTTACAAACTTAAACAAAATGATAGCAATTAGTCGCCAAACGACGCGACAATCGCACAATAAAATCGCACAGTCGAGGTTGCACCGATTATTCACGCCAAGCTGCACCGACTTTGAAATGTAATTATTCTTTTGTTTGTCTCTGTTTTACTTCAGAAGTAGGTTCGTTATTATTATTGTTATTAAAATGTTATTTCTCCACAATCAGTTGAGATAATAAGCAGAACGGCCTAGGCCTCGTGTGGTACATGCGATTGACTCATATGTAACGAGCGGTATAGTTGAAAATGCATTATTATAAAATAAAATTGATTATACTAAAACTGAAGCTGTTCTTGTTTCGTATACTTAGGCATAATATTCAAAACGGAGCCTACACTGTAGTGTCCTTGAGTGGAGAAATACAATTGGTTGTGGAGTCTCGGCCTAATTACGTTTATTTTTTTATATTACACAGTACAAAAAAAATATCTTAAATTATACAAAGTAATTCAAATAAATCGTGTTCTGATTGACCTTATAAACAGAACTTGAGTCACACATAACCTTAAAAAAAATCATTAACCATTTGCCACACGATCCTTAACCATCCGTAAAGCCATACACACACTTGACTACCAACGTCACTGCTCATCTACACTTGTTCACCCGAATCGTTAACAATACATCGTAAACCATGAATCAACTACGACCACAGAGTAGAGAAAGAGCGGAGATGCCATAATACAGGTAGGTCAGGCGCCTTCATCTATGGCATGACCAAAATGATCAGTTACGAGTGAACTAATGAGGCGTTAGGGTTCTTTGAGACATCCCGTCAGTTGCACAAACATCCATTAAAGTTAAAGCTTCATTAAATCTGTTACTAACACTTTCTTTGTCAACAAGATAAAAAGTGACAGCAATAGATTTAATGAAGCTATAACTTTAATGGACGTTTGTGCAACTGACGGATCATCTGTCAGCGATTTTCGGTATTACAAGGGTCCAAAGAACACATATAATAGCGAAAACAGTAACGTATCTCGTCCCCGCTCACCCGTATTTAGCGCGCAGGTATCTTATGCGATTTTCCGTTATGACACCTCCGCTAGTCATTTCGTTCTCCATGAACTACGACCAACCAATTGTGTGTATCAGCCAATAATTTAATATTGTCTAGACTCGTTTAATTCGTGAATACAATCTATTTGGAACAATCAGCTTTAAATAATAGGAAGAAAAATGCTACAAGTGAATAATGAATTCAAATTAATGGGATCGTGATTTTAGAAGATTATATTGGTGCTTTTTTGCATTGTCATTGTAAATCAGTATTGAGGAGGTTGGTCTATACCTTTCTTTATTTTACCTTTTTTTATAACCGACATTATAAAATAGTGCAAAAATTATAAGCTCAACTGACTACAGACATATCTACCTAAACTAATAATATAAAGCTGAAGAAAATTTATTTCTTTATTTGTCTGCTTGAACGCTTTAATCCCAGGAACTCCATGACCGTTTCGAAAAAATATTTCAGTGACAGAATGCTCATTTATCAAGAAAGACTAGGATGATTTTTTACCGAGTACGTTTAGTAGTTCTTACAGGTCACGGATCGAAAGCTTCTGATCTATAAAAGTCAACAAAACAACTACTATTGTAGTTCACAATTTCTCCTTGTTGATAATCCCCGTCATAAATCCAAACAAGAAAACCGTAGCACATCAGACAGATTACACCTACATATCCACCACGCCAGTCTACCAGTCAGTCACGCCGTATAGTGAGGCTAGCTTCGTATCGTCACGCATTGGCGCGAACCATTCGATCTACAAACATTATAGCAATTTATTAGCCGTGACCGCACTTTGCATGAGACGCGTAAAAAATGAGCCAAGTTTGTGAGCAAAGGGTCTGGGGTTCCCATAAGATTTTATCGAGAATTTTAATTATAATTATAAAACTTCTTCATCATCATCAACAGAGAAGTTAGTGAATGTAGGATTCTCTTATTGATTTTCCAAAGGATACCTTGGAAGCGATCGTTGTTCAACGCAGTGGTTTATAAAAGGTTGTATTGAGGAAAATTGATTGTTTTGAAGACATATTTGAATGAACAATTAAATCTAAACTATTAATTTATATTGATGATGCTAAATCACAAAAACATAATTACTGATTGATTTTTATTCTTAAAGTCTTTAAGGTCGTTCGCAGGTCTCTTCAGTTATCTATTTCCTATTTTTAAAATAAATCTGTATTCAGCTGAGCTTATCCTAAAGGTACAACTTAATTTACCAGACACAGGCAATTATTTAATTGACCCCACAATGACAATTAAATTATCTTGTACAAGGATCAGATTACATAGTTTCAATATAACATTACCGTCTAGTTATTATACCGTTGCTAATGTCATAATTATGACACTATTGAGTCTCAATACGTCAGAAACCTTCTGATTAATGCCCGATTCTTCTTTGTAAGGCAATGATGACATTAGAAGTATTGTATAGGCTATTATGATATTTTATTGTATTATTGACACTGACCTTCGGGGTCCAATAACCTGGTAACTCCATACTCCTTCTCGACCACATGGAAGGCTGTCTCCAAACGCTCACGGACTTGTCTTGATCTGCGAAAGAAAATGATATTTAGACAATTTCCTTACATTTTTGTAACTGTGTAAATATATATTCTAAACTGTCTGATCCCGCGAACTTCGTATCGTTCAAACCTTCCCTGGACCTCTACAAACATTTTAAAACCAAAATCAGCTCAATCGGACCAGCCGTTCTCGAGTTTTAATCAGACTAACGAACAACAATTCATTTTTATTTATATAGATAGATAGATAGACAGATAGATTAAATGATGCTTAGTCTGAAAAAAATTGACAAATTGAAATCAATTTTTCGACTACGTGTTGCAACAAAAGGCAAATTAAGTTGAATTAATGCAGCTACTAGACTACCGCTCTAAATGCATGCTAACATTGAATCCAACACTTATTACATAACTATGTATTAATAGTAACGAATTATCACTTCAAAATCAATTAGTGGAAATATTAGCACACAAAAACGCACTCTCTGTACCACAAAATAAAGTCGACAATCACCTGATATTACGCCAGTCTATCAGATCAGGACGGTTCCTGTGTATGAGCGCGTTGAAGGCCAATCCATCTCGCCATGATGACGTGAAGTCTGCTACCCTCACGCCAGGGTATTTAGCAGTGGAGCGCCGAGCCCAGCTCAGCAGTGCTTCGCGGGCTGTCACGTTCGCTTCCTGACCGATTACGATGTCGGATATCTGGGGGAGAAGAAAATAAAACCATTAGTATACTAGCAAAAACATTGTAGAATTCAGAACTGCTTTCTATTTTGAAACACACCAAAAATATAAATAGAATAATTTGAAAATCATTGAACTTGGCCAGATTTTTTGTGTGGGTAAAGGCTAGTTTGATTTGCAACAAGCTTTGTAACTAAAGCACGTTTTTAATTAACGATTTCTGTGTAATTTTATTTCGATTAATTAGAGTTAAGTTGTAGAAAATAATCCTCCATTTATTTCGAGTCAATAATGCTCTTATGTCTTGCTGTCTTGCAAAGTTCGGAAAGCTAATTATATACTTATCTTTTTATGTCAAACTTTCAAGAAATTATTTAAAATGAAAGCCCTGATATATTTTTTTACAGGTACGTACAGGTGATATTATGAAAGACCATAAAACAACAGAAACTATCTACGTCGATGATATCGCGAAAATTTTACAAGACGTGAGAATAAACCCAATTAAGCCATTACCAACAATGGCCAGTTCCAACTGAAACATTTCCAATACAATTTCAGTCTTATTGGAAAGTGATAGAGTTGATAATTGATCGGTAAATAATAAAACTATGATTGAACAGTCGATGTTTTGAGATCATTATCTAGATAAAGATTTAAATATTGTGTTGTCCATCTCGTAGATCGAAGATAAGTTAGCTTTCATACGAAGACTGAATAGAGAAAGAATTTCTCTTCTCAGTTTTTAATTAAAGGCGACTAAGATCATCAATTGATGAGAATGACAACCTATCTGTAGGAACTTTCAAACGACAATATTGATGAAATTGAACAAGCAAATAAACCAAAAGAAGATGATAAAACTGCAATACAATTTATGCTAAAACGAGTCTTAATTACTGTAGAAGAAGACTGGGTTTCATAAAACAAAACATTTGAAAACAATCCTGAATAATATCACATTACGGTTACAACGAACAAATTAACACAGAGAACTAAACACCTCTTCGTAAACATGATAATCGCAAAGATATAGAGTTTCAGTGAAAGTTAGACCAGTTCAACGCTCAGTCTGGCTAACATCCAGGCCCAATAATAGACTGGAACTATGAGGAAATGCGTCTAGCGATGTATTAGTGTCACTATGTTTATTGATGACTGGACCAGTTAATAACGTACTGAGTAATATGTTTAATGAAGATTTTAAAATTAGCAATTCCTAGTTTAACCTGTAAGCAGAAGAGTCAATCTATCTTTGTATTAACAATCAAATGTATTAACAATCAATGTATTAATAATCAAAATGGGTTCAGGTACACTGTAAATCAAATTACGGAAAGAAGTTAAGGATCCCAAGCATATTTCTGTCGTGAAACTCCCCCTTTCAAAATTATTTCATCAATCCTAGTTCTCATTTAACAAAATGTCTAACAATATCGTCAACTTGAAACAGTAATTTGTTTCAAGTAAAAAACTACAATTTGCACCAGAATTGAGCGGTGAGCCGATTCATAAGTCAGCGTAAGAAACTTGCGATATAATTTCATTTAGATCAAAAATTGCCGTTATTTAGAAAACTTTATTTTAAGACTAAAACAGAAAGACAGAAGGTCTATGAGCTACAAGGATAGCTAGATTTGCGCATTCAGATGAAAATGAAACCCTGATATTAATATAAAGCAAAGATACATTATTCTTAATACTGATAATATCCCAATTATTGCAATAAGAAGGCGCTACAATTCTTAAACGGTTTGTGTTCAAACATTATTAAAATATGCCAACTTTTAGGATACTGCAAATTGTTTCATAAGCAGTACCGGGGCTATTTCTATGACAGAACCACCTACCTAACCTTCTGCCAATATACTTAGAAGTCAATATCAATACTGCAGGTTCAACGACCTGTTTGACGTCGAAACGATTCGATGACCAACTGAATGCAACTGTGACGGAATGGGACCAAACGGCCTTATTTCAGACAATCAGCTATTAATAATGGGAACTAATCGGTAATGCGAAGCGACCATACAATCGTGTGATTAGGAAGGAGCGGAAAATGTTGCTGAAGAAAGAGTTAGTCATTGTAGTTTTGCAAAGGAAAAAATGTGCAATGTAACCTTCTTTGATATTCAAGAAATAAATAAAGATAAATAATATGATGCTGACGAAGGTAAAAAGCTGGAATCTCATGCATAAATCGGCACTAATATAAGATTTAAAATTCAATATCATGCACGTCATTTTATACCGTAAGACAATGGATGCCATAAACCCATTCCAATAGTTCAAACATCAAACAACGAATAGAAGCAACAAACATGGGAATAAAAAATATTGTTTTTGTAAACGTAGCTCTGAATAAAAGAAAACTTTTTTGTGTACGTGACAAAATTCGCGACGGTCACCATTGTGTGCCTGTGAATGGGAGTCCATGAGCATTTAATTCACGATCTATCATAACAACAATAATATTAGTTTGTTATGAAGACATGGCCAATAGGGTTGTTGAAACTAAAACAGATGATGTTTATCCGAAGAATAATGAAGAGAATGCCAACGAGTCTACGCATGGTGACTGCCGACATTTTATGAGATTACTAAATATACATGTCGCAAAACATGATTGCCATAGCAAATTGAAAGCACCATTTAGCAGAATTTCAGACAGCATTCCAAAAAAGGTAATTGACATTTTCACTAATAACCATATAAGGCTTAATTAGAGATTTAAGTCTAGCTAAGTAAATAACTATGATTGGCGTTTTCCTAGAACCTAGGAATTTGTCGGAGTTGATAACCATATAAAAACAAGTAACATGCCAGCAGTTGGTTTGTGCATTCACAGTGCCAATTATGTGTGAAGACAAGATGTTAATTTATTTCTTCCTCACAAAAAGTGTTGCGACGCCTATTGCGTGAGAATAGTAAATAAGTGATGGACACATTGAGATTTCTTTACGTGATGCTATGATCAAAGTAACCAGTATGAAGCAACCCACCAGCTAAATTAGGATCAGCACATCGAACACATCTTTAATAGTAAAAAAATATTAGCAGAGACTTGGAGTGATTCTCTCAAACGGTTCTTTAAAACTCCTAATGACTGTAGTCTTAAGTCGATCAAATACCACTAATATTGCAAGTAATGATGGCAAGTCAGGTTCCCATGAACGAAATGAGATGCTGGCACCGCCTTATGACCTTGTGCATCATATTGAACGTGATGGAACAAGTTTTATACATTAACCTGACCTTGCGTGACATGCTCCATATTTCGGAGAGTATAATTATACTCCAAGAATGTTTAATAAGAAATATTAGGTATGAGTATATTTTTTGCGAAGTAATTTGATGAATCTGTGATATCTTAGATTTATTTCTTTGCTTCAAATAACTGCTCGGGCGTAGTTAGTAACTGAGGTAGTTTGAACTCGACAACCTCACGGGAAACTACGAATTTATAGGAAGATGGTATCGAAGGGTGAGATAAGAAGTTTGAACTTATTAAGGGTCACGCTAATAAATATAGTCAGGGACCTGACTGTGAAACTAAAGATAATGTTAACAGTTGAGGTGAAAGAATGTGTGATTCAAAACCAATGCATATAAAGTGCATCAATTTAAAACCAGTAGCAAAGTAAAAATTAGTAAAATCAAGAAAGTACAATCAACGTGTTCATTGGCTTGGCCCACGGGAATCAGTCCATGAAAGCATAGCTATGCATGTTGGTACAACTTTCGCTCATGCTAATCGTACGTGTAAACACTGTACTAGAAAGATTGATTGGAATAATCCAACCTAATTAAAATTATACAATGAAATTAATGCTCTAAGCAAGGTAGATAAGGATCAAAGTAAAATTAGCAAATTCCTGAATGACAAAGCTGCAAATCGTTAATAAGTAAAAGAAACAAAAATTCGTAACTCATTGCTCTCTCAAGATCAATGTAATGCTTAAGTTACATAAACAACGGTAACCAAAATTCTGTCTTCATTTACCTCTTTCAATTGCCAAACGATTTCTAACTTTATTGCTCTCAAATTAAGGACTGATCTAAAACCGTTGGATTGTGCTGTTAAGTTTGTAAGGCGTGGGCGGTTGGCCGAGGCTGTGGAATCCATGATGTCATACAGACGGTGTCAGGGTCTTTACTTAGTCTACACTTATTTTAATAGCTAGTCGTATACTTAATGGATTTGTGTTTAAGTCGGAAGCATTTAAGTGTGATTAAATTCTATTCTAAAAGGAATAAGATTCATTCCAATGATGACAAAAAGAAACTGTATTTCATGTTGTGTTAAGAGAAAGCAGTATCAATAAAACAAGTCTATAAACAGGAGGCCTAGAACAAGTCTTTTCATGGCTCCAAAAAGTGCTGGGGAAAATAGTCAAATCCGTTACTTTACAACTTAACTGTTGCTATCAAGTCTTGATTGTAGAACATCGAACTAAGAACAGCATTTTTAGAAGAGCTATTCTATGATAAAAATGGTAGAAATAACGTTAGTTGCCAAAACAAAGTAATCATTCCAAAAATTCAGGTATTCAAAATGGTTCATATCTGTATAGAAGGAACAGTTAAAATTAGTAATATTAACAAAATGTTTCAACTCTCCCAAGTCAAAATGAAAATCAATTGCACCGTCCCACTTTCCAGCTACATACTCGAACATATCATCATCGCAAATTGATTCCACAGCTTTTACTATAAAATTCAATAACGCGGCATAATGTACGCAAGTTATGTAAATGGCTTGTAAGATCTTGCAAAGCTGTTTACACGTATGACTACCTACAATAAGTGAGAGTTTATTTATCGACTCTTTACGGTGTATTTTATGTGGGGTTGTTTCAACTGTAGCCTTTGCTTCTTTGGAAAGATGGATGATTTATAACTTGTCTGTGGATGATATGACTGGTTCTGGGTGGATAATATCTTTGATGATGTTAACATTGCACATAATGAGAATATCATATCATATATAGCTTTCCTAGCTGCCAATGAGGTTATTAACACTGTCCAAGCAACAATAAAAATTGTAGCAAGGTGTATTCCAATAAATCACAGCGATGAGTAACCTCAAGTCCGAAGGAGTAAGATCTTTTGTTCAGAATTCAACGGTCATGTTGCTTCTGATGGTATCAGTATTCAAAACGTAGTGTTGGAGAAACGATGATTTCATGGTCGAAAAAAGTGGTGAAGATGACCTAAGCGAAACGAGAATCACACAACTCGAAGAAAATACAAGGATTCGCTTGGAATATTTGATACGACATCCTTGATTCTGCATTAGTTTATTTGGGATATAAAGATTTATAACTTTTGTTATTTCATATATTTCAAGTAGAATAGGGTCATATGAATCAAAAGCTTTACTTAACTCGTTAAATACTTGGCATTTAATAACTGACAATCAAATTTTAACAGCACTACCAATAGAATTATAATTTGCAATAAATATTGTAACTTCATCGTGTTTTGCGTGTCCTACTTCTTAGAAGTTAATAACGTTATTTATTTTATCAATCAAATTCAATGTTTTAAAATCTAAATCAATTTATGTGTCAATGTTAAGGCGGATCAGTTTCCTGTATACATTAAAAATATCAGGATTTAAAAGTAATAATTGGCCTACAGGATACATTAAATAATTTAGACCAATTTTCTGTATCAATTTAAAGAACAGTTACTTTTTTCAAATAACTAATCAGCTTAACGTGGACGACAATTTCATCAACGCTTAATTAGAACATTAATGTTGTATCTCTAATTTAACTATCGCTAGAATATCGATTAATAACTCTCTCGATAGAATCATGATCCGTACAACAATTAATTCGTGTAAAACAAGTACCGTGAGTATCAGCTACAATATTAATGACATTCGTAATTAGAGCTGTATCTTAATCCATATCGATGACTCATTCCCTATATTTCATCTATCGATTACCAAAGATTTTAATTTGACATTACTTGTATGGGGCTAATGTCAAAATTCTATCTCCAGTAAGGAAATCAATCCATAGATAGAATATTGAGAACGGACATAAGTGTATCAAGAGCCTCTATTGGACCCGTCTAAACCTAATGAAACTGTACGGTCACGGTCTGAGAAATAACCAACATAAATCTGCGGCTCCCGAAATATCTTTCTTAGAAATGTCTGAAGAAAAAACTCGGAAGTTAATGAATGTGACGGTAAAGTTAACTTTGTCAGCGGTCTGCGGTTTGCTTACAAAAATGAATAGCGCAAATGGTCTTTCTGTGAATTATGGGAAGGAGTTTTTATTTTATGATTTACTGATAGTAAAAGAATTTAGAATAGTGTTCAACTGTTTAATGTTTTTTTTCCTTTTATCTTAAGCAATCTTCAGAGTCTTCAACAAAGATATGAAAATCGTTCAAACGATTTCGCTAGTGTGATCTTCATTCAAAACCAAAACTTATCATTGCGCAAACTTATTTGAAAAAATACGCAAATATTTACATCCTCAAAATTTTGGTCTTCCGCTCGCCAAATATATTTGGCCAAAACCAAAATCGCTTAGGAAGGTTTGCCTCTTTCTTGAAACCGAGGTCTATTTATTTCCACATTTTAAATTCATGACACAAAAACGTCTGGTCGAATTTCTGAGAACAGAATTATCGCAATACAACGTACCAAAAAAGGTTGGTCGCCCAGAAATCCTATCACAGTATTTAGAACGGTATTCGGGGCTTTGGTACCTCCAATCTCGTCTGCTTAAAATATCATCAGCTCTTTCAATTCGTTCTGGAGATTTTCTGCTAAGATTAGGAGTACATTATCAAATTACCTACATAATAGCAAAATGCACCGCCAAGTTCTATTTTACCTAAGATACTGCTGTAAAGGTGTAATTTACGGTAGAAAATTAATCTTAATTTCAATCTTCAACTGTTGATACACCAAAACATCGCACTCTCTTCATTGTGTCAACTCTAAATTTCTTATCAAAGACATGTGCGAAAACATTGTTTAAAATGTTAGAATCTTACTTTTCATTTCCCACGTCCGATAAAATCTCAACCTAAAACAGTCTACCAAAAATATGAAGACAAAGAAAGTGAATGCAACAGAAACAGATATGCAGACTCGTTAAACTTATATTTGGGTATGATTGATCCGATCGAATTTATTTCGGTTCAGCATTGAACTTCAAGTATTGAGGGCAACGAACCTATTGAATTGTTTTCATCCATCAATTACGCTATGGGTAGCATTGAATAAAGGTTTCAATGGATGCAGAACTAATTTTAGTGTATTTTTTATAAGAGTAACTGTCAATACTGGAAGACGTAAGTAAACGATACCGCTAAAACCGTTGAATGTAAATTGGAACACTTACAACTTGGAAAAGGTTGACTGTCGTGCCGCAGACGTGTATGCTAGCATAGAACCAAGAAGCAATTAACACAAGCCTGACTTAAATTACTCAATGTTCCCGTAGGCGAGAAATTGATTGGCAAGTGGTAGAACAAGCTGTCTTTCTCGTATGCACTTTAGCAATATGTCGTAACTGTTCCTTCTACGCAAGTACCAGGAGTGCATAATCAACAAGATGTCAGAGCTAACCAGTATAGGGGACTTCGTGACACGCGCTAAGAGCTTGTCTAGACGAAGGCGTTGAGTTAATCAACTTATCGGGAAGGGATAAACTTGATAAAACGTGTGAACAATTTAGATTGGGAATTAATGAAATGCATAATACTGTTATTTCACTTGTTTTGCGAGGAAAGCTAAGAAAATATATTCTTGTTGAATGCCTTTAAGTTAAGAATGATTACAGGCCTATTTACTTTGTTATTTGGAAGCAATACTTCAGGATGCCAAAGAAGCCCTCGAGATACTGCTAATCAGGAGAGAATAATTGATGCACTGGATTCTTGAATTGGTTTTCCTCAATAAGCATCGCATTAGAGGAAATGTTAACCACATCTGAATCTAGACCATTTTTTCTCGTAAAACTAAAGCAATTTAATAGAAACACTCAGGTGACAAGTCTAAGTAAATAATAGGTTAGATACACCTCCAACATCGTTTAGACGTGACGAACAAACAAACTTTCTTAAGAACGCTACAATTCCGTTAGTACCAGGGCACCATAATCAACTAGGCTGCTCCAAATAAATATCAGTGGCGTAGATTTGGTTCGTGAGGCGCGCTCGTGATCGACCGATAAGTATCTGCCCACGAATAGTACGTCACTACTACAGAGGAAATACTTAGTAGCGGGAGTGACATGCGAACTGAAAGTTAATAGAAATTATAATATCAAACACGAAAACGATCCATCTAAAATAATGAAGGAGTAAGGTCCCATTCACACGGGTATCCATTTTAAAAGAAGATGTAAACAAAACAGAATTATCCTCTGTTGGATTATGAGAGCCTGGTATGTCCAGAATTTGATATGTTCAACATGAATTGCGTTATTTTGCAATTATAATAAAGCTATGTTGCATTTCGTATCTGACAGTTTTAACTGTTTAAACCAGTTCATTATCCTTGATGAAATGACCATAATTATGTTTGTCATTAATCTTCATTAATCTTTGACATAAGTGTCACTTAAGTTACTATATCAAGTACACTTCTAAGTACTTCGAACTACGGCTAAAAATTACCATCCACGCAAAATGTGGCAATATCCTTTGGGGCCAAGGTTTGCCTAGACTCAAAAACTTCTAGGCGTGCCAAACGTGACCGTTTTAGATAAGTTCACACTGACCTCTGTTTGTACTTTAAATGTACCGACAGTTACTATAAATTGTTTAAAGGGTAATAAAATGCTTTATAGAAATAATGTAGAAACTTAAAGTTGACTTGACGACCTTACTGATATTGTAAACAATGAAGATTGAGCTATTGATCTTAAAGTAGAAAGAAGAAAATAATACCCGCAAAATTTACTCCTATGTGCTGGTAACATCAGCAGCCAATCATATAAAATACTCCTTAGAACATTTTTCACACACTCCAATAAAATTCACATTCAAATCAAAGTGCTCTCTTTTCCCATAAACTAGAAAATAAGAATCCCAACAAACTCCAAACAGTATTGTATCAAAGATCTAATGGTTTTCGCTCTTCACACACCACTTATGGTAATGGGTTTACAGACCATAAACTGTTGTATACACAGCCTAACGATGCGAAAATAGTCGAATAGGCATCAGGCACAAAGGAGTGTACTGTTTTTAATTAAAGTTCTGAATAAATTAGAATATTAATTGAAGTTTGATGGTGAAGATAAAGGTAATAAAACCTTTGCACACATTAACCAATCAGATCGGGACATATCTAACCTAATAGAGAAAACATTGCAGTAGAATCAAAAACCCTGCATAATACATGATGAAGATACAAGAAAAATAAACCAATTTTCCAAAAACTCTTCATCAAGTAACAAACGACGGAACATTTGAAATCGCAACTAAAACAATTGACCAATTACTTGACACGTCTGTGAAAGACCGTCCCCGGCAGACGGCTGATCGTCGGCCGATATACTGGGAACCCTCCATTGTACCGGCTGAAGAATCGGCCGATTGTTAGCCTTATCTAAGTGCGTGTATTAAATGCTGTGAGCTGCAGTTTAAGTTTTAAATGATGGTTTGGTTACATCTTGATGAAAAGCATGTTATAGGTAGGCTTTCGCATTTCTATTGTGCCGTAATTTTCTGTACGTGACAGATTCTGGAGATAAAATTATAAATCTGAGCGCATAGAAATTTGTTTAAATCTAGCAGACAGATTTGAATATGACCAAAAAGTTACTGCAAATGATAAAATAAAACATTGATTAAAACATAGCGATTAACCTTGCGATAGAAAAACTAAAGGATATCTGAATTCAAAACAACAAAAACTATGCATTAATTACCTAGTGGCAAACCATTTAAGTCAGAATCAAGTTATTGACGACTGTATAAACAATATTGAGATCAGTCCATAAAACAGCACATAAAACAAACCACCTCATATAATCGACAGTACTGACGGCTGAGGTCATATCCAAGTTGACATCATACCCATATATGGAAAACAGTACAACAAAAACTTAAAAGAAATACATGTAGGAGTTAACATATTTATAGCTATGATAAATGGATATGAAGTTTTTGTAGTAAAAACAATGGTAGGTTTAATTGTAAGGTATGAAGATTCAATCTGGGAAATGAATGTCTCTCGTGCACATTGAAGATAATAAAGAGATTTAGTATCCAATTTGAAGCTTGGAACTTGAGAATATTTTCCGCTTGCGGCTATTCACACGCAATAAAAAATATTTCGTGTTGTGGAAACTGAGGAATAGAATACGTTTAATTTAATACGAAGCCGATCAACATACAGGTGATAGTATAAACTTTGTAGTAAAAAGTATTCCAGTGTTTAAAGTTATTGCCATGCCCATTAATTTGGACAAGAACGGGTCCTGCTGCAGCTGCTTGCATTCATCAATTGCTTCTAGAAACCTGTTAATTTTCACATCTTTCTCGTTACTACCAATATTAAGAAGCCTTTATTTGGAACTATAATAGGAACTGCATAGTTCATACAGTACAAATATTCAATATTCACTTGGATCCTGTCCAAACGAAATGGGTATTTTGACCTATTTACATTCAAATAGCAAAATTATTATGCGAAACCTCACGTTCATAACAATTGAAATATAAAATATTAAGAAAGCGTATTTTCGGTTTAAAATTATGAGGAATTTGGATCGCCAAATATGTCAATAAATTGGAATCATAAAACTTGTTCGAACGACAAAGACATTCTAAAATACAGTTAGAATGACATCATATGGACCTGGATCTCACCAGACAATGCTATATAAGGATTTCAAGTCAACAGCATTAACTGTTTAGGTGCTCACATGTGGAGATTTACTGTCTGAAGATTAACAGGCTCTTGAAGACCTTTGAAAAGGATAAAGATATAACTAAAGAAGAATAAAAATAACTGCAGCGGATATGGGTTATTAAGTGCAGCGAATTCCATCAAAGACATATGGAGGACATATTTAATGGATCTGCATAGATGCTCTTTTGTACCTATAAAGCATAATTTGAATAGCATGTTTTTGTAGATCATCAATATTGAGAGCACTAATTAGAATTTATTCTTCAATATGCTAAATAAAATTTAAATTGAATTGAATTGAGTTAACGTTGCATCTGACCACAATATTTTTTAAGTAAAATATAACAAAGTTAGAGACCATATACTTCAAGTTATGTAAATATTGTCATTATAACAGTAGTCAACTTAATTGAGATCTCAAAAATTCTGAAAGTTTTTATCTTAATGTTTATAAATTCATAGATTTACTGCGGCATTATACCCAAAACTGTTCTATGTAATTAAATAAAATACTAGAACTACCTAAACCGAATCCTACGAATAACAATAAAAACAAGTTATGTGACGATATAAATAAAGATACTGAGATCATTAACGAGATTAAAACGGAAAACAAAATTAACGGTGCACCAATAAATATAACCAGTGATGTCATGGCAACGGAAATTGTACTAGTTAGGCTAGAATTTGCATATTTTGCGAATATTTCAAACAGTATAAAACTAAGGTAGCAAGAAATTTTCAAAGTAATACTGCTAACAACATGTCAAGAATAAAACACATTGATAGATAGTTTTGTAACAGGACAGTCAAATCTTATTACTTGAGAGCCATTTATAAGGCAAACAATTTCGTTCCATTTGAAGTATTATTTCTTCTAAAATTGACATACCTATATCACTCTTATTTAAGGCAAGTCAACCCTATTTTTGGAGATCTAAGGGGGAGGCCTATGATCAGCAGTGGACGTCCTATGGCTGAGATGATGATGATGATGATGAATTTGTCCCAAGATCTTTTTTAAAAGAAGATCGACAGTATATTTACTGTTGTCTTTAACGCCAAGATTAGCCATAACCTTCGTATCATTATCAAATCAAGTGGTACTTGCACTTCTGTTCACACATTTCACAAGTATATATATGACTCAAACTGACTTGATAGCTGCAATTTCTCAGAACCTGCAAACTGGTAGCATTTAATCGCTACTCCAAGATATAAAGTCGCAAAAATGTGACGAACGTGCAGAATGCTCTGATCAAAGATTAGGTTTTTGAGCACAGTTTTAAGACTACTGTTGGTCTTGTTAAAATGTTTTAACGGAGCAATGATATAGTTAACGTGGGAATTGTGGACATAGCTAAGATACTATGGATGTCGCGTAAAATTCATTTGAACTTTGAAGTATAGTGACTGTACTTCTATATCAGGGGACATAGGTGTGTGTATATTGTATTCTCTGTTACCTATACGAAGGAGAAAAGTTCCTACTAAGTTAGAAAGTTACTCTGGAAAAAATCACCTCTGAGAGATACCAAGAGCCATTTCCTTTACAACTTTACTCTCTACATCAGTCGCAGCACCCATAACTTAATTTGCATCAATAACCTACAGTATCTTCCTCTCAAATATCCACAAAATTAATCACAAATAAGTCCAAACATCTAAATTTAAATCCGCATTCACACGAGTATAGTGTCGCATATTTATCGCGTTCTCACTTTCCCAATTAGTGTGAACCAGCCCTTTGCTTTCTAGCGGCGCCGGCGCAGCGGGGTTATTAGCGCGGAACCACCACTTTCGATGTTACGTGTTACTCTGTCCTAGGATTAGGTTTAGATTACCCATGTTATATGAAACGTGGGTTTTACGACTGGATGTGTGTATGGAAAGTTGCTGTCGTCATATTTGGTTATGTTACTCGAAAGAAGCTTAAATAGGTCCTCCAATGATTTGATTGCTGTTGGATTATTTTCAGTGCAGCATTAAGAACGTTAAAGTATTTACCAATTAAAGGAACAGTCCAGGAGCTAATTGGTAAAGGTATAGAAAGACTTTTAAGAAGTCCACCAAACAACGAAATCAAGTGTAATTATATTGATCAGACAGACAGACAGAAATTCCATAAAACACACAGCAACAGAATGTCATCGTCCACCGCACCCCTCTAACTTGAAGCCCGTCCATACGGCACGCCGTCAAGTTCACGTTAACGCTTCGCCGCGCATGCGCGTGTCATGTGCGCGGGCGCAGCGCACCTGTACGGGCTTCCTGTCCGCCATCTTGCGCCGGTTCTATGCCGCGAACCCTAGTGTTGACCGACCGCGAAATAAAATAGCAAGAAGTTTAGGATCATCCAAAGAGATTTTACTAGTATAATATGTCTTTGGCATCATCCTATTTATTTTGGGGAAGCATGTCTTCGTTGTCTGCGATTTTTAGGCATGCTTGAGTGCGTTTATTCAGAAGAGTATCTTAGATGCTACGTGATGATACTGGAAGGCTTATACAGGAGCATATTTTGGTATTTTTTATTACGGTTAGCTTCCTGATACATCGTCATGTGGTCGCGTCTTTTTATTGGGATATGGGGGCATCCCCTACCTACGGCATTGCTGGCCTGATATTTCTCGCCTATTGATGCGGGACAGGCTTTAATTTTATGAAGCCTTATAACGACGATTTAGAATAATTGATTTTGACAGTTACACAGCTGTTTTAAGGTTTCTTCAACTATGTTTTATGTATCTTTCAATACGGGACTTTTTAGGAACGAAAATGTATCTGAATTCGATAGAATTCATAAGTGTTGTTATGCGGCATCTCATACACTTGAAATTACTTTGTCTAACGCTGTTGCATACGGGCTAACATTTGTGCAAATTCCGTATAAAGGAGAAGTGAACACTATGCAACTTAACACAGAGTTTACTTTACAATTAACAAAATTAGACAAATATTCAACCAAACGCCCGCATAACGTCAAAGACCTTTGCAAAGGCAGAATTAATATTATATAACCCGTACGTTATGGTCGAGATACGGCGAGCGAGTCACCGTTAACCCTGCAGCTACCGTTTACGACACGGCTTAATATACAGTTCAAGAAATACCACAATTAATTGTGAAGCTTAAGACTGGGCGGCCATCTTGGATTTTTTGCGAACCGCCGTGTGTGGTACAACTGGCGATTGGAATTTAATCGCGTGTTTTTTAAAGTGGGAATTACGGCTAAATATTTTTAATAAGAAATGGGTACATTATATTTTGAAGAGATCAAATTCTGCTTTTAAAGAAGAAAATCCGTGTACTGTAATCCTCATCTATGTATGTATACTCAGACATCTTGAATGTTCATGACAAACAAGATCATATTTGGCAAACATAGTTTACAGCAGGGATGGTCACTTCATATCTACCTTTAATATCAATTTTAACCCTGTCTGAGCTATTCTGAACTCAAAAAGACGGACATTACTCAAATCCAAAAACCAGTACTGTAATAAAAATCCTCATTGTTACTCAAACCCTATGCTACATCGTTTCGACAGCACGGCCAGCGAGGCGTAACCGCGTGCGGTGCGCCCGCGCCGTTCGTCGCGAAACTATGACTAATCTTAGAAATCTCTGCAGCAGACGACTCACGCTTTTGTGATTAGTATATTCATTGGTTATTAGTGGCTGGACATTGCTGGACAATTACAATATCATCATCTTCTTAAGAGCCTTTTCTCAACTATGTTGGGGTTGGATTCCAGTGTAACTGGATGTAGCTGAGCACCAGTGCTTTACAAGGAGCATAACAATAGTATGCTAATATTTTGGGTAAGATAAATAACTTTGGTACTTAAAAACCCGAAAAAATACGGCTTCAGGAACTATTTGAGAGTGTCTGAACTAATTCATAATTTTGAAGGATATCAATTTTTTTTGCACTCAAAATTAATACGAGCAATGATTATACTAAGTACGTCAATATTTCAAAGTACACAGTTGTACTTCATTAAACAGCAAGTACATAACGAAATAAATAATTATAATAAGGCACGTGTGAACTATGGATAGTAAGAAGAAATACCTAAACACGTGTTTGTACCTGAGTCTAATCTATAGTCACGAACAAGTTATCTTATTGTCTTACGTATTGTTACGAAGCTAGACTAGGAATTTGTGCTGCATCATTTATTAACAATACATTTTTGTAAGTAAAATAAATACCTATTTATTCAATTTCAACTTCGCATTCCCAACTCTGTTCAACATTCGTAGTTCCGCAGTAGTTCAACACACACAAAAAAACTACCTTTCGTATTTATGACATCAAAAGGGTAAGGATAGCTACACTATAGGGATTCGTTACTGTTAATAACTACATCATACCGAATAAAGTTGTACAATTTTCTGTTGCTCAATCAATATTTTACTTGAATTTATAGGCTTATCGAAGAAAGTAACATACGCCTATAAGCAAATTACATTAGGTTGCACAAAAAACGGTCATCACATTGGCGTCGCTCCGCTTAACTTTCTTCGTCGAAGAAATAACAAAAACTCCTGCCTGATTATCATGGTAATCATGTATGCAAGTGTACAGTGTGGTACAAAAATTAATGCAATTTTTAAGATTTTAGTTCTAAAACTAACAGATGGAGAAGAAAATAAATAAGTTTAGTTAGGTTAATCTCATTGTTGATTCTCTTACACTGATTTGTGTTGAAAACCGTATCGTATACTATGTAGTAGGTAAAGAAGCATAGCTACTATGCAAAATATGAATTTATAAAAAAAATTGAAATTACCACACTTCAAGAATAAAGAACTGTAGTCCCCTTATATCTACTTCAAAGAAGTAACATTAATTATGAACCTAAAACTGCATTTAATGTCGGTAATTATTGGACTTAAGTCACTTAACTAATGCTAACCCATTAACAATACGCGCCCAGCAACAAATGCATTACGGATCTAGCGTGAGACCACATCGGAGACGCTCGCGAGACAATCTTCACACGCACCATTGTGCACCATTATCAGTTTTGTATTCAACTGTACAATCATGGGTACAGTCGACAAATGCGCTTGATTTGTAGACAAGATAATTACGAGAAGGAGGGAATATTAATTAATTATTATTGCAGAATAAATTCCTATTATTAAAAGTTTTTATTAAATCATCAATGTAGGTAAAAAATATGGTGTACATTTTCTCTCCGTCTGTACAAACGGATGACGTCAATTTATAAATCAAGTTCCGATTGGATGATCCCACGTTCCCTCGGAACTAAAACCATTGAATAGTGAAATTGGTTGTCTGACCAGTTTTTATGCAAGGATGTGTAAAGCGGAAAGTCGAACACTCCCCTAAATTAACATGAACCATGTTAACAGGCTATTTAAAGAGGAAAAGTATAAACAACATGCTGTCCGAATGATGGGGAAGATAAAAAAAATGATAGAATTTAAAACCCATAAGTAAAATGGCAGTTTCAAAAACGAAAGAAAACGGTTATGACTAAGCCCTTAAGAACCATGACATAATCTTTCACAATAAAACGGCAGACAAAAGGAAATCCTCAATAAATAACGCTGATAATTATCTAATTATCGTTTTTTTCTTCCCCACAATCGCGAAGGCATCAGGCCGTGAGATCAGACACGCCACTGAAAGTGTACAATTTGCATGCCACACTAATCAACTGTTTGGTCAGATTAACTATTATTACTCCTAATTATCACTAAGAAGCTGATGACGTCGAAGCTGCAACTTGTCAGCAAATGGTTGGCGAAACTAAGCCTAAAGAATTGAAAGCCTGAAGCTCAAATCACGGCACAAATATATATGAACTAGATAATAATATGACATATTTTGAAATACTCAATAATTCTAAATCTACTGTGGGACCTATGGGATTTCGTCCAAAAGATTAGCGATCAGAATTAATTGACTTCGATCGATTCGAAAATTGAGCACGTCATCTAATTTAACAGTTGTACAAAGAGGGACCCAATTAGATCCATTAGCTATAAAGACACTCATAAGTTACATCTGAGACCAGAGGATACGGTAATTACTGCTAAAATTGTCGAAGTACTTAAGAAACATGAAAATTTTCTTAAACAATGAACATGTTAATGACTTCTTATTTAACAATCTTGAACTGAGTGGACCTTTGGCCGACTATGGAATATAAATAGGTGCTGTATTTACATCATAATTGCTTATAAATTGCTGTTGTTTAGTAAGATAATGCCGAACAATGTTATAGAACATTGAATCAAAGTAAAAACTAAACTTAAGGACACTATAAGGCAGAGACAGGAAGTGTGTAAACAAGAGAAAGTAAAATGACACAGAGAAACTTGAATGACTGCACTGATTTGTGAGTAATCGGCATCACAATAGCAAAAGAAGATAATATAGAATTCCATAACAATTGAATGAAAAAACTAAATTACTGAAAAGAGAATCAAGATTACACACTAGGTCACAAAAATTTCAGCACACTGCGAGCGTCTATTGAAAACAAACTGTTAGCACATCCATTGTTGCAGTTTACCACAATTCTGGGATAGAATCGTGTGAGGCCGCATGTTCGTATCTCATGGTCAATTTAATGCACAAATTGGTGGGCCTGTCCACATGTCTTGCATGCATTCAGTTTCTGTCAGTTTAGCAATTTGAAAGACGCTTTTACTACTTCAGGTTTTATATTGTTTAATAAAACTACGTTATTAGTATGATAATACATATGTACTTATGAAGCTTGACGTTCTGTACGCCTCAAATTACACTTGATCTATCTGCTATTGGAACTTGGCATAATGATACCTCTTACTATTCATTCATTCTATCTCCTTTCTAAATTCAATGGCCACATCATTTCTCAATTCATCCTCAACCCATCCAGTCAGTGCACTTTATCCCCATTCCTTCACAATACATTATCACTTGAGGCAATACGTTCCCTTCACATAAATACTTCCGAACCTGAACAATGTACGCAAGAGGTTGTTAATCTTCAACCCGACATCGCATTCTGCATGCATGTGATCATATACTGTCAAAAGTAGGTTACTGAAATACCAGAAACTAACATCCGAATACCATCTTTATTTCTAAAGGTATAAAGCTGGTATTTCCATGAGGGGTCCGCTCCATCGTGACATTACTGAGTTTATTTCAAGAGTTGAACTTTACAGTACAATTGACTTTATCAGATACTTTCTATCAGCTACAAGAAGGGCTTTGGCACAGGTCGGACATCTAAACACAATGCCATTGTTTGTTTCGCTTATTTGTTCGTTGATAGATGGAGCTAAATTAGAGGTTTGGATTCTTCACAAATTATAGAGATCTATCACAATGTAGCTTTCAATGGTGAAGCAAATGAAACTAAAACATAACATATTTCATAGTTATGAATAAGTTCATAATCATGTACATGTAATGCAGACTAAAGACGTGAAACGTGAAATTCTTTCTCCTAAGATTGAAAATGATGTAAAAATAATTTTTCAATAGTTTACAAATAAACACGCGCAGACTCCTACGATGTGAAGCGAACAAACGATGAACTAAAATCATGAGTCAATTTCAAAAATAAATTAATCAATAGAAGACTATTGCACAACTGAAAATCAAACATTGACCTTAGTCAAGAAGCTTTAACTCAAATTAAATATAAATATTCATGCAAACTTGATAATGATCAATCAATTTATCAGTCTGGCAAGGATTTCTGCTTGGATGACTTCAGAGGGAGAATTTGAAAGGATTTTTATGGCTTGTATGGTCAATGAACATCATTAGGATTTATGGGAGTAAGATATTATAAAGCTTAACAATGTAGAAAACGAAAAATACTACACTAGCACACACATGGCATTACATAGTCCTTATTAACTAGAATATTAAAACGAAGGCTTTGTCGCTACAATAATTATTATGTATCTCTCGATATAAAGGAGACTTTACCGCAACGATTAATATGCAATAAGCATAGTTGCCAAGCGCCGCCTCAGCTCGCCAAAGGCGCCTTCATAGTACTCCATTTGGGTAGATAGCAAACTATTGTTGTTCGTAAAGTTATATGACAGGCTAAGCATCCACTTTGAATTGAAGAGTTGGTACAGTGATAATCCTTTTGGTGCTGACGATATCGTTGTTAGGTTCCAACTAATCCTAGATTTGTTTACAAGTGAGGAACATCTTTGCAGTTATACAAAACATTTCATAGCAAAAACACAAGTTACCTCACAAACCGGATAATTAAATTACCTTCAACTACAAACAACACAGTTCGAAAAACATTTATGAATAAGTCAATAGCGAGCCAAAATCCTATGTAGTAAGGTTATCGATAAAATCAACGCTGACGTCACCCTGGCTGTACGGGTCACTCGTGCGCACTTCGTTATTGTCATTTGCATAGCAAAATGGACGACGATTAGCCTGCCCCAGCGCAGGTTACTCGACGATTTAGAATTACTCAACTGTTTTATTCTTTATGAATTCCTACTTCAATAAGTCACGACCGATTTGAGGTAAGCATTTGATCAATTTGAGCATGTCCTTTGAGTAGAGCTAACAGCTTAAGTTATGAAGCAACAGGTCAAAACTATAAAAATAAAGATAAAGCCAGCGTAAATAGGTTATCTCAGCGCGCAAATTAATAAAATAGACATAAACTCGTTTATTGGTGTTGGTAAACAATACCAAGCCAATGCAGAAGTTAATGCAAAAGTTCAATAAGATGCCGCAATATATCGTACAGATATTAACAATCATTCACATAAAAGTGACAGGGATGTCCAAAATGGAAGTCCTAAGCATGTTTGACATACATCTGAAGTCAACGGTTTAACCTACTCGACAACAAAGGCTTGCCATATGGCGAAACAGTCCTTACAAAATCACGATTGGAATGAAACTCTCTCCTTTCAATTGAGAAGATTAATGTAACAAACGAACCAACACTTGGATTGCATTCAAGTGATTCTAAAGAGCATAATTAAACATTTGATGTTTTATTTTTGGCTTTGAATTTGAGAACCAGAAGTGGTTTAGTAGCTCTTAGCCTTCTCTTAAAACAATCTTATGTTAAGACTCTTGTTTGAGGGTTTAAAGTAGCTCATTAATATCTGTATCATGAAGAGCTTCTTACTCCGAGACGAGAAGAGCAATTTGTTCGTTTTTAATCAAGTGTCTTATTTTGATATTATCATCAGCACTAACGATAACTTCACTTTCACAAACAATATCACCGGTAATGGATACCTATAAAAGTGATATGAATCTACTTCAAAAATATCTAGGCTACGAATGTACATCTTGAAAAATGTCAGCCATTTGTAAACTGTCTTCAGTAATTACACTAACGGGTATCTTTTTTACTTTGTAATTTTATACTGCATTGAGACTATCAATTTGTCAGACGCCATCAGTTATGGTCTGTGATAGGATATTATTATCGCTCGAAACTAATTGTATGGTTTCAGTTCTCACAGTTGTATTAAGAAAGAAATGTCTAACATTAAGATTTGGAGTATTGTTCTATCAATTAGTCTCGCTTTTTGTAATATTTCTAACATGAACAGTTCTCAATTTTGATTTATCTTCCACGATGGCTTAAACTATTAAATAAATACTACAGTGCTCATCAGATACATGTACTAAGTACATATTCAAGCCAATAGATTTTGTGGCCTTCACATAAGCGAGATCACTAATTATACATTTACGTATTCAATTAATCATTAGCTCATAAGAACTGTGTGACGTTACAACAAATACCTTGACTTTTCTAGGAAGCGATGACTCCATTTCCACGTGTCTGTAATGTTCAGCAGATCTGTGAACTGATCCTCCTCTGACATCTTCTGCTGACGCCTTCTCTTCACCTCGAGTCAAGGTGGTGACCTTCCTTACAATCCTCGTAGTGATCCTGCGTTGACCACTAACATCGTCTTTCTTCGAGATTTTAGTCGATTCTAACGAAGAGCCTAGAACCTCGGTCGACATTCTTTTGTTCGTGTGAATCGCCTGCAACTCTGACATGCCTAAGCCACCGGCTGACGTTGGCACGGCTAGCGCGCTCTCTCCATCGTACTCGAAGTGAGTCTGATTCCCATCGTGTACGATTCTTCCATTGTAACTCTCCTCCCGGTAGGACCCAGATCGGTAACTTGATGATCGCTCCATTCCTGGGTAGTTGCCATCGTACACTGTCTCATGTCTCGTCAGCCCCTCTCTCAAACTTCTGGGCACAGAAGCCAAGTTTAAACTTGTCGTGATGGGAGACCCAACGGGGGATGGAGAGGACTTCTTCAAGCTTGATTTCAGGGGTTTCGTGTCATCGCTTTCTAGCGTCCCCTGAACAAACAGACGCTTGCTGCTTCCGCCTTCTTTCACAAATCGATACATCGACATCTTCGCTCCGCTTAGGCCTTAAGGCCGTCGTAACACATAATACTGTTCTCTGCAATGGAGTTCCCTCTTATTACGGATTCGATACGCGTCGCGTTTACCTATTCATGTACCGGTGACAACTTATGGTGTGAATTCTTAAGGCATTAAGGAAAGGTATGCTAAGCTATTCTTTTCTTGTAATCTTTTGTCGTGATGTATTGTATTAAACCTCTAGTATTTTAAATGTAGTTAAAACGGTTAACATAATTTAACTGCTTTCTACGAAATGTTTCGTTTGATATAAAATTTTACACGTCGGCTATTTTATTACATTCTAGGTCGCTACGCAAATCAACATCAATGGTATTGAAAATTTTTGCACGGACGTTAGGAAAACTTTAATATATACGCAAGACAAAACCAAGAAAGTAAACTGATGGGTGTTGAAACTAAAAGTGGTTGTATGTTAAGTGAGCGACGGATTAGGCGCGAAGCCAGGCCATATTTGGCACGCACGAACCACAAATACGGCGGGGCCCTTCCGGCGGACGCAAGCAGGAAACTTAAGGACAAGATTTTAAATTTCAACGAGAATATCCGTAGAAACAGTTTCTATGTTAATTGATCGCTGAATAAACATCGTTTTAGTTCAATAAACTCGAAAGAAGAAACTAAAAGCTGTGTGATAAATAATAATATGAAAAAGATAAAATCTAAATTCCATTTGTAAGCGAAACGTATTATCCTAAGTCGAAAGAAAAAGTCACTCATATAATTTTATCAATATGCTAATGTTGTTAATAATAAGATGAATATATAGAATGTAATACTGATTAACAAAATGACATAACAACTATTAATTACATAAACGAAATAAAGAATGTCATTGCCAAAGTCAGAGCTAAACTTGACCCAAATGTTAAAGCAAACATTTTTACATAAGTTACTGACACGAACTCGTGAACTATTCATATATGTATTTTGTACTATTAACGAAATATGTGAAATATCTACTCCATATTTAAATAATATTATAATTGAGTCAATATAAGAGGATTTCCCTAAAACTGAAGCTATAAATATATTCATTTCAATGCTCAGAATCTCTTCTAAGGTCTCAAAGTGTTCTATTTCAATTACGTACAAATCATTCCACAATTTTATCTCCACGTCTATTAGGATAATTCTATGTATAAGATTTATAGAACGTCCGTAATGCACTCGACCAATTGCACCAATCAAATAATAGCTCTATTAAATAAATCGTGCTAAGTGCTTTTAGATTAAGATAAATAGACATTGAAAAATACTTCCAGGAACTATATGAATATGAAATAACGGATATGCAGTTTAAGGTCAGTGCTTTAGTCTTTCATGTAGGAAATGGCTATGAGCAAGCTTACTCATGCCTATCAATAACTTATGTAAAAACTGTTTCCTTGAAAACATATTTTCACAGTAGAAACTGGGAAAGGATGATAAAGTTATTGATAAATAAGATATCAATCGAAAATAACATAACAATATGAAGAACGCAATCCTAAACTAAAAAACATGGTCCACCCATTTCGCAAACTGAACATGAATTATAATGGAATCTAAATATTATTAATGACGAAGAAACAGAAGCTAAACAATATTAGTAAACAGCTCTTCAGAAGCTAATTGAATAAACATAAATATAACAAGATGAATAATTTACTGTTAAACCAGAGGCTATTGACGGCAAAGAGACGGAGTTTAAAGTAAACTAAAGTCAGTAAATAAAATATTTGCGCGATGACCACACATTGTTGGCTAACTGGCCAGGGCAGGTAAATGTGCTAATTACTATTGTTTATGTCGAGGCCCCTTCAAATATGCCACTTGCTATTGTGCAATACGTGCTTTGAATATTGGTTGAGCTTAGCAAGCGCATCGATGGTGGTACTAGTATAAATGCAATAGAAACTAATGATTCTAAAACTAATAAAGAACCTATAGAAGACGATAATGTTGATAGAAATAGAATCAATTTAGATCGAACAAGGAAGGGAGATAAAGAAGAACATGAAGAAATTGATAAAGACCATCATTGCAATAAACATGCAAAAATAGGACATTATCAATTGCAAGTTGACATTGCAACTCTATCGATGGATCAATCAATTTTATCGTAATTCCTGTACATTATCTTAAATACTTTCGATATGACATAAGATCTAGCTGTCATGAAAAACTATTGGCACTTGTTAATGCATCCGGTAGCGTAAATAAAACATCGATTTTATCGCAATGCGTGTTTGACATGAATTCTTTCACTTCAAATTCTTGCTGAGCTATATATTTTACGTGTGTTTATTTAAGTTTATTATCTTTATTTACTGTTTCAACTTCTGCTTTATTAATAAAATTATCTAGTTCATTCAAATCTTGGATTTCATTATTAGCATTTTGACCAGCTTCGCAATAAAAGTGTTTAGCTGTTTTTTATTCAACTTGTTTGTTTCAATATAAATCACGTTCAGTCTATATTCAACAATATCCTGTGTGGGTGACAGGTAAAATAGTTTTTTACGGAGGTGTTAGAATTCAATGGTGACACCCACATAGGTGGACCTTGGCTAACTTTATATGGGATCGACATTTTATAGCATAATTGTCGGTTACAATTTAATTGGGCGTTGGAATTCTTGCATAATGCATTTTTTATAATGGATTTAATGTGTCTTTGTGTTTTCCCATCTGTGACTCCAGATCCTGGTGAAATTAAGACCAGTGAAGATGACACAAAACAAATGATTGACAACTTCATGAATTCATTGGACAAACGAAGGAAATGCATAATTGTATCGCATATTTGTAGACATCCAGCAATTGCTTTCGTTACATGTAATCTACCTAGAACACTTTTTGACATATCAATAAGTGATACAACCTATAACGTGAACATACCTATAATATCATTGATACTATTTGAGGTATGTTCTACAATTGTATTGCTAGCCATTTTAGCATCTTTGTCAAATCTCAAATATTTAAATACACCGGAATAAAGATGCATTCTATTTCCATATTATTCACTAAACAATAGACGACATACCAATAAGATTCTTTTGTTTTTGTTTACACAAACACGTTTAAATCTGCGGCAAGATTTTTATTGTGCTCAATTTGCATAGCTGTCACCTTTGGTTAGTCTTTTAAAGAATTTAAGTTCATTTTAGAGGATATAATATTATTATGATTATCATGGATTGGTGTTACACCGTTATGCGAACAAATAAAAGTGATAATTTTGAACTGAAATGAAACTAGGTTATGGTACGTTTGAGCTGCAGAATTAAAGGTCTCTGAAGGTTGATTTCAAAACTGTTCCAATAAGGTTTGATTGCGAAATAGCGTGGGATGCGCCCTTAGGCTCTATATTCGAATTAATGCAGTGACGTCATTCCATCTAACAAATCAATGTACGTTCAAAAACAATGCTAAGTATAACGAAATTAGTGTTGAACGAGCATAACACAAGAGTCCTTGTAACTAATAGAGCAATATGCACTAATTAATAGATATTTCAGAATCGGAGCATCTTCATTGAACTCCATTGATAACTACAATGCTGCTAGAAACCGTTAGTTGTCACCGGTATCGGTAAACATCGAAAAATCGTATCGAATCGTAATTCACATCACTACACAAAAAAAAAACACTACACACCACTAGTTCGATTTTCAAAACACTGTTAGTTGATTAGTCGTATTAATTTTCGAATTCGTGTTCGGTGTCGATTTTTTAATGTTTGTTTTTGGTACGCGGTGCGCGCGCGTCTACGCCGGTAGCTTGCAGGTGACTGGCTGCGCGGGCGCAAATGTACGCTACCCATGACGGGTTGTGTCGGTGAAAAAAATAAAGTATTTCGTACGTGGGATTATGAGGTTTAATAAGGTTGCATTTAATTATAATGTGCTTGTTATCGATAATTTTATTATGTAATTTTAGATAATTGATTCTTAGACATTTTTGTGGCAGATAATTTTCTTGATTGAAATATGTAGAGCATCGAGCCTATTGTGATTTATTGAAAATTACTTCCTAAGATAAAATGAAATATATTTATCTATGCATGTTTTATGTAATAAATACTTTCTTGTCGTTGATAACAATGAGTATTAGATCATATTACTTCTATACATACAACATTTGAAGTGGCTCTACTCGTGTTATGGAAAACTCCACTTAATGATCCGATGTGTGACAATGATGACTATACTAATCATCATTATGTTATTTTCGTAATTATTTAGAAACTAACTTGCTTATATTACTACTGACCCTTGCTTTTAGATAAATTGATATGTATCAGTTTCCTTTACGAACTCTGACCCTAAAGATCTTTAAATGAAATTAATTTGTCTTTTACCTTTTTGTGGAATGATTATTATTATTTTTCAAATTATACATTATTTCGATATTTCACGACATATTATAAAACAAAGTAGTTTTTTCTGTCCCTATGTCCCTTTGTACGCTTAAATCTTCAAAACTTCACAACCGATTTTCATGCGGTTTTTTTCATAGATAGAGTGATTAAAGAGGAAGGTTTATATGTATAATAACATACATTAAATAGTGGGGAAATACTGTTATCCCGTGCGAAGCCGGAGCGGGTCGCTAGTCTGGCATATGATGCACCTAAGATTGCTCAACCCTATCCGCGTAGCATTGCGTAGCCCGTAGCCACGTAGGCCGTCTACGGCGATAGCAACTTCTTCGATCAGCTGTCCCCTTGTCAATCACATGTGTGATTGATACCAGCCATGAAGTGTTGTCTATGATTGCTTGTATAGACTGTCATATTAGTTATAAGGGCAGCATACATTTTTAGATATTAGAGAAGAAAATATTCTAACGTTATTAATTCTTGTCTCAAAATGATAAAAAAACATTTTTGGTGGTCATAGTAAATCCGTCTCCAGTACACTAATACATATGTATAATAAAGAGGAAACCTATTTTTGTTTGTAGCCTAAAGACTCCGAAACTACTGAACCGATTTGAAAAATTATTTCACTGTTGGGAAACTACATTATCCCAGAGCAAGAGCAGCGTAGGCTATATTATATCCTTGTAAGGCAAGTAGTTTCAACGGAAAGCGACTGAAGCCGATAGTATTATTTAAAGATACTTATGTCAGAATAATTTTTATCTTGGAGAAAAAAACTTCTGTTTCTTTTTTGATAAAAATAACATAATATTTTTGTATGACCTAAAAATCAAATAAATAAATATTATATTAAGCAGTTTCTTTATTTATTGGGGGCGTGTAACTACCCACCAGTAACTTCATACCACTAGCTTTTGTTTTAAAGGCTAATGTATACAGCATGGCATACAATTATGCAAAGAGATCGCAGCCATTTATAGTTAATCCTGTTTATATAATATAGATAAGCAAAACAAGTAAATATCGTTTACATAATAATACTTATTTTACATAAAAAGCATTGTAAGTACATAACATACCAAAGTATCTACCATACATAGATATGGATAATATAATTCCAAATACAGTAGAATCCGGATATAACGACCTTCAAGGGACCGACGATATTATGTCGTACTAACCGGACGACGCACAAAACGGACGGATTATTTCTTAAGTACATAACTTAACTTGTACATACATACATAACTTACGAATACATATTATTATCTTCTTCTTCTTATATATAAAAATGAATTGATGTTCGTAAGTCTCACTAAAACTCGAGAATGGCTGGACCGATTTGGCTTATTTTGGTTTTAAAATGTTCGTAGAGGTCCAGGGAAGGTTTAAACGATACGAAGTTTGTTGGGTCAGCTAGTCTTCTTATATATCAAAATGAATTGCTGTTCGTAAGTCTGACTAAAACTCCGGAATGGCTGGACCGATTTGGCTTATTTTGGTTTTAGAATGTTTGTAGAGGTCCAGGGAAGGTTTAAACGATACGAACGCGGGGGTGCGAATGCGTAGGTAAACAAAACATTGCGCGTGTGTCGTTTTAACCGGACGTATTATAATAAATATTGGTCGCTATAAGCAGTTGGTCGCTTAAACCGGAGTCGCACTAAACGGTTATATTGTCTTAGTACCTATATACGAAACCTAACTTGAGTAAAGATTATCGTCGCTAAAACCGATTAGTTGTTATAAGCGAAGTCGTTATATATGAATTCTACTGTACATGAAAAATATCTACATAAAATACATATAACAATATCCATAAAACATTTAACTACATAATAAAAGCTTTAATACGGTATATAATGAGTAACATTACATTGCGACTACTAACGCCATCTCTCGAGGCGTGTAGTAAATACCAAGCAACTTGAGTACGAACCTCCTTCGCGCCGCACCATTCAGCGCCATCTATCGGACAATTACATCAACAAGCGAGCAAGCTTTTTTTTTATTTTTAGCGCCTTTTTGTTTTCGCTCTGACAACTTACCATAATGGTCTGGCCAGAGGTTCGCATGTACAAATAAAGTGTGTGAGTATTAAATAATAAGTAGGGTATATTATTAGCTTATATTAATTGATAAGAGGCTGGTTTTTTTTTAAGGTACGCCTCCCTTCACACACAAGATTTTTTCTACCTAAATAAACTAGCTAATAATATGTGGGTTTACTTCCTACAAAAATATAATAATGACAATTTAATTTGTCACTACATATATTTTGTTTCTTATGAATACTAGGAAGCGTTTGAAGTTTCCGCTCAACAGCACACAATATTATCACATAACCTGTTGATAGATTTGACATCAGCAAATAACAATTGATTAACTGATGATCGGTAAAGATCAATACATTGATCTATTAGACTTTATTCCTGACTATTAACTGTCAAGAATGAGAAGCAAAAATGTTTTAATTTTACTTGGAAAAGAGAGACTATGTATGTAGATAAGTAATTATTATTAATCTAAGAATGATCTTAGAAGCAGCCGCTTATTGATCAAAGGACACCCTATCGATTGATTCAAAGCACGTAAGGACATTACAGTAAACATATCATTGCAACAAAAAATATAAACACAATGTACATAAGTTACATAACTATTAAATCAGACGCTGGCCGTAAATGGCAGAGTTCCATTAAATAACATGTAGGTTCTCATAATAATATTCATAGAATCTAATTGAATATAATCTAAATTGGCTTGTAAAGTTGTAATGCTAAACAACAATATTGATAAAGATGACAATGACAACATATTTAAATAAAGTACATGTTGTAAAGAAGATTAAAGCTTGTTAGAATAAAACTGAGGTTTTCAATAAAGTACCTATAGACGCATACTAACAATGTAGTACGTATGATTGTGGCAAATGTACTGAACGCACTCAGAAAACCTATATAAGATTAAGAATCTACATCTCTACGATAGTCATCCGAAACCATTTTTCGAAATGGATGGCCCGCACAGCAAGGTTGCAACGATTAGCCAAAGACATTAACAACCTTACAAAACACCACTAAATCATTTTAAAGACAGGATACAAGAAAAATATGAAGAAACTATTACACAAGAGGGCGCGAGGGCGTATTGTAGGCGTCACCATCTGGTGCTCAGCCTTCGGACCGACCTACATAGTCCCTACGGCCTATAGTTCACCCTGAACTGTGGTACTTGATACCGAACCGGAAGGTGGGACTGATAAGTATGCAAATTATCTGCCTACTGAAGAAGGTATGCCAAGCATTGTCTTGAGTGAACTTGGTGTTTATAGGATTTAGATCTTGTCGCTATTGTAAAAGAAATGGTGAATAGGGTATGTTAAAGTACAGCTGAAAGGTGTCTCCTCTGGTTACATAGAGAGAGGCCAGGAGAAGAAAGATTATATGCATGAATATGTATAATTAAAATGAAACAAAGACGAAAGTGGTACTATTCTACTCATAAGGTGAAATAATTGATTTTAGAAATGTTACGGACGATTATGATAATGAAAGCAATATAAAAACCGCAAATGAAAAAAGACCGAACATCAATCATCAAAATCATTATTCTAAAGACAACCGTAACAAAAAGTTTAATAAGTTCTCAGTTTTTGTCAGAGATGGCGCTGTCGATCAAAAATAATTCATCAGTCAAGTTATTGTGCTCTCATATCAAACTAAATAAGAATTTCACGACTTTGAACTTAAAATAAACAAAAAACATGACATATCATTGTGTGCAAAAGTGCAAGGTTAACGTTTGAACTTTCAAAGAAATCAATTCACTTTTTTATGACATCGCATTGTATTTATATTCATTTCCAAAATATTTTTATTTACTTTAACATGCCATTTCAATTAGAAAGTACACTCGCAAACAAAAAACTTAATACGTTTTTCGTTTACGGGTGCAAAGACTAGATGGCGCTACTAGCGGTGCGCGGCAAAGACCTTGAACAAACAAGGACAATGTCAAATCAACGTGACGTCATCACAATACAGCCATGTTTATTTTTAAACCTGTGTATTGTTTTACCTGAAATATGGTTTTACGTTCAGGATTATTGTATCAATTTGCCTTGTATGCAGTTGAGTAATTTGAATATTTCATTAGGAGTGTTAAGTTCCTGTAGGTTTAAATACCTATTTGGATATTGAAAGCTTGATAGGTCTATGGCATAGATTTGGGGACATTTGATAGCTCGAATAAGCGGAGCAATTTCATAAAACGAACGTCAAACACAATTCTTTTTTCAAACAGGAAATCGAATTTCTTCGAAAACGTTTTTATGGCTGCAAAATTTGAGTCACCTACAGGCTAGGAGTAAAAAGGCGTACACGCGTGTCTACTAGCCGGTCAGTGACCCCCGACCCGCGTAACTGTTCGTGCTCTTGAGCACACAACGCGGTAACTTGGGAATACTTCGGATTTAGCAGTTCCGGCTTTCTGCGTAGACGCCGAGTTATCGTGAAAAGCTTAAGGTGGACTTTATGACAACCGAAATAGCTTTAAACCTTATTGGAGACGCTGATGGGGATTTATTTTGAATTTGGAACTAGGAATGGTGAGTTTGAATGCAAACCTGTGTGACTGGCTGGTAATAAAAATGTTAAATGACTTTAAAAAGTCTCAGATTTGGTCTGAAAAAGTTATAAATAGCACAACTTTCTTTTTTCATTTTACATAATCAAACGAAATATGGAAGAGCGAAAACGGTTAAAAACTGAGATTACATACAGCATGTTTGTATTTTAATCACCGAACCGTAACGGATTTTTTTAAATACCGAATCTTAGAATGACGTCAGTTTAAGATACCGCGCAAATCATTTAACTTTTTTTTTATGAAACGTGAATAAATTATTAATTAAAAAAAAAATAACATTTATAAATAAAACAGATGGTCAAGCCATTTGACCTCAACATGAGTACATAAATTGATTATTGGAAATAAAACGAGGCTCTCAACGCAATAAAGAAAGATCTTTCAATAAAAAAGTTCAACAGAAATTGAGTCATCAATTCGCCAATAAGAGTATTAATATTTTATGGCTTATTTGCCTTTATATTTCAACATGTCATTATATAATCACGTGCAATAAAGTGAGTGCCCAATATAAATGTACATGAACGGAGAGGGAGATGAAGACCTAAGAAAAGATGGATGGATTGCCTGAAAGATGACATGAATAAGAAGGGAGTGAGTGTCAGTATGGGAGGAATGGAAGCGGAAGACATATTGCACCCACCCCAAATTGGGTACGGGGTTTGAAGAAGATATTATATTAGTGAGGAAATTCGATGCCTGCATGGAAGTTAACTGTAATAGACAGCTGTGTTGCTGGGAAGTTTGTTCTTCACCGCTTCTTCTCTCCAGCCATACCACTAGGAAGTGGTGAAATGAGGGCGTTTTTGGGGTGCTGTCATTTTTGTAATTTTGACGTTAAAAATTGTAATCTAATTAGCATACTTTAATGCAATTTAAAAAGACTGGTAATCAGCTGCACCTGGTTAGACTGGTAGCCGACCCTTACAAATTTTGGAAAAGGTGAGGAGGATGATGATGATTTAAAACCAGTACCTATACCTAAAAAAACACCAATAAACCCATAGAAGATAATAACCTTTAAAATCAATATAGACGCGCCTAGTAAACACGACTAATTGATTGGACAAGTAGACACACGTGTTATTTCTAACGAACTATGTATCGGTTTTATATTTATAGTACAGTGATGTCATATTGAAGAAATGATAGAGAATTTGCATTAATCTGTTGTATAAAATCTAAGGTAATCTTGTGTAAAACACACGTGCTGGCAAAGATGGGGAAAATATTTGTCCAATTATTTTTAACCCATAGAAATAGGGAAAACTCAGAATTTCTCTTTGCCCTTTCTATGTATCGATGAAAGTTCTTGAAAAACAAAAATATTGATTTGAAGAATTCAGTGGTTTTTTAAATAATAATCTATGTAAACAAATGCCTAACCCCATTACACTAATATTTTTATAAAAACGAAAGTTTGTGAGTATGTATGTATGTATATAGCACTAAAGGCCGAACCTATGTTGATGAAACTTAGCAGTAATATGTATAAGCTCATACATCAGAATAACAAAGGCTACTTTTTATTCAGCTACAGGAAGTAGTTCCCTCAGGAGACGGATGAAACCGCGCGAAATCTAGTTGTTCTTTAAGCCAACAAACACGACATATCTGCCAGTCTGCTACTACATAAACCTCATTTCCCATTCACCGCAATTTGTATGGTAATTTCACTAATATATTCAATATACAACACACAATGTAATGCAAACGACTCGAACGAACAAACAGATCTGTTATTATTTTATATTTAAAATGACATCACCTTATAAGGAGCGAGAGGCTGTGTGGTACAGTGTGATTCATTTCGGATTTTGGAAAAATAATAAATTTTGTTGAATTAAGTTGATGCATATGCGTTGGTGGTGTAATATGGATTTGTAATGTGTGATTCATAATAAATATAAAAGGTACTGATTATTGCTTGTAATAACTGTATGATTAATGTAGGTAAATTAATCAATTAAATAAAGTAACAACATCTAGGATCAACAGCATAAAGGATCCACAAAAGACAAACATAAACCGTATTTTTTGTCGATCCCTTAATTTAAGTTACAATAAAAGCGACAAAACCCCAAAACTTCTTCTCGAATATCATATAACTAACTGCAAAATAATTAACTAAAATAAACCCCAATTAAAACACGTATCCAACCTCTATCATTAATCATCACGTCACATTCAAAAAAGGAACGTTGAAAAAAAAAAAGAAAAAACAACATTCAAAGTTGGAACAGCCGCTATAGAAGCGCCGGTCCATATAAGGGTAGGCCAGTAAGTGTGTCAGCTACTTCCCACTCGACTGTACATAAGATGATCCTCATTACGATATTTTTTATTAATATTGAGCCTACATACATGACATGTACAGCGAAACACTTTCGCTTCTGACTGAACTGAGAAATGAGGTCGGTTGCGAAATTTGTTTATAGCCAGAATATTTGTTAAATCTAATTTTTGAGTAACTTAAAGTTTATTTCAATGCTTGATGTGAGTTTTTCTCTGTATTTCAAGCATCGGATCCTGAGAAATGTCACAAGGCATTCTAGCATCGTATTGCAAAGTTCCTCTATTCAGGATATTTGTCTTTTGATTTATTTTGATCAATAAAACTATTGATAAAACAGATCAAAATCCAACAAAAAATACATTGTAGACTTTACGTCTAAACAAACATTAATAACAAGAAAAAAAACAGACAACATATAGAAATAATTAAAGATCATCATTGAACTGACTCGATGTTCATACTTTTTACCATATAAGGCAAAAACTACGAAGGTTAGGAGCGTGATCTCATAACTTATAATTTTACTACAAATACATACAACTAATGTTACATACATATATATTATATATATTGACCACTAGCTGTTTTCCAGCGGTTTCACCCTCGTACCGTGGGAAATACTTCTCGTACCGGGATAAAATATAGCCCATGTTACTCAGGAAGAGTGTAGCTTTCCAACAGTGAAAGATTTTTTCTTATCGGTTCAGTAGTTTCGGAGCTTTTAGGGAACAAACAGAAACATATATTCTCTTTATTATATTAGTACAGACAAGTAATTTGTAGTGCAAAAAATCGAGATGAGATCAAAAGGCTTTATTCAAATACTAATTTGAGGGCAATCTGCTAGTCAGAAGCTGTCATTTTATATGCAAAATGAGTTATTATCCAAGCTAATGTTTATGACTATAATTTGAAGTGATAACTTCATTTGACTCTTTGCGTATTTTAATTGCATGACGCGATCATAACTTAATTTGATTAGTAGCGTCATAGTTAGCACAATTTAATAGAATTATTGACTTGACAAAGAACTGAACAGTCGTTACGGGTAATCAGAAGCCAGTAAGTCTGACATCAGTCTAACTAAGGGGTATTGCGTTGCCCGGGTAACTGGGTTGAGGGGGTCAGATAGGGCAGTCGCTCCTTGTAAAGCACTGGTACTCAGCTACATCCGCTTAGACTGGAAGCCGACCCCAACATAGTTGGGCAAAGGCTCAGAGGATGATGGCAAAGAACTGAACCCAGTTACGTCTGGACGAGAAATTCAACTACAGTTACATAGGATGGATCATCGTTTCAGCCATGGTCGCTACTGAACAAAGGCCTCGCGCATTGCTTTTCAAAAGGACACGTTGGAAGCGGCCAGCATCCAACCCTCTCCCTCTTCCTTTGAGAGATCCTTAGTTAGGCACTTTATACGAATTTTACACATCGGTAAAAACTGTAACCGATTTGGCTGATAATTGGTGATGAGGTAGCTTAGACCCTGAAAAAGGACAGGATTTTTTTATTCGCCAACCGGGAACGCGAATTAGTTCCCTCAGCGCAGGCGGAAGCTAGTAAACAATATATTCCGTCATACAATCTTTACAAAGTCGACCTCGCGAATCGTATAGCACAACAATATACCTCTATAATATGCAGCGAAAGTGAAACGATTATTCGGGCGCTCTTAAACAATGCAGTTGCATTACCGTTGACTCAGATATAGTAGTGATCGGTACCGGGTTTGCTTGTCAACTTTATAACAATTGAATAGAGAAATTGTTGGGATTGTGACAGATAAGTTTTAATGTCATTTTTGTGAAATGTAAGCTTGAAGCCTGAAGGTATTTGCTGTTCTCTTGGCATCCTGATGAAAACTAGTCTATATGTTATTCTGACGTGTTAGCTATATTACTGCCAAGTTTCATTAAAATCCGTTAGGTAGATTTTGCGTGCAAGATTAATAAACATCCCTACATCCAAAGTTAGAGATCCTATGCTCCTTACATTAAGCATTCCTAATATCTTTTTAAAAGTTATGCTGCTATCAATTATTGTTACTTGGAAATTCCGATTCCCGATGTGCTGATAAGGAAATACCCTACCACAATTTGGCTGACCCAGGAGTCAAATCGGGACCTATTGCGCAGTATTCGCTATTGCGATCATAAGCCAAGAAGGGGAAATAATTTTACACTCTTTTTTACCTTCAAACCGAACCTTAGTGTGTGGTCAAAACTTATATTTATAACGTATCTAATAAACTCAATAGCTGCATCAATGCATTTCCGATTTCCATCACAAATTCGTGACATCCTGATGGCATGACAAAGACAGCGATACAGGATGTGTGTGACGCAATAAGAGTGAAAGAGAAAGCTATCAATCAGCTTTGAAGACTGACATATAAGGCTGCACTCACAGTGCACAATAAACAGTCGGCCAACTATCGACCCTTTGGTAAGAACAAAAAAAAAACTTTTTTGTATAAAATCGAGAATTAAATCAAAATTTTTAGTCGGTCTGATACCGGAATACCTGATCGTTGTTACGTGTGTACTTCTATTCATCTTCATACTGATTTATGAGCCCAAATCAACTATCGTACGACAAAAAGTTTGTAATGTGGGCGCACCCTAAAGGTTTTATATAACTTAACATTTTAGAAGTTCAAAAGCATTCTGATGGGGAAGTGATTGGAGCTTAAAGTCTAGTGTTTATTGTTATTACAAGACAAATTGATGTTTTATTTGACATACAATGTATTAAGATGCTTCCTGAATCTATTGAATAGATAACATGTAATTACGAGTACTATAATTTTGCTTAGTACGTTATGTAATTTTAAGTAGGTAGCTTCTTTATTAAACGTAACTGACATAACTATGTGCTAAGTGAATTATCGTTTAGTTCCATATCTGTGTGTTAACTTTACGAAGAATTCAGGCTAATCTAAACTTCATGCACACTTTTGCATATCGCATCACCATTTCTTAGAGGCGTGACTTTAACATATACAAGATGTTACCTACCTTCCTACGTATACTTCTAAAGTTATGTACGTACATAATATAAAAAAATAAATCTTGTAACTTTGCAGGATGAAATCCGAATTACTGAACCGACTATGAAAATTTTAACGCAAAAGGAAGCCGAGTAGCCAGAAGCCAGTTTGACACCAGTTGTACCGAGGGGTATTGGGTTGCTCGCGTCGGTTGAGGTCAGATAGACAGTCGCTTCTTGTAAAACACTGGTACTCAGCTGCATCCGGTTAGACTGGAAGCCGACCCCAACATACTTAGTTGGGAGAAGGCTCGGTAGATGATGATAGTGAAAATGATTGTGACCAATATAAAGCAATGTTAAATTGATTATTATGTATTTTATCCGATTGACAGCGATTGTTCCTTCGCAATGCGGATGAAACAGCAAAAGTATTAATATATGGATGTCCCCAAAGGTATGTGAACAAAGTTCATTGATATCGAAGGCCTAATGAGCTAAGGATTAATCCGTAAGTAGGGAAGCCTTGTGGCGGCATGCCAGGGCTCTTGGCACATCGCCTGAAACCTTTCTATTGCCTACTTCTATTTCAATTTCCACTTTATTCTCAAGGACATTGGGTAGGTATTCCATTGTCATTTGTTAGTACTTCTAATTGTTTACTTCGTTAATATTACCTAATAGTTTATCATCTAAACCTCACACCACAAATACCAGGTTTTTCAGGTTTTTTCCTATACCGCACATTATTGGTAGGTAAATATGTTTTCAATGTGTCATAAACATAATATTCAATAAAGGTACGAGGTAAGCTAAAGTAAACTGTAGTAAAAAGGTCGTAGTTTATGTATGTTTTGTAAGCATTATCACAATGTAAAACTAGTTGAGGTAGCTTCTTACTATTACATTTGAAGAGGTCATAACTTTCATTATTATCTACTCAACTTCAACGTCAGAGGCCGTCAAGCTGTTAGGCGGATTTGACAAAACTCTGACGAGCATTCGACAAGAAGAAGAACCTTTAGTTAGGGGTAACTTAGTTAAATTTAATGCAATAATTAAGTTTCGTTCATTGAAAGACCTAACAATTAACGTTAACTGTCCCAAATATCTCCACAATGAAGTCACAAGCAAGTATTTGGACATTACTACAACCAACGTGCTAAAACCAATAGCCATACATTAGAATTTGAAAGACGCTAATGCAAATATTTATGGATGTGACATCATTGAATCTGGTTTGTGCGACAGATAAGCGGGACGTCCTCTTTAATCTTTCGTTCGAAGTGCAAAACGATGCAGTGTTAGGAGTGTGTTATAAAGAAGATTATATGCAAGAACGAAACTACATATATGAGAATCTTCGAGGACCCTATAATCCATGTATTCATTAAGATATCACAAAATGACAGTTTCACACATATGTTTGTCAAACTATGGGTTTTAATGATAACTTGTTGTTGTTCTTCTTCTTCTTTCGTGACATATATTGAGATTACACTATGTCAGCCCAATATGCCGCCACAGCGAGAGCACGGCCGGATGCGCTCAAACTTGTTCAACTTAATATTATATTAACTCATGCGATCTTCTTACACAGAAGCAATTGCATATCTATCAATTAAATCATCTGTCTTTGTAACCTCTTTAGGGACTTCCCTAATCCTTTCGATACCTTCTAATTCATCCCTTTCTTTTGTTTTAAAATGAGTGTGCTCTATATTACTTACATGATGATGAACTAAAAGTATTATTTAAGTATTCAGATCAGTTCATGAATGTTTGGTAACACTTTACTGTGATATCATCAGCTTCGAGGATTTTATCTCGTTTATCCTTATTTGTTGTCACTGTAGGTACTGCTGGGTTTTTTGGTAGTGTCAAATCAGTGTGAAGCATTCGTCATTCGTTAAAATCATCGTTAAAAGATCCAATAGTTTTATATGTACCAATGTCACTTGAATTTGTTTCCTCTTTTTATCTCTATGTACATACAATTTCTACGCGTTTTAGATGAAAATGTTTATCCACAAAGTGATGATGTAACTTATTTTGTAAATCTTAATAGTTAACATTTTTAAAAATTACAACTTATTTCATAACGTATTCTCTTTAAAAGTCTAAGATAATTACAACGTACATAAAAATAAGAGGAAGACTTTAATTGCCTGAAATGTGATACTTCCGTATCCGACGTCTTTATAGCGAAAAATTAAGAAATTACTAAATTAGAATGTCATTTACGAGTTTCTTGGTCTAGATTCACAAAGTAATTTCTTAATTCCACTTATAAGCAGACTAAATTAAAGAATTATGTAATGCCTTTTTAAAATGAATATAATCTGAAAATATTAACTACTGCGCTTTTGATTAAATAATTAACGATTGACTAAGCAATAACCATAGATAGTTTAAAGAATAAACAATATGGTAATAATGAAAACGATAACTATGAACATAGTAATGTTGATGAAATATACTAGATATTGGATAACTAAAGAAGAAGAGATAGAAGTATGTATGTTTAAGTACAACTAAAAGCTCCCAGATTTACTCTCGATGATAAATCAACAGCAACAGCCTAAGACTTCCGAAAAGAGGTTGATTAATAAACTTATTTCGCCATTCAATGTCATAAAACCTCATAACAATGATATCTAATTTTATTCGTACTATAATCCGATTTAGATTCAAATGCTAAGCTATGTTGTACAGCTATTTGCGTAATGTCATTGTTATTAAATTTTATCAGTTCTAGATTGTAGTCACGAGTTTATTTGCAAAGGGATAGTTATTGGCCTTCTTATTTAGGATTGTGGACTAATCTTGCTTACTGTAGAAATGATCGCTATTATCATTACGGTATACATAGTTTGTCAATCATAAGGTAAAACATGAAAAGCAATCTGTACAAGATATACTCTTGATTGGTATACTGTTAGTACTACAACGTGAAAAAGAAATTTATACTAATCACACAAACACGACAATCCACAAGATAAAACTGCAAAACCCTTTCAATAGGAAACCAATAAATCCAATAAGACCTCCGTCTAGCTAATTATCGATACTGCTTATTTAATCGCTCGATAGAAATGTCGATCAATTAATACTCGATTAGCAGCCGTTCGATCTATTTGTAAAGATACGAGTATACGTTACGATGTTGTGGCAATCCTTGGCAAGTTAACCTGCCAAGTCCGGTTGAACTGTGTCAGAAATGCTGACTTCTGGTAGGAAGCCAGTTTTCAAGTGCGAGATTCGATCGGAAGTGCGCGAAATGGGTTTCGACGTGAAATATTTGAGGGAGCGAGTTTGTCGACAATTTTATTTGAAGGGGAGACTTTTGGGTTCAATCCAAAATGTATTTTAGCTTTTAAGAATATCAATTTAACACTAGACATACCTAGTTATTATTCTGATCCACATCTACATACTATAATATGCATGACATTTTTTACAATATAACTTCGTCAACTATAAAAGGAAAAAGTTTAGAGCGCATATGGCATACATGGATCCTACTTCATAGTGTGCGTGTTAATCTATTCGTTATCTAATTCCGGTAAATCATCTCATGTGTCATCACTAGCTTCGCTGACGCAAACATGCGTCATAGATCTTCCATCACATCACTAGATCACGTCAAAATATTAACAAAAGCATACCTTAATCTATTCGCTGGAAATTCATTTGCTAAAGAATACCGGATCTACACTTATAGAGACGCAAACGTGACGATTTAATTATTAATTAGAAGTCCAGTCATCGATGCTAATGAGTCTATGCTGCTGGAATTTTAAGTAGAACCTAAGCTTTACAATGTGTACTTGGAAGACATTGGGCCATATGTTTTAAAACTCTATTTTCGTCATCTATAGACGCCACAAATTAAGAACATCATGATTGACACTGCTAATGATCTCAAGAACATCTAAAATTCTAGAAATATGAAAGGCTATAAGAGCTTCATCAGTTCCACACATGTTTTAAAACTCTACAACTCTTTTTTCGTAGTCCTACAGCAGCCACTTTGAAAGTTATCAATGATGACAATAATGATCTCAAGAACATCGAATATTCTAGAAATGCAAATTATCATATTAGCTTCGTCGATATCAGCATTACGTTGACGGCTCCTAGATCTATGACTAACCTGGAAGTGCAAGATGATGGTCCATATCAGGCCGAGGGTCAGCTTGGGGTTGCCGTCGACGATGTCTTCAGCCCTGATGTTGACGAGCTTGATCTTCTTGTAGCGGAGGAAGTCGAGAGCCATTTGGACGTTCTGCAGCATGTGGAACCGCATGCGGCCTCTTTCGCGCGGCTGGAAGTATAAGGATTGTAATAAGTGACATGTTCAAGTTTCAAGTTTAAGGTTTTGAAATGGGCTTGAGTTCGAGGGTTAAAATTCTCAACGCGGTTCTTACAAAAGGTAATCATGATTTACTGTCGGGAATAGACAGCATGGTATCCTCCCCTCGTCGTAAAGAACAAAGGACTGTAAATGAGTATTTAGGATTGTTTTATACATATATTTTTTAAATATTTTCTTGCAATGTCAGGGTACTTTATGTGTGCTTACTGGATTTAATTTCCTCTATAACCATTAAGAGTACGTAGAAGAACTGATTTTAACGACCCCTGTCAATACATTAATCAATCATACTAATCTGAAACATCGATAGAACTAGGGTGAGCTAGTATCGTTTACCTGGCCGCGCCCGCTATCGGCCTGATTAATTCCTGCAGATCTAGATAACCCCTTTGGATTACTGCTTCCCCTTTCTGGGTTAATCGTTGATTGATTAGAAGGTTTATAGGGAGGTAGGGTAATTTTCTAAAGTTGGAAAATATTTAGAAGCACAATCACAAGAACCTTTGAACTTCGAGGCATTATTTCATCTTCAATTTAACCTACAATCAAAGATTACCTCAACTTCTAAAACTCAAACCAAAATTAACTCCATATGGGCAAAACAGACCCATAAAAGCGTATGTTTACGGAAACTTAGCTTTAATAACGACTGTTAATAACTTTATTTGTTACCATAGCACACGAATCTGACTTAAAGCACGCGAATACATCGTTATCCCAAATTAATTCCGTTACAGAGTATCATATGGGTATCATACAGTTCACACCCTTGTTCTAATGAAGGTTAACATTAAAAAAGTTAATGGGGTTAACGGAACATCATAGGGAATGGTTAAACCTTGTAATGCTGCTGACTCAGCAAGGATTTCCGTGTTATTAGCATGCGATTAGCAAACACATGTGGATTATAATCAGTGTTAGGACCACCTACTTGTGCATGTATTAGTAGAACTATAAATAACTTGATTTTAAATTTGTAATGAGGTAGAAAGGATGGAGATGGAAACGATGTATTACTGACTGATTAAGAAGGTTATAGGAAAAGTAATGTATAATATACCAATAGTCTTTGTATAGCTTGTATCATATGTGGTGTTTCTCAACATAGAAGGGTAGAAAATGAAAAGATAATGGTATACTTACGAGGTGTTCGCCAGAAAGCACCTCCAGCAGCGAAATGAGGTTGAGTCCATCGCGCAGGTCTTCGAATAGATCGTTCACGTGACGGTTCACCTGGACAAACAAATACATATTAGATTTGAGAGCAAAATGAGTATTATAGGAGTAACTTCAGTCGGGTAGCTTAAGATGTGGTCTATCAAGGACCCCCGTTCAAAAAAGCTATATGAAGACCACACTATACACGTAAACAAAACACTTGTAGTCAACACTTGTGAATTATGCAGTTAATAGCTATTTTCAAATCTCTTGCTGCAACTACATTCGCTGGAAAAAATGAAATTCTACAAACACATCTCTATAAATAAAGCTTACTGAACTGCTGATGTTAATGTTAATAAAAAAAAACAACAACAGCCAAACACTGATTAGTGAAGCCTAAAGAAATAAATCAAAATAAAATCTGACAAAAGTCACCTAGATGACCTACAGGCAAATAATAAAACAAAAGCAGACTACGAAAAAAAACAATACGACAATCGCAGAACCAAATCTTAGAACGAAACTTGATAAGCTGCATGCCTTGATTAAAAAGACGCTTCCAAAACTTTGTAATAACTTTCAAACAAATAAATCAAGAACTAAATAAAAACCTGAGGGAAGGCAAATAGAAAATACTGATACAACCCCAATATTAAACCGATTTTCTGTAACGCAAACATGACATTAGAAGAAGATAGTCCAGCGCTTAATTTTTAAAGAAATCAATATAGCCTGGCAGCTGGCCCGACAGAACAATACTGGCCTAGATCTAGGAAATACAGCGTAAACGTAACTAGGTTAAGTCGAATTTCAGCGTTTTGGAAAAATTCCAAATACAAAATTTGGACTGACGCTTGTCATCAGTTTCCTTTTATTTTTTGTAATGTAGAAAAAAAATTGTTTGCCCATTGACGATGGATTTCAATATCCAAGAATCCCACAGTAAATATGAAAAGTAACCATTGAAATTATTGTGATAATTATACATATGTATTCTACTGATATATTGCCTTCCCCAAACTCAAAAGAACACAACATCGATAACTTTACAAAACACTAACAAGCCACAACAAACTTACTTGCTGCGGTGGACAACATGGTTGGTTGTTGATCACCTCGCAGACGTGCAGTCTTGTGTAGGTCTGTCCGAGCAGCGTGGGGCAAAGTAACGTTAACACCTGGATGAGAACACGGATGAACATAGGCCTAACACTAGGTAAAGACAATGTGATAAAAGTTTATTTAAATGATGATAAGAAAGTACTACAGACAACATCAGATGGACTCAAATTAAACAATACTAATGTGGAAGATGCTGTAGTAAAACAGAGCTATGAAATCGATCACACTATCAAGTAGAATGAATTGATACTTGTGAGAACAAATCCTTGTAGTACAAATAAGGTAACGAGGAAAAAGGATTAAATGATATGCAATTAACAGATGATAATATCAGAGTATCACCTCAATACTCTTATACTGTGCTATAATTAACTATTACTCAGTTCATTCATGAAATCAATCTAGCTTTTAATTCATTGTTTTCATCGCTAACAAGATTGTAATATGTACTACTAATGAAACTAGGACAGGAACTGAAGTACATTTTATCACATTGTAACAGTACATTAATAACTTTGAAACGTAAGAATAATTGAATTAACAATAGCTTACCTGTTAACCAACTAACAAAATCACAACAAATAAAAATTGCTAATAGAAGAAAGGCCAAAAATATAGCTTAAGACGACATTAGTGTGTAAATGTGTGAAAACTGAAACAACGAAAACAAACTAAGAACTGAATAAAGGCGAAGAGCATGCAAACGAAAAATATAACGATGATATTCTCGACCATGATTATGTCAGTACTAGTCCACCAACTCTTGACTCAAGCAAATAACCCAATTCGACGATTGAAGTTTTCGAGCAAACATATAATGACTTTAAATTCTATTTTGCTTGATCTTAAGTCGGATGATTTTGACTCAGCAAATATTTTCTTTCGAGACCATATAAAGTTGGAATAACATGAATCTATAACGAAAATCTTTTTTGGCTAATAAAATATTAAAAGAAGAATTTCTAGAAAGAAGCTAAGTTAGCTTCTTTCTTAGGTTTTATTTAACATTAACAAATACAGCTCTCATTTATCAAACGTTTTTATGGTAGTCGAGTTCTTTGACACGACCACATTGTAAATATAACTGTACCGAGTTGATAGACTGGACGACATAGTGTTAAGCCGTGTAAATTACTATCATAGACATACTGCCATATTCCATTACGTGTTCATTTCCAACATTATACCTGCACTTTAAGTTAATGAGGCTATGAAGATGGAACATGGCAATACTCTACAGGAGCCTAAGCAAAAAGACGGACTAACATTAGCTGTGTATACTACAGACCTTGAGATATTTCCAGTGCTGCTCCGTATCCAAATGACAAGCGATGAAAAATCAAACATATAGACTTTTATATTAGTGAAAATTTTTGGGATTGACGAAATAATTTTGTTACAAATTATTTTGCCAAGTGTAAAATAGCTGTCACAATTTGCTTAGAGCGTAATACTGTTAGTGTAGAATGCTCGTAAAAATTACACGGTCATCGACACGTGATAGATTGCATCAATTGCATGAGGTAACACAATAGGAAAATGTTGAGGCATATTGAATGGGCGTTACATTGTCTCTATTTATAGTCGTATCTAAATTAATATCTGTAAAAGTAAGTACGTAGACATTTTATTCACCACTACGTCTTCCTTAAACGGTATTGTAGTAATTTCATTTTGTATTTTATGCGATGCGAAGTCAAACTTGCAATATTCTTCAATTGACGTTGACTGTTTTATTAAATTACTGCAGTTTGATAAGCTAAGTCATTCGCTAAGTATTTCAAAGCTGCCTTTGTTCCTTCTATTTCAAGTCCAATAATAACTAAGCATTTATTTCTGAGTATCTGTTCATTATGACTAGCGAGTCTAATTAATAAATTAACATTGATCATATTAATAGCCACTTCCTTTTAGCCGATTACAGTCATGATTCAATCCGACAGATGCTCCAACACTCGTTGCATCTTTGTAGTAGCACTTAGGGGCATTAATTGAATTCCTAGATCGCTATCTAGCTTAGTATCGAATTACTAGATAAACAATCTGTGCAGGATTGAATTAGCTACCGCAAATTGATGTTCGACGGACGAGGATCTTACTAGCTTAACCTAATGATATCAAAAGGAAAAATAGACTACGTTAGGCTGTGATAAGACGTCTTAATCAAGCTGTAAATCGATATTAGAATATCGATAATATCAATCGATATCAATAGCCAAACAATATTAATCTTAACTAAAGATTAGATCGATATAAGATTGTGATAGATGGTGGATTAGAATTTAATTGCCCAAATGTTGATTATGAAAACGATAAGCATTATCTCAAAAACTCCGTCAAGATTTTGACTTGAATCTATTCAATATCAATCAATTTTTGAATCATCTACTTTTGCATCTTTCATATCAGTACCCTCACGCCATATTTCTTTGTCTGAATCTGGTCCTACAGTTTTAAATTGAATTCTCCATCCACATTAGGTTAGAGTGGTCCCATACTGTTTATTGACTGGACATAAAACAAATGTTCCTAAAAGGAATGCACAGTTGAGTCATTAACCATGATTAATACTTCCATTAGGCTGTTACCATTTGTGTAGTATGATGTTTGAGATTGGTAGCTGTATTCATGATTAATCACTTTCAATTAATCGTCGAGATTATGTACTTTAGGAATGTGGATGGAGAAAGATGAGTACCATCTTTGATGTTGAGGTAGGTACAAGGAACAGCCGTTATGGTGTACCAGCAAAACATGCAAAAATATTTATAGCTTTTTCTCCATATATCAGTGGATAGCAAATATACTGGTACTTCTTGGTATGGTTGAGGTTCTTAATTCTTGGTGTATTATTAATTTCTTATGCTCATTTGAGAAAGAATCTTTAAGAGACTTCTTAGATATATTTCGGGAATAAAACGAAATATTTAGGTTTCCTTTAGTGTATCATTGTTTTGCTTCGTTAATACCTTTATCTCTAGGGTCCTGTATTTTTTATTTACGTAAAGAAGTGGTCAAATGAGTTCTTTTGTTTTACTTTTCTGTGTGTCTGTGATATTCCTCTGTCTGATACAATCTGATACTGATAATATTTCCACTGGTTATCTTCCGATAACCTTATTTCAAACGATGGCCTTGGAAGTTGCCTATTTGTGTAGCAAGGGTATTGAACTTAGGTTTTTGTGGTTCTCACCATATTAGGTTCTTTGATGTTTGAACTGCTGGTATGCATATTTTTCTATTTATTCTCTTATGTATGACCAAGTGTGAAAAGAGGAGGCGTATGTATGCACATTTTCAAGTAATCCATCATGGATCTTTTTAATAGCGATGTTAAATTATACTTTCATATAAAAATAATATATTTTATTGACTCTTCAGAAGACATACACCAAAATAAGGTCAGGAGAAAACAAAAGACATTACGAAATTTTCAAAAATAACGTTTAAGGCATACGAGTTTATCAGATTTTAATGTGGGTAGACATTGGCAAACATAGTAGGCGTTCTCACAGGGATCTTACCAGATATGGTTTTAGGTCAAATATGACTGGTCAGCGATCATAAATTTAAATTTCAACACCCACAAAACGAAAGATTATGTCACCGTTCGCCATTTCTGTGATTTCACGGTATTTTTTCATGTGGGATGCTGGCTAGCCTTAAAAGGCTGAATTTCAAATTTTAAATATAGAATGGCTATTGTTTTTTTTTTGATTGGTGTTAAATGAAATTATAATGCCTCCATTAGCGCACGCTTCAATACCAAAGGATATCTTTTGGGTTGCCCGGGTAACCGGGTTGAGGAGGCCAGATAGGCAGTCGCTCCTTGTAAAACACTGGTACTCAGCCGCATCTGGTAAAACTGGAAGCCGACCGCAACATAGTTGGGAAAAGGCTCGGGAGATGATGATAGTGCACGCAGTAAAACAAAAGAAGACACAAATACTTTGTTGTTCCTAAGAGCACAAAGTAAAAAGTTTTGCAAGCTTGATAGCGCATACAAACGCTGTATTCATATCCAAAATGGAGATTATTGAACTAGGTTCACTGGATCTTCTTATCTCCTTATCACTAAGTAGGTACCTTCGCACCAGGTCAGCCGGTCAGTTGCAACATAGCAGCTTAATGAGTCAGAGATAACGAGGTTTGTTATGGGGAACTTAACTCTATGGTATGTCAACATGTTCGTTGTATAAACATGTGACAAAAGGCTATTATTCTGATTTGTTGATATAGGGATCTAGGAGTTGAGTAATTGCTGTGGTTTGAGATTAATCTACGTACTATACGTATACTTTAAAACATCGGAATCGTGAGAACCAAGATGTTTTTGGACGAATCTAGCACTATCTGTATGCACAGAGATACGACTGAGGACTACAACGGGAGAGAAGTCAGGAGTATGGGTCGTACATGTTAATGTGTGATTAGAAAGAGGAAATCTGTGATAGTGTGATTACATATGGGCCACAAAAAGCCCTGGACCTGCTTTAGACCTTTTTATTGGACAACGACTAAAACTCAGCTCCAAATAAAGATTTTTGAAGAAATGTTTATTTTATTCGTCCCAGTAGTTTCCACATTCGCCATATCAACAGTACAATCATTTTAAATAACCTCAATGTTTCAGAACGTCCTGACCCACAAGCTACATACTTTCATCGAACAAGGCATCGTTCAGATCAAAAATATTCATTACATCAATGTATAAAGTTTTTGTGGCACTTTCTGTCTGAGTCATGAGAACAAGAAATCTTTGTTCAGCTATCAACGGTTCAAATTGCTGATGTTATCGTGAAGACAGATAAATAAATAAGGCCAAGTTGGTACGAATTAATTATGATAATAAACGGGAGTTAAATGAAGCCGCTTGATGTTAAGTTTGGGGATGACGAAATTGGTATGGGTGGGAATGTAAAGGATCACACAATTGATCAAAATGAGGTTGCATCATCATCCTCCGAGCCTTTTAAGGCCTTTTTCCCAACTATGTTGGGGTCGGCTTCCAGTCTAACCAGATGCAGCTGACCAGTGCTTTACAAGGAGCGACTGCTTTATCTGACCTCCCCAACCCAGATACCCGGGCAACCCAATACCCCTTGGTTGGACTGGTGTCAGACTTACTGAAAATGAGGTTGCATATGAACTTATTAGTGTGGAAAAACTATCTATGGTAGGTATGTGATACGCAGTCCTGAAATGAAACCTCCAAACAAGGGGTTAACATAATTTGATGGACAGTCATAAGAACAAATACTACAGTACTGACTTCACAACGGACAACTTTATAAATACTAGTACATAGTTATGTACCTACTACATACAGTAATAACCTTAATATATGTATAAGTTTCTATGTAATGATCTTGTTCTATGGGTCAGGTCTGCGTTTGCGCATTGCCTTATAGGGCATGTGCAAATGTCCGGCGTGCCCCTTCACTTCAGAAGTCAGATTAGGTGCCGCACAGACTTGCGATAGCTAAATCTTTGCAAATAGTATGAATATGTTCGTGTGAAACGTTCTTTGAAATGCACATTTGCAATTTATCTTTGAAAGTTTAAAGGTTTTATTCAGGTTCGAAATGGTTTCCTTTAGCGGAACTAAATTATGTATTTAGACTTAAATAGGTGTATTGCTGTCATATTTCAGCTTTACGACTACCCGGATAGACTAAGTTATTTAGTAGTGAAAGTGACACTAGCTACATTAAAGTCTTGCATACAAGAGAACACTACTGTCATACTTCCAAAGGATCCAACTATGGACGAAACCAGGATTTTAAAGTCTGAAATCACCAACTCGCATTGAGCAAGCATGGTGATTAACGCTCAATCCTTCTCTGTGTGAGAGGATGCCTGTGCCCAGCAGTAAATCAGTCAGAAAAGGTTGATGATGATGATGAACTATGTATGTATTTTGTTACAGCCTTTTTATCGTCCCACTGCTGGGCACAGGCCTCCTCTCACACGGAGATGGATTGAGCATTGATGTATGTATTAGTTTTGGACTAACTGGCGGATACGTTTGGTCTGTTCTTGCATCGTTTATTCCTTATACAAACTAAAGCAGGCTTCACAAATCCGACTCAACCAAATCCTTACCTCAATTTCCCTTTGAAGTTTCCTGCAAAGCACCACAAATATGTTTATTGAATAAAGGAACATTGCCAATAACATCCTGCGTGTATTTATTGACGGACAAAACGGTCAGACTTACAAAGGACTGCATTATTTGATCTGTACCTCTTTTGTTCTGCAGGTTAACGACCAAGGATTATGTTTGAGGATGCATGCGAAAAAGATTTTTTTTTGTTATGGTATTGTGTTTTTTGAGTGGTTTTGAAAATGTCTTCTTGTGTTCTGTGCCGACTTGAAGAGTAATAGTGTAATAATGGCACGTTGGACGAATGTTTAGGGAGACTTGTAGCTGTCATATTCATTCTACTATCATGCTATCACAACACTTGACAGTTACGATTTGACGGAAATGTTAACCACGGACAGTTTCATTTTGTTCCCTAGTAAAGGACCAATCTCTTTGGTTTTATACTATGGTACTACCCTGTATGCTACCCTGGTATGTATGTAAATAAGTGCACTCCTGTATAAGAAAGAAGATTTTAACTAACGCTCGAATTGTCATAAATAACAAAAGGTGACAAATAACTAAGTCCTCTTTCAACTGTTTTTTACAATTTACCTGACTTGACTTCGAGGAATTCAAACATCTTTAGTCAAGATACTATTCTAAATTCCTCACAATGCGAACACAGACGTTGTGGACAAGAGTGAATGGCAATGCAACATTGAAAGTGCAAGCTGCAAATGATTGACGTACATTGCGTGCTCTGGATGCAGAAGATAGAGAAATTACATGACGTAAGCTGCTATGTATGTCTAGACTTGTGATAGATGATGATTGATTGATAGACTGAAGTGATGCATTCTTATCATGTCGATATAATCTTATGTTATTTCTTTGTAGATGCCAAAATATACGAAACTTTTTTATGTCTTCTTATTCTACCCTTCACCCTAGTCTACCTTTCTCTTATTAAACCCTTCTACTACGGTCTATCACCGTAAAGTATGTAGCAGAAGGGTTTCCTCGTTTTTAAGATAGGGTAATTGGAATAAAATTAAAAGTCCGTTTATAATATACTTAAGATTGATCTTTGGAACTCTCTGTGTGACCACTACGACAGCTTTTTGTCGTCTAATGTAACGACCACCAATTCCTCAGTATACTAGTGCAGTTTAAGTCAAACAACTTGCCTTTATCTAAAATTAAGTCATTATTTCGACTCGTATATAACTACGCGTTATGCTTCGTCCAGACATTTTAATAATTATCTATATACACTAGTATCTCAGACAACTATATTTCTACAAAAACTGTACATATGTATATTTCGAATCTCTATGTTTTCTGGACTGCAACACACACGCCTTAACACCACAAATCATGACAACTAAGTCAAGTGCGCATACGACTTACATCATTATACGTCGGAACGTTAAAGCGCGCCTCACGACCACTCAATGAATATTGACGCGTATCGTCCGCCAAAGTGACAATTTATAGCACACGATATACGTACTAAGTAAACTGTTTTATACGCTTGATTTATTGAAGTTATAATTTTGATTGAGCGAATTCATCTTTCGAATAAAACGACTTACAAACATTCAAACTTAGAACCTATCGGGATTGCTTTCGAATATTCATTTTCTCAGTGGCCAGTGCTTTGTTCAAAAAGATGCCTTATGGCAGTTTCTTCATAAATAAGAAAGAACGGATTTTGGCTTTGTGGAAAATAAGTAGGGCTAGGCTGGACTGAGACTTTAATAACTCTGAAGTTTTGGTTGGTCTTGATTACCACATAAATGAACTCTATTTGAATATAGTTTATTAAATATCTAATTAGCTCAGTTTTTATCAAACGATGTTTTCAGATTAATTTCAATTAAATCTAACTTCATTACTTACAAAATTAATTAATTAATACCTAAAAAGATTTCAAGGAACATTACCGAAAATCATTAAATTATAATTAATTAGTCAAGGCTAATTTACGGAATCAATTACTAACTATTTTATCTTGCAACAAAGTTTCGTAACAGACAACTGATTCATACCTAAGCAAATTGTGACAGTTCGTAATAGTAAAAAGATTAAGATTAACAAAAGATACATTATCTTTACCTTTTTGAGATGTTTGTTGACCCACTTAGTGAACGTCTTCTTTTGTATGGCATCACGTTCATCTGGAAAAAGAAATTAATATTTTGAGTAAATAAAACGGTCATTATGAGAAACAAGCATTAATCATAGAACTAAGATGTTATCAGATTACTAAAATAACTAAAAAAGTGGTACAAAATAACGTTAAATTCAACACGAATTCGAATAAATGTAAAAATAAAACAATTTTTATGAGAAAACTGAACAATTATGATTAATGACACGCCTGCATTTGAAAATTCAAAAAACAAAAGAACATAACTGTTCCGAATTCAAAATGTTACAATCCATGGAACGCTTTCCGAAACATTTGAATAAAGACCGGGTTGATTGGCTGTACAAAAATTCCTAGTATCATCATCACCATTTAAAAATTGCACAATTTATTATTCTCCCAGTATAACGCGGCCGAATTACACAGCTGTTGCGGGTCAACGAACTTGGGCTGGATAGATAACATTCTTATTTGGTCTATTAATACCTGGACTATTTTGGCGCGCACGGCTAGTTGCCAAATTATTTCTAGATCGGAAGTACTGATGTATGGGAACTGTCTACAGTTTTTTACAACGATCGGTTAATGAATACGGATTTTTTGCGATAGCTTTTTATATTCGTAACAAAATCTCATTAGATTCAATATTTTTCTTGGAAGCAAAAATCTTGTTATTTCATTGTATTGATATCGACAGATTAATTTTATGAGTCGTATTCAATAGACAGCGTTCTTATAAAGTACAGTTAAGCAATTTTAAAGGCGAAAACTCAATCATATTTTGACAAGATCAATACAAAATGAATACAAGACTAAAAGTTATCTAGTTCAGCATTTAATAAGTAGTAAATTGTAGATCTAGTCCAACATTAAGCTTAGATACAAACAGGAAATGATCTGGACATACCAGGAGCGAATGAGACGCAGGAGGTTGGCTATATCTTAATTAAGCGTGGCGATGGTTCATTAAAATGTTTTGCGTACCAGGCTGTCATGGACGGCCAAGTACGGCCGACTATGAGTTAGTTGAGTGTAGATTTAGAAAGATTGATTGCAGATATTATCTGTTTTATGTTTAGAAGCAGGAAATTCTAAGTTGCTTGTATGTTTCTTCCTTCTAAAGGTGTTATCATGTTTCGAGATAGGGACACTACTGCTTCTCAAAATTCAAGAGAAAATAAGAAGCTTATCACAGAAAAATATAACCTAACACTTCCTCCTAATTCTGACAAATAAAAAACTATACTGAAAAGCTCATCAAAATCGCTCCAGCCGAACCTGAGATAATTGCTCACAAACATACATACAGATCAAGTTGAGAACCAGTCTTTTTGAAATCGGTCAAAAATTACAAAAAAGTCAACTCTTCGAGCTTCAACCAAGAACTGACATTGAAGCTACCGTCTTTAATAGCCGATAACTATCGACATTTGTGTTCGATCGCTAACCACGCTTATTGCCTGACAATTTGACGTGGAAGCGGTTCAATTACTATGCGTATGTCACTTCCAATTGACAGCACATGTAATGATGTGTGGCCCTTTGGCAAACAACTGTATTTAAATTGAGACGTTATTTTTATTGAAGTGTTAAGTAAAGTTGGTGTGAATTTTAAAACAGCTAAGAATATACCAAAACACGTAGATTGTCTCCGAAGGCCTCTGTTTTATTGCAAGAGAAATAAACAAGTTTTTAACATTCTCACAGACATGTTAATTTCCCTATCATTTGGCAACCTTTAATAGTTTTGATAACTACGCAAAACCTTTAAAATATTAGATCATATTAAAAATAATAGGCTACTAATGCTACTATGCAACGCCGGAAGGTTAGCTACAATCATCTAATCTAAGCTGAACTCAACACATTTTCGCGTTACGCCTCTCCTAGTCATATGTTTTGTTTACTAGATTATAGGAATTTGACATTACTCGGCTGAGTCTAATGTCAAAATTATATCTGCAGTTACCAAAACAAGGATAGATACAATATTGGGACCCATTATCCGACACAAGAATGTTCCTTATCTCCTACGACTGACCAGGGCATCAGAAGTACCGAGAGATTCTCACACTCATACTCAAGAGCTTGTACAGTCAACTTCAAGTCAGTGGTAACAGTTTTATAGGAAAATCGTACTTATTACTATTGAGTTAAGGTGCATGACAGATACCACTGATGTGCGGTTTACTGTACGTCGGTATCGAGTGCCTGTTTGCAGTTTTAGAGCACTGACATAATAATCAAATTGAGAACGCAATATGTTACGAGTGCTGCCAATTTCAAAGAGGCGGCATTCAAGTGATTTGAAGATTTTTATTTCGTCAGTACACTTGTAAATGGTGATAGTAAGATGAGATATGACGTATGGGAAATCCCACTGAGACTTAGTATAGATCAAAAATGCCCTATGCTTAAAGGTTGCACTCTTAACAGGTTTTCTAGTTCAACATTTACAAATCCATGTTTTGCTAAGATATCTTGATTGATACTTTTGATTATTTCTGAACAATTAGAACCATGACACTCGCTTTCAGCGTATAATTGGTTCTAAAGACCGAATCAATTATTTAATTGAAGAAGTGTCCTATAAGATCAGTCAGTCGTTATATCGATTGCAAAATCGAATTTCGTTTTTGGTTTCTCGACTTGACTAATATTGAGTACTCGTTCTTGATCTGCATTAAAACTATCGATCATCTGTTCCTTAGGTAGTATATTCTTAAGGTATAAATTGACTTAATTCTCTTCATAATCTTCTAACTCTTCAATAACATGGACTGTCTTACCCTGAATAGCAGCACCGTCCAATTGCTAAAAGCACAGATTTTCGGAACCTCCCCAGCCATATAGGACCTTCAATATCCTTCGATACAGCCTTCCAAGAACCTCAAAGACAATCATATTAACCTTCCTCACAATTGGGGTTCAAATTACAATAGGATACACCACAGCTGGCTCATTGCCTACACGACTAATGACCCATTTCCCTCGGTCACTCCTACACTATGCATCAGATGGGCTGCTGATGCACTCACACCTATTATTATTGCATTTGTGAGCGTGATATTGAGTAATTTATCATCCACTGCCTCAGCTTTGTAGGATTCAGCAATAGATGTGATTGGATTTTCCGTCTGACCTTTATGCTTCTCTTGCGGAACCTACAAATCAGCATTTGGTTCTGATTCATAGATACAGAATTCAGTTCTTTACAGATCACATTTGACATAGACATAAGTAAGGTTGATATTTTTTTCGAGACAGAAATATCAGAGATCATTATTAATCTGCTCTTTATAAAATTTTATTGACGAATGGCGCCGCTTCTTCTATATTTCTCCCTCTGACATGATTCTACAAGTGCCATTCTATTAGGTTGTTTTTCAGACCGAATAATAAACTCAATAGCTAACGTAGAGATACATTCTAAAGGAACAACAACACCGAAACCAACACAAGTCAAGCAACCTACAATTGCAAACCAACATTTGCTCAAACGCACCACCAATAAAACACAACACGATTTGATGAGCAAAACCGCCGTCAAACATTGCATCAACACAAATGCATCTGATCGTGTACATTGAATCGTCCATGCTTCACGACAGCGAATTAGCTGGGCGTTCACACTGCGTTACGCTGCGTTACGTCACTGCGTCATCGGAATATTGCACGAAATGCGTATCAGTTTTTAGAGATAGAATTCCATTGTTTTTGGTGTAAGTGTACATTAGAGTAGGAGTAGAGTGCAACAATGTATGTAAACGGTAATGGCGTTGCGATGCCTTCTGCGTAGTTGGCGAGTTTATAGAGCTAACTTTGTGGATATTCTTCCTTACAAACATCGTTGGTCTGTCTACCAAATTAGCATAAAGATACCAATATATCTGGTGCAGTATCTTGTCATCTTTTAAAATTACCTGACATTAAGCGACAACCTGGTATTATGCGAAGAAAAAAATCTGTAGTTGTTATGAGTTTTAACTATCTTCCAAATTACCCTATGTCTGTGCTGCTTGACAGTTTGGTCCTGGAGTTAATATAACAATACATATTAGATATATCAGCCTTATCAGCATGCGTTTCGACGCTCAACTGTCTACCTGTTCCAATGCACGTGCATTCACCGTTACAATCAGTAGTTGGTGCAGCAATGGCTGGTTATCTATGTTGATAAATATTATCGCGTCATTCTTTCGCGTCATCGGTATTGTACTTGTTACTATATTATCTTTTCAAAAATACCTTTCTTGTACACCTCTCTTTCTTTACTTAAACAGTTATTTTTTTATCACCAATCCTATTATGTACGTCCGATTATCCTATTAAGTAACTATATTCGAATCTGCCATGAAAGGGGGGGAAAAAGATAAAAAAAGCGAACTAACAAAATTCAACGACCACTGAACTCAAAAATAGCAACAAAAAATGAAAAATTTCAAAGGCACATTACCAGAAACATCAGAAACAAGATAACTGTAGAAGTACCAGGATAGCATGATAACTAGGAGGACAACTTGCGCAAAGTCTGTGGGAGTCCTTTCAAAAGACTAGCTTTGTAGGCGGACAATTACATAGAACGAAAACTCTCTATCACCTTGAGAAATGCAAATTGTACTGCATTGACCTACTTGCTAATCTGCTGGTTACAATAATATTATTATTTGTTGAGTATGATTGTTGTAAAAATAAACATTAATTCAGTCGTGCTAATTAAGGCGCATTATCAGTTTCTTGAATGAAGATGTGACAATATGACGATAGGCTTCATTAACTTTTGATTGACATTATTTATATCCTTTGATGATTTCATTTGCTAAGTTAGTCGGTTTCGCTAAATATTAGATACAGAGTAAATATTGTCAGTGTCACAAATGTGGAGACGAATACTGGTGCATTCTTTGATCACAATCAATCAGAAACATTGTAGCCTATTTCTTACAGTTTTACAGAATACGATATGATAACAACAAGAATATTACTTGTGAGATGACGCCAGAATGAACTTGTGAGAATGAACTTTCAAACATCAAAACAGAAAAGAAAGATCCTTAAGAAACACGCACTCACCATTTTCTCTGCGGTCTATTATTCCCTCTAGCAAAGAAAACTTCTTATTTCAAGACTACTATAAAACACCTAGTCTAACACTAAACTTGCAACATTGTAACAAATAGAAGCCCAATAAATCGTGCAGACAACTGCTACATACATGGCAACAGCTTGAATAATGAACCAAGTTTATCAGATCAAGCATACATTGTAACTACTGAACTACAAATGTCTGGTTTTAAAACTATCTGCTCAGCGATAGCATATCTTAGGGAATGTAGGAAACTTGTGAAGGCTTCTAATTTTAAAAGATTGTAAGCTTGATAGTGTCCCATTCCACAGAGATCGTGATCGATCTCTTTGCAATCCTGAACTCCTGGTACTTTTCGCCTAACTGATTTAAAACGTAATGAAGTATTTTCGGAAAAAATATTGAAAGATAGACCGGATTCATAATATTTATGGCCTGATAAACAACAGAATCACACTTATATGGGAATTGTGAATACTTAAGATAATCGTAGGCGTAAAATGTTTATTCTTAAGCATCTTTAGTAATTACAACACATCACCATTTGTGACTTCTATTGGAATTCGAAATAGACGGAAATATCTACTAAAATCTCCTTTAATGGTAGCGTCCCACACGAGTCATAAAATTCTACCAAAGAGTGGTTATAACCACAGTTTTATGACATAACAGGTAATGAGTTAACACATTAATGTGTTTGACTACAAAAATATCTAAAAGGATCTTAAAACCATTGCTTAAGAAGTTCGAGAAGTTAACTACAGCCACTTTAACCATTATGGGTTGGTTACTGTTGAATTCAAGAAGACAGGAAGAGTGTGAAATGAATACCGCCGTATGACCGAGAGGGAAGATTCATCAAAAAAGACAAAAGTGCAATTATGAAGGACAGACCTTAGCCACAGTTTAGATATATTCTGTTGTACCTAAGCTACAATAAAATAAACGAGCAACAAACCAAGGCGGATGTGGTAAAACAAATGCTTTGCTAATTAATCATAGAAAGGAATTCCAAACCATTTCACAAACACAAGGAATGTACACGACATGTTTCTATTTAAATCCTAGCCCGAGGTACGAGCGTTTGTGACATTTGTATAACGAATTGGTACTTCAGAAGGGAGTATTGAGAATAGCGCTGACTGACTTATTACATACCTTCATATATGTACTTTTGGTTCCTGATGGCACTCAGAAAGAAGGTATCAAAATTAAGAAGAAGTAGATAGATGCAAACACCAATACAGACAAAGAATCTAAAATTGCAGAAGCTTTTAACATTTTTCAAAGTTGACGGACTTTTGGGATTCAGGCCACTTGGACCATATAGAATCGAAGACAATTTTGGATTTTCTCTAAGAGACGTGATGGTAACTATATCTGCAATTAAGAGGGATACCCTTCAAGCAAATTCATCCGTAGAAGCATTGATTAAAATTGCCCTCACCGTTACATCTTTAGACACAATTCCAGCACCAACCGCGTTAGATACAGGAGAATGCGCACCATTTGATAAGCGCTATATCAATTGGCACTTGATTGCACTAATTAACCGATTCGTTCCGATGTCTTGGGGTCAATACAATCAAGTTTTGAGGCCGGTGGAAGGCCTTTCAGATGCTATCGTGGCGTCAATCATCGTTGCTGCATTTGTGTGCATCATGAAGATTTAATTGATGATGATAATTTATCAGGTGATAGAATTTAAGATTGTTAACTATCATGATTTCGTATTTGGCCTTGTATCTTTTGTTATGTCCAAGTCTTTCAGAAAGTGGATAGTTTGAGTGACATATTCTCAACGTAGATATTGGACTACTTGGCTACTGATGACTATGACTACTTCATGACTACTTGTGAGATGACGGCAGATAAAAGAGTATGGAAGGAGAAAACATGCTGCGCCGACCCCAAATAAAATTGGGATAAGGGCAGGAGGATGAGGATGATGATGAGAAAGAACAAACGCAGGTATACCAATACTTCGGGTCAGTTTTTATACCTTTTGCGTTTGTCCGAAATGGTTGACCATATCTCTAATTTTAGTATCAGGGGCTGTGTTATTAAAACTGACTTGAATAACCAGTTGGCGCCGCCTAAATTGTCTTATTTATGCATCTTTAGCAATAAATACAGTCATTGTGTCATCCATTGCAGGAGTTTGTCGAGGCGAGGGTCAGCTTGCATTCTTAGTACCAGGTTATCATAAGTGCATAAGACTAGTTTGTATCGATAAGGTTATCTTATTCCTTACCTGATCTACCTATGGTTGAATTTTCCATACATGTAGATACTGTGTGCTTTGTACCTTTAAAGCAAGTCCTTTAAAGAATATTTATATCATTGTGTATTTGGTGTTGTCCTCTTGGGGACAAAGTGGTCAATGGTTTATCCTTCTTTGGTTATATTCAACGTTGCAAATTCATCAATAATGTTCCTCTATCTATCACATACATCTTTATCATCTTTAGATACCTACGTAATTGAAAGATTGGTGTTACTTTTATATTCGAAATATAACTCAACATTTTATCGACTTGAGCCAAAATCATAATCAATGGCAGTTCATGCTAATAAGTTCCTTGATCCATTGACCATGATTTCCCGTTCTTTACCATAAAGATTATGGTATGTAAATGAACTGGTAAATATCCAGTTCACAATAATATACGTTACGTTTGTTCTTTGTCCAGTACACATGGCGATACAAAGATAAGATAGCGATATAGAATTAACGTTATCATCCCATACCTGATATAGCGGCGCTGACATTTTGTCAATAAATATTGTATTTATTGTTGTGATCCTATAGTTTTAAGTGGGAGACATTTTGGTTGATGCACTTACCTATGGAAATTGATGTAACATCAATATGATTTTGAAATGGAGAATCTAAACAAGAAGGGGAACAACGAATAGTTGCCAAATTCCTATTTAATGAAGCAATCGATTTGGTGAAGATTAATCAACAAAAGGACAATAAGAAATTTGTGTTAATACCAATTTCTGAATTGAACTAAACCTACTTTATAAAGAAAGAGCTTTACAGTCTGGTTCTAGAAGTTAGATTAGTAATTTTCTCATTTATAGTTTTCTACAGGTTTAATCACCTAACAAGCCTTAGTGTCAGAGTTTTCTCAAATCCGTCTGATGCCCTCTGACGTGGAGTTGTAAGGACGACTGCTACTGAGTAGCATTGGGGACATTTATTGCAATCTAAGGATAGAAAGGATTCGAGTTTAAACTTTCAAATCTTAAGTCTAGATGAGTCAGTATTTTACAAAAAACTAGTGGGAGTTAAGAATGTTACATTCACCGACTATTACGTACCCACTTAACTAAATGTTTTTATGAATTATGTCGAAGTAAGAGTATTTTGAAAGTGAATGTTGATTTTTGTACTGTAAATATTATTTTTAATTCAACGTCTGCTGAAGATAGTTTTGGCCAAAATATTGACAAGCAATGACGTTGTTGTGTGTAGAAGAAATTCTAAAGATAATATATGATGCAATTTTAAATTGATAGACAGTTGTTGATCTATTAAGTCTTCCGTCATTATTATCGATATTTTAGTAACAAACAACTCAAATAAAATCAAATCTAATTTTGGACATTAATTGCGATTTACGAACACCCATGCCAAAACAACACAATTTTAATATGATTAGTAAAAAAACGTTACAATTTAAATCATAAATCTAAAAAGTCGTTAATGATTTGAATTTAAATTAAGAAGGCACCACAACAACGAATAAAAAACCTTAACAAGTTTTTGTTAACTTGAAATTGGCAAACAGGCTTCTAAGAATTCTAATGAAGCAACAGCTGACTTCAAAAGTTTGCAATTAGAATATGTTTGAATTTAGAATAAGAAAGAAGAAGAATACATGACATAATCAAAGTCATGCTAACCTAAAAGTTATTTTTCGCTAAGAGCAGTATCACTTTAAACAGTGAATAAACATCCACAGGCAGATTATATTACCTACGTTTAATTTAATAAATAAACAAAATACATCCATTCGCAAACCTGACCTCGACAGGAAGTGCAGTATGATATAAGCGGATGGATGGCAACCCTGACCGGGAAAACAGAGTGCTTGGAGAATTTAAAAACACTGCCGGTGCATCAAAACAATTGGATGTTTTTAAAACAAATGCAGCACGCACAATAGTAAACATAAAAACATTGGGTTTAGGAAGGGCTATTTCATCTGAATTAGGAAGGATTATTAGGAACGTTTATAACATTGCTTCGCTAAAGACTATAATGTCTACCAAGATATCAGTTAGTGTTAAAGATGATGAAGTACTGCATTTATTACAAGTGAGATCAATGTCAAATCTTTTTAACAGAGATCGATTGAATCCAGAAAATATGGTTAGGTTATCAACAATGATGATGAAGTAATTAAAGATTTTAGGAAAGGACGCCTCAACGGGCAAGATTAAATACCTATTGACTGAGTATGAACTTAAATGGATAAAGGAATGTTTAGTAGAACGAACTTTACATTTTAAGGTTCGTGTTATGGTTTATGATTTTTAGTAGTCACGACATTTCAAACCCAAACATCAGCTCAGACACTATAGCCTTAAAAGAGTAGTTACTACATCGATTCCACCACAAACGCACGCGCATTCTCTATAATCCCACCACCACGAACCTGACTGTTGTATAAAGAATCCCCAACAAGTTGTACCTTTGAATTTGGTCAAGTTCTCCTCGTAAACCTGATCGTGGGTGTCAGCAGATTCACCCCTGTGCCGTTTCGAAGGATGACCACCCTCGTAGTAGGCGCCACCGTTGACGCCATCCTGCATCACCTCTTGAGGGTCGAAACCCAGTCGCTCCTTGTAGTAAGCTTGTGTCGACATTTTCACGCACACACACTTCTCATAGTTATCAACTTCACTTTTTATTTAGGTTAGCACTTTTTTTTTGTGAGCACTTTTTCTTTATTTTTGTCCACTGACGCTTAACAAGTTATTATGAAAGGATTCGCCAAAATCCATCCACAATAAGCCCGTGTAAGGTAAGAGGTCGTATATAAACGATTCACCACTATTTTATCACGATCGATGTCATCCAGTCAACTTGTTCTACAAAAGGAAAGTTGCAGAAACCCCTTGACACACACTTTATTGATCTTGACACGATTTTTTTTCTGTTATTACTCACGTAAATGTCTGCCTTATTGAGTATTAAAAAAGCTTGTTAATGTTAATATGGCAACACTAAATTAAACGTTAGTTTTTTTTTTCAATTTGGAATGCTTGGTTACTTTTTAAATATTTATAAAATCCGTTCGGATATGCTGTCAGTAGAGTATGATTCACTTCGGTTTTTCACATAAAGCTTCGTACACATTTGTGTAAATAAGACTGGAAACGGCCTGTGGAAACAAAAGGAACGGATGATTTACATTCGTTTCACGAGGTCTGTGTTACCACACACAAATAATGACTCACACGATCTTTAGGAGGTTCTGTTCTGTAATGATACTATTTACCGTGAAAACGAGGATTTAGGTAATTTAGCCGACCTTGAATAATAAAGCAATAACGTTTGTGTGTAACAAAGTTAATGTTAAAAATTTTTTGGTGAATAACCTCATTCGCAAAGTTAATTGTGTCTATGCTCCGACCGCTCTAGATAAAGACTATTTGGTTCTCACTACATACACACTGTCTGTCTGTTCATTAAATCCTAATAACTTATATTAACGACCCTATTAAGGAAATGTCGCAAAATTCTTGCAAGTAAAATCCTTTTAGTTAACGATTATTGCTTAGAATTAATTAACAACTTAAAAATATTAAGGGAATCGTTAACATTCGAATAACTTATAATTTACAAGCCATCTATCTAGCAAGGATTATGCGAAAATCATCATCATCCTCCGAGCCTTTTTCCCAATCATGTTGGGGTCGGCTTCCAGTCTAACCGGATTCAGCTGAGTACCAGTGCTTTACAAGAAGCGACTGCCTATCTGACCTCCTCAACCCAGTTAGCCGGGCAACCCGATACCCCTTGGTTAGACTGGTGTCAGACTTAATGGCTTCTGACTACCCCTAACGACTGCCAAGGATGTTCAATGACAGCCGGGACCTACAGTTTAACGTGCCATCCGAAACACAGCCAATGGTGTCTAAGATATACTTAGAAAGTACATACAAACTTAGAAAAGTTGCATTGGTACTTGCCTGACCTGGGATCGAACCCGCGCCCTCATACTTGAGACGTCGGTCCTTTACCCACTAGGCCACCACGACTTTTATCACACGATTATGCGAAAATGTTGGATAATAAAATTGGGCATAATATGTTAATTAGTTAAGATTTATTATTTCACTCGAATTGATCAGGGTCATTGCCGTAAATAATAAAATATTAAACACTAATTAAAATCGACTAAGCCGAGAATTGAGCCTAAGACTCGATACCTATTCAGCAATGGCGCTTGCGACTACTTCAATATCTTCGTCATCGTTTTCACAACTACGTGGGAACTACTGCCCGTACCAGGATGAAATATAGCCTACGTTACTCGGAAAGAGTGTAGCTTTCCAACAGTGAAAGAATTTTTCAAATTGCTTCAGTAGTTTTGCAGCCTTTAGTGTACAAACAAACTAAAAAAAAAATCTTCTTTTTATAACATTAGCAAAGAAGATTAATTAATTTAATAAAATGAAGATCGTAGCCTCTGTCGAATTAATATCGATTCTCCAACGACCTTTAGAACTCGTCAATTTGTCATCTCCCCACCGTAAATCATTTACACATCGCACTGCGCAGAAAAACTTACCTCACTAAAAATATTTACGATATCAAGGGAAAACTTGTTTTTATACTGGTAAAAAATACGCAATATTTAACGATGACCTATCAACAAATTGACGCCTGGTTAAATTGTACGAAAATTACATCGATACATCGTTATTGTCATCGTATACAACTTTTATTGATGAAACTGACTCGAATAATCGAATAGTTGTCATAAATAAGGTAATCGATATGTTTATTATCATGTCTGAAATGTTTACTGCAATTTCGAGTCGTATTTTATGTAGTTTCGATTTTTTATCAATTTAAAGCAGTCAAATCGAATCGATTGTTTAACTTTTGCACTTATTGGAAGACGTTTTCTTTTTCAAATCGCGACTACAATCGTTAGGTTATCGACCTGGCAAGCCGACCTTGTAATATAACTCGATACCTAGAAATGCTATTTAATCTCGTACAATTTCACAGTCTACATCTCTATAAATAGTACGATTAATATCGGCACTTGCACCGCTCTATGAAGACTTATCATTTTACTAAAATAATATTATGTAGCCTTTATTTTGTCTTACATTTAAAATTGCATTGGCTAACACTGGGAAGAATTGAAACTGAATTTAAAATCCACTGTAATCGTAACAATCTTACATTAAAATAATGAAGGAAAAGCTTATTAAATTACATAATTTATTTGGCTAGACAGTGATCATATTATTTCGCAATTCACAATAAAACCTGGGACGTAAGAACAATTTCACGGACAGACTCGCGCGCAATCTCTAGCGTAACAATAGCAAGTCTAATCTAGATTTTTTGCAAACCTCGCTCCATTAGACGGTAGAACTAGTTGTGCAGAATAAAAATGGCTGATTATAGTGAAATATTTCGTTCTAAGTATGGTTTGTTCGCAACTATGGCTATAACAGCACGTGCCAGGAATAAATTTTAAAGAGGAGCATTGCTTAAGACCTACATACTTATCTACACATACCTTTTTTCTACTAAGGCGCCAGTCTACGTAACTTTGTTCAAAATCTAACATTAATTTCGGTGTCTTTCAAGACAGCGAACAAAAACGAGTAAAATAAGTCAAATTATTTTGCACTTAATGTTCTAAAACTCAAGGACAAGCATTAAGTTACATATGTAAAAAATAAAACATAATAGTACAAAACGAATTTCCTTGCAATCAAGTTTCACACGCTAGCTACACGACAAACGGGTTTTTCAACAATACAAGTAAGTACCCCAAATCGCACAGTGGGCTACATCCCGAGTGCAGACAAAAATCCAAGGTCAGTCGACCTTCGTCCGTACTGACCAATTCAGTCGTGGGAAACCGGTGAACAATCGTAAGGCTGGGGCGCCTATTGCAGCGGGGACTTACAAGCTGAAGGGAACATTTTAAGTGGGTCAGATACGTTGATTCATTTTATTTTTTTTATATAAAAACCGTAGACTAATACGAAATAGTTTATTGATTAGTCAGAAAACTATCTTACTTGCCAGCCATTAGAAAAGTGACACTCACGCAAAACGACAGTAATTTTAAGAATTTACAGCGCGTAAAGCCGAATCATCAGTCCTAGTAAATTCATTCATCTAGAATGCGGTAAAATCCGGTAGTAACCAGAAATAATTGGTCTATAATTTTACAAACTACGTAATTCGCAATCACAAAGTCGTCTACTCCTGGCTAATTGCTAATACAACTGTTACTATTAAAATTATTTAGAATGGTAAATTATTAATGAATGGAATATTTTGTTCAGTATCTAATAAATCTACAGGTAATATAATATCAGCGCCTTATCAAGTGATACTATCTGAGGAACGAGACAAAACAATGATTATAAAGGTATCTATTTTGAATACTTAAATGTTGATTCTATGTATCTGTCATTTATGAGTAGAAAAACAATAAATACAGAATTTATTAGGTATCCACTGGACAAGATAAATAATTCTCAACTTTAGCTATGCTATATTTATTAAAGCAACAAAACTATTTTATCAGCTTAAAAAAACCCGAACGAAAATAACAATTTGACCAAAAATTTTCAAAATAATTAACTTATGCTTACTTACTTTTTTTTTTCTTTACTATGATAGTTTTTTTTTTGTGATAAATATCTATGTAAGTTACTTTCTGTGAATAAACATTATTTTATTTTATTTTTTTATTTATAACTATTGACTTATTATATTCGTCGCTGTCAGTGAGACCCCGTCCCTATGTAAGGTCGCAGACAATGACATGATAGGGTCCGTTCTGATACATTGTTCGTTTTACAAATCCGAACTTAAAGTGAAGCTGGTTTGGAAATACACGAACGAGGTATTATTAAGAAATTATTAATGTTCTGATTGTAATCTTAAGATGGGTCAAATCTTGTTTTCTATGTATGCTATACTAGTAACGTTTTTTCGCATTTTTGGCACCATTCCCCTTGAAAAGTGTCCACTTCTCATTGTCTCGTGTCAGTCTATTTAACTAATTCATTTATAGCAACTTATTACTGTTCCTGACCTAACAAATCCGTTTGGCTTATTTTATTATCGCTTTAAATAAGGTCATCTCATCTCATCATCATCATCTGCCTAGCCTCTTCCCAACTATGTTGGAGTCGACTTCCAGTCTGTTCCAGTTTAACATGGAGCGACTGCCTATCTGACCTCCTCAACCCAGTTAACCTCATCTCACCAACAAACTACAAAATAATTACCAACTAGACAGTCTTATTGTTCTTCAAATTCCCACTAACCAGCCTCCTTTGCAGTATTGCGTAAACGTAAAACCGAACGTAATTTGTAAAAGATTGACCATTGCGTCATATTGTATGTACGTACATAATTATTGTCACGTAATTATGTAAGAGAAAATATACTAACAATTATAACACAGCATTTCGACATGTATTTCAAAAACGTGCATAGTTTTTGTCGTATGTTGTTGATAATATAGAAAAATAGATTGTATAGGAATGTTAGATATGGAAAATGGTGAAGTAATTTATGTCATGTCACAATTTCGTCTTGTCATTGTCTTTTTAACTAACACTAATAAATAATCATTAATGTTTTTCGTTAATAATAATTAAAAAAAAAAACGATTTGAGAAAGTCCTCTTTTTTGTTCGGATGATTAACCTGTTGTATGCCGGTGCGTAGACATACGCGAGACATAATTGATTTTCTATTGTTTTTTTTAACTAGCAACATACAAACTGTTGATATTACAAAATACACCATATACTAAAGAGCCCAATAATTGCAAAAAAAGCTAATTAATATTTCAGAAACACAAGAAAACTGCGCAGTCTGTACCGACCTCCACAAAAGTTGACCAACACATGTTTTTGAACAAAGCAAGGCTTCAACCGTACCGAATTATCCCAAACAATACAGTTCTCTCCGAAATGCGTCATTACATGGATTATCATTCAGCCTCTGATATTTAATTACCATTTGAATCAACAAGAAAATATCGGACAAATGTATTGAATATGGCTAATAAAAAGAACGATATTATAAATCAAAAATATGAAAAGTATTTATTTGACTTAACGTATACATACACTAGACATGCTGAACTGTAGGCTTACGAGGAATATCGGACAGAAATCATTTTTTCGGCTTTTAGTTCTTTGGTACACAAAATGTGGGATAAATAAAATTGACAAAAACAACTTTTGTAGCTCAAAACAAATGCAATTTTCAATGACATGTACATATGAAAAATAAACTGAAACTATATAAACTATAGAACGTAAGTACTATTTGAATAAAACACTCTTTCTACATAATGAACTGGAAAATAGTCGAAGAGAAAATATTCAATTTAAATTCAGCAACTGTTACCTAATTTATTTGTTTTCAGTTCTTATGTAAATGGTACTTTTCTTATTGTCTCACAGACGTTATTGGTAAAACCTTCAAAATTTATGACGCTCTTTATTTTTTAAACGTAATATTGAACAGTTGTATGAAGACATTAAAGAGTTTTATGAGATCGATAATTTGGTTGTTGGACCTCATTTTTACGGCATGTACAGCTTTATTTCTTTACATAATATGTCTTTCGTCGAAAAATTGGAATATTTCTCAAGTATGTTGCTTTTTCATTAAATAAAAACGCACATTTCTAAAGTATATTCCATAACATTTACCAACTTTGAAAGTTTACTCTAAAATAGCCTTTCTAAATATAGGATCATAGGATCATCACAATTATCTTCATCATCATCATCATCATCATCAGCCTATCGCAGTCCACTGCTGGACATAGGCCTCTCCAAGTGCACGCCACTGAGATCGATTTTCGGCTTCTCGCATCCAGCTCCTGCCAGCCGTCTTGCGCAAGTCATCACTCCACCGTGCCTGAGGACGTCCTACACTACGTTTGCCGTTTATCTTATTACGTTATTATTTTTACCAAACACGGATTTTTACACTGTAATAATGTCAAGTTAGCGTCCACGTAAATCTCACTGCCCACGCCATTCATACACTACAGTTTGTTTAAGAAAGTAGCACTACATCGCAACACAGCAGTTTTGACAGCAAACATATGTACATTCACAAAATATCGCCGAATTCACTGAGTAAGTAAAAATGAGCGGAGATGCCATAATGCAGGTCGGCCAGGCGCCTTCTCTTAGGTCATATAAGTACGATGGGCATGACCAAAACCGTCAGTTACGAGTGAATTAACTAGGAGTTCTGGTTCTTTGAAACAATCGTCTCTAAAAGATTTTTGGTTTAACAAAAACTGGGCGCTACTTTCTTAGGACATTTTCCGTTATAGCATGTCCGCTAGTCATTTTGTTGTCCGTGGTCAAATCGAACAAAGATGGCGCATACGGTTATGTATCTAATAGTTTAAAGAGTATAAAGACAAACAGTCAAGTTTACGACTTCTGGGCTGAAGTCGTAAAGTCGCCGACTTTTGGACGTGACTGTTCGTAATTGAATTTTGATTGGCGTTTGATGGGTTATCAATATCATGTATGTATATGCATGGGTACTGAACAATGTAATTAATTCTTCGTACCATAACATTCGATGCCTTCAATGAAAAAAATTGCAAAACGTAATGGTCACACAGGAATTTAGATTGGTAACCCAACCCATCTAATAATCTAAATAGCTCCAAAATTACTTCCAAAGAAATAACTCATCCCACTCAACCTATTGAAGACAATTCCTAAAAAGAAACTACACGAGCGTATCAATTAAAAGCACAGAAACATTTAAAAATCATTGCCGCAATACCCAGTGGTCAATTAATTGGGTTACGCCGACAATTGTCGGCCAATGTTGTCGGCCAAAGTCGGTGCTAATTGAAAAATTGTGTTCGATTCAGTAAACTGGTCGGCGAAATTAGTCGCCGACATTCTACCGCCCACTGTCGTCCTAGTAGATTCGAGAGAATAGAGTGGACTGTTATATTGAAAAACTGCACAGTTTAACATTTGACAGTTAGAGTACACCTTGTGTAACTCCTGCTAGATAAAGCACCTACATACATACAGGCTATGTTAAAAGCCAAACCTCTATGTGAGAGGATGCCTGTGACCATCAGTGGGACGATAAAAAGGGTGATGATGATGATTACGAAAAGAAATAAAGAACTTAGCCATTGACTGAGCACTTCAATCAATATAGCCAAAATGAAGTGAGAGTTCATTAAACGCAAATTTAACTTTATCCATTACATCCTCCCACAGATGTTTATCCTAAACCCATCGAGGATGTAACACCAGCTCGCAGACTAACGGAAACAGGTATAACCTTCGGCTAAAGAGCGTTACATTTTACATTGGCAGTCTAGCGCCTTTCCGTGGTCTTACATTCACTAACCTCGGTGCTATCCGTTTTGTTAAACGATTGCTTGGAGATAAATGGTGTTTTATCGCTGAAGATTTAGGGATTTTGAACAACAATATTTTTGCATATTTGGATACATGTATGTACAATTATTGAGACATAACAGACCTCTAATTGTCAAAATTTTAAGTCTGTCTTTCGACAATTGATTTGAATTAACGTGAGAAAAAAACATCCTACAATATATCCCGTCCACGTTGTATTTTCGTCAAACCTTCTTCCCTCATAGGGTAACATTACCAGTGTTTTAATAAAGCTACATCTAAGTCTAGCATTTCTAAGAAAAACAGTATAGTTACTTAGTGCAGTTAGAACTGCAATTACAACAATTAAAGTTTTAAACGTTGTGGTAATGATAGCTCCTGTCACCACTTGAGTATCATTAAGTTAGAAGCTAGCTATCTTTATGCCCTGCTTAACTTCAGCAGGATTCACTGTTATTGAGAAAACCTTTAGTTATGTAAGAATCATTTAGGAAGGTAAGTTATGGATCTTCTACTTGGGGGTAAATATTTTTTTGGAAATAGGCCTCCAAATATACTATTTTGCTGCGTCAATGTCTGCCTTAGAGCCTTTCTCAGATCAGTACTTAACTTCGCATGAAGTACTCAGAGGAGACTCGTAAGGGATATTTATAACACCCAAGGCACTTAAAAATATGTACAAACAAAATATTATGACATACACACTTTTAACAACCGACAGGATATTACCATATTTAGATAACACAAATGGCATAATTGTTTACGAAGAAGGCCAACACAATCTTGATATCCTCGATAAATAAATAAAATTCTACATTTATACAATTACATCACGTTTCTTTATTTCATTGATAACTTGCGGTGTCGTTTCGATAATTGTCCGAGTAATTATATTAAGCCGAAAATAGTAAGACCTGTTTCCAAAATGTACTTGGCACAATGGAATTCCAATTCGGCTCATTGGTATTAATAACGAAGAATGTTACTTATAGGGAATATCATTAAAAGGCGACACTTGAAAGTGAGACGGTGAATTACAAAGCGAATTGGGTAACGAAGATAATTATAAAACTCTGTTTTAAGGAAGTCTTTATATTCCCAATACAGAAGACAGATCCAGAAAAAAGGATTACTCAATCAACTTGTATACAAGATGAAATCACAATGCACACATTTTTTAGCCCAATCTGCATAAATCATTTCTACATGATCATCAAACATACGATAGGTTGATAAATCCGTAGACCAACAAAAATCATCTACCGTGCATTCAAATATCATGCATGTTGATGTAAGTACAAGATTTGCTGTAAATGTATTTGACCAACATATTAACTCAATATTTAACAACATAGATGCTACTGCAAACATTGAAGTCAAAGGACCATGGGCAAAAATGTATGAAGCCTGGGCTCACCCACCAACAGAGATGAGACCATTATGAATATACTTGTAAAGCACTAAATATAAAGATTTAAACTCATTTTTGCGAAGAATCCATGGGGTTATTTTGCTATAAATATTTTTCTCCGACCATAAATAAACTAATATTCTGCAAAAAGTAGTGCTGTTATGGCATTGTAGGTTTTGTTATTGAACACCTTTAACTAGTTTTAATTCCAGGTTTAATGTATACATGAAAAATAAAACAGCTGCTAACAGTTAAAATCATTTTTGTTAACATTTCAATCAATACCAATAATAATGTCGTCTAAATATCCTGCCGGTGGATTAAATTGTGTGTGCCTGATTAACCATAGATACCATATTATGGAAATGATATGAGCACAACTTCCTACTGTGCGTCTACCTGTTAGACACGAGCAGTAATACTGAGCGATGACATCTCGACCCATTTCGTTTCTGTTAACCAGAATGTATACGTAATATGTACGTGCACGAACATCTCTTGACTGTACCTATTCTTCCTCTTAATAGTCACACATGTTGGTGATGGATATTGCATGCTGCTAAATTATTTAATTCATTTTCACGACATACTTCTATCGTATATAAACCATTGCGTAAATGTTCGCTGCAATATGATTTAGCAAGTTCGATTTGACATGACCCAAGCTATATCATGAAAATCTCGTTTATTGTTAGCCGAGAGAAGTCTTCCAGCTGATTTGCTTCCAATGTAATAAATGCTGCTCTTTGTCTATTCAGGTTCCTCAGTTTTACATAATCGACTTCTATGCCGATTCACCTATGAATAGTTTTTTTTGCTTTTCAGTGTTTTTGGGAGTCGGTTTTATTTTTTCAGTGACAAGCATAGTTGTCACTATCCGCATTTGTGGAAAGTTCTCGTCAATACAAATAATATAAGCCCAAACATGAGGTAGTTTACGTATTCAGTTGTCGAGTTCCCTCGACCTTCTCCGGTCTCCATCATCAGGTCAGCTCCAAACCTTCACTGTTGCATAGTGTTATCAGACGTACACCTCATTGTCAAGTTTTTAACCTATGCATGCCTACAATTTTCGAAAGTTGCCCTCGATTTCTCAGGGTTTCCATCATCAGATCCTGGCCTGGTGATGAAGGTGGTCCCGTAATCCTAGCATAATCAAATCCTGCGAATTAGGTTTTATGTCAAGTATAACCAAGCGCACTACGACTCTTAACAATTGTCCTTTTCTACAAAACCTATTTAGGTGCATATCTTTTTTTTGCCATGGAATTGAAGGTAGTGCCCATAGTAACAATTTTAGTACAAACAAAAACCTTCACAACGGCATATGCTATAACTCTGTTGGACAATGAGCCCAATTTGACTCATGGTCCTTTGAGGTAGGTCATATCAAGAATGCGTGACGATACATAAATTATGAATATTTCAAGAAAATAATGCAATAATCAAACAATTTATGGAAAGCTAAAGTACTGGATTCAGTTCTGGTGAACCTAAGGGTTATAATCATAGCAAAGCTAGGTACAGAAAAATATAATGACTGCTAAATGCAATTAATGAGAATCTTCTGGCATGCAAGATTAACCAATAATTGTGAATAATATGAAGGGGCAAAATCAGTATTTGAAAGGATCACTGAAAATAATGAAGAAAATACTGTGACAAATAAACTTGGCAAAGGTACCTTATTAAATCATCCACATATCCAACGCCAATAGTGCATATCTTTAACAATTAGCCGTACTTGTGTACATTACAATGCCATAACTTATGAATGACAAATTACGTACCGCCTACAACTTGTAAGATGTTTTCCTTGGCTTACTAACACACTTGTTCTAGTATTTAATGATTTTAAAAATGTAAATCGAGTTAAAGCAGATCTTGACTAAGTATAAACTAGTTGAAAAAGACAAAGATGAATTGCCTAGTGTTAAAGCAACTCTTGAAAAAGTTAAGTCTGCTGATAGCGTTCTTAATATTCCTAATGCTGTCCTCGATGTAACGTCTGACTGACTTTTAGCAGTAGCATCATAATAAACCACATGTTTATCTGTTAACACGGTGATAAGTCACTCTAATCGCGATGCCAAAATATTATTACTTCTGTTATATTTCCTCAAAATACCTGTTAGGCGAATTCTGAAGAACAGAACATATGAAATAAATAACTGACTCAATATTAAAGCTGATTGCTTTGAGGATGAACACAATGAGTTTTCTCAAAAAGAAAGGGTCAGACAGTGATCGATATTTGTACCTAATACGTGACATCAAGACCAATGTCCTCTTAATAATAAAACCAGTTTCCTGAGGATCATGATGCCAAAGGCACCGTCAAATGTATCGGATTACGTGGTCAAAATTAAGCCATCAACAACCTTACAAGTGGGGAGTAAGGTTCAAAATTGATATAAGAATTTGTTGAAGTGTAAGAGTATATGCGTGATCCTTTAGTAATGAGTAACATTAAGATGTTGGTGATCGCAATGGCGGTATTAAAATTCCCCTTAAGGCCGTTAGGTTCAATAATGCTGGCGTTAAAAATGTTATTGACCGCAATGGTATAAACAAAATCGGATAAAAGAAGCACAAAGAAAACTTGTGTGATATACTAATATTGATGTTTCTACATATTTTTGCCGTTAAAGAGAATGGTCCGCCGAAAGAGACTTTAGTTTACAATGAATGCTAAATACACTAAATCCAAGACAATCAGACACACAATGCAAAACCAAATCCCCCAAATCATAGGAAAACGGTAACAAAAACTTGCAGAGTCTCGTGCGAACTAATTAAATTTCTCAAGACGAATCACCTATTGTGCGTGTTAGAGAAGCGTTTGTTCCAACGAGATGTATTCCGTGACCATTGACCGCTCCACACCGTTACATGACATAGCCGTGAAATCACTTATATGCAGAACAGTACAACTAACATTTTTGAATATTGAGAGCTGCATAAACGACCAATTTAAAAACATCTCGTCCAAATGTATTTTGTTTATATCAGCTGTAGCTTCTTAATTGGACATGTTGTCTTAGGAATAGCGGTTTACCGTAGATGTCTTCATCTTGTAGAATTAATGTAAATACCGATATGTGCTAGATGCATCGCATAATATCTTAATTAGAAGATTCTTCTGAGATTGCAACGACCTACAATTCTTCATTAAAGTACTCATAAGGTCGTTGGCCATCTTGAGCTGTGTGGACTCAATAAACTTGAAGCCTAAACAAAGACAAACATAGTCCCCTTATACGGAGTCAGAATCACCGTATTAAAATTAACTGCTCTCAGTTCAAATCAATTGTCTGCTGCATTCAAATTCGGACCCTCTCATTGAGTCAACAACCTAACCGCAAGAATAATGAGACCCCATTATATTTCAAAGCGCGAAACAGCGTCTTTATCTTTGCAAATGCAGTTTCTAAAACTACTTAGGCATGCAACTAGGATTACATCTTCAGATTATCATGATTCTAAACACATAGTCTGAGAACTTCGAATACCGGTTTGAGACTGGCTTTTTCTTAAGCGAAATTGCATAAGATATGAGTAATACAATCGTCATTGTTGCTGTGAATCATGCTTTAGATGGGGTAAAAGTTTTTCAGTTGCAGGATGCGTCAGAGGTCAGTCGTTTCGAAATGTACAAAGAAAGGACTGAAGCTGAGGCATAAGGACTGGTCCTTCAAGCATAAGATAAAATAACGAAGAAATATATCAAATATGAGCTTCACTTTGCGTAGGGGTTTTGCCCATATTTAGAGCTAACGAGTAGTAATGACTTGCTCTATTCGAACCTATCACGACGGCAAACAGAAAACCGCATGTACCACATTGGAGGTAATGACTATCGGTTGCTACGACCATCAGCAACCTTAGGAAGAAAAGCAAAGAAGAAGCATAAGAAAATAAAGGAGCTAAAAATAATATGTGTGTGCAACAACAGTAGCTTTGATTGGTAGTTGGCAATTTTCTTGCAATGTTTTCAGCTAGTTTATCATTAACTTCAACTCCTACAATCGCGTTCAATGCGCAAATTGCATATGAAGGTACCAGGAGAACAAAGACGTATTGGAGAACTAAAATCAGTCTCGTATTCGTCAAAACAATGTGGGGAACGCACGGCATTCCGAGACCGGTTCGCTAACGGGATTGCAGAGAGCCGGGATGCACGAAACGAGCGTTTGATACGGTAGTTGTAGATGTTGCGATCACGTATTGCTGTAGGCTGTGTTGTAGGTTTTAGAATCGTTAAGGTCTAGGTCTTAAGAGCTTCTTGACTAAATCCTCACCAAGAAAACTGTTAATAACTGCTGGGAAATTAAGACTTATTGTTTCGTAATCTTCAGTAATTTTAACATTCTCAAAATTGAAACAAAAATGCGATTCATCACCGTTATTAACTAGAGCATGATAAAGACTATCATTACCTTTATTACGACCATTAAAATCAATCGACGCACCAAATTGGTTCAGTCATCCATCATTAAGCCAAGCATTTCTTACTTCATAATTCTTAGTGCAATGCAATTAGAGACTTTTACATGCACCTTTCACCTTTCTGTAAGTATCTCTCATTACGATCACCAATGCGGAGCATATGGCTTCGGGGCATGAAAGTATCAAAACAAAATGCGACTTGGACGCCTTACATGTCGATATAATCGTATGCCGACCTCGATTCTGGATACTTTACCAACGCTTCGTTATCTGGAAGTGGTTTCTTTAAATGGATTGAATTGTTAGAAGTGGTTTAACGCAAATATTGTACCTATGATTACTTTAATGGACTCCTAATTTTGGAATATATTATTATTTATTTGGATCTAAGAGATTTGAAGCTAAAGTAATAACTAGTCCACCTAGATCAAAAAGCTTTCAACTTTAAATAGTAACAGGAAAATCGAGAGTCAAAAACAGACAGACAAACAAAGGGGCACCTTGATAACTTTATCCTAAAAAGGCAAAGGAAAACGAATCCATTTGCAGAATTAGCATAATTATAACATGGCCTGATAATAAAAGTAAATTATTACGTGATATAGTATTCACTTGACATTGTCGATGACATCTCGAGGGAAGCCGGTCTTGGGCCGTGCCAAGTTGGCGGTCGTTCGGATGCACTTACAAGCGCAGGATGAATATCTACATGAACATCATTTCCAAGCACATTACATAAAAGCCTATTTTCAGCGCTATGCGACAGTTGATAAATAATATTCTAAATTATTCTTTGAATAACTAACTGTTATGCGTTTTTATGAACCTAGTCTAACAATTTATGCATAACTGCATTCTGCAACATAAACAAACCTCAAATTGGTACAATTTCAAGCTCTATTTCTCCAACAAGAGAAAACGATTTAAAAGTCCACGTACCATTTCTGAATACATTGATTGAATCTTAAGCATAATTCTGATTGCAATGATAACCATGCTGGTTTTAATTAACACATCGATTTTAATAATCAATGACGTACTTCAATCAATAATAGCAACGTTATAATCAATGCACCGACTTGCAAGCACACGTCAAAGACAGATCGTTGCAGAGATACTATAATTGGCAACATTAATCCTGTGAATGATAAGAGGCTTAACACACAAACAGTTGCAGTACATATTTTTATCATCATTATCAACGAGCCAATTTATGAGTCCAAAAAAGCAGTCCATAGTAACAATGGTATAGTTTAGGTTTCTTTTAATGCAAACATCAGTATTTCCCTAACCAAATCCTCTAATTCTAGCTTAGCTTCAGCTAAATAAAACACTATATCACTAATCTATCACGTGTTTGAGTATCAAGAAGCCTTGCAAGTCTAAGCTAGTACACTGTTCTCTTTATTACCTAACTTTCTTTTTTATAACTCGAGTATCGCACGTGGGAAGTTTTCCATAGTTCTGCCATACTTTCCTACGTCGAGATGGGAGACTGACATGCGAAAACTGATTAACGTATCATTATGGTGTTCAAAAGGGTCACACTACGTTGGTTCTACTGTATCTTTATTGCTTATCTATTTCGTTGCGTCTTTTAAAGCTTCTATTGGAGATTCACGTGTGTGGATGTTGTTAGTAAGGCATTTTAAAGCCAATTTATATGAAACGTTATGGAACACTTGGGATTCTTTTAAAGTATCAGATGATGTTTTATTTCCGAATTTAACACTTTATTCATTTAAATCTAAGTTATCAGAGCTTGGTTCACATCCTATTAAAACTTGAACTTCAGCAAATACTATTGGTGAAATCTAAAACTGATTGTAGAGCCGACATTCAAACTGTTGGTCAAAGCCCTCAGGTAATATATTCAGAGTGAGAGGATGTAGCAAATATGGTTGTCACTGAAGCTAATAAGCAAATTAATGAAATAAATCTAGAAATAAAAGATGAAATAATAGAAGTAGGTGTAGGGGGCGTCTTCATTCAAATATACTCAATGTTACATTTAATTGAGTTACATTGAAGCTTCATACTAATGCATTTTAAATGAAGACGGTCATTTGTGAGTGTCGTTTACATTACATCACATTGTGAAATGCATAGAGCATAATTAGTAGACCAATTATATTAAAATTGCAAGTCTTGACTTGTCTTAGCGATTAATCTTATCTTTTTGTACCAAAAGTACTCCCGATTTATTATTCTCTGGGGGTATAATCTTTTGCGTGTCATCTTGATTTTTTCCACATTTATCATCATCATGAGTTGATCTAGGAGAATTTGTATTAAACTATATATCCTTAGTTTTAGTTACTACCAGCCCTACTAAATGACAAGCGCCAACATATTCCATTGTGACACCTCTACGGTTGTCACGTTTGAAATTATTATACCTGTGGCTAATTGTATTTCAATATTTCAACCGGTACACGTTTTGTCACGGTCTCAACTTTCTTATTCGCTTCTTCTTTTCTTTGTATTAGGTATTAAAACTTATCTATGTGACCTAAAAATAATGTGTGACCTTATCGCTAGCAATAAAATGGAGTCAGTCGGTTTTCGAGAATCAGTCGTAATATTTGTTCAGACGGAAGAAATCTAGAACTCGCTTAATAATATGCATTGATTACAAATACTTATGAAAACATCAAATATAACGCCACCGTCCTTGAACGTCCACAAACTTGACATCATTAAATAAACTTAGTGGTCATATTTTGAGATTATAAATAAAGTCGTTGGTATCGTCTGTATTACGTCAAATCAGTTCCGCCTCGATATATCTGAGTTGTATCTTATCTAATGATAGCGTTTCGTGTTGTGCATGTTTCGTGAATTCACTGATGGCTTTATTTATTTATTTGTCAAGTGATTTGAGAATGCACTTGCCTTAATTTTCATCGTGTATTTCAAAATTGAGAGGACCATTTGCTTTTTCATCTTTATTTCTAGCTATCTCTTTATCTTTAGCTATATTTACAAAAACTTTGTCCGTATAATCTGTTTTACCTGTCTCGTCAGACACCGTGGGTCGAGAGCCAGATAATTCTATTTTATCACTACGAAAGGCGAATGAAGTGAGTGGTAGACATAAATAAACGTTATTTCAAACTGGCAAAACAGGTCTCGCCAAATTGAACTGGATTAGCCAATCGGAAATTATCTCTGTAACGATCTAAGGGAACGCTTAGATTGGACCACTTATAAGTTTAATGGCAGTAAATAGAACACTTTAGTGAAACGTTTCTAGGAGTAACATCGTCGTTCTTTTTTCTTCTTTTATGGCAACAACGAGAGATTATTCAACTATGTAACTTCATCTTAATAAACATTTATTGATCAAGAGGGATTCAGTGTTTAAATTCTCAGCTACTTTAATTTTATGTTTTAACTACCTACCTAAGTGACTGCATCAACTGCGTTAATAATACAGATCTAATACTAATGCATTACAAGTAGCAACAGCCAAGTTTATTTGCCTATTTTAACGAGTTTTCCTTGACATTGTTTTCGTTATATTTTCCTTTATTTTATTTTGGTTGTTGCTGTAAACACGAGCCATTACAAATGCATTGGCTGTGTCTGTTAGTCTATCTACAGTTACATGATCTAAATGGCAATATATTCTTATAAGGAGTATCACAGCCTTTCCTATCCCTTCCAGGAAATCAGGCTTAACCTTATCTATGTTTACAATAGTTCGAGTCTGCACAAAACTTATCTCATCTTCATACTCACACGCTAAGTGATCTATAACCGTATCAAAACTTTGTATTACATTACAATAGTATTGACTTACAATTTTAACATGTATAAAACCTTATTTACTCGTATTTTCTGTTTATATTCCTACAGCTTCAGACATAAGGTTCAAATTCCTTTGTACGTTGAACAACGTAAGAGTTTTGTCGTCTTTATGACATGCTTATGACGTTATCTTTGAGTCAGGTGTATAAAAAAGATATTAGGATGGATCCTCATATGTATCTTAAAAGAAGGAAAGAATGTGGCTTAAGATTTTTGGAACTATGACATCACATAACCTGAAGTTCACCTTTGGAAGGACTTCTGAGGGCCAGTTTTAAATACCTGTCTGTATGTCTTTTGTTTTTTTTATAAAAAGGAGGTAAACACTCGTCTTTTGCGTCTTTAAATTGTTGATAAATATCATGTTTACTTTTAGAATCGACAGTTAAAATTTTAAATGCCATATCAAATGTTTTTTCATCGTTAGCTAGCTAGTAAAAATATGATTCATCTTAGCCGAAAATAATAGTTGAAGCAAAAACTTCCGACAGACGCAACGAAACATATTTTTTTCTGAATCATTTGTCTTGAGTTACGAAGTCTGATTGAAAACGTCTAACATGAATGAAAATGAAGGTAGTTTGGAACAAAAGGTTGATGAAGTAATTCTTAGTGAAGGTACTTTACAAAGAAGTGTTAGAAATTACGTTAGTACTATTGTTTTGTGTTTGTTTACATTTTTATCTTGATTGAAGTGTTTATCTACACACATGTTATAAAATTCGTATTTTTGTTTGATTGTTTGTAATGGATAAATCCAAAAACTACTGACTAGCACTTGAAAACAGTTAGCAGGAATAATAAAATATTTAGGACTTGTAACTTTTATTTAAACAATTCTTATGTATTCGTTATTACATTATATTTACCTACCTATGTATTTTTGTAGTTTCCCATATTCTACGTGCTTACCTACTTTGATATATTTTTTCCTTTTAATATCGCAGTGTTATTATGACTATGCTAATGACATCATTTTATAGTATTGTTGAACTTAATAATAATTATTACTGCAAATAAATAATGACGGAAATGCATCAACACCTTTGGGTGTAACAAGGAATGATGATTATTATTTATTTTTAAAAATAATAATGACATCATATAATACGAAATGTAGTCGGTTACCTAGTTTTAAGATTTAAGAATGTTTAGTTGAAAAGGTAAATAAAATGTGTTTTCGTGCAGAAGTTAAACAATACTTATAAATAAATAAAACCTATTTTATTTTTTGAGAAAACAAATTCGAACAGTAAACAATGTGTGTTAAAGTCTTAACCGTAACCTACATTTTAGCGGGAAGTCCCCCAAAAATATGAAGTATGAACTATTTAAAACAGTAGGAGCATAGACAAACCTGGACAAATCCATGGTAAATACCGCAATCAACATCTTAGTACTTACAATACTATACAATATCGATTTCCCGATAATTATTTTGCAATTTGCATAACACCGGTCCATGCCACGTTAAAAAAAAAACTTTATGGTGAATACCCAAATCCTCGTTGTTACTGGCTGTATCCGAAACAAATTCGAAATTCAAAACCTCCACAAGAACGGTTACACACACTTACACAGTTGACACGTTTAGTTTATTTTTATTAAAAAAATAGCCCGCGTTTCGTAAATTCAAGATGGCGGCGGTGAACGATCGTACCGCGACGCCGAGCATCGGCCAACTGATGCGGCCGCCGCGAACTGTCAAACTCGCTCCGTTTATCTGTGTGTGTGCATGTATTTGTGCGGCTGTGTGCGTAGAAGGCTTGAATGGATAGGCTCAATACAAACTTGGTAGCGGCCACCATTGCTTGCAGTGTGTTGCTACATACAACAATTTCCACCGAATCTCACTATTTATAGGTTACGTGTTTATTTTGAAGTTTCGGGCATCATTTGGGAAGGATTCCGAAAACGTTGAGCCGTTTGAAGTCCATAAATTATGTTTTACGGTATAAATTGGGAGTATCTGAGTTTTATTTACGGACACGAAAATAAAAGTTGAAATCGTTTTTAACAAGTTTTTTTTACTAGGTTTCAAATTAAATGAATTTGCCATATCACTTACATACGCCATATTTCATTACGATTCAATGACAATCTACTGCATAATTTATCAGAAACTAATAAATCAAGAATATTATGCATAGATTATAAATCCGAGTCTTATTTATGAGAACGGAATCCGGAAACAAAGACTTGCAAATTCAAGGAACCATAGTGCAATAAAAAATGAATGTCAAACTAGACAAACTGAATTAGTCGATTCTGAGAACAAAACAGAACCTTATCTCTAGCTTCTACTCAACTCTGATGGTATATTAAAAGCGGAAGTTTATCGACAGACGTATCATCATCTGCCTAACCTTTTCCCAACTATGTTGGGGTCAGCTCAGCTCTCAACAGACAGAGAGGCTATAGGAATCCGTACATACTCGGACCCAAAATCCATTTTATTTTTAGCACGTGCAAAATTTAAATTCGCACCTAGCAACCCAGCCAATGACTCAGAGCCGTAGGTTGATAAAAACTCGCAATTATTCCTCATAGGTTCTACATTGACAGTTTCAACTGCAGCAGTAAAGTCAAGGTCAACTCTTTCTCCGTCACGTTTAACCTCAATCTGAGCAAATTCTGCCCACGCAGCAATAATTTGTGTTTTACTTGGGATATTATGTAATGGTGGACCATTGTTTGTGGTTGTGTCATCTGATGAATGGGGGTTTCGACTTGATTTTTGAAACGTTTCTTGTTTGACTGAATGTTAAAACACTATCATTTGTTCAGTATCGTGCATGTGGCAGGAGCCTTCGACTTACCAATAACAAGAATATCTTCTAAACAAAACTTTAAGAATAAGATTAGAAGAAAGACGGTAAAAAGAGAATGCTCAATTAAATTGGAATGTATTCAAGCCAAAGTTTACTAATAAAACTTTGAGCTGAATGGCTTAAGGCAATTATTAGGCAAACATCCAACAAAATAAAGCTGAATAACTTAGTTCCCAAGACGAAGTTTCATAAGACAATTGGCAAGGAAGATAATGTATGCCAACTAAGTAATAAAACAAAAGATGTCTCATTGTAAACACGGCTTGCATCTCACAAAACACAAGAAAAAGAAGATTTAAATATTTACAACTTTCTCCTGAAGAAAGCAGCAGGATGTGTTCCAATTAATAACATCGATGATTCAAAGGTAAAAAATGTATGACTCATTATGATATTGAAAAAACACGCAGATGTTCCCATATACATAGATAGGCAGCACCTGGGATAAAAAGAATAAATGTTACGAAGCTTAGAATACCTATAAGATGAAATCTATTAATAAGGCAATTAATAGTTGTGATCTTAAACATGTGTGCTCTACTCTTAATGATTTAAGTATAACTAGCAAAAGTTGGAATAATGAAACACCTATAAGTCATTTAGCTTTCAAATCAAGTAGCTGCTGAATCAATATTAACAGAACTACATATTTGAAAGAAGCACATGAAGCATCCCATATCACGAATTCTGGCAAAGAATTTATATTTAACGCAACTGATCCTTCAATGCATCTAGAAGACGAAATAAAAGATAACAATGACCTTGATAAGACCTAGCTTGTTAGCTATTACATAATTACATGTTCAGCTTAGATTCCCATGAACAAAAAATAAATACCAAGAAACCCCATATAATAAATACTGTATAGCCGTCGAAAAAAGAAATTAAAACCTCGCGTGCCTCAGCTAAAAACGGATTCCAGGTAATACTTTAGGTATTTGGGATATCTTTATGGTTTTTTTCTTAAAGATTGGAATGTGGTTTACAGTCACAAGATTTGAGGTCTGAATCAAGGGGTATGTCCAGGTAAGCTATGAATCTGATTAATCCTTTTTATGTAAGGTCTAATAAAATGTAAGGATATAACACTAGAAAAAACGCATTTTAATTGAGTTTTGTCATTCTATTCATCTGATTGTTCAATTTTCTCATTAGATACAAACCTCTCGATGCACTTTAGACTATGGGTTGCAACTCCCAGAATTTCCATAATGAACTCGTTAATCATTATCTCATGTTTACCTGTAACAAAAGAAAGATGAAGATTAGTATTATTTGTCCAGGAAACGTCTTTCTCATTTTCATGAAAAATCTAAACTTCATAATTATCCTAATCTTAATTCACCCATAGCTTGAAATTAAAGCATAAAAAGAAGAAAATGACAATTCTCAAAAAGGTTCAATACTAGATCTACTAAAGGCAAATCAAGCAGGCCTAATTAAGAGCTCACGGCAAGCACCATTAGGCTATTACCTTAACAAGAATGCATAACGCTGATCATGACTGACATATGACAAGAGACAGAATAATAAGATTTCCCTTGACCACTGCTAATTTATGTAGGAGAACAAATACCTAAGGCATGTAGGTATTTTTATTGCCTATATTGTAAATCAGTGCATGTTTGCTATAAATTGCAGATAAAGATTTAGATATAACAAGTCTAGACTAGACTATCGTTTACATTTTAATATGTATGGCTTTTTATTTACATCGTCTTCAGAAGGCTTACGCTTTGGTGTTTTTATTAAATGATCAATAAACGATGTTTTATATTTTAATCTTGAATTTAATGATAAAATTCAGAAATGCCCCAGATTCACTGATCCTGAGTTCATAAGCTTCATCTTTTTCCTTAATCACTTCGTCGAAGACTTCGCCTATTTTAAAATTTCTAACAAATATCTTTTAACCTAATTAAATACTAGGAATGCCACATTATCCTGCAACAATAACTTCAATATGACCTAAATAAAATCTAGGACAAGTTTATTTTCCTTTACAATTATTTGCAATTCAAGTCACAGTTAAGGAACGTGATTTGCGAATGATGTCACAGTTCCATGGAAGGCCAGATGTCAGGCTGTTCTGAGTCAGACACAAATAAGTTTATTAATGTTACAAATAACTGGATTGGTTACATGCAACACTTCAGCTGATGGCGCTAGAATGGTAATGGCTAGATCGTTGCGGTTAGTTAATTTAGTCTTATAAATAGGAATGGAAGTATTTTTAAATATGACAGTCAGAAAAAAAGGTGGCGCCAAAGATGAGGACTGAAATATAAAAGAAGATTTACCTAAATTAAGGGCTTATTACATTTGACTAAATTCAGTCGTCTAATTAGGTTTCTAAATGATTGAATGAAACCTACCTTCCTAAATTTGATTACATTTGACTGAATTTAGTGACTGAATCATTTAGACGACTGAATTTAGTCAAATGTAATAAGCCCTTTAGTCTCAATAATTCGTTAGTGAAAAGGATCAATTAAAGCTGACAAGCCACTTTAAAAAGTGAAGTTTTATCATACCACGATCACTATGCATTAAGAATTCCAGAAACATCTTTAACAGAATCGACAGTCACACTTTATAGGTAAAACTATCGAGGTCACAATACAGATTTATTTCTACTAGACGCTAATTATTTTAAAACAAGGCCGGGTAGACCACATAACAGGCTGAATGAAGAAAAAACACAAGTAAAAAAAGCTACAGAGACAAAAATGGACAGAGTTAATGAAGTGATTAATGATTATTACCACGTAATGTGTTTGCATGGTTGATTTCTTAGATCTAAGAAATCAGATGAATATGTTTTGATTGCAAATTGAAACGGAAACTGCATCTGTTACTACTAATATTATAAGTAGAAGAATATGTATGTTTGCTGGTACACGCTAATGTCGGGGTTACTGGACATATTAGAAAAATATTTCAGTGTTAGATAGCCCACTTATCCAGGATCCGAAGGACTATTTTTTATCCGGATCCACGGATGAAAAACTGCAGATGGAAATTAACAGAAACTTAAAGAACCAAACTTGACCGAAGGTGACACTAAAATTACTTTTAAGGCAAAGTTAATATTCTTGAATGAGAAAGAGCACTGTCTCCACATCTTCGTATTCCACGGCGAGAGTTTCCCTTGCCTATTCAAATATGGTGCAAGTATGCAGCCCAGAATGTCACGCAATGCTAAGTGTTGCTATGGTAATGCTTACTTATCCGTGTGGGCCGTGAATAGATGACCTGACCACTAAGTAGGAAGGAAGGAATTGTGGGTACCTTTTACTTTTAAGTTACCTTCTTTTAGGATTCTGTCAGTGTAACGTCTAATTTTGCCTACATATTCTGACTAACGAAGATGGAAGAAAAACTGTTTACAAGTCTTAATAACCAAAGCCCAACACCTTTTTCCGCAGTCTTTAATCATAGTCATTTTGCAGATCCTTATCATCAAAATCAGCTCAGTATTTCGCCATAACCCAAGCTACAGGTACCAGGCGCCCAGAACCACGCAGTAGGTTCTAACAAAGTTGTAACGCCCTCAGTCTTACGCCACAGGGCTGACTGGCTAAAGCAAATCTATGAGCAACACTAGCAATAATTAGCGCATGCGTGGGAGCTGTTAGTCAGATTATGACGCAGAGCCGTTAAGATTGGTAATAGATTCGGTTGAGCCTTGGCGAACGAGCCTCTTTCTCTTTGAGCTAGGAAGTGTTATAGGGCTGGCAAGAGAGAAAATGGAAAAACAAATGAAAATCTACCTGAAAAAAAATAATAAGCTTCCTTAGGATAAGGGCTCAAACAGAAGGTATCGATGCATCAAATTAAAGCAACACTGAAAGATACTTAATAATGACAAGAACATTTCTTTTTGCAATTTTCTTGGCGCCTGAATGAATAAATTAAAATTATTTTAACTCATCCTCATAAACCTTACAATATTGACCAAGATTCATCTGTACAAACAATTCGTCATCTGAAATATGTTTTTCAATAACGTTAAGTACAAATGAATAATAAATATTAATAAGAACTCATTCATCGTACAAAAACAGAATTTTAAGAGAAAAATTTGCTGTGCTTGCGGTTACAATTGTTTACAAAATAACCTTATTAGTGCAGTCATTGAAGCATTATTTTTACGATTTTTTTTACTGTGAACCGATTTGCATGAAATTTTGGAATTAGGTTCATCTTACCCTTAACTTCAAAAGTGAATATGATTTGAACTCCGCCACCCCCCCTGGGTGTGGTTGCCACCCCTTCTTTGGGGTGAATATTTTTTTTGCAAAATAACCTCGGATATCGATAGAAGACCTAATTTTAAGCAAAAGTTGTCTTTAAAGTTTAAAAAAAAATCCAATACTTTTCAAGTTATTGGCAATTGAAAATTCGCAATTTTTTCACGTTTTTCATCGGTTTTTTGCAAATATCTCCAAAAATATAGGTTTTATCGAAAATTTATAAAGAACAAAATTGTAGCAGGTAAAACAACGAACAATTTGTTTTTTTATAAAAGGTCCTAAGTGCAATATTAAGCTAGATATTAAAGATCAAAGCCGTTTTTTATTTTGTCTGAAATTTAATCGTTGTGGTCAATGCCATGTAGCGGTGAGTAGATGCATTTTATACATTCTAATACAAATGGGTTTTGCAGTGCTTGAAATAAGCTTTAAGATGAGCACTATTAAAAGTCTTTTGCACGTAAAATAAGTGAGCTGTATTGCAAATAAGGGGAGCATCTTATATTTTTTCTGTTAAATCAATGGGTTTCATAAGTGCCATTTCCACCAAAATTAAAATTAATCGTATTCCGCCTAGGATTAACTTTATTATGAAGAGTTTGATAGATAGTATCAGTTTGGCTGCTTCAGGACAGATATTTTTCAAAAAAGTCACGATTAACGAAAAGAACAAAATTTCAAATTAAAGAAAAACCCACTTGTTTTTCATAATATCTCAAAAATTACGACAGATACGTATAAAAGTGTACTAATAAAAAAATTAGGTATTTTTCTGACAAACAATTTGGTTTGTTTGTTTTTTCTGTCGAACAAAAATTGACGGAGATATGATTGTTTAAAGAGCGCGTGGCAGCGCAATCACAGCCTCTCTTAAGCCCTTTAACCCTTCACCGTTTTAGAAAAAAGTTCTTTACTATATATTGCAATAATGGATGTTGTAGCTCTCTTGATTACTTTTACAGTGGTTTTTTATAAATTGTGATAGCATGAAAATTGAAGGAGTTACGGTCCAAAAACTTGTCATATTTTTTTCTACTTAGTAACTGAAAACTTCGGAGTGTCAATATTTGGAGCAATGTGAAAGTAGGCAATATAATAAAGAGTCACAACTATTGTAATGTGTATATATATCACCGGAAAATAATAAACAACTTACTAAAATAATAGATGGCATAAACTACGTCGATTAAATTTCAGACAAAATAAAAAACGGCTTTGATCTTTAATATCTAGCTTAATATTGCACTTAGGACCTTTTATAAAAAAACAAATTGTTCGTTGTTTTACCTGCTACAATTTTGTTCTTTATAAATTTTCGATAAAACCTATATTTTTGGAGATATTTGCAAAAAACCGATGAAAAACGTGAAAAAATTGCGAATTTTCAATTGCCAATAACTTGAAAAGTATTGGATTTTTTTTTAAACTTTAAAGACAACTTTTGCTTAAAATTAGGTCTTCTATCGATATCCGAGGTTATTTTGCAAAAAAAATATTCACCCCAAAGAAGGGGTGTCAACCACCCCCAGGGGGGGTGGCGGAGTTCAAATCATATTCACTTTTGAAGTTAAGGGTAGGATGAACCTAATTCCAAAATTTCATGCAAATCGGTTCACAGTAAAAAAATTCGGAGGTTGGACCGTATTTTTCGCTTCAATGACTGCACTATATAACGAGGATCTGTTCTTAGAAATGGACGGATCATTTTGCTGAATGAGCTCAAAGCAACAAGTAATCATTCATACAATTGCTTGCGTCACCATCATAACCTTTAAGCTCTTACAAATCTACATTTGAATCGCACAATACATTTTCGACAGCCCTATTAATCAGTGTAGGCGACTCAAAAAGCGGTCTGCCTCGGCAACTGTGACATTATACGAAATAATCTAGACAGATAAAATAATAAACATACCATTTAGTCTAGAATCTTGTCTGGTATCATGTCTGAAATGTGGACAGCCTTAACTTTAACTGACAATGATAATATGCTAAATCAAAACAAAAGAATGCATGGCCATTTTTAAAAAGGAAATCTACATGACTGTATTTATCTAGGTTGAAATCTAGATAATCCAGTGTCCAGTAAGAAGGACCTTGATATGTCTGATAATATAATGTCAAGGAGTATTGAAAATTACGTAGGAAAGGAACTCCTGGGTACCTATAAATCTTGCATAGAAACCTGTGGATGGTAAGGATCCCTATTTCTACAAGAGATGTCTTTTGGCTATAAGAAGATAAATGCAATTTACATGTCTATGTCTAAAGCACAAACTTCTTGAAAATCTTTCTATACCTCATGATCAAGCTATTCCAGCTTTGCAGTTTAATTTTGGTAGCAAATGCTAACCAGCCTGTCAAAATTACAATATGACATGATATGAGTCAACCATCCTGTGCCATTAGTTCAAATGTAGGTGTCTATGTTAAACAGTGCAGTGGGTGCAAGCCATTGAAACGTATGTCGAAATAATAGGGTGGTGAGAATTGAAGACTTTGTCTATAGGAAGTTAAGGAAATCCCGCTACCCAGATTTCGATACAAGTTAATATCATCTAGCTAGCCTTTCCCAACTTTGGGGTGGGATTCCAATCTTACCATATGCAGAGCTGCTTAGCTCTAAGCACCAGTATTTTACATGGAGCGACTGCCTATCTGACCTCCAAAATCCAGTTTACCCTGGGCAACCTGAAACCCCTTGAAATGGTTATCACTATTACTTAGCCCCATCTTATAATCAAAAAGCATGACCAACTCAAGCGTAAGAAAGTGTTTTAAGCGATCATTGCAAAATGTTAAATGTTTAGTATAAGTATCGTGACTTCTTACCCTCCTTCAATCAGCTTTACTTCACCTGTATTCCCAGCCCACGTTATCAATATTATTAATCAAACACAACTAAGTACACAGCGAGTCTAGATCATAAATCTTGCATTAGCATAGACATCGAACCTGCAACAAACCGGTGCACTTTCGCTAGCCACGCCTGTCGCAACTGAGCCGCTGTTTATAAATTAATAACTTGTGCCTGTTTTTGTTTGGTACGCACTTTCCTTGATGAAATGAAATGGCACAAGCCTACACTAGGCAAGGAACTTTGTATATGTATAAGAAGTCTAAGAAATAGCAGTCCCACTCCTAGCAGAAATAAGAGTACCTATGCAGGGATTATTTATAAAGAAAGTATTACAATAACCCCAATTTACGTTTCACATATCCATCCTTTGTTCAGTTCTGAGTAGAGGAAAAAATAATAACTAACCAGGAAAGAAATTGTTTTTTTCTTCTTTGCCAGATGATTGACAAATTACAAGGGCCCATTAAAAATTCAAAGAGGAACAAGCTACGTGTTACGACTAAAACCTAGGTCAATGATGTCTTAAAATGCTTTCTAGTAACTTTATGATTTGCGAACTGTACAAGATCCTAACTATTACACCAGATAAACAGTAAAACAATAACATAAACATACACAATGCACTAAAATATTGCACATAAAGGTCACCACACATGTGGTACAGAATCCAATCAACATTAGAGTTCATTCACTCGATTTTCTATTTGCAAATGTTAGCACTTCTAGTGTTTTATGATTCCTGTAAACTGAACATGGAGGTAAACCATACACTGAAGATGTAAGTTTCAATTTTGAACCTTATTACGAGGTGATAGAAGCTGTTTTGGATCTTATATTTGTTAGTTTATTACAAAGGAAGGTTAGGTTTATATAGGGTTCGATTCTGTTTCCTGCGTTTGTAGGAAATGCAATGAATGTTACCGGTCAAAGCAGTCACGGATTTCATTGGAGAGTAAAACATTAGAGCGGGTTGTAAATAGCATAATTAATCGCTGATGGCATAAATCAGTGCATAACGAATAAAACCTTTGCATTTTCTAATGGGATATTATATGGGCATACCAGCTTCGTGCATTCTTGTAAAAACGCTACGCTATGCGAGTAAAGGCTCGAGCAGACCGGATGCGTATGCGTAACCACGCGCGTAGTCACGCGCGTAGTTACGGCGTAACCATGAGTTGTAATGTATGGAAATGTATGAGACAGGCCACACCGCTTGCGTAACGACGCGCGTGTCTACGTTACGCAAGCGGTGTGGCCTGTCTCATACATTTCCATACATTACAACTCATGGTTACGCCGTAACTACGCGCGTGACTACGCGCGTGGTTACGCATACGCATCCGGTCTGCTGGAGCCTTAAAACAAAAGACCAAAGTTTGTAATATACTTATCGAGGAAGCCCTGATTTCAGTAATTAATCATACAGATTTAGCAAAAACTAATCAAAACTTTATTAGTGTCGTAAATTACTAATCCTTCAAATTGTTTTACATGATACCTCACAGAACAAATGTCCTTCAAATCAAAAGTACCCTCTAAATGGTAAAACCCATCAATCACCAACATTATAGTCTACCCACAATACAGTAAAACCATATCTTGCTCTATTACAAGCAAAACAATTGATTTAAACACCAGCTGAAATGTAAATCAGATCATCTGCCTACGTATGTCATAAAGTGTAGATTATTTATGGAAAATCGATTAATGGATTTATAAAATTTAGGTACAAGGAGGATCGTTACATGCTCATTCCTTCCCAGCAAATCTTCTCTGTATAAAAAGAGGCCTATACCCTTCAGTTGGACATCTTTAAAACGATTGAAAGGAATGTAATGTTTAGATATTTCAGGTACTACAACTCATCCAAGGTTTGGGTGTGAACAGCAACCTTTCATTTTCCTAATAGATATCTTAACGCAAATAACGATTAAAGCCCAGCATGTCGATTCTATAAAATATCACAACTCACTTCGACATCACTCTCACTTCGACTTCGATCTAAAGGTGGAATTCCGTGGACGCGACAATAGTCAACCTATGAAAATGTATGGCACCGTTGCCGAGGCCCGTGACAGTCGCGCGCGGCCGACGAATTTCGTAAGCTGCTCGCGGCATTGTCAACAATTTAATTCTGGTTTTACTAAAATTCTATAGATGTTATTAAGCGCTAGACCATGTTGAGAAGCGTACGGCCGCGAGCGGCTCACGAAATTCGTCGTCCGCGCGCGACTGTCACGGCCCTCGGCAGCGGTGCCATACATTTTCATAGGTTGACTTTTGTCGCGCGCGGCTGCGACAATCGCGACCCACGGAATTCTACCTTAAAGTTTCGTGATTGACATTGTCAAACTACACTAGCGCTTCACTATCGAGCGTGTTGACAAGTTGAACTAAATTAAAGTCGAGATTTTGACAGATCTGCTGCCAAAATCTGTCTATCTATAGGGGAGGTAGGGAAGAGATGGGCAGTTGGGAGACATGATGAAATCAGAATAAAATGGTCATAGTTTTTTTTTATTGGGTAGTTTACGTTACCGACTGGTAACGGTGTTCATCCATAGACTTTCTGTCATTTCTGTGAGTTGTCAAGAACAAACACTCGTAAAAGTACTTAAATATTTTGTTGCGGTTTCGGATCGTTATAAAGAGAAAACTAATGAAAGGTATGTGTATTTTCTATTATTAATGATTGATTGTCAAAATCTCCAGTTACGATTATAGTAAGTCGATGCAATCCACACCTATTATACCTCTAGAAGAGGTACTACAGCAATAGTTTATGGGCCCCACGTTTTTATTTTAGTCTAATATGACCGGGACCACCGTAGGTTGACAGGTAAGTAACAATTTTTTATTTTCTAGTTTTCAGTGCACATAAGATAAAACCGTTTTAGTTAAGTTTTTTTACCGATTTTTTTTTTATTTATAAACTAAGTCAAAAGTGTCCAATGCTCCCTATGGTAGGGAGGCTTGGACATACCATGTAATGTATAATTTGTAAATTTTTGTTCTTCTTCTTCAGTGAAAATTTGTGAGGTTATAAATCTGCGCTAAAATCCTTTATAGAATCTTGTTTCAGGTACCGTTGCCAACTTGATCTAGGGACTCCATATTTATCAGCTGTTAATTTTATTTTTTAACCTTTTGATACCTCTTGTATTGCTCGTTATATTAAATCTTTAAGAATTTCCCGTCGCAAACCATTCTTTTTAACCCCGACGCAAAACGACGGGGTGTTATAAGTTTGACGTGTCTGTGTGTGTGTGTGTGTATGTGGCATCGTAGCTCCCAAACGGATGATCCGATTGTAATGCGGTTTTTTTTGTTTAAAAGGAATGTCATTCGGGAGTGTTCTGAGCTATGTTTGGTGGAAATCGGTTCAGGTCTTCAAGGTCATCAGCTCGTTTGTTAGGTGTGATAGGAATGTTACACGCTCAGTTTACTTGCAAGCATATGTGGGATCTAAAATTTGAAATACTAATGTCTTCTGGAACCACTGAGCTGGTCTGCTGTTAGGACACGAAGATAGGAGACGTAACCCTGAACTGCCTTTTAGTAAACCCATCGAGTTTGGGCTCGTTTAATTTGTCTTGACTAGTTTTCTTCATGTTTCTAATTGACGAGAACCTAATGCTGGAAATGGGATGTGGCGGATGAAACCCTAGAATGATATATAACCCTGGATCAACAAAGGTCCATCTTTATTGTTTCTCAATCTGTGCAATTCTCCCAGAGCCAGTTTGTCATGAGGATTGTTAAACAGCTTCCTTTGGCTGAGATCGCATATAGCGAACCCATCATAAAAAGAAGGAAAGATTAAGGAGCTCCTTTAAAAAACCATGGAATAAAATAAAATTATAAATTTAAAAAAACCCCCGACCCAAAAAAGTACGCAATTATTTTGACAAAATGTTATAAACGATAAACCCTATAAAAAGCAAAAAGTAACTTTAAACACTACGTAAGTACCAACTAAAGCATGTCAGACTAAACAAAATTTTGACGTGTCGACGGTTTTATTGAAACCGTTTAAATATCTCGTAATGTTGAAACTGATTGTAATTTTTAGGATAGCTCTTTGATTTTATCTAGCCAAACATAAGAAATGACAATAAAAGTTGATTATCTGTAAAATCTGAATTTTTTATGCAATAAATGTGAAAAAGTGCCCATCCCTACCCTACCTCCCCTAAAGTATGAAATGACATTACGAATCGAAGTGAAATGCGAGTTGTTGATCGAATTTTATAGAATCGCAGGACAGATTATGTATTTACCAGAAGTCGGTATAATCATCTAATCATAGCAGTCGTTTTCTAATTTAATATATTCTACCACGCTTTTTCATTTAAATCTTTGAAGGCAATTCCGTCTACCCACCCTAACTTCCCATTTCCTAAACGCCTCATACGGCAGAAAAGCAGAACCAAGGTCTGACAAAATGCTAATGAGGTGTATTAGGCCTATCCATGGAGAACAGAACAAGCGGAGGTGACATAACAGAAAATCGCATAAGAAAATAGCGCGCCAAAATTCGGATGTGCGGCGGACGAGGAACGTTACTGACTTCCCTTTGGATACACCTTTGGACCCATGCTTTCTCGTGATATCAAAAATCGTTGACAGATGTCACAAAGAACCCAAACGCCTCGCCACTTCACTTGCAACTGATCGTTTTGGTCATGCCTACCGTACGAATTTGACCTAGAAGAAGGCGCCTGACCTACCTGCATCATCTTTCCTTCCTCCGTGGGCCTATCTGTCACTAAGCAGCAGAGAGGAATGTCGCTGAGTGTTCGCTTATGGAGTGCGTAGGCTAACCGTAGGCGCGACCGACAATGATCCGCCGATACCGAATATGGTGCAGTTTTCTTTAATGAGTTTGTTTGTCACATTGAGGAGAACAGAAGTTCTAGTATAAGATGGCTTAGTTAAGCATGAATATGTAACAGGAGCCAACATAAATTGAAATAAGAGACTTGAGAATTGTGAAATTTTCTATGTATCTCTTTCGTATATCATTAGAAATTTAGACCCCGAAAGTTGGAAACCATTCTTCCGCCAGATCTTGACATAAAGTTAGGTTATGTATGACAAAAGACCGTGGCTTTTATTGAAGGGCCATACATAATGGTATATCAAAATGCAGCATGATTCATTTGTAAAGAAAGAATGACTTCTGAAAATGCTTGCATGATGAACTTATCAAGTGTTGAATAATTTCCACACATGTCCTTATAGAGATGGTGTGGTTTATTGATACTTTGCATGTAATTTGACATTTATATGGGCACTTTAAAATGAAGATATAATCATAAATGTCGCGGCTCCTAGATCAATTAGAAGGATACGGTTGTTGGCAGATGAAACTACTTTTGAAAAACATTTAGAGAGAATACTTGAATGTTTCATTAGCAGTAATAATATGTAAGTACAAACTAAGCATTAAGACGCGGGATGCAGGTCGCCTCCAACAGGTATCTGTGGAGATCTAGGGGGAAGGCCTATGTTCAGCAGTGGACGTCCTATGGCTGAGATGGTGATGATGATGATGAAGCATTAAGTAAGGGAAGATGAAGTAATCAGTTCTAAAATCAAGATAGATCTAAGCCCTTATGACAAAGACATCATCAATGCAGTTCCTATGATTCATTTCCCAGTTCCATTAATTCTCAAAGTCCCAGCTGTCAAAGATAAATGCTGACAATCAGTCAAGCTAGGCGATCATCCTACACAGTCGCCTAGATTTCGCTAACTTGAATGTAACAAAGGGTGTTGCAACTACTTGACGGCAGGCGTGATTTAATGAGTACTGTTGACGATACAAGTGGATTACGAAGTTAGAAAATCTAAAATTATATTTTTAAGTGCTGCTTCTTCTTCTTCTTTCGTGTCGATGACATGTCTTACAGTGAAACTACACTTTGTCTGCCCAATATGCCGCCACAGCGAGAGCACGAGTGCTGCTGAGAAAAGAACAATTGGGTTTATGCGAAGTCCTGATGATTTTTGTTCAAATCACTTTTGATTATGGATTCGTATTTAAAACAAAAGACAAATAGTCCATGAAAATAATATAAAACACGAGTGTTACGAAGAGTCGTAAGCTTTATCGTAGAATGGATGTAAGCTGAAGAATTTGTTTGTTTTTTAAAACCAAAATCAGAAAAGTTACTAAACGCTGGGGTTAGCTAAAAGCCCAGACGAATTACTAACTTAGCTACAAGCCCACTAAGCCCAGAAGAACATTTGTCGGAATAAAAATAAAGATTAGTCTACACATGCTACATGAAAGGGAAATACATAGTAACACAACATACGCGTGTTAACATTGATATTATCTATACCCAGCTGTCCACTACATACAACCGTTTAGTAGGGGAGACAAACGCAGGTGCAAAGCTGCCCTATATACGTGCTTAAATTAAGACCTTTACCATAAGGTCAATTGTGGGCTTAAGTATTTATAGTTTTCTAGGAATATTTTTGATATAGAACCGAGTGGTTTTGTAATAAAAGGTATGGGACTAGTGGCATTTGCCAATTTGTAGTTTAGATAGGAGCAGTGTTTAACATGTTTGATTTGATTTTAATATCGATATTGATCATCTTGGATACACTTTCTCAATGGATGCCATGTTTTATATTTTTTTTATGCTTTCATATTTTCTCGGTGTCAAAAAAAAAAACACTGGTGTTTAGCTGCATTCGGTTAGACTGGTAACCGACCCCAACATTGAGAAAAGGCTAGACAGATGATGGTGATTTCTTCAGTGTAAAAAAACATTGTGCGGGGAAATAGTTCCCTCGGGATGCGGATGACAGCACGAAAGTAGGCTAATTTAAAATAATACTCGATGAACTAAAAGTTTCGATCCCGACTGTACAAGTTTAATTATTCCAAACTGCATGTGCATAAAGTGTGATTGTGCATACATTTTACAACGCGATCAGAATATCGAGTTTTATTGTAAGCAGATAACGCGATTACTAACTCGTATAGTTAAACGGTTAACGTGTTAGTTGCCCCATAAACTTTATTGTTAGGACTGAGGCCGGAATTCAATCTAGGTAGAAATCCGGTAGAAAGTTTTGAACTATTATACCTACTATCATTTACTGCTACATAATTAAATATTACTCGCATTCAGTAAATAGGCGTAGAAAACATTTGAATTAATTGCAGAAGTGTTAATTTACATGGATCATTTAAATCACGAAGGAATAATCAAGATTTCAATCAGAGAAAGGATTTTTGGGACCAGCCCAGCAGTTCCGGACATTGCCACTTGAGTACAGACATACACACACAAAATAGAAGAACCGAGAAAAACTAAATATTGATCTCATCCATGGCGTGATCCCGCCAAGATAGCTTTTATTTATTTATTTAAAAAAGTACTGCCACATCACAAACATGTAACATTCGATAACTTAAACTACTATTTTAGTTTATGGCCTGATGCATGTGACAATAATGGCGTACATAACATTCGCAATTCATCGGCTCGAAGATGTAATACAATAATAAATTTTAAAAATAAAATGGAGAATATCTAATGAATACATAATTTGGAATTCAAATTTAACAAAGAATACAGTATAATTGTTTAAATATTAACATACATGTTTAATAAATGTCAAGTCGCATCAGAGAAAAAATAAAGAAATACAAGTAAAATCAAGTTAGTATAAAACAACAAATGAATAACTATTAGAATTAGGATGCGTTTTTAATTTTGTTTTTGAATATACGCAACTTATCGTGGAACACATCAAGATCGGGTATTACTGTGATAAGGGAATGATACTCATCAATTTATTCTACGGAGAGGTGCTTGCCGTCCCAGATTAGACTTTACAGTGGGGGTGCAGAAAATATATTTGATTTTCCCGCGAGGATAGGTTCGGGGAACCTTTAAAGGCATGTTCTCCAGAAAGTAGCTACACTGATACTGAGCTTGTCTCCTTACCCACATGCCTAGCCTTTCCCCAACTATCTCAGGGTCGGCTTCCAGTATAACCGAATGCAGCTAAGTACCAGTGTTTTACAAGGAGCTACTGCCCTATCTGACCTCCTCAACCCAGTTACCCGGGCAACCTTATACCCTTAGTTTACACTGGCTTCTGAATACCCGTAACGACTGTATACTTACTGTCGCCTTACCCACGTGCCCAATCTAGACACACGGCAGTGTGTCCGCCAAGTTCGAGCAATAAAAGCGACACACCGGCCGTGGGTTATATTACACGAACCATTTCGGGCCAAATTCGACCCCCCTATAACTCAAAATCTATTTTATTTACGCATACCAAATTTTTAGTATCTGTTGAGACCCCCTCACTTATCTAAAATACAAAATTTCATTAATATACCTATTGTAGGTCTTGAGATATTGACGTCAGAAAATCGCTATTTTTACTATACACTCACTGACTGACTGACTGACTGACTCACTCATCAAAAACCTAGACCACTTCCAATGGTCGTATTGACTTGAAATTTGGCATGGAGGTAGGTCTTTATGTCAAGGTAAAGGGAAAAATCTGAAAATGGCCAAGTGTGAGTCGGTTTCAAAATAATGAAGGTGTTTTATATCCGGTGTAAATTTATACCCCTAAGGAACTAAAACGAACTAAATTTATATAATATATCTTCGAATGGTCGTAGGTACCGATCTGAAATTCGTTACAAAGGTTTGTATTTAGTCAAAGTAAAGTAAAAATCTTAAAACGGCCAAGTGTGAGTCACTTTCGAAAATAACGAATGTGTAACTTTGATCCACGAACATAATATATGAAAACATGTCATGTCAGTCAGTTGGTAAATCTAGTCCATTTAGTTAATCTAGTTCATTTCTTTGTAAGAAGCATAAATCTGAAAGATAGTATAAATGAGACATTTCCTTAACTAACTTAATCATAAGAAAAAAATAAAATAATCAACCTTACAAAAATAAATGAAATCCCACCCAAAACAATAATGTGAAAGACTGCCAAGTTCGATAATACCTATGGGAATGCTTCGCCTATAAAAGAAGTGAGATCTGAATAAGTACCAAGTTCCATAGTTACATATACCTCAGTTCAAAATAGTTACTTTTTAATGATGTTACTTGGCAAGTTTTAATAGAAAATTAAATACTTGATTCATTGCGTTTAGTAGGTTTATAACAAGGTGTGTGAAAACTTGCCAAGTAGCATCATTAAAAAGTAACTATTTTGAACTGAGGTATATGTAACTATGGAACTTGGTACTTATTCAGATCTCACTTCTTTTATAGGCGAAGCATTCCCATAGGTATTATCGAACTTGGCAGTCTTTCACATTATTGTTTTGGGTGGTATAATTCAATGAGCTCGAAAGTGACAGTGAATAGAGAGATATTGACTAAAAAACTATTTAACTACCGATATTCAATTACGCATCTAATTACTCATTTGCGTTTAGGGTTGTCCGGAGAAATAGTCTCCAAAATCTTTGGTCCGTTGAAAAAGGATGGTACCGACTAAATATCGAACTAGTGATCTATTAAACACTTTAGAGGTGATACTTCATTATATGCATGCCTACATTAAGAAAATATTTAATACAGACTTCAATCTTTTCTTTCCCAGTACACGAAAGTCCTTTCGGATGTGTAAGTTAGACTCTTATTTCTCAGAACTTGTTCCCAATTACGTATCCCCGCGTCGTAAGTACTATGCATCTACCTATCGCCACTTTGTATCTCACTTATAGTATTGTCGTCCTAAAATGATTTAGGTTGTAATTATATTTTTTTCTCATTTTCTTTCTAGGAAAGGAGACTTTGCAAAGCACATCTTTCTAAGATTTTTACACTTACGAAGTTTTCACTTCATATGTACAATATGTACTTACATAGGATGTATTAAGATACATATTGCAAATGTTATGCGCATACTCAAAGGGTGACCGCCGGCGCCACTTTACACCTTGAGAATAACATAACTGACCAGCGTGATTTAAATATTCATGATTATAGGCCTCTGACATGTGTAGTAGGATGCTGAGAAGAATCTTCGTATATTTATGTGTCTATCTATTTATAACTTACATAATGACTTGTGTTACGACTGTACCAAAAATATGTGATTGATACAAAGGTAAAGACGAATGGCCTGATAGTAAGCAAATGTTGCCATAGAATATAATTTGACACCCCAAGACCAGAAGCGTCAGAATGCTTTTCAAACTTAATCTGTAATCAAGGATAAGAATAATACCTTATGCTTATTTTTTTTTTTCAATTCTACATAGAGGTGCAGAAAGCATCAATTTCAAAAGCCAATCCGCCGAAAAATTAAGCATATTTTTACTATTGAAAACGTTGTGAAAATCTGCCTGTATCTGACTGAACTCATATTATCACTAAATGTGACCTGAAAAACGCCAACAAATATCAGTAGTTTTCAAATCTATGCCACCCCTAAACCCAATAATCAGGTTACCCACCACATACTACAAACCAATACCCACAAAAACATGACGGGTCGTCTATATATATTTTTTCGTCACCAACTCGCTGGTGGCCTTAAATGGTGAGGAGATTAGCGCGGCAAAAACTATAAGCTCTTGAATGAGAAGTAACGGTGACTTGGTCTTATTGAATGCTTATTGAATGATGCTGTTATATATTTCATGACGTTAATGGTTTATGTAGGTGAAAATGTGCCAGCAATAGCAAAAGTAGGACTGATTTTCGAGATGTTCAGAAGGAATTACTGCGTCTACTATTTGAGCGTAAATGGAAGGAGCTGCACCGACAAGAGCTGGGCTCTTAAATTAAATTAATGATGACTATTTGAGCCCACGGGAGTCCGAAGGTACCAAAAATATCTAAATACTTAAAAAAAAAGTATTTGTAAATCTATGAAATACTTTAGTATTCAGGGCAAGTACTGCCAGCCCAAATTATTACTAGACCAAACTTCTTCGAATATTTTTTGGAGATTAATAACTTTTATACTAGAATTTCATTCCATTACCCTCTGGTCTAATGGTCTAAAGATTCCTTTTAAGGGCAATCTAATTCCTTCGTGCCTCAAGCCTTTTTAATAGAACCGAAAAAAATATATTTACGAGCCTCCACCAACGACACTAAATGACACAATAATGAGCTCATTTATATCGACAGCGGATGACATCAGCCGGGCATCAAACCTGCATATTTGGTATTCGCGCCCCCACTGCGCCCACGGCAAGCAAATAGCTTCACGGCTAGTCGTTAAGGGCATGAGCAGAGGACGTATTGTAGGTAAACATGTTATGTCACTTATGTACTTGGATTATGATCGATCATACTTATATGAATAATAAGTGTTATGCAATAATATATGTATGTGTGTGGATTCGGTGATCAATATCTAGGGTTTTTTTCGTTGACTGCGGGATTGTTGAAAAAGTTATGGGCCCCCTTTTACATAAAGGATTTAAGAAAGAACATGGTGGATTTTAGTCGGTAAGAGTCGGTCCCTCACGCTGCACCCACAGCGGGGTCATTTGATGATTTCCCATCAATAGAAAAGGTATTTAAGTATAAAACTGGTAATAAATTAAGATTAAAGGTGCACAGTAATCCTTGCTAAAGTAATAAATGCAAAGTAAGTATGTCTGCCTGTCTGTATGTCGCACTTTCACGCCAAAAAGACTGAACAGATTAAGGTAAAACCGTCACAAAAAAATCATACAAAAAATTCAACTCGAAGTGAAAACAGGAGCAAGACATGATTTACAGTTAAATAATATAAGTAGTCAATTAACTATGTAGTTAACAACATGTACTTAAAAAAACTCAACGCAAATAAATATCATTTCTAATTCGCCATTTCCGAATCTTATCAAATCATCATGTGTCATTATAAAAAACCTGTCCTGTATCAAAAATAATTTGTTTAAACTGGTCTCTGATTGCTTAAAAGTGGGTTCCGTACCCGTATTCTGTTATACAAATTTTTATTTATAATTTCCAGTGACACTCAGAAATGATACGCCTGATCTCTCTCCGGTCGTGTCGGATCGCCGTCCCATCGGGCTATGAGAGTGAAGGAATAGTGAGTGCACTTGTGTCTGCGCAAATGCTCGTGCACTAAAATGTCCTGGCACGCCGGCTCGTGTCCTTTTTTTAATAAGAATTTTTTATTTCCTTTCTTCACCCCAAGATTAATTAGAATTTAGACTTTTAATATTTTTGTGGTATCTCTGCTGAACCCCAAAAGACTGTGCTAAACTAGTCTGCCATCATCAATTTGTATGTAAACTAGTTTTGAGAGTAATTTCGCGAATGGCGAGCGATACAAATATGGTCTCTGATGAAGCTGGTGCTATTAACCTTGATATAAAGTCAGATACCTCTTGAGTTTTAGGGAGTTTGACTAATACTTAAATATGTTGAAAGGTACTTTTGTTGCTAGGCGCACTTTTATTCGAGCAATTTTCAGACTATTTCTAGATGTGGTAAAGTCGAAATGACATGACCGGAGACGGAGTTGGAGAGGATATAAAACGCTTCATAAATAACAAAAAACTGGGAACAAATCGTCTGGATTGGTGAAATTATTACTTAAAAGGAGAAAAATGCAGCCTTCTGCCTTATATAATAACAATAGTGCTTATGATTCTTTCATAACATAACCGTAGGCTACCTTTGACTTATCTCCTAATGTTATGGTAATAGAATACATTTGTACATCGTTAAAACTCCAAAAGCCTTGACATTGACACCAATCGTCTCAAATATAACAACATAAAACAAGCATAATATAAAATTACATAACTAAAACTATTTACATTTTTCGCAAAGAAAAAGTAACACCGGTCTGGTCATCATCATCATCTCAGCCATAGGACGTCCACTGCTGAACATAGGCTTCCCTCATAGATCTCCACAGATACCTGTTCGAGGCGACTTGCATCCACTGTTCTGGTACTTAGCTGCATCTAAGAAGTTAGGCTGGAAGCCGACCCCAACATAGTTGGGAAAAGGCTCGAAGATGGACGATGATGCAAAGAAAAGTCTATAAAACGACGATACTCTCAAACCCAGAGGCACGGTAGTGCGCGCCAAGTTCGCATTCCAAAACCTCACAGTACGTTTAAACTTCAAAGGGCGCAGATCTCAATAAAATCAATCAGCTGGCAACATTTATGTCGTCATATTTCGCCGGGAGAACGCAATGGCGAATAAAACGCACTCGACGAGACATATGGAGTTGGCAACACTAATTTATTGAAGGAATTTGAGTGTCACTGCTGCGATTTGAGTGTCGTTAGTTCAGATTTAATGTGAATTGACTGTTAAATTGATTACTTTGTGTCTTGTAATGAGGTTAAGAACGATATCCTTATACAAAAATATTCTCATTTTATTACATCGGGTTTAAAACGAAAAAGTTTTAATAGCTAAAAGCAAACTTTCACAACATACCTTTGCTTTAAAAAAAGAAAAACAAAATTGACAGATCTGTCAAACGAAAGATCAAAGTCAAAATAATTTTATAACATAAAGTTTTAGAATAATTTTAATTTTTTATTGTCCTTTCTTTTCTATTCTATCGAATAACTAGTTCTAACTAGTAATGGCTAGATATGACAGAGCCATAACAGTATTTTCTCCTGATGGTCAGCTTCTTCAAGTACAGTATGCCCAAGAGGCAGTTAGAAAGGGTTCACCAGTAGTGGGCATCAGAGGACCAAACGTCATCGTCTTAGCTGTTGAGAGGAAGTCAGTGGAGAAGTTGCAGGATGAGAGAACGGAGAAGAAAATAGTGCCGCTGGATGATCATGTTTTGTTGGGGTTTGCTGGGTTGAGGGCTGATGCTAGGGTTCTTATTACTAGGTAGACACTATTTTAATTAACACGTTGAAAGCTAAGTGTCCGACAAACTATAGTTTTCTATTGAAATGTAGAATAATAATAATTGTATAGAGAAAGGCATTTAAAGTCTCAAAAGTTAGTCTGACAGACTGCTGCCCATCCTATAGCGTCTAACTGAAAATACCTAATGCATTATGGGCCAAAGTTAACACCGAGGACATTTCGTCTCGTTATGAAAACCAACTTTTGTTACAAATTCTAAAGATGAGTTGTATCCTAAATTACTAAAAATACACTTTTCTGAGTTGTTTGTCAAATATTTTGCTTCCAGAGCCCAAATAGAATGCCAATCGCACCGCCTAACAGTAGAAGACCCAGTATCCATAGAATACATAACGCGGTACATAGCTGAGATGAAACAGAACTACACGCAGAGCAATGGCAGAAGACCGTTCGGTATCTCCTGCTTGATTGGGGGCTTTGATTACGATGGAAACCCTCATCTGTTCCAGACTGAACCGTCTGGGATTTATTATGAGTGGAAGGTTAGTAGGAGTGTCACTTTTGATAATAGCGGGGCTATTTAATATCTCGCAGTGTACTCAACCGGACTTATAAGGTTACCCCTTTCTAAGATATGAGATATTTCGCACATAGATTTCGAGCATAGATAAATAAGTTAAAAGACATCATGTATGGTAGTTGTGTTTAATTAATAGATAGCAACGAAGGTGTCGGTGAAGGTGAAGGTGGTTGTGGTACATACTTTTAAAGACTAGCTGGAATAATTTTCGCGTTCCATCCAACTACTATAACCCGAACAAAGAGACGCTAGAAAATGATACATTTGTAGCAATGTCTCAACTATTCCTTCACAAGAGTCTAACAGAATTCTTTTCTCAGGCGACATCAACAGGCAAATACGACAAGACAGCTAGAGAGTTTCTAGAAAAATACTATAACCCTGAAATCGTGAGCACAGATAAAGGAGCCACGAAGCTGGCCATCAGAACCATACTGGAAGTCGTTCAGTCTGGACAGAGGAATTTGGACGTATGTACTTCATAAGTATTCAAATTGGCTCATAGAATGGTATAGGAAATTCTCCTGCTAACAAGATTATAAGAGGTTTGGTGAATGAAGAAACAGAGTAACTTAACTAATCTCAATTTACCACATCTCCTCTCATCATCTTCATCTCCCGAGCCGTTTCCCAACTTATACACTTCCCGGCCGATTTCGGCTATGGTGACTGCCTTTGGTTATTATATGTAAGGGTCGGCGTCCAATAAAACAGGATGCAGCTGAGTACCAGTGTTTTACATGGAGCAACAGCCTATCTGACCCCAAACAGTAACTTGCAGCGTTGCAACCAAAACCACTTATTCCTTGAATATTCTCAGCCATCTCCAACACAGCAGGAGCAAAACATTACCTGACCTCACCCCAATAAAAAGCCATTTCTAATGCATTATAAACCTCGTTAAACCGATCGTTAATTCTATAGCGAGAACATAACCGCCGATTAGTAGTATTGCAATTAAATTAGCTTCATAATAAATTCTATGGTCGTCGCTTTTCACTTTGCAATGGTCTCCGTTCAAAGCTGAATGTGGTGTGACTCTGGTCACGGGTTAAGGGTTTTTAAGGTCATCCTTGTCAGAGGAATGGATGTTATTGATGTTAATTTTAATCTTGTGATTATCAAGTTCAATGCAGCAGTCTTGAAGACTGGAAGCTATGGTGTTGATTTACATGTTGTAAATCAACATGTCAACATGTTCCTAGACCGTGCTTTGTATTTTATAGTCTTTTTCGTAAAAGCGTCAGATTAAAGTGGTACTTGGATAAGCTGATACTTTAGAATAACATATAAACTACTTTTAAACAGGATTCAGGAAGTAGGTCCCTCGGGACACGGGTGGAACTGAGGGGAACAGTCAGTTATTTTACCCGACAGTGTCACACAAAGGAGGGTAATATTATGTTCACTATAATGATTAGTTTATGTTCACAGGTAGCAGTTTTAAAAAGAGGCCAGCCAGTCACGATGTTAGACCAGACAACAATCAAATGTTTTGTTTCTGAAATCGATAAGGAGAAGGAAGAGGCTGACAAGAAACGTTAGAAATTATCAAGCAGGTTTTACAGTTAACTACAAAACTTTATTTGGATCTCCCTGGTGAAATTACACTATTACAAAAAAAATATAGAAATACATGAACTTTTTCTGAAGAGTTTGAGAACAGTGGTTCATCCATTGCTCTAGAAAAGATCACATTTCAAGGTTTCTTCTATGTTCATTTTGTCATAGATTTCTAGAGTATTCAAGCCGTCCAAAAGTTATTATTAATTGTCCTGTACGTATACTTATGTAGTGATCCTGGATATCAATTGTCTCTGTATAATTAAGTATTTTGATATGAACTTAAATATCTGTTGTCAATTGATTAATTTTGGAATATAGTTTACGTTAATTATTATTGTTTTGTAGTTTTACTTAACTTTGATTGTTTTGTTTGATTTGCGTGTGTACTCGCAATATGCCTTAAGAACTTAAAGTATGATTGCCACAATAAAGCTACCAGCCAATCAACACAGTAATTACAGGGTGTGTGGCTTATCTATACTAATATTGTAAAGCTGAAGAGTGTGTTTGTTTGAAAGAGGTAATCGCAGAAACGAAAAATTTTGTTAAGTGTACTTGTTGTGTGTGTTTTGTGTGTGTAATTTACAGAGGTCGCGGGTGGAAACTAGATAGTATTATAGATTTATTTACAGGTCTCGAAATCATTATAACTACTGGATCGTATCTTCTACTATAAGTAAAAAAAAAAATCACGATTAGGAGCCTATTAAAATTTAAATCAACAAATTATAAGAATAAGTGCCTACTTAACATTAAATACAAGGAATGCTCAGTTATTGCCCATGTACGTACACGGTGGTCCTGTCTGTACCAGGTATTATGGTCATCATATGACCCTTTGGCCTACGTGACTATTTCAATAAAAGGATGATACAGCTATTTTTAATCTTTTATAGGTACCTACATTGATATTTTACCAAGAAATTGATAATACCCGTAAAATCCTTAATCAATTCACCCGCTTTACGATATCGATTAAATATGTCATGAATAAATTAATTTTGAGAAATCATAAAGCTGTGATAACATTTTTAGACCTTCAAAAGTTATTTATTTTGTAAATAAAATTATTTAGTGCTTAATAAATTGCAATCAAAAAATATCATAACTTACAATTTTTTTAACGTAATTTTTTCTATTTTTAAGTTTCTAACAGCATATCGCGTTCTTACCTGGAAAAATACAAAAAGAAAAAATTAGACCATGTAAAATTAAAATTTGTATACAACGCCATCTGTTATTCAAGCGTGGAACTACAGGAGCGTGGTGTACCGTTCATTGTTCCACTTCACGCTCATTGCGCGCTAAGTGCCTGATTAATACCACGCTCGGTAGATGGCGTTACAAGTCTTTTAAACACTGTTTACTTGTACTAATAAGCTGTGTATGAATGAATGAGTGAGATATAATGATTTAATAATTGTTTCTTTTTTCCTGCAAAGTTGGTATGAACGGTAAATACAAAAACGATGGACTATTAATCACGAATGGCCTTGAACCCTTGACAATAAGATAGCTATCTTCCGCAGGTATAAATCCAGAAATAGATCACGTAAAAGTACGCGAAGGTACTATAGGTTTTATTATTGCAGGTAAGATGGGAGGTTTAGTAATAGGATTCATCGTGATACTAATAAAGTTGACTTCTTAGAATACCTTTCCACTTAAGTAGACTTAAGTAGGTACTGCAGTAAAGACAGGCCCCATACAAGTACAAACCTAATGTCAAATTCCTACCTCTAGGAAGCAAAACTAAAGATAGATAGAATATTGAGAATGGCCGAAATAATAATATACAGGCTTGGGTGTTGATGCTCATCTCCAGTTTTCTTCAAAATCAAAATCAAATTGTTTTTATTTCAAATAGGTCTTTGCAGGCTCTTATGAAACGTTAAATTAATTGCAATTCTTAGAAATAAAACCTAAATAAATAAACTCCAAGATCTGTTCTTATTAATTCTAGTGTTTAATTTATTTTTACACATTTAACATGGCCACATAAAAACACTAACAAATTACTTTAAAAAAACTGCACTTTAACCCGCTAAAGTAATAAAAAATCTCCATCTTGGCGTTAAACCCTGACCTACAAAATGGCGATTAGTATTCCACCTGGTTCGTGTGAAGTGCTCGGGTTAGTCAAAACATACGCAGCGGAACTTGAGCATCGCCTGCGCTCATTGTGTGCGGCTATGAAGTTGGCTATCAGCGGGTAAGAAAGCGGGAAGCGTAAAAGAAAATTGGTGAAAAACTCTTCCTACTCGTAGTTCAGTTTGTTTAAGTCACGAAGAAGTAAAAAAATAGACCGTGAGTTTCAGTACCTACCCGCAGACATTTTCAGACACTCTAAATTCTAAATAAATAAAACGCTATCCTAACTTAAAATAAAATTATTCTCACGTGAAGATCATTGCCCTTAGGTCTGTCTAATGGCAAACTAAAAGTGCTAAAGACTTTTAAAAAGACTGGTATCTAGAATGGAATTTTTTTTTAAGTAATGTATGATCACAATTTCATGAAGGCCTCTACCAATGAGCGCCTGCAGTGATGATTTTTTAAGAAACATCTAAAATTCCTAATCCGCTATACCTTAATGTTTCATAGCCACACAAAACAAACTGACCGCTTACATAATGCACATATTTGGTTCATTGTTTACGTGCAGTAATAAAACATTAGTTACAGTAATATTTCGTTTATATACGACCTCTTGGCCAAACCTCGGTTGGTTAACCTCGGGGTAACCGAATTTGGCTATTATGCGGAGAATTCGTACTGCACTGGTTATACTGCATGAGAAGCAGGGAATTCGTTGGGCAATAGAAATAGGAAAGGGGCTCGTGGTTCAGTACTTAGGTATTGCACGGGTCCATTGTCGAAGGCGCGGTTCCTTTTGTCTCTTGATTCTTGAAAAGGCATTCTAGATGTACAAATTACGTTCATAACATTGATAACCTTAGAAATAGCGTTGAAATACTTATTTATCAGCAACACTATCGAATCAATTGGCTATACATTTCCATCCACTTTCGCAACCAACTTTCGCATTCATGATTAGAGTCCTATAAGGGCAAAAGATAAAAGAACTCGATGAAGAAGAAGAGCATTTTTTCGAAGCATTTCAGAATCTTTCGCATCAAGAGACACAGACCATGTTTCGTTGTAGCCTCTCAAATATTTTGAAAGGTGAGAATTAAATGAGAATTCGCGCGTTTGGTTTTAAAGCACCCTAAGTACAGGCCTGCCAGGGCTGCGGGATTGTTTGAAAGAGTTACCGCGGCCCTGGTACATAAAAGGCCTACGACGGAACACGATGGATTTTTAGACAGTAAAAGTCTGACACTCCCTCACCACTGCTAACCCACAGCGGGAGGTGTCATTTGATGATTTTTGCCATCGTTAAAAACTAGGGTTTAGTACAAAGTATGACGTTTGTGGATTATATAAGTCCTAGATTACTACCGATAACCCAGTTTACTACAACTTATGAATGAACGTCTATCGTCGAACAATAAGACGTTTGATTACACCATTGTGGTAACTGATTGTCAACTGGTTATGCCGATTGTGACAATTAGATTTCTTTCTAAGTAATACTTTTTACTGTTACTGTCGCGTGTTTATTGTTTGAAAAGATAATGTGATTAATCGTGAGATTCGTTTCAAGATCAACTGGTTTGTAGATTTGTTTGTGATTAATGGTCCTGAGGAAGGTACTGAACCTAGAGTCTAGGTCATAATTTGCGTGAAGGCCCAAAATATGCATTGAAAGAGCAACAACAAAAATGAATTTACTTTTACTACATAATGGGAACAATTTCTGTAATGCCAATCCGTTTGCAAAAATAGGAAGTTCTTTTGCTTTTTGCTAATTAAATCGTCATATTAATGATGAAACCATCACGCACGTACACTGTCATTCCTAAAAGAATAATTAATGAGGCAGAAGCCATTACATACTGCCAACTGAACTTAAGCTATTTCATATTGCCAAATAAACATGTTTGGAAGCTTCAATTGAAGAGTATTCAAAATCAAATCATAATTACTACCTATTTATTATGTATCTAAATTAGCTCAGCCATTCACGAGATAAACACATTTAAACGACCTGACAGAACCCATGATTTATAATGTCAGAGCGAACATTAATCATTAAGCCTATTTAATATTAATTTAATTAAAGTAATCAACGCTTAACAATTTGGGTAATCGAAATAATATTACAAAAATATGTTTTGCTGTTCATCTTATTTATTTGATCGTTTTCCGGAACTTTGAAGGCTGTTTTGAAACCTTTTACATTCCTCATTGACATTTGGCTATGAAGTTGATTTAATGATTCACAAGCTTGTGGAGACCGAATCTAGATAAATTTTAAGTTCTGGCAAGATATGGTGACGATCTGCGAAAAGCTGCACGTGTCAAGAAGAAGGAGCATATTAGTTAGAAAGGAAAGGCATTTTATGTGGCAAATCATCAGATGACCCTCCTGCTGTGGGTGCAGATCTTTTATGTATTAAGGCCTTTTTTTTAACGACGTCAAAAATCATCAAATGACCCCTCCCGCTGTGGGTTAGCAGCGGTGAGGGAGTGTCAGGCTCTTACTGACTAAAAACCGTCCGTCGTGTTCCGTCGTAGGCCTTTTTATGTGCCAGGGCCGCGGTAACTCTTTCGAACAATCCCGCAGCCCTGGCAGAAGGCCGAATAACGAATACTAGATAAGCTGAGAAGTGTGGATAATCAAAAGAACAAATAACGATAATAAAGACAAAACATAAAACAGAACTACAACATTTAACCGACCAAAACCAAAAAAGAAGCATTTGCTTTGACATTAACTGAGCAGGAAGCGAGTCCGCAAATAGTTATAGTTAGCGCTAACTGGACGATAAACATTCGCACGGCGGTTGTTTAGCGGTGGCCTGTCAAATATGCGCAAACGCAGATGATTGGAACTTTGTTTTTGGGGAATTTGTAGTGTTACGTAGTTTGGCCTTGATGATGAGGTCATACTGAGATCCATGCTAAGCTTGTCATAGGTTTAAGGGTCTTATAAATATTGGGTCTTCGGAAAAGGGATATTCATCATAGGCGCCGGATTACTCGAATGAGGCAAAAAAAATGTTCTTACTGTACCTACTCCATATTTCCGATTTTCTTAATGATTAATGAGTAGGTATAACTAGAACAAAAGGAAAATAAGTATAACTAGTGATGAGTATAACTAGAACAAAACAAAAGGTAGCCTTTTCTTCTTCCCAATCGATTTGACTCCATGCCCTTAAATAGATCTTCAGTTCATCACTCTATCCTATTCTAGTGCACATCTACACGACTTCATTACGAAATTATTCAATTACCGTCTTAACCATGCCCCAAAGTTACCACATGACGAAATAAACCCATGGACACACCGGACCATCAGAGGATGCCAGTAATTTTCTGTCAACAACGGTCAGGTAGAACGGAACGACCAAATTACTTCTAACGATAGAACTATGACTGTAGTTATGTTGTATGTATGAGTGGTAAGGAGTACGTACCTTGTAGATAGTGCATTGTGGCATACATCATGACTTCCTGATCTTGTCTTGTCTTCTCGTATAGTAAACGGTTTTGATCAAGCGGTCGCTTTGTTGTTTGATTAGAAGAAGAAAAGCTAATCATGCCGTTTCATTATCCTTTTGATGCAACCAGAAGAGTAGCCAGTAGGCCCGAATCGAACCCGAGACCTTGTGTACGGTAGTCGCGTTATTCGACAACTAGATCATTGAGGCAGTGTTTATCTTAATTTAATTTGTCACAATAATCTCGTCTGATAGAGGTCCAAAACTAAAGAAACATACTACTTCATCTACTCAGTTCAAGCAGTTCTAAATATTTAAAATAACGCTGATCCACCAGTGGGACACCAACTTAACAATGTCATACCATGGTGACAGATAGCAAACGGACGGACAAAAGAAACAATTGACGAATTTATGACCAACGAGTTTCTAAATTAAACGCACTTGTAGGAGGGGGAAATAATGAAATTAAAGGCAGTTTCGGGTACGGATGCAATACGCCGTGTTTTCCTGTAGGTGAACATAGAGATCCGGGATTTAACGAGTGTAATCCCGGAATCTGTGAGTTAATGGATTAAGCCTGATTCAGATTTAAGAGGTTCTTTTTCTTGCTGACAACGAGTCAAAAGCAAAGGACATCGGACTTGAACGTATCTAGCGAAACTAGGGTTTACTCGACGAGTTAGTTAAAAACTACATATTATACTTATGATATTCTTACGTTAGTAACTAAAATAACCTCTTATCAGTCATTCAAAATCTATGTAAAATCAACATTTTAAATATTAAAATCATCCTTTGTCCTACAAAGATAAGGCACCTAGTTAAGAAAATAAAGTTATCTAGCTACTTACACCGTGAGACAGTAACAGTTAATTTACATAATGATAACATGTTCCCTGAAACTGTTTACAAGAGGATTGTATATTCTATGAATACATAAGGTACTGCGTGAACCTAGAAACTAACTGTATAACTGCAATAGACGGTATAATCATTAGTTTTCCCTACAAGTATTCATCGAAACAAGACGACTATGGCACGACCACTGATGTTTTTAGTTTCAATGATTAGTAAAAAAGCACCATATGTATTTCACTTGGATTGGACTTATGGAGTAGTATCAACTAATTCATCTTCTTCTTTCGTGTCGATGACATGACATATATTGAGACAACACTATGTCAGCCCAATAATCAACTAATTATTCTATACTTGAAGTGCGTTTGAACCATGGTTTGAAACTTTGAACCCAACGAGAGAATGCTTCCACCGAGAGAATCAACGAAAGAGAATCTAATATGCTATCAAAATGTTCTTAAGAGTCTAGTCTTCGAAAGAATACTGTTGTTCTAGCTCTAGGTTTTTGTTCTTAACGTACCCTTATAAGGGTGACGTCGACACAACACTTTGAAAGCGACGTAAACGCTTAAACTCTAAAGCTTACTTTCGTCACACAGAAAGACTTTTAGGTAAAGTAGTACTTTACGATAAGTAGCGTTTGCCTATTCGACTGTAAAATGTAAGTACCTACTGGTGGACTGGAGCTGAAGTGGTATTCTTATTTTTGCTCGGTAACCTCTTCTTCCCTTGCTCCTAATTTTATTTGGAGTAGGCGCTTTTCTAGTAGACTTGCATCATTTGAAAAGTGTAAATAATAGTCTCATAATGCTCATATCTAATTTAAAGAGATGACACAAGTCTCAAGATGGTGAGTCATTGCTTTTTCAAACTTACTGGGGATTTTTATAACCTGTCTATCCGTTATTTTTAATTGAAGGATAGATATGTTATACGAACTCACAAATTTTGATGGGTCTCGTAAATATTGTATTTATTGCGGTTTTTCCAATTTCTGCGGGACGCGGGACACTAATTTTTAGACATAAAAATAACCAATAACATAATTTTAATACAGTCCTTCCTGACATTGAACTACATAATAAAACATTTATCTAAATAATATTTCCTGTTCGTATGATAACGGGTGATGAAGTCATAAATATATTAGTAATTGCATACATTACACATAATATGCCACTAACGTATTAATGGATTTAGCTAATGATCTGCAAAACATTAACTTCTAATCAACAGCATTATTTGAAGTCACGATTATCTTTGAGCAATTAAAATAGGTTTTGAAATTCCTGAGCTAATCACAGCGGTTACGATTCTCGTAATGACCAAATTCATCGTCATCATCCTTCTGCCCATAACCCAACTTTTTACCTGTCGGCGCAGCATCTTTTATTCGTCCATACTTCTTTATTTTCCATCTTATCATAAGGTCAATTCTCTCTAGCCATATCCAACAAAGGCTACATCATCTCCCTAGTCTTTTTTCAAGTATGTTGGGGTCGGCTGCCAGTCAAGCGGATGCAGCTGAAAGCTCTTTGTAGAACACTAGTTCTACAAAGAGCGATTTCCTATCTGACCTTCCCAATCCAGTTACCCTACTTACAGGCTTTTGACTATCTGTAAGGACTGCCAAAGATGTTCAATGACAGCCGAGACCTAGAGTTTATAGTGCCCTACGAAACACGGTAATCTTACAAAAGCCACAGCATGCTAAATTGACATTAAAACTTTACTCTGCAATCATTTTTATTCCGCGATCTACCACAATAGTTTTCACTTCTCTCGCAATAAACAGTGAAAACACTAGCGTGCACAAAAAACGGGTGCCACTATATTCCGTCTGGTAAGCTCGTTCATAACACACGATGTTGTGTTGATGTCAAGTTCATCAAACCGGGAAGAGCTATTTTAATCCTCGTATACTGAGCGCGGTTTTATTATAGCTGCTGGGGTGACCACGTGTTTTGTTTGATGTGGGATAATGTTTTTATTGGGATTATTACGTGGTTATGTGGTTTTTTTATGCGAAGAATTTTAATAGTGAAGTGAGTGTCCAAAAAATGTCTTAAAGAAAAAAATATAGAGACGATTTTGATTCATAGACATTATCAGTAGATATACCTACGATATGAGCAATGAATAGCAATCGATAAATGTGTCACATGAGTCATCAATACACGTACGATTTTAAATATCAACCAAATATTTTGGTTGTAAGAAAAGCCAGACTCAAAAATTCAAAAAGCACCAAGAATTTCAAGTACATACAACAAATCTTCAAAACGACCTATCTCCGTCAAAACATCGACTCCTGTAACATATTCAATCCTGAAATAAATCCTTGAATTGGTATCCCTACCTCGACTGCATCGTTTGAAGTTCAGCCAAGTAATGCCAAACGTTTAACACCTCTCGGCGCGATAAATTTTATGTGCTCACTCATTATAAAATATGTTGCGTTACGTAAAGTCACATTCCAGGCTGTTGTGTGCACCATGAAATGTGGAACTATTCACGAGCTATTTTACGAAACTATTTGTTTATCAACTTTAGGCAAAGCCACTTTACAACAAGTGATGTTTCATTGTTTCTAAATGATACATAATTAGCTTTTCTACATTATTTAAAGCTAAACTGTCCTCTGCGGTTTTACGCGCGCGGATAAAAAGTAGCCTAAGTACTTCTGTGATCTCCATTCAAGCTAATATATCTCTGAATGTTCATGCTAATCCGTTCAGAAGTTTTTTTCATGAAGAAGTTACTATCATACTCACAAACCTTTATAATTCTAGTGTGGTATGTTATATATCTGTCAATTCTGAATGAAATCCTAATTTTATTAATTTAACACCACCTCCTGCTCTGTCAAATATCTTCGTCTAAACAACAAACAATTAAAGTTGAATATTTTACGAATGTCCTATAACAAATTCCCATACTATGGCGATCCTACGCCCATGCTATACATAGTTATAGAGCAAGTGAGGTTGAACTCGGGACGCCGTAATTCTTTTGAAGTGTAGGCCAATTTTAACACTCTGTTATGATAAGTTTAATGAGTGCACTTTAAGATATGATATTTGATGTCATGTTCAATCATCACATATTCGTAGCCATCATGATAATTTGGTGGGTTCCGTCCATTTGAACATCTTTGACAGAAGTCAGAAGCCAGCCAGAAAGTCTCACAAGCAATCTTACCAGGGGATATGGAATTGCCCGGGTAACTGAGCTGAGGAGGTCAGACAGGCAGTCGCTCCATGCTCTTCGCTAGCACACTCAGCTGCATCTATTCAGACTGGAAGCTGACCACAACATAGTTGGGGAAATGGCTCGGCATTATTTTCGACCCATTTGTACGACGGATTTAAACAAATTGCGAATTGTGAATTCGGACTGAACGTGCCTGATATCGATAATCCTTTATCACCGATTTCACGATTCATGTAAACATAGCCTTCAATTAGACACAGCTTATAAGATTACAAACGGGATCCAATTATTATTCGAAAAGGCAAAGTTTGTTTTGGTGACAGTCAACCACTTAGGAATAAACAAGAGTTATTTTGGGTCAGGAAAATAGGGGAAATTACAATAAGTTTCTGCCAGCAGTTTCAACCGCTTCCCATGGGAACGCGCTCTCGGTTGAAAAGCAGCCCATTGCCTTCTCCTATAAATGAGCTATCAAACACTGAAAGAATTTTTCAAATCGGGGCTAGTTTCCCCGTTCAGGCAAACAAACTTTGGATTTTCAAGACGATGTTAGATCTTGTTCAGTTCATATAAAATGATGATAAACTGTACTCAAGCCATATAACGATGCGTTTAATTCAAGTTCATAAAACTGCATCACTGCAGTATCATAACAACAATATAGTGTGGCTCATAACACTATGTAATCTCTGTGTAAATCTTATTCAATGGCAGTTTTTTCTGATTTTATAGCCCACAGATTTGTTGTATATGTGCAATGTTGACGTATATGACGGTTGATAAAAAATAATGGGCTTTTGAATAAAATAAAAGCATATTAAAATGAGGAAAGATGTGAAAGATCACTCTGCTGAGTTGACTGCAGAAAGTGAGGTCCCAAATTCGTGGTTCGTTAGACAAGTTCTTCCCCATTAGCGAATTAATAAATTACGTGACCCTAACTTGATTTTGCCATCTCACTTCAAACAGGATCTCATGAATATTTAGGATTTTCTCAGCCACGCTTAACACTCTAAATATCTTATGAAAATGTAAAAAAAAAAATATTCGGTTAGAAATTGATAGAGACAGATTTTTTGGGAAGTCGTATAAAACAATTTCCTTGATTTTCAGGCAACAGTCCGAAAGAAGCCTATATCCAAACTACGCAAAAATTGCCACACACAATCAGACAGGTCCCAGTACATGATACCAATATAAGAACTGATTGCAATGACATCACCGCTTGCGACGAGGTTAGGGGTCAAACCAATGCGTCTATTGTCAGTCTTTGATTATTATTATTCTCAGCATGTAGCTGTTGTAAAATTGACCCCGTGAAGAAGATAATTTGTATATTAAATGGTAATTTAATCTGCAATGCAAATAAGACTTTTGTGAATTCAGCTTTTGCTTGATGTTTTTTAACTTAAGCGACACAGGCACCCCAAAATTATATGAGCCCAAAGACGAATAAAGCATTCTCACGATACTACCCTCGTTAGCTGTAACTACTATAAAGAAGAGAAAGCATATGATTTTAATAGATATGTAAATAGTACAGGAGCTGATCCCACGGTACTCCTTGATGCTCTTGCAAGATATTTGTAAGCCGGTGGAGAGGTCTGAAAGTCATTATTACCGGAAACGAAATATCAATATACATTAGGATTAAAAATTAATATTGTCATGACCTTCCTGACATATCATTTGCGTTTATAATACACCTCTTCCTTCACAATATCAATTTTAATCTATTATTTCTAAGAACTTAGCAATGTTTAATCATAGCACTAATAATATATCTTATTCGTAGAACTAATGGTTCATAGATTATTCTATGTTTTATTATCTTTTGATTACCTTTACCGCGCCTAGAAATAAATAGGCGAATATCTATTTCTGTTACCCAGGGACAGAATAGCTAGGTATTGTGTTTGATTAGAAAAAACATGAATCACGAATTCGTGACATTATTTCTAAAATAGAATAATACATAAGCTGTTCACTGAAATAAGTTTACAATAACAAAGTATTTTGTATAGTGAAGGTGATATGTAGGAATGTCCTAATGGGTACGATAATAAAAATAATTAGAAATTGGCCCTAACTGGTGTCAATTTCTACGAAATTATATTGAAATTAGTCCTTATTTGTACTGAGTGGCCGATCAAAGATCACGGGCGTGATTTTAAAATTCATAGCACATGTGATTCAGAAGAAAGTATTGAAGAAACTTAGCAATGGACACAAGTAGATACTGCACGATATTATTCTATTAATTGTTATTACTCTATTATAACTATTAACCGTTAAACTATTAACCGTTAAAAGTTATGGATACTGCTATTGTTTAAAATCTTTTTACCAAAATTCTAAAAACGAGCCTCTATTTTATAAGATCAGCCAGTTGCTGAACGTAGTAGGCTTCCCCCAAGAAACTCCAACCATCCCCGGTCACGGGCAGCCCGTAAGAAAATAAATAAAATTGGATTAAACCAATAAATCCGTACTTCCCCAACACATAGTCAAAATATTTATCAATAACTTTCGTCACACGTCACTCAATAATCAAGTCATCCATGTAAAATTGACATAATATCAAAAATATTTTATTTCACACCAACAAATCGCTTGAACTTAGGATTCTTGCGTAGATAACACGGATTTACAATGAAAATACCACTTAAATGATACCGATAGCGATCGATGCGTTTTGTCGCAAGAATTTAGTATGTTTTAGATAAGATTGCAGATATGACAAACGTTTTATTGCTTGATTTAAGGCTAAATAACCTTAACAGCTGTCTAAGGTTGTAAAAAATCTGAATAATGGGTTCCCGATTATACACTCAGCGGCACGGAATCTGGCCCAAGCACATATGGGCCTTATAACCATTATTTAAATGAAAAATCTGAACTTTTATTTTAAAATTGTTTAATTTACTCATTTTCCAAAAGAAAATGACTAACAAACAACAGAATTGTGAGGATTTTCATTAAGTTTCATTGAGTTAGAAAACAGAGTCCTTTACCGCAATAATCACTATAAACTTTTTAATTCAACATTTTTATCAAAACAGAAAGTTACCGAATTTTAATAATGGGTGCTTCTTCCTCTTGATCTGATGACTGCCTGCATACGATCTGGCATGCTCTGGATGATGTTTTTTATCTCCACCTGAGAGATCTCCTCTCAGGCAGCTACCAGCGCAGTTTTCAGTTCACTAAGAGTCCGTGGTGGGTTACGACTTGCTTGGACCTGTCTTTTAAGCATGTTCCAGACATGTTCTACAGGATTCATAGCTGGGTTTCTTGCAGGCCAGTCCAATTTTTGAATACCGACCTCGAACAAGTAATCGGTTACGCAAAGAGCTGCGTGAGGTCGAGCATTGTCCTGCATTATACGAAATTCTTCACTTCCTATGAATCCCTGACAGGCTAAAACATGATTTTGAAGGATCTCTTCAATATACCGCACTGTTGTCAGACGACTTTCGACAACCAATAATTCAGTACGGGCTTCTGAACTTATGCCTCGCCAAACCAAGATGGACCCACAATGAAAACCGACTGTTTGCTCGGTAGTGGTGGGAAGAAACCATTCTCCGCGGTTTCTCCATTCGCATTCACGGCCGTCTGGAGCTCTTAAGACGACTCCGCATTCATCGGTCCATAAAATTTTACTCCATTGGTCATACGTCTAATTTGCATGTTCTCTTGCAAACCTAAGTCTGGCTATGCGATAGTGCGGGAGAAGTTCCGGGCCTCGAGTTGGTCTTCGAACACGCAGATCCCGTTCCTCCATCCTTCTTCTTATTGTGCACTTTCGGACGTTGACTTCTCTTGCCGTTTGCAAAGGCTGGCGTATCTCTAACGCAGTGAGAAACCGATTTTTCATTATTGCACATACGAAAAATCGGTCGTCGTGCGCCGACGAACACCTTATACCCCCACTTTCTGGTCTTTTTGTGTAACGGCCAGTCTGGTCATACATTTTCTATGCATATCTTTAACTTGTACGCGGTGCACTTAAAGTTTCAGCCATCTTCCGTTGCTTCCGCCCTTGACGTCTTAGCAACACTACTTGAGCAACTTGAGCTGCAGTGAGGGTAATTTTCGGATCAAATTGTGAAAAAAAGAGAAACAAAAAACGATCATAATCATAATTTTTTTTTTGGAACGTGCTTAGTACTTCGGTAATTTCCATCTGAATTTCAACTTAACTTTCTGTTTTGTGTTCCAACAACGGAATCTGTTTCTAGTGTTACAAAAGTTAAACAGACACACATTTTTCTGTATTTTAATTAACAATTACGAAAGGACTGACAATATGTCATATGAAATTAGAATTTACAACAGCTATCTGGGCTGATATCTACTTGTGTTTGTTTGGGCCAAATTCCGTGCCGCTGAGTGTACATCTGCTCGAAAACAATGTGTGTTTTTAGACCATTTGTGACCTAAATATATTGTTTATATCCAAAGATATTTATTTTAACGCCCCAGGGCAAATTAGAAAACCTATCATTTTTTATCTTCAACCTAACTTATTAGCCTAAAGAAAAGCAATATTTTCATGACAATGAAAAAGCTGGGAAACCAATACTAAAACTGAAAGTTTCATGTAATATTTTATATAAAATAGACAGTACTAAATATTTTTCAGACCAAACAGGTAAACGAAACATTTTCAGTTCAATGACTTTTCAAATAAACTTTGTAACATTGTATTTGTATGTTTTAGTTAATTATTTGCTTATACTATAGAGAATTAAGTGCTCCACCTACAGTTCTGTGGCTGACGTCATTAGAAAAGACGTGGGTGAAAACGGAAAGTCAGGGGGTGGAAAATTATTCCATGTTTATTTAGGTATTGATGTTATTGGCATAATATATGAAAATACATTGAAAGGTCAGCCGTCAGTCACAATTTGAAAACCAGAACAAGAGATGACTGGTAGATATTCAAAAACGTAGTGAGGCAACATTTGGAGCCCTTCGTGATATATTTGGTGCTATGCTAATTCATCCTCACCCAAGCCTTTTACTGCTTTCTTTAACTACGTTTTATTTTTATTTTTCCGAAATCCCAAAGTCAAACATATCGGGAAATATTCCATTGAGTAAAGGCTACTTTAAGGGCTTTAAGTATAAGTGCTGCACATAGTACATATAGGTCAAGGGCGAAAGCAACAGAGCGTGAAATCATACGTCAAAGAAAAGTAGTTTCCATATTGAATATTCACGAATACATAACCCTCAGTTCTTCAAATTCGCCACTACCAACCCTCTAATGATTTATAGTCGGGATGTTACATTTTCAGGATCTGATTTTGATAACATTAGGCACGACACCTGTTGCTCAAACAGGGGGGAATCCCTTTGGAATTCCCTTGGGGTCTTTCCCCTCTCCCTAATTTTGCAATGTCACAGGATTCCACGCTTTCAATTAGCCAGTTCACACATTATACTAATTGAATTAATTTCGTTTGATGGTAAAGAATAATAGCAGTCTCTAAAATAATCATCCCTAAAAAAGCCTGCAAAGAACTCAAAACAGAAATAAATTACCCACATCATCTAATTAGTGAACCAATTACATTCAATTACTATAGGACAATAACAATTGCATTTGTTTAAGGCTAGATTACAACAATTATGTATGTGTATGTTACTGTAATGTTATTATTGCTTCGGGTTTTCCGAGGCTGACGTCAGCATTGCATGCGATGCACTATTGATCGACAAAACGGCTAGTAAAAGTGGTATGTGTTTGTTAGTTTTAGTGACTTTTTTGTTACTTCTTTCATTAAGTGTAGGCTCGGCTTGATGATATAAAACCAAGTCGTATATCATGAGCGTTTTAAATTGCGTGCTTTTGTTGTCGATAAATCCTTTAAATACTTCGGAGAGCAATAACGATTGTCATACACATTGAAGATTGACGTGTGAACAATTGGTGTTTATATCTGGAGCGACTGTACTGCCATAGTAGCAAAGGACAATGCTATTCTTTGTATGGAAGTTGGGCTCAAGAGTTGCCCACAGTAACTGCATAGTGTATTATATTCCATAGGCTTATAGTAGGTCCCAGACCGAAATATTTCGAAATCTATCCCAGGAGTCCTGAGAAAAACTGGTTTGACTCTTATTCAATATTACGAAAAATATGCTTGCGAACTCTTAACTATTCCACTTTTATTACCTTAATTGAAATGCATTATAATATTCGACAAATACGAGGTATAGAACGAGAATTTTTTTTTACCAACTTCAAAAAATGGAGGAGTTTTTCAGTTCGTTTGTATTCTTTTTACGTAAGTACGTGCATAACTCCGTCGTCTACCAACCGATTTAAACAATCATTTTATTGTTTAAAAGGATTTACTTTCCAAATAGTTCCAGGGTCCAGGGTCTGGTGATAGAAACCTTAAAACAATAGGGAACTCTCGGAAATTGTAAGCACATATCGAATAAAAACTTGTCAATCGGGTATATGTCTCCGACACCACAAAGCTGTGGAGGTTCAGACCTGACCTGACGATGGAGACGACAGTGAGACGAGGGAACTCCTCAACGGTATCTATTTACTATTTTATTTTATTTTATTCGTCTTGATAAGATTTTTCCATTGCCATTACGGATATTAATTGCATGACGCTACTCGAACTTAGGACTGATTGTGGTAGATAGAGACTGAAAAGCAAGAGAAACAACAATTACCTTTAAACGTCTATTTCTGTTTTTTTTTTTTTATCCCGTTAACAGTGAAACCACTAACTATCTGAATGTTATTTCAAGAAAAGAGGTTGTTAGGTTTGTGGCTGCTTAAAATGGTAGCTAACAATGGCTGGCTAACATTAGAACCGGTTTTTCTCGGGACCTCTGGGACCGATTTCAAAAATATTTCGATTCCGTCTTAAGAGTGAAGTAAAGAACCTATTTTAACCATTCCCATTACTGGGCAAATGGCTTGGGCTTTATAAAGTGACTGTTCAAGTTGAACATTAGAACCCGTTTTTCTCGGGACCTCTGGGACCGATTTCTAAAATATTTGGATTTCGTATTAACAGTGAAGTAAAGAACCTATTCTAACCATTCCTACAACTGGGAAAATGGCTTGGGCTTTATAAAGTGACTGTTCAAGTTTGACATTAGAACCGGTTTTTCTCGGGTCCTCTGGGACCGATTTCCAAAATATTTGGATTTCGTAGTAACAGTGAAGTAAAGAACCTATTCTAACCATTCCCACTACTGGGCAAATGGCTTGGGCATTATAAAGTGACTGTTCAAGTTTCACATTTGAACCGGTTTTTCTCGGGACCTCTGGGACCGATTTCCAAAATATTTAGATTTCGTGTTAACAGTGGAGTAAAGAACGTATTTCGACCACTTTCACTGCTGGGCAAATGGCTCAGGCTTTGTTAAGTGACTATCTATGGAGAACATTTGAACCGGTTTTTCTCGGGACCTCTGGGACCGATTTCCAAAATATTTGGATTTCGTGTTAACAGTGGAGTAAAGAACCTATTTCGACCACTTTCACTACTGGGCAAATGGCTCAGGCTTTGTTAAGTGACTATCTATGGAGAACATTTGAACCGGTTTTTCTCGGGACCTCTGGGACCGATTTCAAAAATATTTGGATTTCGTGTTCAGAGTGCACTATGGAACCAGCTGGAACTACTCCCACTGCTGGGCAAACTTTGAGCCCACACCCTGGCATTGTCCTTTGATGCTTAAAAAAACTTAGTATCACAAAATCCAAGCCACATACGTAACAAGCTTAAAAATTACATCAAAAGACCCTAAAAAGGTTTTGAATGAAAACCTTTCTGAAATACCTTTAGAAAATACTACATTTCACCAACAAAGGTGCAATTTACTTCAATAGAAACTCAATAGCTGAATACAGAAGATATTTGCCGTAAAGGAATTCCTGAGCGGTCCCTCGTCCCTGAAATTCCAGCTGAGATACCTAGCAACCGAGAGCTTCACGAATCAATACATAGAGAACCTCTCGATATTATTGGAACTAGGTTAAATACTATATATGCTTACTGTTTATAGATATCTAGCTAAATACCTACCAAGTTATATTCCGCTTAAATTTTTTTATTTACAACAAAATATACTCTATAAAAAAGTGTTAAAAAATCCATCTCATTGGTGTCGACTGAGAGCGTGCCCAAAAGGCTGGCAGCAATGCCACGCTGCATGGTAATGCTTATCCCTTCAAATCATTTGTGAAAGGTTTTTGATTAAACGGAGCATCAACCAGTCTCTTTCAGGTCCTACCTATTTACTTATATTTCATCTGGTTCAGTTATGTTTTGATAAAGTGAACAAAATTCTGTAAATGTTTAATGAAAATGGTTGGAATTCTATCACACGGATGGACTGTGTGAAAGACGATATGGCTGGAAAGAATGTCACTCGTGAGATGACGTCAATCGAAGACGTAAGTAATTATGTAGAACAAACGAAATTGAAGGGTTAGAAGGCAACATTGGCTCAAACATTGGCCCCAATTCCGATATCGACAAAACCTTTTGCAAAAACACAGTTGTGACTCAATAAAGCCGGTGTATCGATACAAATGGTCACAGGGATCAATTGACACTGCCCGATTGAGAGGTTATAGCCTACAGTTATAGCTCAAGTTATAAGTGATAGCGGTAATGAAATTAACTTAAGAAAAACCAAAACAATGGGGTGAATGCTCTTAGAATTTATTGGACACAGTTTAATCGATTATAATCGAGCTACGTTTTGTAAAGCATGAGCGATAGCGAGAGTGAAAATTGAAACTTGTAAGCATGGCTCACGTTAAAGGGAGGATTTATATTTTTGATGAAAAATGCAATGATCATGTTAATCCCCTTTGCAAAAAAAAATTACCAATAGAGAAAGGAAGCCGGTACTGAAGACCAAAAGGAATTTCAGTCTGTTCAAAAAATTTGATCCTAAAAATCAACAGCATTATACTACAACTTTTTGAGGTGAGCAAATAATTAGTAAGGGAGTGACGAAGAATCGCTATTTCTTATGTCTTGTACCTCCCAGATCAGTGCCCTAATCGTGTCGTGGGCGGCGCCGGTTACAAACAATATGTAACGGGGTTTTTTTGCCGTCTACCGTGGCATTGTTGGTATTACTACTCGTACTATTAAAGGTATCAGATTTCATTGAGATTATGGCTTGATAGTGGCATCGAAAAAATCAATCAGATACTAAGCCAATAGCAATGCCGTTTATAAAATTCGATGGCTTTCAAAGATTAGTGTAAAACTAATTCTGTTAGTAAATTACTGGGATTGGTGTGGCTATTTGTTTTTCTGCAAAATGTATATGTAACTGTGCAAAATCTTCTTAACGTTTATCCCGTGTCGTGACGGGGTCAGCTTTCCGTATCTTCTACTTCCACTTCCTGGACATTTTCCTCTTCGAGTGCAAATTAATATTAAATTAACTAAAGATTTTATGGCAACTAGAACCAAAAGTATCGTGAAGTATCGTATATCGTTGATTGGTTGATCTGTCATTGATTACTACACTGTATGTACGTTTACTACTTATAAATATTATGTCAGCAGCAGCAGCATAAATAATAACATTATCATTCCATCAATCATTATAACATTTAACATCTATGACGTCAAGTGTTTGTCCACTGCCCTTTGATACTTATCTAATCTCAAGGTTTTCTATTGCTGACAAATTCTACTTAAAACCAAGGATTATTATGTCATTCGTTCAAAATGCCGTCTTGGTCACCTTGTTTGGTAGCGGAAGATTTTAGCGTCAATGCTTGAATGAGATTACATCTTTATTACTTTTTTCTATCGGGAAACAATCTGTTTCCCGTGGCTTTATCCGTGCCCCAATGGGAACTGCTTCCTGTACCCGAAATATAACCTATGTCAACTGTGGATCGTGTAGCTCCCGTACAGTGAATTAATTTTTCTAATCGCTACAATAATTTCGGATACAAACAAACCTTATTACTGGTATTGCCCTTTCCATTTGTGTCGAAATTCACTTATTTGCCCCAGAGCATTTAAGGTTTAAAAAACGAGCGATGTGATCATTCATACATAGAAGACCGCAGCAATTTGTATGTGCTATAAAGTTTCTTGTATTGAATTTTATATAATTTGTTCTCTGTCGTAGCGACAACCATCGCTACATAAATAACATACTCAAGAAAAATACGCCGCTATTCCAAAAAAGTACCAGGGTAGTATAAGTTACACGGCGGTTCTGTCGTTTATCATTGTGTAGTACTGAGGCCCTTTGTGCTAAATCTACCTCTAAGCACAGGCGGGTATTGTTTATTGTTGTAAGGTTGTTGAGCCCAATTGTAGGTAGTCGTAGGTGGCAACTCTTGACAAAAATCACAAATCCCAGCTAGTGGTATTAGACACCTTTGAATAAACACCAATGGGATTAGTTACTAGTGTCTTACTTAGGTAAAAATAAATCTAAACTGTTAAAGGAGATGTCCAAATGAATGAAAAAATTGAAAGTGAAGCGAAAATGGCAGCAAACAGCAGAAAATCTTAAACATTTCATACTGAAACGTGCAATTATGAAAACCCAACACAAATTAACGTAGTTATTAACAAAGTCTCAAGCAACATTACTCAGGATAGTAGACCACATTACGGAGATAGCAGCCACACAAAAACTTAATCACTGGCAGCCCTAAGAGAAGCATGCATTCACATTTCGCAAGAATAATTCGCAGTCCGCCATTTCCCAGAAGCGACCAGTCTGCACAGTTACTTGGCTTCTACAAAAACAATAGCTTTGAGACGAACGCTGCATTCAGATAGTATTGTAATTTCGTTAAATTATGACTTTTTGACTGACAAGCGCGCCTAATTTAATTGTGTAGGTACAGCTATGTTCGGAAAAGAAATGTAGCCGGTAAGAATTGGGCAGGTTTTTATGATAGAGACTCTTCTATACTGCCACATAAAAAAGATGTTCATGGCTTAATCATGTTTTAAATATGAAGATAAAATCTATACAAACAGATTTAAAACAATTAAACGATCATGTCCTGATGGAGATAACGCCATTGTTAAACGTTTTAATTAATGATATACCTTACAAATCGTACAAAAAGTGCTCAATCTAATTTGCTGTGCGAAATACGCCATAAAAACTACTGGTAGTATTTATCGATTCACGATCATATTGATTTTAATGGCGTTTCTCAATCCATGTGTTACGGTGTAGTAAGTAATAAGCGAAACCTGTTAAAATTATCATATCACGCATTTGAAAAACTGACCCTAGCAAATACTGCGATAGACTCTTGTCTCTTATGCACGGAACCTAATGATATGGTCGACTATGAAGAATATTTGACTTGCCAAACTTAACCAGATTGTCAAATTAGGTACCATTCAAATCGAACAAGCATTAACAAGCAGATAGGTACAAACGTGCCCAAAAGGATCAATGATTCCCTTACCCGCTATCGCTTATGACTTAGCCCACACTACAATATTACAAAAAGTCGCAAGTCCATCGTACCGTAACCACCACTTTCTCAGATACGCCTCTACGCATAAATGTATCTATTTACTATGTACGTACATATGTACTGTTATTTAGTATGTAACTATGTTATTTACTTATTGCTTAATAACTTGGGACATACAATTGTATAGAATTTGTTTGAACGTTTTGCTGTTAAAATTAAGCGTGTAAACTAGGTTATGTGTGAATGAAGTTCTTTCACTGTAATTTTCCAATTTTCGCTGCTAAGTTTTTAAAGAAACAAACTTAATCATTTAATTTGATATTGATCATTTGTTTTGGGGATTACTTATATCTCCTTATCGAGTACTAATTAACTGCGTACCGTGAGGACTACTCTGCGCATCCGGATAAATCATACAGCTTTTAGAGCTTTTTCACCTTACCGAGATTAACGCTTTTTTTGAACTTTTGTTCAAGCTAACAAAAAGACTCTTCAACCTTACAATATTAGCAAGATACTTCGAGATTATTTGTAAGACTCCAAATCTGCCTGACCTTTACAAATATAGTCAGAATATAAAGTAGTTATTTTAAAGTAAGTACTATTATACTCGTAAGGCTAGGCTAGATAACATAGTTAACCTATCGCAATAGTACCAGTTTCCGATATTGCAATCTGAGTAAATATCAGGTAATAACAAGTTTCATGTTTGTACATAAAATAACATATTCTCTTACGTTTCCTAGTTATTTTGTTGCATATCTATACATCGACATATGTTTTTACTAGAAGACCAAGCAGTATTAGAGAACATAAAAACATACACTTTATTTTAAGCATAAATGGAAGCATTTGCTGCGGTATTTCAAATAATTTTTCATTGGTTTTCATTCATCTCACTTAGATTCCTTTTACGCCCAAGACTTATCTGCTTACTTTTACAGGAGAAAATTACGTTAGTTTAGTCAACTAATACCTATTATACAATTTTTAATAAGCAGTTCAACTCCTCATCTTAGATCATTTTATTTAGATTTGTGGCCTATCAACCTAAAAATTACAATATGTACCAACCGACAACAATAAGCACCGAATAAATAAGATAACAATTTACGTCTAATTAGCATAATCTCATCAAACTACCGTTTATTGTGCTCAGTCCGACTCGTGACTAGAAATCACAAGCCATGCCATTGTCAGTATTGTTAGCCTAGCCGTTTTATCAATGGATATCATCGGTACCACAATGGGTTTAAGTGAATGTATCAATCAAATGTGTTACTGGTACGGACCTACGACAAAATGTAGGTGTGGTGATCATAGATTAGCTGTTGGGACAGAGGTGACTAGCATAGCAAGATTTCATGTAATTCAATAAACCTTATGTAACTTTAGATCTGAACCTAATTTGAGATACAGAATTAGGTACTTACTTAAAACTCAAGCCCTCAAATTATAGAAGTTAAGGGGATAGAAGACAACAATTGGAAGTGATAAAAATAAGAAACATACAACGCGAGGTGGTAAAACATGGTCATGATGGAAGAAGGGAAAGATATTTTAAACTAATTTGGAATCTAGAATATCCAAAAACAGTATCCTACAATATTCACCTGACAATTCCGAAACAGCCAAGTTATTTACAAGAATAACCTAAAACGAGGAATCTAGGTTACAACCCAAATACAGAGCAAAGGTTCCAAATAGAATCCGCTTCGGTACTATCGATTGGGCAGAGGCTGAAAATACCTACTACAGCCAGGTAGGCAGAATATCCTAATTTAACTGTCCCATCTGGTGCTGGTCTAATCTTGTTGAGGCAGGTCAGGCACTCCTTAGAACATGTGGGCGTTAGATATTAGTTTTTGCCATACTGCCTATACGGTTAACCGATTTGACATAACGATCAATTTATTTATCAGTGCGAAGGTGAATGACCTGTGTGTGTAATTTGCATTCGTCTTTCAATGGTGATTTATTGAGAGTGTAAGTTACAATAATGGTTATTATCTTACTTTGCAGACAACTAAATGAATGAAAAAACTGACGTATGTGGGTGGACATTCATCTCTTTTAATTATCTCAGGATTCATTGAGATATCATTTCCTATGATCGAGTATCCTTTACCATACAAAAACTATGGGCACCATACAAGAATACTCAGTTACAACCTATCCAATCTTCTAGGAAACCTCTCGAAACCAGTACAGCATCATACCTGCAACAAAAAGAAGTACATTAGAACCAGTTCGTCTTCACCCGGGAATGCAACCCACGTGCGGATACCGTTAACACTTAAACCATTGGATCGTGGTCAGAATAGTAATCTGATCGCTTTAGTTTAAAACCGTTGGAAGCTTGTATGTATTCATGTGTATGGTTCTCACGTTTTGGGATCATGCAGATTTTGAGATTTTGTACAGTTTTCCTGCTAGCAGAATTGCTTTAGGAACTGTAGTTTTGTATCCTTGTTCAGATTATAATTTGAGCGGTTTTCTCACAGGATTAGCCAGCAGCGCAATACAACATATTATAGTGGACAAGCATTTGCACAGCCACTTGGTGCATTCCCTATAGCTTCACTCTCATAGCGCGATGGGACGGCAATCCGACACGACCGCAGAGAGATCAGGCGCATTAAAGACATTAATGTGCTCTTCGATGCATGCAGACAGTACAAGTATGACAGTCACCATGACATAGTAAATAGGGCAGACAATGAAAGTTTTACTAATACATAAACAAACGACATCTTCTCTCACTTTCTGACACTAGCGATTTTCGTATTCGCCTTATCGAGACAAATTACTCTCTGCTACATCGTTGTCACCTACACCTGTCACAACAATACCACATAAGGTGTACCTACAGTTGTGTACACTTGTACCTCCACGGTTGATCGGCAACAAAGGTGTGACGTCATTCGTCATGAGCAGAACACCTCACCTGGGTCTACCCAGTCATGCGTGACCAATGTGTGCACGACTCTTCTTGACTGTATTCAGATGTCATTTGAAGATCATCAGTAGTTTAAATAACGGTTTGCCCTATTTCATTGACAGCGGGTTACGTAATCGGTCGGTTAGCATATCGGGAATTCTCATGAATCCTACCCATCATCCAATCCAGATTAGGCACTCGATCATTACAGGTACAAAATGCCAAATACTGATATGTAATGTAATCTATAGGAACCTTCGACTTCTAAAGGGATTAATTGATGACAAACAAATCAATCAAATCAAATCAATTTATTTATTCATATACATTTTGGGTATTAAATATGTTCACAATTTTAGTAAAATTAGGTCCACCAAAATCTGCCTCAGAAGGCGTATGAATGTATGAATTTAAAACATAAGAATACTAGGAGAACAGTGCGTATGTCAAGGTGTTTCTAAGTTATTGTCATTTAAAAAATCATTAATGGTGTAGTAACATTGTTTGACCAAGAGGGCTCTAAGTGCTCGTTTAAATGTGGTCAAGTCATATTCTTTTATTTTTTGTGGTAATTTATTATATATTTTTGGGGCCATGCAGAGCAAACTTTTGGTCATTAGGGTTGTTTTAGCACTATGTAGACACAACCTATTGTCATTGCGCCTGTTGCGCTTTATTACATCACACATGCGTTGAAATAAGTGAGGATTTTTGTGTACAAATATTGATACCTCCAGAATATATAGTGACGGAAGTGTCAGGATTTTATGCTTGAGAAAATATGGCTTACAGCTATCAGTTGACTGAAGACCAAACATCGATCGCACACATCGCTTTTGGGCTTTAAATACCATAATACTATTTGTGGAATTGCCCCAAAAGATGATCCCGTATCGTAAGATTGACGCCGTAAGACTATGATAGGAGGTGAGAACAGCGTCGACGTTTACAACAGAGGTCAGCTTATAGAGAGCATAAGCGGAACTACTTACTTTTTTGCATAAAACTTCTATGTGATCTTTCCAGTTAACACAGGGAACAGGGAAAATATGACTCTAGCTGGCCTAGACTGGTCCAATAGGTTGTCGTCTTCTCGTGCAAATTATTAGCTTAGACCTACAAATCGAATAAATAATTGATAACTCGAGAAATTAAAGACTTCGGATTTATCTAAGATCACCTACCGTTACCTGGATCTAGCCTGATACCATTTTCCGTCAATAAATATGACAGATTGACATTCCAGCTTCGTATTACACGTCAAAAATCGATCATCACTCAATGGCATGTCTGAAGAGTCGTTGATCTGCTTGTCAATGAGGTTTTTCTTCATCTTCTATTATCTGTGGTTTTTGCCGCGTGCCAGCCTCATTATTAGGCGTATTAAATTGTTAATTAGTTCTAAGACGTGAGTAGTTTATTGATTTCGTTAATTCAATAACGTGATTGCAATGGACGAGTTGGTTTGCGCGCTTTTTTGAGTGAACGTTTGGAATAGTAATGATTTTTACGCGTGAGAGATTGTTTGTGGCCTTTGTAATGTCTAAACAGAGATAGTTTCGACTTTTTCAAAGCCCAATATACTTGAATGTATTAATATTACTTTCATCAAAACTCTCCTTATATTGCAATGATTCTTTATAAAAAACTTCCCGACTGTTTAAAAGAGATCACTCTAAGGTCCAATCCTTATTCATCAATGTCTGTCTCTCCGATGTTCTATAGATAGACATAACTTAAAACCTCACCTTTCTGTCCCAATAACTTAAAGTACAAACAAGTACTTAATCAGTGGACCAAATAGCAGAAAGTTGATACATACCATTCACTAACTAGCAAGTACATAATAATATCGTATTACAGAAACGATCGTAAACTGACAGGAGTGTAGGAACTAAATTAAACGTAATGATGGTTTGATGAACTGGCCAATTTGATTTAAACAGGCCTAAGTCTGGTGTGATGTCAGCATGCTAAGTGACAGACAATTTGTTGCATTTCTATGGTCTAGCATCAGCATTATTAACAGCAAGAGTTTAATGCCCATTTTCGTCAACAATGTCCGTTTTCGGGAATTCTGAAAACTCAGGTAACTAAGCTACCCATATATTCAGTAATTGGGAAATCTGAGCTCCAAGCTTAGGCTTTTGTAACAAATTACTTGCAAGTGCCTAATATTTCATCATCATAGTTTCATCGGAAAAATAAGTTAGTTACTACTTACTGCTCATGAATTTCATATTGTTTTTCTTAACGACTGTTTGCGAGATACCCATATACTTATTGCTAAACTTTTAAAATCACAATGCATTTGGTGAACATAAATAAATGATAGCAATCAAGACATCGGAACGGCATTCATTTGTCAAGGTTTTAAGGACAACACAATAAGCAAAAAAACTTCATCAGAGATATTAAAGTGACAAAGAAATATATTGCACATGCACAAAAACATGCAGTTGACAAAGAAGGAAATTATACAAAAATATATTAGTCCGATTTTCCTGTCTTGTTAGGTAGATACCTTATTCTGTAGCTTTGATATTTCAAAAATTATCATATTTATTTTATAGCGCACTTAATGACGAATCGTCAAAATAAAGTAAATCAAATTCGAACTTCTTCCGTCTTAGTTGAAGGCAGTAATTATTTACTTAACATTACCTAACATTGCTCATCATCTTTATGTTTAAGATATTTGATCCCCCACTCAATTTCCTGGAGACACCGAACACCTGGTTTGCTCGTGTTTCCTACACAAACTACGATTTCCTAATATAGGATATCGTTATTGTAAATCTAGGTGGCATAGGTCAGTCAAGCGCTTTGTACTCAAACTTCTAAGAATCAGCAACATTGGTCTATTGTGGTCTGTATTAGGTACTTAGGGTTTTTCTGATTTTAATGTCTCATTAGGAGTTAAGATTTTTCCGTATTGGTAACTCAGAAATTCGGATCATGTTCGAGTCAACTTGATTGGCAATGCAATAAAATAAATCTAGGTATGTAAGTATAAATTCCATGTATCAATTTAATACGGATCACGAGAAAGTTATGTTACTAAGCCCATAAAGTGTTTTCCTTCGAAATTGAAAAGAAGTAAGCTTTCAGAGGATTATTTATCGCTTTTATCAAAGGATCTGAAGCTTTCGTTGTTTCTTAGATTTAATTTATTTGATGCTGAAGCCGTATGTACCTAGGTACCCATGTAAAGGAGTTGTGTTGAACAAACTTTAGTCATTATTTTATTAGGAGACATTTTTTAATTACTTTTTGGTATTTTTAAGAAAAATAAATCTAGATGATACATCTAAAAATAGGCCAACTTACGCCAAGTTAATAAAACGCATGAATCTTCACCATTTAGTACCAGGCGCTCATAAATCTTAAGAGATAAACGAGACACTATAACAAGCCCTTGCAATTACGCCCTATGCTTGTTAGCAGTTTATTGGGTAACTAGTCTTACCTGACAGTTTTGTAGTTTCGAAAATAGATCCTATGAATTAATTAACTAAAACAAATTAGTTGGGTGACTGAAAGGCGAACCTAGGTTGGAACTTAGTGGTCTTTGAACAAAAACTGCTGCAAAATCCTATATAGAACCTACATTATATGTTCAGTCTGCGTATCTCTTCAGAAAAACCAAGGAACCTTTTTGATGGATAAGTATTTGTAGCCATTTCTTTAACTAAAATGGTTAGATCCAGTTTTTATTTCAGCAAAAGTTATAACCGCGATTATATAACAAAAAATCTTTGTAAAAACTCAACGGAACCCTTACTGGGAAAGTCCGACTTGAACACTGACAAGTTTCATAATATTTTATCCTTGTATCAACGACAGTGAGAAATTAGTTAACTAGAAGGGACACTTTACTTGAATCAATCAATTTAATCGATCTTGCCACATCCATCAATCAATAATTGACATCCATGTATGGTGGCATCGCCATTTTTCTTTTTAAAAGATTAACTATTAGCCATCTCTGTAGGGAAGAATTTATTACTAAATTGGTTAGTGATAAAGAGGGATTGTAAGTAATTAGCTCATAGGAAAGGCTGTAGGAATAGGTTATTCAATCTGAATAATATGCTTGACTTAAATGGTAGTTTTGATACAATTATAAGTCTTTATTAAGATTGTAATTGCCAATCGAACTGTATGCATATTGTATACGCAGTATAGCATAGCGGTCTTTCAATACTGTCCACTTTTCAAAAGTTTACTTATCCGCTCCTGTTTTTGGTTTTCCCTTCCCCATAGTCTCTAATTATCTTGCTTCACTTTACATCAAATGACATAAGCACTCTACTAACGAACATAGGAAGCCATTAGCTCACGCAAAAAAAAACAAGTTTTACTTTAATACTACCTACCTATTTCATAAAATATTTCACACATTACCACGTTACAGTATAATAATGTAGATAAATAGTTGCCTAGCATTACTAGGTACACACGAGAGACATTAGTAGGCTCATTTGTATATTTACCATCAATTACCTGAATTAGACCATTGTGGGCGACAGACGGGCGACTTTTAGTCGTAACATCAAACGACTTTAATGGCGTAACAAGTTTATGAGTTTTTTAATTGGAGCTAATAAGAGTAGGCCTATTTTTGTGTCGCTGTGTCTTTATGACAACCAAAGATTCCTTTGAAAAAGGCCTTAATGAAGAAAGAAAAATAAATACAAATCAGAGCTTGTCTGATGTTGAAATTTTAATTTTAGGGTTACCGACTTACTTTGCAATGCTCTACTTTTTGCGTAGTACTACGTGATACCATTAAAGCGAGGCTAAAATAATATTAATTACAAGTGAGAAATAACACAATAATGTTTAACGGGCAATGTAAAATAAACACGTGCTCAAGCATTAACAAAAGACACAAATCTTTGTCACACAATACAAGAGAAGAGAGCCGCCCATCAGCGCTTGAACAGGGCTGTCAGACATCCTCATTTTAACCAACTTCCCAAAAAGAAGGAGATTTTCAATTCGTCGGGATTTTTGTCGATAATATTGAAATAGCTACAAAAAGGATTCAAATCCATTCACAGTTTTTTTTTTTTATTTTAACAAACAGATGCATTCAAAAATAGATCACATAGATAGCTTGGAAGAAAGTCTCTATATTTTTATATGTATCTGTTACATGCAAATAAGACTAACTTTAAGTAGGCTAAAAATTTTAACAAGGAGAAAAGATGTACGAGAAACAATACTTTTCCGAACCTGATGTCGTTAAATATTTGAATAAGCAGAACTATGTAAACGCATAAAAAATATCTTTACCAAACAAAGGAAAAATCTAAAGATAATTTAACAGCCAGCCCTAATTCAAAGCCGACTTTGACTAATTCGATCGGACGCACTCATCATACATTGTGCACGGTGATCAACCCATTTGGGAGTTTGTTCACAAAACGATACCAGATTGAAGATCACGATGTGCCTACACATTAATTAGTGTGGGAATCTTGTACATACTGTAACAATAACATTTTGTTTGAAAGTCAAAGATTACTGAAAATTAGACGAAAGCAATTTATACATACCGGGCGCTAGCGGCTAGAGTGGGGATGTAGATCTGGATGTTTTTTTTTAATATTTTATAAGGGTAATTTTTCATCGTAAGTAGGGTAATACAATGTCTAAGAATATAACAAAAATGTATCTTTAAGATATTGGCAAAAGTGTACCAAAAGACGCACAAAAGCCTAGTGACAATATGGGCTTAACACTTAAAATGAGATGATAGATAACATTCATAAAGTGGTCCCGGAAGTCGTAGCTTCTGTCAACCTAGTTTAATTAATTTAAACCGTGTTACAAAGAGACAAAGAAACGTCTTAAAACAAGAAAGACACATGAAATTATGCAGGTACATACATGTGAACCAACGAAATTGTGCTGTGTAATATACTCAGTTATAAGTTTTTCTTCATTTAATTTGGATACGTTATGTATGCTTAGACCTTACTAAATCTAGGCCGCCATTTTCATAAAACATTTCTTCAAATTTTTTTACATTAAAAAACATTATTGCGACTATCTTGCGTCCGAAAGTCTCTCGTCTGCAACGTTCCAACCTACCTGTTTAATATATTATGACAGGTGGCGCACAAGTGGGCCGCGCCCGGTGACATCATTATAGTGTCACTGGAGCTTTATAGACCCATCGGCCATTGTGCTGGAACTTCTCCAATTGATGGCTGAAGGACGATTGACGTATTCACGGGTGAAGAGTTACGGGGATTATAGAGTTTCTAGTCAATCGGATTCCTCGTTGACGTTACTGATGCATGTAATATAAGCCTTATAGCATGCAATAACAAGGGCCAAATTCAATTGCACCTGTCCAGAATTAACCAACTAATATGCAAATAATCAATATCCTTATGCAGCTCTCATCATTCATCAATAATATCAATATCATCATTCTTCCGTTTACAATTATGTAGTACGTTTTTGGGCGTACTGTGAATAAAGATAACTTAACCATGCGTGAATAGCTAGTACCACAAAAAATATAGGTATGTTATTCAAACCTTTAAGTACATAGAGGACCTTCCAAATGACTTCACGTACCAAGTTATACCAGCCAATATAAAACACCAAGACAAAATTAAGTAACTAGTTTACTATTTATAAAATAAAACATAAAATTGCTGAATATATTTCCTAGGTCCACCTGCTCTTATCACCTTAATAAACTAGCTAAGGGACATTTAGTAAAGGTCATAAACGTTGGCCTAAGCACCTGCAATAGCAATTTTAATATGCTTAAGTAAATTTACAGATGCAAGCGCCGTATAAATGTGTCTCGTGGCAAAAACATGTGTTTGAATACTAACATATTAATTAAGAATATTAATATTATAAAGGTGAAGACTTTGCAGTTTGGTTGAAGTTGCCAATCTCATTTGAAATTCTTTCTTCTTTCTTAAGCTGGGTGCGCAAAATAGTTAGTTCTGGCGCGACACGGAGGCAACTAGAAGCAGACAGAAGGTATTCATTCTATAGTCAATTCACTTTTTTTCTAAAGGTAAGTCTAAGTTATTTGAATCCAAGCTTATTACTAAGGACTGGCAGATCAACCGCAGAATTGATTGATCGAAAAACCCAACTGTGATCAACAATATTTGAATAAGGATAAAGAAAGGATCCAGATAAATAGATTATTTCAGGATGAAAGTAAAACCGATGTAAAAAACCTTGCTTTAATAATACCAATATCTCTATTTTAAAGGCCATCAGACTCCATTCTTAGAAATTAAGCTTATAACGATATCGAATCGACGGATAAGCCATTTTCTTAGTACCGAATAAACTTCTTTCACGGTCAGACCTCGTTAGACTAATACGATTATTGAACATACCGTATACTGCAAACTAAACAGTCGGCCGACAGTTGACAGACCCTATTGTGGATAAAAAAAAACTAGATTCCAATCAACGTTTTCCGTCGAAGTCGTCACGGTAGCACCGGCTGGCTATCGCTGAAAACCAGCGCTAGGACTCTGTCTTGTTCCGGGTCGCAGCATTACGACGCATATGTTCCCCTTCTATTGTTATTTCTGTATATGTCCAATTTTAAGTGTGTGTATGCGTCTTTTATTTCGCAATAAAATTTATTTTCTTTTTTTTTTCTAAGTGATACCGGCTAAATACCTGATCTATGTTATGAGCGTCCTACCATTCATCTTCATACTGATTGTTAAGCCCAAACGAATTATCAGACGACCAAAAGTTTGCAGTGTGGAGCTCTTAGGATTACGTACCTATAAGCTTATTTTTATTACATCAGTATTTACTTAGAATAAGAAACACAGCTTAACTAACTAGCCCGACTGCATTTTTAAGCTAATGTCAGGGCCAAAATAAAATTGTGAATTGAATTTGATGTTATAACATTTAGAGCAATATTTTAACTTTATAGTGGTTTTATGGTAATGTTATGGGCCAAGTCTGTTCTGTGTGGCAAGAAAGGTCAGAAAATCAATGGCTTGGAGGTATAAAAGCTTTTTGTTTACAGATCAATTTCCTTTAGCGTTTTGGGGCCGCGGTGAGTAAACTATTTTACGAACATCTATGTACATAAGCCAGGAAAAGTGCCTTAGGTACAAACATAGAATATTGCTTCTTACGGTTTCACCCGCGTCCCGCGGACACTACTTCTAGCATCAGGATAAAAAATAGCCTTTGTCACACGGGGATAATGTAGCTTCTCAACTATGAAAGAATTTTTCGAATCAGTTCAGTAGTTTCGGAGGCTTCATGGTACAAAAATCAGGTGACATGTTATTATGTCAACAACAACTAGCTGGAATCAAAATTACTTGAATGTGGACCTTCTGATTCCATACAACTATTTTATCGCGTAAACGACAGAGTTAAGATTATGACGCGAACACCATGATGGATGACGTAAATAAATCGTTCGTAGTAACTACAATGATAAAGATAAAGGTTTATCAAGATTATCGCGTTTCCTCTTCTTAAAATTACACGTTTTACTAACTTGAACGTTTTCAAGGTGGAATTGTACTTACGTGGAATTTTTATCAATGGCTTCATTGTGTTGAATGATATTTTTTTTAGAATTATGGAGTCTAAGATTTGGTCGTATTTACATATGTATAAAACAGGTATTTTTTCCACCAGATGTGGGTGCAGCGTGAGGAAATGTCATACTCTTAGTGACTAGGTAATAATAATACCCACCATGTTCCTTCTTAAGCCTTTTATGTACCAGGGTCACGGTAACTCTTTCGAACCATCCCGCAGCCCCAGCAGGCTTTGGCCCTGATGGGCCCCTACCACTACAAACAGGTAAACAATTAGACTTATCGTCAATTGGATGATTCTGTTGTTCAGTGATGTTCTCTACTTAATTAGTAGGTAAGTAATAAACCTTGAATTCTTCCATAATTCATGTAATTAAGCAGAGCCTACACGTAATTGTGGAAAACATAACTTTGTCAGAATGACATTGAAATATTTCCCGTATTTGGGTTTATTACCTCAAATGAGGTTATTTGAATATTGTTGTTCTAATTAATTTGAAGATCTTAATAACTTGATCAACATAATATTATAGTCAGGTCACTTTGTTAATTGATTTCTACATTATGATCTACTTAATTTAAAAATATAATATCCCAATAATCGACCGCCCTTTTCAATGAGAAAAAAAAATACTAAAAGACACAGATTGAAAAATATACCAACAAAAAAACAACACGAAACGGTCACAAGGTACCAGGCGCCCATAGAATACAGGAGTCGGCCCTAATTACTGAGCAGTTCAAAGTCATAGAAACGTAGTTACGTACAGCTGCCTACAATAAACGAAATGAAAAGAAAGTCACGGTCGTAAATAATCAAAAAAAGTTTTTTTTTATTATTATATTAGTATAGATAGATAGGTAAATAGTACAAAAGACTAAATAACTTGACAAATTCAAAAATAAACAGAGATTAAACGGTCACAAGGTACCAGGCGCTCATAGAATACAGAAGTCAGCCCTAATTACTGAGCAGTTCAAAGTCACAGAAACGTATGTAGTTACGTACAGCTGCCTACAATAAACACAATGAAAAGAAAGCCACGGTCATTAACTCCAATTACTAAGAAGAACGTGTTCATACTTGAGGTTGGGGTAATTAATTAGAATTTACATGGATCTTACGATTAGATGAATGTAAGTACATATTTAAAATGAGATACGAGTATATTTTGGAACTTCGAACGGTTCCTTGCGGTCCGTTTTGGGATAAGACGAATGCACTGAATATCCTATATCACTAGGAAGCTTATTACATGACTATGTTGAGGAAAGATATCGGCTGATATTATGAGGAATCTAATCACCGTACTTTTCACATTTTTATATCTGAAATGTCTGACAGATTACCTACTCATAATTGCGTCGAAGTCCCTAAGTATAGCATACTTTGACAGACGGAGACCGAATTTAAGACTCCTACTTTTGAAGAAATAAAAAAAATATGACGAAAATATTTTCATCCACACTTGCACCGAACCAAAACCTGAATATTTTATGTGGCTGTTATTCTAACAATTTCCAACACAGATTCAGATGTCACATAACAGCGGGACCACTGGTTTGAGAACCGGCCCCAAAATCTTTATGAACACCTCACTGGATTAAGTTGTTATAAATGTCAGAAAAACAAACCGCAAAACTTCAAAGTAGTCATTCTCGGAAACTATAAGTTACTTACCAGTTTTAAAGCAAGTTTTGAGGGACTATAAAAACAATAGAAGTTCTAAGCTATTAAGATCTTGATAATGACATCCCTAAAACGTAGTGAACAAACAAATTATATAGAATTTTGAACTATGAAGAAACTTAGTTGATTGCCGTGCCTATTGATATGAGAATTCGACGAATTAACGTCAAGTACAGTTCACGTCAAATATCTTTATCGTTCTGATATTCGCTACTAATGACTGCGCAACAGTAATTAATGTTTGAATAAAATTGTCTTTAAAAAGGCAAAGAAAATTTAATATCTTTTAAAATTACTCGTCTGTATGTGATCGAACCTACTACATTTCTGGGAGCTACCTTAGATATTTTTGCCTACATCTTCGGCAATCACAAACACCCTTCTACAAACGAATTGACCCACAAAATACCTAATGACAAACAGGAAAGTCCTAACAACAGTCGTCGATGAAGCAACGGTCACTTCTCAATAGGCATGACAGCATGAGTCATGTGAACTCGCCCTAACTGCTGTGAACTGGAAGATGGTTGGTCTACTCTAGTTGTCGCTTTGAATAACAAATGAGAAAACTGACTTAAATGATTTTATTAGAGTTTGGAAGGCATTTTTGTAGACTATTTGTTCACGAAAAATAGCTGGGCCATGTAATAAAATCGCACTGAAAAGGCTGAATTTTTTATACATTTTTTTTTGCGAATAGTGACCCATTGCAGGGCAAAATAAATACGTACTATGTTCCTACGTAAAAAGCACTTTTTTAAATAATCGACAAGTAGAAAGACTTTAGCATAAGCTTTGTAACTAAAAATAAGGTTTAATTAAAGTTTTAATAAAATAAATGAAAAGAAAGCTAGTGTTTGTTTACTGTTATTTTACGTCCAAAGGCCAAGTACATAATTATAGTGCCAGAATCGAAAAAAAGTAAAACAAACGAAAAGTACAGCCAATCCCGTTGATAAAAACATTTTCTTTTTAATTCAGTTTAAAACCAGTACCCATTGATAGATCACCTGGTTTATCAAAACCTATTTATCATTTACCGCAGAAATGGGACTAACATTATATTAATGGCAATACCTTACAGCTTGATAGTCTTTAAGGTGTTGCCAGCGTATAATTCATCTGTTAAACCCGTTGGCGTCTGTTCTATTTCTGTCTCGATATTTAATCGATTAAATGGTGACATGAACTAAAAGAGAATAAATCAAAATTATTCTATATTGATGAAGTAATTCATCGTCATGAAAGTACGCTTATTTTTGTTAAAAGCGACGTTTTTGTGAACATGAGATGAAACCAGATAAGGAAATTGAGACATTGCTTTTTGAAAGTAAAGATAAAACGTAAGGATAAAAAGTATCGGTAACACTTTAAATACCTATTAATAACATTGCCATAAAAATAAAACGAACCCTAGTATCACTGACGAAAGAAATCCAGATACAGACTAAACAAATCAAATTATCAAACAATGGCGCCTTTATTTAATCCGCAATAAAAAAATAATAGACAAGTTCCGCTGATATCTCCAAATTCAAATTTTAAAATTCAAACCGCGCTTTCCCGCGCTATTTGACGCATGCGCGTAATCCACTAATCTTGCCCTGCGATCGAGGGTCGACGGCCGCTACGGAACAACTGACCGATGTCCGGTCACGGTCCCGTCTTGACATTGCATGTTCCTTTTATGAAAATGTCAGTTGGCGGTTTTTTTTTCTTTTAATCGATATTATTGGAATCGATTATAATGAATATTTAATTTATTTGGTGCATCGTAAAGAATCAATATAGGCGTAAAAGCGACAGTCATCGTCTTAAGGGCAAGTTTTTTTAACCGTCAAATCCGTAGCGGACCCCAATCGGGGTCTGAACATCAATGTCACCGTAAGCTCGGTTTAGACCCCAATTGGGGTCTGCGAATCAGTCATACACTTTCCTAATTATTTACGCTCATATTTATTTTCTTTCCAATCAAACCACATTTGTGAGTACTAAATAAAATAACTTAATAAATTTAAATTATTTTTACGCATTCAAACCTTTCATATTTAGCATCCCGTTAGAAATATATTTCTTTTAAAATCCAATCGTAATTACCGGGAATTCTGATCGAACTCGCCATGTTTGTTTACATTAGTTGTTTTTTTAAATTTGAAGACGCATAGACAAGATGGCGACGGTGATAGAAGTTTTGCATCGAATGATCCGATTCGTTAAAATAAAGAATCGATTTAATAATTTTATATTATAATATTACTAAATTGCACTTTTGTATAGGTACTTACCATAATCTGAAAATAAATTAGGAAAAGTAAAATGACTTAATTTATTTTGAAAAAAATGCTAGAAAATCAGTGGTAGAAAATACGTTGTAGCCGGAATAAAAAAAATCTTCGGTTTTTAGGGTTTCTGAAGACGGCAAATGAAGACTTATTTATTTCTTCGGGTGTTTTAGGATTCCTGTAGACCTGCCAAACTTAATGGCGATTCGTTACTTCCAACTTTTTAACTGAGCGGCAAAGCTATTTGACGAGAGCCGTAGTTAGGTGTAGTTATCGCAAAATTTTATGACGATTTCATTGTTTGAAAGGGCAAATAGTTCGCTGTTCATCGAAAGCTGGTCCAAGATGGAAAGATGGCCGCCGCCGACTTATTTTTAACCGACTTCCCAAAAAGCGGAGGTTCTCAATTCGACCGTTTTTTTTTGTATGTTTGTTACGCGATTACTCAGCCATTTATTTATCGATTTTAATGATTCTTTTTTTGTTTGATAGCGTATACTTCCAAGGTGGTCCCGTTATCATCAGGTCAGGATCTGATGATGGAACCTTGAGAAATCGAGGGCGACTTTCGAAAGTTGCAGAAATACATAGGTTGAAATCTTATCACTCAGGTGTTTGCCTGGTAGCACTATTCAACAGTGAAGGTTTTGAGCTGAACTGATGATGGAGACCAGTGAAGTTCGAGGGAACTCGACAACTGAATATTTAAACTTTCTCGTGTTTGTGCTTATATTATTCGTATTTACGAGGCCTCTGCAACAGTGAAGGAGATGGAGACGAGAGAAGTTCGGTTGTCGAGATCCCTCGACCTTCTCTGGTCTCCATCATCAGGTCAGCTCCAAACCTTTACTGTTTCATAGTGTTATCAGACATACATCTTAGTGTCAAGTTATAACCTTATCTATGCTTACAATTTTCGAGAGTTGCCCTCGATTTCTCAAGGTTTCCATCATCAGATCCTGGACCTAATAACAAATATGGGGAATATACCCTTTCGACCAAAAACAAACATCCAAATTGAGAACCACCTCCTTTTTGGGATTCGGTTAAAAATATTTGGTGACTATAAAATCAATCAATTATTATTATTGTTTCTCATCATCAAATAAGTACATTACTTTGGTTACAAATTGCATTACATTTCAGAACACCAGGCTTACCCTCATCATCATCATCATCATCATCAGCCTATCGCAGTCCACTGCTGGACATAGGCCTCTCCAAGTGCACGCCACTGAGATCGATTGAAGTAGGCTAAATACCTCTATGAGCAGGCTTACTCTCCGCCGAAACAAAAATCTTAGAATTGTTCAGAAATAATATAAGAATAAATTAAAATTCCGTAATAGGTAATAAAAATTCAATTAAAGTTAAAAATTATTACGAATGACGCAACACCAAAATAAATAATAAATATAAAAATTTAATGCTAAAAACTTTCATAAAACTTAAATATCTTTTTTCTTAACAACAAAAACAAATTGAACCTATAATTTAAAATTAATAAATAAAATTGAAATAAGTTGCTATTAAAAAAATATATATAAAATTGGTATTCGATTATTTATAATAAATATCCAATTTAGGTATCGAATGCACACCGATGATTGAAAAAAAAAATAAAACTCTATTCCAAACTCTACTTGTCTGTGACTTTGATCTTGTAAATATTGTTCATTTTTATTGTGTATTTTATGTGCTGATTTTTTAGTTATTGAACATAAATAAGTGCACGAAATGTATTGCAACGGATTGAAAATGTTATAAATATGACGTTTGTGTTGTGTTTGAGAAAGTGATGCGATGATTTATTGGTAAGTTTTCACCAAATTTGAAATGCCTAACTTTTCGATAGACTTAAAAACACCGTAATTATTATATTTTTCTGAATTAACTGACCCCATTTGACCTTTGCACGTTGTTGTCAAATAAGTGAGCTCTAAAGTTATAGGTAAAATACTTCTAATCAGGCATTACGGACTTAGAATTCATGTGTTGAAAGTTAGTACAAATTTTTGACTTCCATGTCGCGATTCAAAATATCCCGCCGAATCAACGGTATAGTCATATGTCAAAATCTTGTCGAGCAGAGGGGTTAATATGCTTTGATTAGGTCGACCTTAACTGTGTAATGGACTCTAAGGTAACTAATTAAATCATCTTCCAAGGATCGTAGCGTCATGAAAATTGGCAGCCGTATGTAGTTCTGATGGCAATACAATAATATGGTACTGTCAAACCCTCATATCAGTTTAGGAGAGAGCCCTAAGATACGAACTGGAACTTCATGATGGAAAATCTTATCATAGATGTGATTGGACTTGTTCGTTTAAACTTTGACCACGTTTTTGTACGTGCTTTTATAATAGCGTGTAATTCTAGTATTTTTTAAACTCACAGTTTCTTTTAAGAGTGATTTATTTGGTGTATCGTAAAAACTCCATATAAAAGCACAAAAACATTAATTGTCACAAAGACATATTTTTAACATGAATGACAGTTAACTAGTCAGCGCCAACAAATGATTATAAATAACAGCCACGCGATGTTCCAGTAACTTCAGATATCAATTGATTTATTATCATTATCAATGCGACTTACGCATAATAGTTAATATAATCAGTGTTTGTTCTGTTTATATGCACTTAATCATTGCATTGACCTGATTTGTGACAATTCTGTAAGAAGATTATTTACTTAAGAAAATCGGAAAGTCATTCGCAATAGTCAACAAAACTAGAATATGGTGCAACATACTTATTAGTAAGGTGAATTTATTGAATAGAATTGAAAGACCCTATTTAATCTGTGCGTCTAATCTAATCTGTAGATCCCTTTTTTCTGAAAATCTGGCTCAGATTTTAAGAAACAATAAACTTTTATTCTATTCTTAAGTAGAGCGACTTTTAAGGTATCATCATCATCATCATAATCAGCCTATCACAGTCCACTGCTGGACATAGGCCTCTCCAAGTGCACGCCACTGAGATCGATTTTCGGCTTCTCGCATCCAGCTCCTGCCAGCCGTCTTGCGCAAGTCATCACTCCACCGTGCCTGAGGACGTCCTACACTACGTTACTAATACTTTTAAGGTAACTATCTGCTAAATGACTATGTATAGGGCTCAGTTCGCAGTCAGCTTATTTGTAAAACTTCCAGCTACTATGTATAGACATATACCTACATCCACAAACGTACAAACAAGCAACTTACATGTAACCTGAACCTACATATTACTTATCACTCAACAAGTTTTGATTAATAACATTCGTCACGCATCACCGTTTACATGATGGAAACAACACCTACATATAATTTGGTGGACCAGCTAATGTGCCAGAAAAATTATAGGGTCTATCTCTAATTTAACTGTTAAGAAATGCCACCAAAATGCTCTTTTCCGTACTTTCTTATGGCCTAGTGGGTAAAGAACCAACCTCTCAAGTATGAGTGCGCGGGTTTGATTCCAGGTCAGGCAAGTACCAATGCAACTTTTCTAAGTTTGTACGTACTTTCTAAGTATATCTTAGACACCAATGGCTGATAAAAAGGTGAAGGAAAACCTGGACTGTAAAGTCTGAAATCACCAATCCGCATTGAGCAAGCGTGGTGATTAATGCTCAATCCTAGTGAGAGGAGGCCGCAGCCCAGTAGTGGGACGATAAAAGGCTGTAACTGTACTTTCTTATTATGTTAACAGAGATGATAGACCTACATCCAGTTAGTAAATTTTGCCCCTCTGTGGTCTTTTGAGGCCTCACGCATGCGCAGTAGATTTTTATTCTTACTTCGGAGCTTCTGATTTATTTGACAAGAACTGTAGTAGAGACAGAACGACCTTATAAAGGTCGGCGGAAGACGCTGGATGCAGGTCGCCTCCAACAGGTATCTGTGGAGATCTATGTTCAGCAGTGGACGTCCTATGGCTGAGATGATGATGATGCACTGTAGTAGCGAGTATACCATTTTCTACCCGAAATATACTACAAAGCATTCAAGTACCTATGTGATTTTATTAATTCCAGATTTGCAGCATATTGAAGGAATTGTGTAGTTGAGTGAGAAAAGATCCTCCTCATACTATGTTTTACATACTTCATTTTATCTTATGTTTTGTCCCCCCCACATCAGACACATAAAATGCTCAACACACATGATCTCTAGAACACGCCAGCTTCACACACTCTGATTCCAAGCAAAGCAAACTTAGAAAGTGTTACGCTCGACATCCCCTATATTCGTGATATAAAGTCATTAATACACTCATGTAAATATCGTTTATGTATTGACAGGGCGTTATTTATTAAGTACGAGTTTTCGCGCGATCGAAAGCGACAGGCCGACGACTTTGTAATTATGAATATTTATATTTTTATGAAATAAGAAGATAACGAATCTTGTTATGTAATTAAGTTTTATTGCTTTTTTTAATCAAAGTTAGTGTATGTAGTTTGAATTAACTTCATTTAGATCACGGGTTATACACAGATTACTAATCGTTGTGCAATTCAATAATGAGTGTTTATTTATCTGAAGAGTACCACTACATAAGCTAGTGTTTACTTACAGTTCCCAGCTTTAGTTACTGAAGTAATTTTATTTACTGAATATTACAAAGCTGACCAGTTTGTTTGATTGTGCTAATCTCAGGAAATACAGTACCGATTCCTAAATTGTCAGGTAGCCCATTTATCGAGAGACCCTATACGCTACTTTTTAGTTTCCCTAGGATCCTGTAGCAAAAGCAAGTAACAAGATAAACATGGATCTTTGTTTTAATTAGCACATCCGTAACAAAAGTGATTTCGCACGCCAATATAAAATATCACCTGCCAGTCGCAATTCAAATAACATCGCTCCAAGTGCTCGAAAACTTGATAGTTATCGACGGAGTAATAAAATAATAATCACAGGATACAGTAATACGGAAGCGAAGTATAAAACAATCGTACATTAAAATCCCTCGTGGAATTACAACAGGATTGTCGCTGTCGAGTAAAACGTAATTAGGAAAAGAGCCGGAGTACAACCGGCGAAGAAAGTGGTCCACTAGATTTGACAAAAGTTTCTGTAAGGTCTAATAAGTCTAGGATCGTTTCTAAAATGGCCTTGTTTCATGATGCTCATATTAGGATATGAGGAACTACTAGATCGGATTGATAATCATTATTTCAGTTGTATATTTCTTTGGCCCAATTATTAAGAAGTTAATAAGAAGACCCAATTATAGAGGCTTGATATTTTACCTGGGAGCGAGGAAAAGTTCTTATGCGGGAGTGACAATCGCTAGTATTGGGATACGAGTAGGTACAGCCTAGTGATCTACCATACCTCTTACTTGAAGATCTGTCCGACGCGACGGATCTGTACATACATCTTATTCACGTAAAAACCCATTTTTGTGTAGCGCTAATCATTAAGCTTTTATAACCTTAGCAATAACCTTTACAAAGTCTTTCGTCAATAAACCATTATCAATGGCTACTCAAATATTACATAAAGCTTCTTCTAATAAAAGATTCAATTCATGTGCTTTTCTTTGACGGCGTGAGTCATAGCTGGTATTTATTTACCACTCCATGGAAGAACACTCTATTACTCTACGTCTATACAAAGTCTTTCAGTCAGCGACCTTTATGTTAGGATATCTCACGTCATAGGGTTTGACGTCATCAAAGGAGTCTAGGGGACTAGCCGTTGTTACAGAATTGACGTGTATCATTTGCGTTATGAGATGAAATCTAGATTCATATTTATTATTTCATATTCATGATACTTGTCAGTTTTTGTGAGATAAGTAGGTAATTATGTTTATAATTTATCAGACGTCTCTCTAAAATTAGGTTTTGTTTTACAATGTTATCATTGCGGCAACGGTATCGAACGCAATTTTGGTCCAAAAACGAGCACGTTCAAAATTATCGTTAATCTTTAAAACGTAGGCTATAAAGCGTACTATTTTAATGGAGGAAAATAAATAAGAAAATAACAGGACTTCCCGATACAGATAAAAATATAAAACCAATACGTGTCGCCCTTATTCTATAAAAATAAATCAACTATCTTTCATAGTCATCAATGGTTGTATGTATGAACGCTACAGTAGTTTTTATTTTAAAGAGGGACGCGACGAACGTCAATTAGTGCATCAAATTAAAATCTACATAATTATAATATTTTTCTAGAAAGCCTACGCTGTCCCACTGCTGGGCAAAGGCCTCCCCATACTTCTCCATCCCTCCCTGTTAGAAGCATACTATGACAAATCGACGAGGAAAATTTCCAGATCTTCTTGCCAGCGCATCCTTGATCTTCCTCTAAGTCGCCTTCCATCCTCAGTGACCCCGAAGTTTCATCTAGCAGTAATTAACAAAATCAAATCATGTTTGAACATTATTGTCCATCTGATTGAACGACAATTTTTAAGACACCCAGTTTTTCTCCCAAGACGTGCGTGGCAAAACCATGTATCAGTAGCTCAATTATTCTGATATGAAACTGCAATGATATTCATAAGCAAATGTATGCAAGTTTTTCTCCCGAGGTGAACAAAAAGAAAGTGCGTCTGTGGTCACGCTTCAGTGTTTCTACGTGATATATACCTACGTAATGCGATTTTCTATGTAGCTTCTGTTATTGTGGAATGGCTGACATGATTCTGTTATTGGTACTTTCTTTGGTTGGCGGTTTTGTTGGTTCAATGAAAAGCGTGTTGGGAAAATGTTATGTTATAAGTAAGAATACAGTGTAGTTTGAAACTGATTGTGGTAAAATTTGTTTGACATTTATCTGGCTATGTAGCGTCTTGCTGAAACTTGAATAGAGAAAAAAATATTTCAATATTTAATTATTCATTTGATTAGAGCGTGCTATTATTTTGTAGTCTGAATATACTATTTAAATCACGCAAGGATCGCTATCGCTGTAACAAACCAGACTAATAAGATCAACCCTCAGATCGAGGAATGAAACGGCTGCAGCTCCTCAGACTTAAGACACCATTCGTTAAAAATACTTAAGTAGATAATTTAATTTAAAAACAAGCTCATTTAGCTCGCAATAGCATCTGAGGACCCCACAATGATGACCGGTCTTTCGGCATACCTGTCATCGTCCAATCAGACCACTTTATGCGTCCATCACCGTATCCGGTTAAACACACAAACTCGTATTAAATGCAGTAAAAGTAAGCGTGTAAAAATAATACAAAATATACACGGCGTGTTACTCGAGCGTGTCCAACCAGCGTATTACAAAAAGCGAAAAAAGCGAAATTATTTTTTATTTCATCATAATAAAGTTCCACGTCTTATTATTAGGTACGTTTATTATTTATCTCATTATGACATCCTGGCTTGTTTAATATGAACCAAGTTAATTATATAGGGTTCTACTTTCTAATTAAAGATCACGCTTCTCAAAATAGGGAGAGCGACAAAAGCGGTGTTTAAATAACAATGAGAAGAATACAATGTTTTAAAACGGAATCAGACAAGAATAGACGCGTTGAGAAAATTCTCATGATAAGCAAATGTTTTCTTATAATTAATATCACCACCTATCTTATCAACGTGCTTACGTTTATTGCAGGATCTTTGACGTCCTTGCAAACATAAGACTCGATGACTGATAAGCGAAATTGCAGGCAGTATGACATGATGATGCAGTCTTTAAGAACATCTGTAAATCTGAAAGCGAAGTCATTTTTAGAAATCTGCTATCGTATGGTGCATAAAAAGATGACCAAGATATATTCATGTAAAATCGATTTACATATCCCTAGCACAAAAGCCGTGGAGTCAAGCTGGCGTGTATGTGTTCCAATTCGTTAGGACAAATCTGATATAGCAATGTTTCCTATCATCAGTCCCGTTGGTCCCAGTGGTCGCAATCACGACTACTGCGTAGGGAGTCTTGGGTTTTATATAAACTTTCACAAAGCAGCCCGAAGTCTGGAAGGTTGCGGTATTACACTCTCGTGCCTGGGAGAACGCGAAAAGCCGTCTCAGAACGTCACCAGTAGAAAATCGTTATTACAATACCTCGTCAGAGGCCGCCAGGTGGATTTGTGAAAACTCAGAGACTATTGTTAGGCGATTAAACCCGCAGCTCACTAGATAATAAGCCTTTAAATTAGAATATTACAATCTAGATACATATACCGTATAGGTTCAAAAGCCTGATTGAATCAACCTCGCTCTATTTAACGTTCAGGCTCTCTTTGCCGGTTCACCGGCCTCGTACCATTCACGTACTTTCTCCGTTAATGATTTTAATAAGGTATTGTGTTTATACTTCTATCAAATCTCTCCATGGCTTTAAGGTTGGCTGTAAGAGAACCCAATTCTGGGTTAAGCTCGCCATTGTACATAAACTGTCTTTATTATTTTTTAATATGTATTGTTAAGTGTGCAATAAAGAATAAGAATACTTTCCGAAGAAACTGTTTGTGGTTCATTTTGTTTCGTTTTGTTGCGATTTCGCATTGCATATTGTAGATCCATCTACTTAGAGGTACATACCAACATCAGTCTCGAATATTCTAGGGTTACTTCTCAAACCAGAAGTAGGTAGTGTTTCTTATAAATTGTTGTACAACAATCATCAATCGTAAATCTGGTTGGTTTCTTAGAATGCTTCATAGTATCCCAAAGACATTTCACTCGTACTATGTCGAAAGGCCTGTCACACCTTGTCACCTTCTTGCTTATTACATCAAAGTAATAAGCTAAACAAATAGCATGACATTAGAATTCAATTTTACGATCCATTTCATAATATCCAATATTCCTTAGCTCTAAGTTGGACCAAAGCAACCAATAGGCTTTGTAATAGGTATCAAATCCTCACTGCTAAGATTGGCAAAAGTGTTGTAATCGCTATTGCCTGTTTAATATAAAAGTAATAAAACATCCAAGTGTTTCTTGTAAATAATGATGTTATTAAAGACTCCAAAACTACATTAAATCCGCATTACATAAGTCCTGAACAGTCAGCTTGGTACCAGGCCAGCATAGATAAAAGCTGGCTAGATACTAGATAAGTGCAGTCCGCCCTACATTGGCTGGAGACGACCAGTCGAGACATACGGCGCCCGTGACGTCACATAATAAATAAATACTGAAGGCTGAGGACAGCCTTGAATTGAATGGCGAATAATTGATGAAGTTCCCAAGTTTGTGGGTGTTGGAGATTATTTCTCCTATGTCACGTAAGATCACGTTATAGTCTCAGGGCCAATGTCACCTACTCAGTTACATGAGGGGTTAGGGGGAAACTCGCCTCTGGGCCGCGGCCCAGATTACACGGTATAATAACAGTCGGGAAAACTGGTCCGAATGTGCGGGCCAGATTACTATGTGAAAAAAGTGACGGAGGTAAGTCGACCCATTGGGACTTAATTTCATAAAATCCGATAGTTGTGAAATTTTTCACAGCTCAAAATCGTCAGGAGGCAAAAAGACTTAGATCTTTTTCATAATTTTCATCATAAATATAATACTTTGTCTAGATACTGGACTCCTAGTACGTAATATAAACTTCGTTAAATAATGGAGCTTCTATAGCTACTTAATTAATAATCTCAATTTATAAGTAAAACGTAAATATAGAAACATTGTTTCTTTTTATCAAAATTTTGTTCGAGTGTTACAAGAAAAAAACAAACCCCCTTTCGGCAACAAGAGTATTTTTGTAACACTCATTTATGTTGACATTGGATATATTGACATCAATATTTTCGATAAAATTATGAAAAAGATCTTTATTTTTTTAGCTCCTGACGATTTTGCGATTATTAAATATATAGGTATAGGAACTAAATATGCAACAAAAACTTTAATGGGTTTTTTTAACATGCTGTAAGTAAATAAAAATAAATATTATATCCTACTTATACACATATTCTACATATGTAAATATCCCACCTAATCTATATTAAAAAAAAGGAAAAATAAAAACTATGTATCAAATATCTATAGGAACTTCATTATTTAACGAAGTTTATATTACGTACTAGGAGTCCAGTATCTAGACAAAGTATTATATTTATGATGAAAATTATGAAAAAGATCTAAGTCTTTTTGCCTCCTGACGATTTTGAGCTGTGAAAAATTTCACAACTATCGGATTTTATGAAATTAAGTCCCAATGGGTCGACTTACCTCCGTCACTTTTTCCACATAGTAATCTGGCCCGCACATTCGGACCAGTTTTCCCGACTGTTATTATACCGTGTAATCTGGGCCGCGGCCCAGAGGCGAGTTTCCCCCTAACCCGTTACAACAACGAAACGAATTTATGATCGAAGGAAAAACAAAACATCTGAATTAAAACCTCTTCTTTTTTGGGAAGTCGGTAGATGAAGTCGTTATATTTTTATAACGACTTGTTCAAGAGATTATCTGCAAATAATTTTCGTAAGCTTCAAGGATGTTAATGTAAATAACTTGCCATAGATTGTTGCTATTTCCAAGACTTTGCATTACCCCGTCCATTCGCTCGTATTGCACGTGGCAATTGAAAAGTGTCCACTTAATGGGGTAGACACTGTCCCATCAACAAACGAGCATGCAACTGTACGTTGATAACATCACTTCTAAGAAAATCTAATTTCTCGCCGTCTCGTACAAAACTAGAAGCTCAGCTCAAGTGTAGAAAGATTGCAGATTGAGATATCTGTAGGCAAGCAGATATTTACTAAACAGGTTGTAATAAACGCCTAGACTATACACAGATCGTGTTTTATTTCAATCTGCAAAAGGATCTGAAAATCAAAAGCATCCTTTATTTGAAAGTCCCAATTAATACTGTAGACACAATCTCTAAGATTGATTGAAGATGTCATTGAACATCCTTGGCAGTCGTTACGGGTAGTCAGTAAGTCTGACACCAGTCTAACCAAGGGGTATTGGGTTGCCTGGGTAACTGGGTTGAGGAGGTCAGATAGGCAGTCGCTTCTTGTAAAGCACTGGTACTCAGCTACATCCGGTTAGACTGGAAGCCGACCCCAACATAATTGGGAAAGAGGCTCGGAGGATGAGGATGATGACACAATCTCTAAGATGACTGGAAAACATCCTTGTAACTTAAAAGGCCATTTATAAAGCAATTTATTGAAATAAAATACTTTGAGTTTTGTATGCGAAATGTTCGCAATTACTCCGACAGACAGACAGTATCGTAAACTGATCTTGCTCGTAAAACAGTAATGACGGAAACAGAATTAAGGTTTACTTTGATGTACTTATTGATTCCAAGTTCGTTGAGGATATTGACTTCAAATATGATGGTATATTTGCCTTAATGAAGTTGAACATGTAAATGTGAACAAATGATTTTGAGTGTGAGTATAACCGTGTAGGAACTCTGTGGCAATTAATGGCTGCTATGCTTCGAGAAAATACCATAAGGACACGAGACAGTGAAATAGAGAATGGAAAGAAGAATTAATCCATAAATAAAAGCCCTAATATAAACCTTAAAACGAATCTGGACTAAGATGTGATGATAATCATGAGACGCCTTCAAAATGATAGACAACGTTTTGCATTTAAATCAATATTTATTAAGCTATTATGCGGTTGGCATCATAGTCATGTCATTGAACTTATAAATGTCTACCTCTAATATCAATTTACCAAAACTGAAGAAGCCACGTCAGAGACGAGCGTGCAAGCTAAATCAATAAGTCTGAATTTGTGTCATAACTAAGCAGATTAGAATTTGGAACTAGGTAATTAATATCTTCAATATTAGAACTAGTTTTCTGTGCTAATATTATTAAGTTGAAGTTTGTTTGATTGAACATGTTAGGTAGATGATCGAGAAAAGGCATAAGCTACATTTTATCCGGGTTCGCTAAGGGGTAAGGGCACTGACGGAAGTCATATAATTTAAATTAAAGAATTGCCCTGAAACATGAAACAACCCAAAAAACTAGATTTTAACAAAAATTTTAACATTTTCCATTAGTAAAAGGTGAGTAAAACATGCAGGGTACATGTTAAACGCACATTCTGAAGCTCATTATGTAAATAGGTTAACTGGGTATTATCATTTAAACTATTTTCAGATACTTTTGTACTACAACCTTGGTGAAAAATATCTTTTGGTTATCAACAAATGTTGGTAAGTATTCGTCGGACAACCAACATTATCGATAACGACTTCCATGTTTAGATCGATAGTAGAGTTTCTTCAGGTAAGTAATTTTCAGAACCATATGCTTTGGAGTATTTTTTTATTCCACCAGAAGCATACATAAGTCCCACGCTCTGCCTATAAACATGTCAGTTAACCAATCTTGCCGCTATATAAGTTCAGATTGGAACTTGGAGAAAACTCAAAATAAGTACCTAGTTCCCCTAATCCATATTTAATGCACAAACAGTATGCTACCAGGTTTATATCAATATGTAAGTACTTGAAAAAGGCCTGTCCCCTATTGGGCACTGTTCCAATTCAGGGCTGTAAGTTAGCGTGTTTTCAACAGGAAACATACAAGTTTTCCGCATTAATACAAACAATAATGATAGTTCCATATGTTGTGCAAACAAAGATCATAAAAGATAACAAAGGAAAAGTTTATGATTCATGCGTGATGAGTAATTTTATCAGTACTTTAATATAATAGAAATAATTAAGTAAAAGGTAATTAAGTAAAACATATTGTATGACGTGTCAGAGAAGTAGTCACAATTTTTTTACTATTTCCTCTTAGCCGCAAATTGGTTTCATGAAGCAGCATTAAAAAATGCATTAATTACTCACTTTGTTCTTCATTCACACATTAGTCTAACAGAAAATTGTTTTTAGTGGCGACAGGTAACGTAAAATTGAGCTCGCTCGTTGACATATTAGCCAATCGGGAAGAGAAAGGCTCAATCGAATGTCCCCAAGATCATTTTATGGGTTTTGTGATGCCGTAAGCACTTTACAAATACCTTCCCAAAAAGTCACAAGAAACTTTTTTATTGTTGTAGGTACAACAGCAAGAATATGACCTCACTAAATCCTGATTCAAACAAAGCTAACAATACTATAAAATTCCAGACCACATTACCCGCAGAACTGGTGCACTGCAGGCGAAATCGGGAGCGAGCATTGTATCGCACGGGCCTTGAACCTGTGACCGCTAGAATGTTTACCTCACTGACTCATGACTCCTACGCATGCTAAGATTTTCAAACGTACATGATGCATAGAAAATCAGGTTGTTGATAGACGAGTTAGGTAGGAGATTTTTTGCAGTCTGCAGACGAAAGTATCGGATGAATAAAATTTGGAGGATCATCAATATCAGGTATTATAGTTGGTGCTGATATTTATCGATTTAGACTTGTTCTATGCAAACACTTTCTCTATTGATAAAGGTTCTAAGAGAATACAATCCTTATATCCACTAAGCTAAAATTTTCGGAAAGCAACTCATTAAGTAGTGAAAAGGTAACTCAATAAAATATCTCACACATAAACAAATGTTCTTTTCAAAACATCTGCCGAATTAATTCACAGATGTTTGCCCACCGGTGCAAATTAATAGGCAATAAAGAAATAAACACTTTTAGTTATTAAGTGGATTATTTCAACGTTATGTTTTCTAGGAAACCCGGAATCCAGGTTTTCTTTGAGATATTATTCCCCATTTTATTAGCTGTACGCAAGGATGCCCAAGACTGGGGCAGCAGACTTGAAGATCATGTTCAGCAGTTTTTCATGACTCCTTTTAGGCATTACCCTACATTTTCCCACTAATAGCCTTTGACAGAAACCTCGCTACAATCCTTGTAAGTATTACAAGCAAACTTACACTGAACATATTAAACCCAAGCATATCCTATTACAAAATTTTCGAAGCTTAAACTGAAACCACAAAAGCTACCGCGATCGCTAGCGCAGGCATATTGATTTTAACTACAGATAGTCTGCTTAGTGACTGGGACAACACGCCTTAGTATTTATTGATTCGAAGCCAAAAATACGGGGCTGGCTTCACTGAAACATCTGGATTAAAAGGTTATGTCTGCATAGACTAAGTTATAGGAGTATAAGTTAGGGAATCCTCGTCAACTGTGCAAAAAGTGGCATCCCTTTTGTAACTAGTCTGAAATGTAAAATGCTGACAAAGTGAGGAGCAATCTCGAATGTTCCAGACACCAAAGAGTAAAACGAAAGAATTGGTTGGTAAACCTTTGTACTCTAACTATCTATCCCTTTCGGTAATTGAAAAAAGGGGAGCCGAAGTCTGAAAGAAAGCTTAAGCGTTGCCAAAAATACGTTTGATGTATCTGAAAACTAAATCGCTTAGCAAGAAGTATTGTAAAAACATTTTCATATTTATTATGGAACACACCGTCTCGTTATGTAAACATCCAGACATGTAGATGGAACTGTATGTATTTGAATTTCAAACTTACATATATTCATGTGGCTATTGAATTGCTAAATTTATTTTATGCATACTTCGTCGCGACAGCTAATGTAGTGTCCAAAACTCTGTTTCATGGTAAACAATTTTTGTTTTCGATGCAAAAAGTTCTGGAATCTGTAATGTTAGAGACTCCGTCTTTTTGTTCCTTACTTAGAGAGGCCAAAGTTTAATGACTACCACCTATTTTTCTAAGCTTAGTTTATTTAATAAATTAGTCAGCACTCCCACATAATCCGAGGGAGACAACGCGCAATGGCTGTATATCGTACTTTGAGAGTAATAAGACGACTCCCGATGTTTCTATTATTAACCATATCAAGGAACACTACTTTTCTCTTAAAGAAAGAAAGTGTCCACGGTCACATTCGTAAATTACATTCGTTCACAAAACTCAATTCTACTGCCACTAAAATCGATTTCAGCAACCGACTACAAGTTTAATGTAACTTTAACTACCAGTTTATTTGACCTCTACTCAAAGGGTAAGTTAAGGTCTACGTCCCCCATTTCTCCTTTCAGTTCAAATAACAAGCTATTCAGCTTCAGTCTCCGTGAAATAAAAGAAAACATCTGCACTGGATGTTTTCATTTATTGAGCTCTGAATAGGGTTGTGTTTTATGGTCCATCTTTTTCACACTTTGTGACACTTTCTGACTATATTTTTGCAATTAAAAAAATACTTTCAAATACACCAATGGTTTTACGTTCATTTAAGAAACAAGAGATAGAAAACACACGACACCACTTTTTAGCCTCCTCGTGTCTGTATCCCAAAATTGCCGCCTATGGGACTCGAAACGGGAGGGTAATATTTCAATCCCTACTTAATCAAGTGCAATTTATATTTTTTTAAATAAGCCAACCCTAGTGACAGATGCAACCAAGACGGCAGTACAATGGGTTTACAGGAAATTCCCAGCACATGAGTCAGGTGCAAACACCTGAACAAAGGCAGCTGAGTTTACATATTTATTTAACACTACAGTCTTAAGATGATGAATAGCGCAAACTTGTGAGGAAAGTAATGAAAGATCATTTGAAGGCGTTTGCTTTCTTGCTAAGTAAGGAGCGGATGAAGATTGTGTGGGAACAAAAGATCTTTAATTATTTTAAATGAAGGTAAAACGGATGTAAAGCTTAAATAACTCTAAAGACGAACGATCTTACGAACACCATATACAGAAATACATGATGTTAAAAGCAGATGTTATCGAATCGGTATCTTCAAGGCGTGAAACCCTTCCAAAGATTTACTAAGTGGTAAGTATCAGATTCGTAACACAAGACCTACTTACAAAGATAAAGACGTTAGAATAAGAATAATATGAGTCAACTAAGAAATAGAAAGTTCTAGAGCATCTATTAAACAAAGGGCTTCATGACTAGCTCAGTTTTGCTAAGCTTCAGTACTTACGCACGGTATCGATTCAATTGCTTTTCAAGAGGTTTTGCGTCATTGCAATAAGAATCAATTTACTTCATCGTCTTCAAGTGGCTTACATAAAAAAATATTATTTACATACTTCATTCGTTCTACAGTAACCTTTGAGCTTTGAGGCTTTACGAGTGAAGCTTCTTAAGTCGAATCACGTGCAAAAATCTACATACGCTCAGATTTCAATGAAGATTTTCTCCTTAGTAGGTATTCATTGAAATTACTTGCATTCAGTGTAAAAATCATGTAGTGAAACACATGCAAAGAATTTCGTATGTCTGAAATAGGGCTTCTAAATTGAAGACTCCCTTAAGAAACCGTAGTCTAAGCTACCATTTAAAGATTTTCACCTAGAACTGTATTACGTTAACATAACAAAACCACTGAAAGAAGAAAACAGCATGTATTATCGTGCCTGCCCTACATAAAAACAATGCCCAAAAACAGAAGAAAAGTACAAATGTATGTACATGCAAATTGAAAGCCAAGTTAAAGTATTCCATCTGCATAGGCCGGTAGAATGTTAAGGAGTTCATTGTCCTCCAAAATTGGTACCATTAGTGGCATCCTCTTTATGCTGGTTGTAAAACCTGCGTAAATAAGAGACATATCACCGTTGTTTTACGGAGTTCGGTTAATTTATTGGTCGGCTGAAGTTGTGGGTGGTGCGAGTCGCGTCAATGCGAACGGTACTCGTCATGTTGCGCTGAATTTTTCATTTGGATGTTACGAGCTTTTTGTGGGTGAGGATGAAGGCTTTTTCTTCGGCATAGAACTACAAATTGCAATATCCTCTCAGTCCCTCTGCAAAAGCTGTTCGAACTAGCGCATTTTTAACATTTTGAGAACTTCATTTCACATTTTTGTTTTTTTTTGGGTATCCTCAAAAAGTCCGAAGTTTATTCTACCTGCCATTACCTTTCCTTAATCCTCTCATAACAATTCACCAAAACATAAAAAGACCCTTGAACACGTTTACGATCACACAAAAACATAAACAACTGATATCATAACACTCATCCATCGACAAAGAAAACAGAGATAACCCGCGCACTACATCAAAGGAGGTTGTAATCTATTATAACCAGTGGTCGGAATAGGTAGAGCTATTTTGGCTACTTGCGACATGAGGACATAACATGGATATGCCAAATATTTCCCGGAATCCCGGGAATTCTTGGAATTAAAAAAACATTGTTCAAGTAGTTTTTATAGGAATAAGTAGAAGTATTTTTGTTATTTGCTACATGCGGACATAACATAGATAAGCCAAATATTTCCAAAAATTCCGGGAATTATCGAAATTAAAAAAAAAACAACTAAGTACTTTCTTTTGTCAGTGCTTAATTAGAACATTATATTTAAATGGATAATCCACTTTTATTAGTTTACTATAGTAAATAGGAGACATGGAATATAAATAAAATGCGATGATCGAGTTAGATATATTATTTAATTTTCAAAACAGTTGACATTACTGGTTGGTCTGTCTACAACGATATATAAATATACTTAACTAAAGTAGTAAGTAGCAAATAAATTACAAAAATATGCATAAAGAACTTTGTACTATATCATTCGTAAAAATGTAATTATGACATTTAACGCCGTCGTATTGAAAACATTGATAGAGAGTAGGTATTTTCACGACTCGCAGTGACGTGAAGCCGTTTCCTTATGTTAATCTTTAACGATTAGTAACAAAACTTTACGATACACTTTCTATTCCTAGAAGCTCTTGACATGCTCGTAAATGAAAGACTTCACGCTACTGCGCGTGATGAAAATAATTAACTATTTTTTTATTAATTTAATCTTTTTATTAAATTATTCTAAACCGGTAGACGATGATGTTTCATCGTCTACCAATTCTTCGCTGAAAAACCCATCACCATCTACGGAATTGAAATAAATGACCATCAGTTTTTCTATATTATCCATTTTTAATGTATTTCTTTTTACATCCATAATCCATTTATATATGGAAAATGAACGTTCGACATCTGTTGAGGTCATTGGAGCAAATTTGCATTTCAATAAAATTTGGTCATCTGTTTCATTTCTTACAATTTTTTCACTCCATTCTCGTAATATATCTATATCCGGATTTCTTTCTATAACTTTTTCAATTTTATTTTTAATATTTTCTGATGCACACTCATTTATACAAGTTCTGACTGTATCTAATATTAAAAATGAATCACTTAGCGTCAAGTGGTGCTTTTGTAATTCTTTTAAAGCAAACGGTATAACTGAAAAATATTCATCTATATATTGTAACTCGTTTTGTATGTTTTCTTTTTGTAATATGTTTTTCGCGTTTCGGATAGCTATTGCATCAGAGCTGCATAAATGAGACAAAACATCTTTTATTGCATCAAAATGTTTTGCGTAGTATGATGCTGCCTCCAACCAAGTACCCCACCTTGTAATAATTGGTTGTGGAGGTAGTGGTAAGTCAGGGTATTTTCTTTTAAAAATGCGAACACGGCTTGGCGCTTTTAGAAATATTTTTTTTACATTTGATATCAAAATATCCACATCATTATATTCCATTCGAATTTGCTCAGAAACACGATGAAGTGCGTGAGCAAAACATGTTACATGTTTTAATTGTGGTAAATAGCATTTCAATTTTGCCCTGCAGATATCATATATGCTACACTATCAGTACATAGTATTAAAATATTATCAACTTTTTCTTCAAACGAGTTTTGCCATAGATTTTCAAGACACTGTATTACAAAGTTGGCAATGGTTTGTCCATTAACCACCTCTAACATCTTGCAGGCAATTAAATATGGCCGATTTGAGATATTCTCATGCAATGGTTTTATCAAAAAATGTACAATATTTCTACCTAAAAAATCTGTTGTCTCGTCTAATGATATCCACAATTTTTCAGTTTGATTTTTTTCATAAATTGTTTTGATTTTGTTAGTAAAAACTTTATCTAAATATACTTTTCGTAACAGCGACTCATCGGGTACTTTACGACTAGTACAAGTACAACAACAAACAGTACAGATATATTTCTGAAAAAACTCCTTGAATGCTGGATTTTTCATCTGCGACCAGGGAATATTGCACAGAACCAGAAACTTGATCAGGTCGGAATAAAATTCCTCCGGAGGCCGTTTAAACGTTCCCTTGTGCACGGCTCCTTCGACATGTCTATTGATGTTACATTTTTCGCCGTTATATGGCTCTCGCACTTCGAGCAATATATTGAACGACTAGCGTGGTCGTATAACAGCTCTGGATATTCGGATATCCACTTTTGTACTGTTTCTTCCTTGATATTTGGCATTTTTGGCTTTTCTTGTTTATCGCCCTAAAACAATAGTAAACAGTTAAAATCTTTCCAATAAATAGTCGAAATAAAACGGTGTGAAAATTCACGAAAAATTGTTCCACACACAGTTGCACAATTGCACAGTAAGTATGAGATACATAATTCAAATGCATTTTGTTAGCCGATTAAGACAATCAGATAGAACACTGTCAAGCTCATGTCCGAAAATATTTAGGTAAGAGCAGTCAATAGCCAATGAAAATGGTTATTGTGGGAAAACGCGGTACTTGAAGGGGTGTGCGAGGGGGAGGACTTAGTCCACCTTGTATTGTAATTGACTTAGCTTTTAACACAAGATTATATTAGAAAAAAGCGGTCAGGTGCGTGTCGGATCACCTACAAGGTGTAGGGTAGCGGAAGAGCACAATTTACGTAAACAAGTTCCCTGCTACTCAGGTCACTAACGAAAAATTCCACTTCAAACTTTTGTATATCAAAATTGGCTGTGACAAACAGACGGACAAGGCAAAACTATAAAGCTTCCTTTGGAACTTCGGAAGCCTGAAAAAATATGTATTTAGCAGAGGACAATTACTTTACTTTTCACTAAATGTCCTTTGTAGATATTATAAAAATAAAAAACACTTACCCAAATGTGGTAGGTAAATCAAATAAACAGTTTCAAATGTATCCAGTCCGCAAAAAACAAATCAAAATTCGTAAATCCAAGCCAAAGTATTCGTGTTAGTAAGATTCCAGAAACCAGTTAACAAGCCAACGTCAAATAAAATAAGGAACACAATAAATCACACGTGCGCACTCTACAAGCCGAAACAAAAGAGTGAGTGAAGCCCGCTGTACCTGTATTTGTATAAGTGAGACAGCTAATACTTTAGACGTTTTAAGATAGAAAGAGACAAAAAATAAGCGACGAAAACAGCGCTTACGACGGGTTGGCAACATGGAGCATAAACATATAATAATAAAAGAGAGATAAATTGGTTTGTTCTTGATGTATCGATAACTTAGTGTAGCAGGAGCTGGTCAGGAAAACTCGTAGACTGATTTGACAATTGTGTATTACATTAATTACAATAAATACGAAATAACAAAATGCGGCGTCACCGCCGTGGTAAAATGAAGCGCCGTCTCGCTCGCAGCGGCGCAGGCGAGCGCTCGTGCCCGCCGATCCCGCGCCCCTCCCGCTGCCCGCGTAAACCCGGCGCTAGCACTCCCCTCGCGCTCCCCCTCAGCCGTCGCGTACCTCCAGCCGGTGGCAGCGATATTATCTTTTTCTATTCTGTATTGTGTAGGCATTTAATATTTCCTTGTGCAGTAAAGTATATTTAGTATCGTTTCTAACAGTTTTACTTAATTAATTCATATTTCACGAAGCTACCTCTAACAACGTTCCAGGATCCCTGTGTGTGTTTATAAGTAAGTATATACTGTTTGGGTGCTCACCTACTACCTGCTCATAACTGCCCACTTACCCATATTAACTCACTTAAATCAATCGACAATTTCAAAATCCCGGGATTTCAGAGGCATGTCCATGTTAATATCAATGTTTGCGGTCATTCACCCCAAATAGCTCTACCTATTCCGACCACTGATTATAACCTACTTAATTATTTATGGTCGCCCTTAGATGTACTCTGTGGATAGCGCCGAGACGCCATGATTGATCTATCCGACCAGTAATTGATAAAATTAATTCATTACTTGGTATTTATTCTAATGCCATCTTAATCTAGAATTAACTCGAAGTTTGTATTCATATTGACCTGTCTGTCAAACAAAGATTAGTCTTTCGACTAGTCATTTTGTTCTTCATGGTTGGATATCAACCATCAGAAGCATTTGATTCCTTTACTACTTAAGTGAACAGCTTTAAAGCGCTTTTACTGTATCATAAAGTTAAATCTGGACCTACTTTAAGCAATCGATGCTCGATACCCGATTATGGCAATAAGGTTGGTACCTTCTTGGTTAATAATGACATTTGAAGTTTGGATCAATCGATTCAGCTTATAAACGATCACTTTTATCTCAATGATACCGATGTAATCGGCAGTAAGAATCGAAATGTTAAACCGATTGTACTTCGTTAAAACGTCGAAATTGATTAATTTAAGTTACCAAGTTAACCGTTAACCGGTAGTTTGTCTCCTGAATACGTTATCTTAATATCGCTGATGTTAATCAGAGATTTATTGCTCCAAAGAAACGGGCGATTGAAATCTGCATGAATGGCGGACTTTAAAAAGTATTCAGGTGGACATGATTGATTGCTACTAGATATACTTACTTAAGTGGAGTCAATTGATTGAAACACTATGTATATTGAGATCGTGTTATCCTCATTAAACTATTAAAAAAGGAGTCATATTTTATTTATTATGGTGGTACTGGTTCTGCACTCACTCATCACGCATGCCAACCGCGATATGTGTGGGCAATTTCCCCCAGCTTTGAGAAGGTCTTTACCCAGCCGTGGACTTTTTCCGGCTTCAACGACCACTGGTCTTCTCTTTCCTGCTATGTATCCCACATGGTAGTGGTTTCAGATTTCCAAATTTTTCTTCTCCACTTCGCTCTATCTGTGAAATTACTGTCAGACGACCGGACTTCTAAATTATGATTAATATGAAACCCTATTTGCAAAGGTACTAACCCACATTTACACTGGCGTGCAAACATATTTGCCGTCTCACGGTCGCTAGGGAAAACGGTGGCGCTCTAGGCTTCTCTGTGTGATTAATTTGTGCTGCATTGCATATGCCTTCAGTGTAATGTTAATTATTTGACCTGGTTAGGTTTATCCGGTCCTTTCTTTATCGTTATAATTTTTATGAGTCCATATTTTCTATTTCTTGTAAGGATTCAGAAGTATCCCTAAAATTAATGTTTAAATGTGATTAGTATGTCAACCTGTTTGTTTCTTAACAGTTCATAAGATCTGTAAGGAAAATCTAGTATTTTTATAGGGCATGATAGAGGGGTTAGTAATAATTCTCAGTTGAATGCTGTACATTCATTCCTTTACAAAGCCAAAGCAATTGTATTATTACCTCGTCCTAGGTTGTATTTCATAATGCAGTTACCTGTTAGACGGACTAAAAGTCGTAAATATAACAAAAAAGGTTAACTTTACTGGCAACCTAATCAACATTCTAAAACCTGCTAATTGCTTTGCAAAATTGAATATTCAAAAGTTGGCTGACATTCATTATAAAGTGACTGATAAATATTGACATCACGCAATCAATTATAAAATTAGCCATTACACAATCTTCGATCAGACGGTTTTTTTGTCCTCGAGTGTAATTTAAGAATAAATTAACGGTACCATCTAAGTATCCATAAAAAAGTTGATCGATCATTTTGAAGGCTTGTCGCAGTTTTACAGTAATTGGAACTTGACAATGAAATAACTGAGTACTCGAACTATTTTTCATAAAAATAATTCAGTAAATAGTAGAATAGAAATTTTCTTAAAATCAGTTAAAACACATTTTTGCATGAATATTCATACTTTGATCTCTTTTTCAAATATTAATTAATGGAACATTATTCGTTCATTGACTTAACTAATCAAATAATTTATCATCTAATTTATCTGCACAAACATCAAAATAGTTCAACGCACCTATTTGTGCAAAACAACCAGTTTTGTGTGTAAATTAATTAATTTGGTAAATTGCGACAGTTCTGTGCAACCGGTTAAAAAACCTGTATGTGCTCTACTATTTAAATTAAACGACTTTCTCACGTAAGTCTAGGAAGTTAGAATTAATTGTCGCGTAGTATTATTTAATTTTACGATGAACTTTTTGGATAAACCAACGAGTTTGCAAAGGATTTTATTACAAGCTAGATTTATGTTTAAACGCCTTATATTTTATGAGTGCTACGTAAAAAATATTATGAAATATTATTTTAATATTTGCAGTTCCTTTCTATTGATATTATCTTCTCGCGATCTTCTCGCTTCATAATAAGTTGGAATTTTATATTATTTTGTTTAACACTTCTTGTACATAATGTTAAATGGCTGACTTACCGGAGTCCACCTCTCTTTATCAATATTGTTTTAATTAAATAATATTGTTAAAAAAAAAGTAATCTTAGGTTCAATATTATTCCTTCAAACGCCTCCATATCCATCTCTAAAATCACAGTACATTCGAAATATGTTTCTAGCAAATTCCCATTACAGTACCAAACCAATCTAGCAATATTTCATTTTGCTTCCAGCCTCTGCTTTCCTAGGAAAAATATATTTCAGTGCAATCCCAGAGATAGAATTTATTTCAGCCGAGAAGAGCCACGAAGTGGGCTTATTACGTGAACTCGGATTCATTCAGGTCGCTTTTAATTGGCATCTGTGAAATTCAAGCTGAATTTTGTTACGCCCGTTGGTCAAATGTTTCATTCAAAACTATAAAAAATACTGACTTTAACTACATATAATATAGGTACAAACTAAACCTGATACCAGTTTGACAAATGCTACGTAAAAACCGCATCAAAATCGGTTCAGCCAAACGTAGATATAATCGCGCACAAACATACATACAGCTCAAACCGAGAACCTCCTTTTTCGAAGTCGGCAAAAAAGTACCTATGGTTTGTATGCTACTGGCTCCCTACTCCTTGCGACCTTATAAGGGGTAGATAAACAAACATTTAACACTAATAAGCCATTATCTTATTAGCTGTGTAATCGTTGACACTTTAATCGAGTAACTTCAATGGCAATCGATATCTCGAATGAGATAACTCTAATGGAACTAATACTCCATTATAAAGACTCAACAACAGTTATAACGCCGTGAATTTGTTAAATGTAATGTAGTATCGATTTGATAAATCGATTTAGCGAATCTAATCGAGTCACGATTAAGCTAAGCTGCTCGAAGATGGTACTTTTGTAAAAGCAATGAAATAACAGAAGTGGAATCTTAAACACCAGTAGCGTGGAAATCGAAAGTATTTCGGCATGGAGCGTATCAAAAATAACGGCTACCGTGTTGCAAACAGAAAAAACAAGATTCATGAATAATTTCCGTAATAAAAGTTACTGTAATCCGCTTAAGTAATATCCGATGAAAGTCTCATTTACTACTTCCGAAAGTAGATTTATTCAGCCAATAGCTCTTTGCGAACCAACCTCTCTCTTTCTTTCATAATTTCATAAACGTTGAGTATTATATTTTATAGGCGAATAAAACCGATTAATGATTGCATCGGTCTTCATGATTAAAAGTAAATAAAAACGCTTCGTACAAGAAAATTAAAACCAAAGCGATCGGAATAAGATCTTCAGATGGACAAACTGGCTATTACTTATTGGACCTTGATGGAACCGATTGTCAACAACTTAATGAAATATCGACTACAATGGAGAAAGCCGGATATCGGCTTTAAAAATAAAAACATAAGTTCAAATTACTGCAACACCCAAGTAAGTTCTCGAATTAAACATCGATTGTTTTTTTTTTCGAGTCGTTAATCGATTCAAATTCGATTTGGGGTCTTAGATAAACAAAAGTTAGGAAACGTTTTAGCACCTTTTTGTTTTGTGTTAGTTTTCGAAGAACTAAAACAAAAGCGAGTTTCGGGTGTTTAGTGAAGATAATTTTGTTTTAAATGTTACCGAAGGCCGTTTACGTTATCAGTAAAGGTGTTAAGTACGATTTAGTTTAATTACGGAACTCTTTTTGAAAGGAGCTAATTTTAGCGAATTTTCCTTTTGTAATGAGTGAAGACAAAGTGACTTCTTACTTTGTATCGTGATGAAGGATAGTTGAATGTGTAATATTTATTCACAAAATATTTACATTAATTGAAAATAAAATAAACTTATATATATATACAACTTAAAACTAATACAGGGCATCAAAAAATTGCTCCTCATCGCTGTCACTGGGTAATGTACCCAAAAGACTGGAAGCATTGCCACGTTGGATGGCAATGCTGGTGGATAGTTGATGGTTTTAGAAAGATCAGTGAAACTAATTTGTCCCATTTTACGAAATGACGACCAACTGTCTGGCATCAGCCAACTGACACAAAACAAACTAAAACTTCTTTGTCTAGTAACATTTGCGACTAATTTCGGAAATTTAAATTTAGAACGATGTTCACGCCGGTAAAAATCGTCAGTTGTTCGCGAGAAAGGGAACGACAGCCGTAGTTTTAACGGGCAAAATGAAACAGTATAACCAGGTAGGTATGCGGAAAAGGGAACACGGGAACTTATAGGGCTCAGTTATTATTCTTCTATCGCGAACAAACACCTGCCTGCAATGCTATTAAGTAACGGTTTAATAGTCGCTTCGTTCATATTGATAACGTGGCTATGCAATAAATTTCGTGCTGGTATTAAAGTAGCTGGCTGACAGGAACACGCCGGATGCCATCGTTAATTAAGCAGCTGATGAGATAGAGTACCTGTGCTGAAGCTAGAGTAGGGCCTTCTTAATAGTTTGATTGAATATGAAGGCGATTAGGTAGGTAATAGGTAGTTGACTGGCCGGCCCACTATGCTATGGTGAATTTGCAGGGTTTTAGTCCTAAGTTTGCACGTGAAAATACACAGATCGATGTAGGTATGTCACGCTACCAGCCTTTTGACGATTAGGTAGGTACCCATAAACTGTGCAGATAATAATATTTTTTTTTTTATGAATTACGTTCGTGAATTTCGACCTGTAGCCTTCTAACCTAGGGAGGGTGTATAATGGCTAAGGGCTTCTGAAATGAAACGCTTCTGCAACTTTACTTACTTAATTTTGGTCAGTTTCATTCTAAGCAACGGAAACAGAAGTATGGTGGCACCCTATATCGGCCGTCTCCTAGTATCGGCCTTTTCGAGCAAATAGAATATAACTATAGAAATAGTGTTGAAAGTAGGGCATGCAATACCGGTTAACCGGTTTCGTTTTTACCGGTAAATCGCCCATTTTTGCGAGTTTTAAATTACCGGTAAAAATAATACGAAACCGGTAATTTACCGGTTTTTACGTTTTTCTGATAAAATATAGCAATTGTTCATTTAACGTCAAATCTTTGTTATGTAGCCTGAATATAATGTAATGTTGCGTACATCAGGTATTGTAAGAGTGTTAAAGTTGCTGTTTTTTAGGAAAGTAAACACACAAGTTAGTTAAGGATATCTAAATACAAATCTTCTTTCTCATCTTAATTTATAAAATCTAAACAAGTAGTATTCATTCGGTTATTCTGTTTTTCCTTATAGCTGTCAGCTCATACTAGGTACAAATGTAGCTAATGCTTATTTTACCTACTCTATGACCTTACTGAGCAAGGGCTTTTACTTCACCACCATGCGGACAGCTCTGAGGACACGGTGGAGCACACAGTCCAGGTGTGCACTGCCTGGGAAGGGTACCGCCGTGTTGTCGTCGAGGCAATAGGCAGCGGCGACCTTTCGCGTCCTTCCCTGGTTCAAGCCATGGTCCGGAGCTACAGGGAATGGGAAGCCGTCGCCTCCTTCTGCGAAGCAGTCATGCTCGAGAAGGAGACGGCAGAGCGAGTGCGAGTAGCACCTCTCATCTCAGCCGCTGTAGTGGACCAGGAAGACACCATGGGCGCCGGGTGTCGCGAGATGAATCTCTGCCACCGTAGGCGTGGGTCTGTGGGCGGTGAGTTCGGGTGGCTCAACGTTCCACCGTCTGCATAGACAACAGACCCGAGTCAGCGGCGCGCGTTGTTAGACGGGCTCCTCAGGGAGATGTCAGCATACCCAGTGGGGCCCAGCAGGGCCAAGGCCTGCCGGGGCTGCAGGATTGTTCGAAAAAGTTACCGCAACCCTGGTCCATAAAACGCCTACTAAAAAACATGGGCTTTAGACAGAAAGAGTCTGTCATTTAATGATTTACCATAAAAAAGGGCTTTCACTTCAATGAAAAATATAGTTTTTACGGTAATTCTTAGCGTTTAACCCGTTTTGTGTCGGGGTCGGCTTTCCGTATCTTCCTTCTTCCACTTCGCTCTATTGAATTCTCCTGAATAGACATCTTCCTCTTCGAGTTCGCAGATTTTCATGTCATTCATTACGACACTCAACCACCACGGTTTGGCCTGCCTTTGTGCCTTTGACCGGGTATATTGAGATTGAGGATCACATTCACACTGCCGATGTCCTCAGGTGTCACTCCTTTTTACATGTCCGTACCATGGCAGCCGTTTCTCTTCCATTTTGTCGGCGACATCGCGTACGGATGGTACTGACATGTTTTTCGTTACGGCCCACGTCACAAAAAACGTTTACCACCTTATACTTTTCATATTCATTTAGTTTTTGCTTTAAGACTACCCAATCTTATTGTTATAATATCACATTTTAAAAAAATTACAAAAATTACCGTTTTACCGGTTTACCGGTAAAAATAATTTTATTACCGAATTTTTACCGGTAATTTTTGTTTTACCGAAATTGCATGCCCTAGTTGAAAGCTATGCTTGTTTTGTGCAAAAATCGACTCTATGTCAATACGCATAACCTCACATATTTTCGTGCGGGTGCCTCAACGATTGAACGTTCAGTTGGCAACAGTGCACACGCAGGTACGGACGTGTTTCGTTTGGTAGCATTGCCGAGTCAAATCCCTGAGTCGACGCATTGCGTTGATAAGTATTTAAATAGAATTAAACACATTTATGGTAGTTTGTTTTATTTGTTCTTGAAGAAAAATAGTCAAAGCGTGTTTAAATAGTATATTTTTAAATATAATTGTTAGTTTTTACTAAATAATCGCGGGGCCGAGATTAGGGATCTCTTTTATTGATAAATCTCAATATCGTCCTAATGGCCGATATTGGGGAAAAGGTTGAAAACGTTAAAATACACTTTAAGCGATTTTATACATTAGCAATAATATTAATAAGATTAAAACTGAAAGAAAAGCTCAGTTTGACTACTAGATCCTAACTTCGGCCGCCTAAAAACGATTTTTATTAGCTACGGCCGATATAAAGGGAATTGATGCGTAATAACGGCCTCCTTACTTCTTCCTTTCCTACTACCCTCAAACTATACAATAAACAGGGACGTGGTACATAATAAAAACTACTTAGATAAATTTTTGCCAACAGGTAGGAATGCCAATATCATGCCGGCCCAATCAAAACTCGCGAAAGATCAAAAAAAAGACAAACGTTTGCAATACGACCGTAGTAAATTTAAAGGAAGAACATTTATGAAATTACAAAGGGCAGTGAAAAGGAAACAATAACTATTTTGCTAGTTATATCAGCGGCAGGAGAATATTTGCCCCCCATGGTTGTTATTCCTTACATCCGTAGGCCACCAAAAGAAATTGTCAATAGCGCTCCATCCTCCTGGTTCATAGGCTTATTGGATAGTGGGTGGATGAGAAGTGGAATATTTTGTTGTTGTTTGTTGTAATAATTTGTTCTTGAAGTTTCTTTATTTGTCTTAAGGTCTCTGCACAAGAAGATTAAGAATTTTGAATCATTGTGATCTTTAGTTTATTATTTATTTTAATTTCTATGACTGAGATGAAAGAAAAGACTAAGTAATTGTGATAAATAATAGTTAAGAAGTGACTAATAGTTAAGAAAAACGTTATCAGTATTTTTTACTTTCGTAGTTTCATTTTATTGACTTAACTTCACTTTATAAAAGGTATGCCGATATAAGGGTCACAGGCGGCGGATGATAGGGTGTTAGATGCCGATATTAAGGTAAATCGGCATGCTCGTAAAAAAACATCTATATTATCAAAAACAACAGAGAATTTGTAATTTTGCGAATGTAATAATAAAGTATCAGTATCCCTCTACCCAAAAAATGCATTGCAAGAAAGCAAAAGCTATTTACATTAAAATTACAAGCAGTCGAAGTTCAAAAAAAGTTGACATGGCCGATAATTGGTGCCACCACCCTAGCTAGTTGTCACAAGCTAAGTAAAAAAAAAGCCAGTCAGTGTCACAATGACTGCTCAATGGTGCGTCAGTACGAAGCGTCACTCGAAGAGTTTCTTTTGATCTAGCCCAGAAACAATGAAAAACACCACATGTTACTTTGTTAGCTTAAGTTTTAGAATAAACTCTTTGTTTTAAATTGTAATACGATTGTCTTTTGTTTACGTAGGTACCTACCTACTTTTGTATCATATTTTTTCAGATGGAGTTAGTAGGTACCTATAAGGAGGAAGATAACAGTCTAACTAGAGGAACATACGTTTAAAATCTAGGTAGGTACCTAGGTTCTAAGTAGGTACAAAAGTACCTGTATGAAAGGCATAATAAAGACGTAAGTAACACTACGTAAGTACATGCGTCCGTAGATAATTTTGAAGTACCTACCTAGGTATTAAGCTAATCAGGTACCTAAGTGGTTCTAATAATCAGGTTTTTATCAACTGTACCTACAGTACAATAAGTACTAGATAAGTACATTTTTAAGTACTTGACGTAATTGAGTATCTATTACATACCTACGTAGGTACGTATAGGATAAGAATGAATAAACCTACTAGACTACAGGACTTCCCAGGCGTGTTTTAAGTGGGGACTGCACGAACAGTCTTTCAAAGAGGTTGAATTCAATTGTGACAAAATATCATGCTGTGTGAACTAGGCATTATAAGACCGACACGATCCCGCGCTAGACTATACCTACCTATCGGTTAGTGTCCCCTTTCTATTTCCTGGTGTGACACAGATGCGTCAAACATACCTATGTAAATAAATGATAAAGTGCCAAAAGATAGCCACTATCGAAAGTACCTATTTATAATACCCACGTTGACAAAGGAAAAAAAAAAACATGGGAATCTTTGCATGTCGGTGGCAGAATAAAAATAATACCATAATGTTATGAAGTAGGTACCGCCATGGGAAAGTCGCATGAAAGGGGATTCTCCGATGTACGTAGCTATACATTTAACGCTAGGCAAAAACCGGTGCGATAACGTTGTTTGTACAATGAAAAATAAAATACTAACACTAAAAACATACTACATTCAGACGAAAGTGAAAACCTAGGTATGCGAGGCCGTTCAGAGTCGTGATCACGCGAAAAAAAAACTAAGTTAAAGCTAGGCGATCTGAAACATTGACGCGAAAGTAAACAGATAATGTAATAAGAGGTAACTCCACATTTTATCGAGTTCACACTGCAAACATTAATCTTAGCTGTCGTTATTATCGCACTCCACGATAACGTGACCCGATTATGCGTAAAATAATGATTAAAAAAGCATTAATTAGCACCAGAATGTACGTCTCGTATGTTATCCCGAGAAGGGGGAGGTGACCAACCTGCTATCCTTAGAACTGCACGGTCGGCCGGGTCCAACTGCAGAATGGACAAAGGTTTGTCCTTCGCCCATTCCTTCAAGCTGAAATCGTTCTCAAATTCCATTTTTCTGTCATCCAAAACACAAAGTCTCGCGCGAACTCTCGCACATACTTGAATCGATCACAATTCACAACACTATCGTCGAATTATGCACATAACGAACATGATATACACTTTAATACGAGCAAATAACAAGTAAACAAAACGTTACGTTCATTGTAAAATGAAAATCGATAAACGCTAGCAAGGATACGGCAGCAAGTGCGTATCCGTCGGCCGAAAGATACACTGGTATTATTCACTGTTATGCAACACTTAAACAATAATAACTAAGCAGTTACTAAAACAAATGCAAAATCGATTATAAAGGAACTCCGGTTCTGAGGACGGAGTAACAACAAACTGTTTAGAGGTTATCAAAGCCGCCAAAGCATCATACACCGAACCGGCGGGCAGACATGATGCGACTGCCTAGTTCTTTCAACCGCCGCTTCAAGGCGTTGTTATCGCTCAGCTGTTTTCACGCATGCTCACACTGTATATAACGCGACCAAATTAAACAGACCTTTTTCTCTCCGCTACTTTTACGTCATATGCGACTTTTGCATTTAATAGTATTCACATTGTTTACGATGTTATCACTGCCATCTATTCATGTCATTTGAAACTGCGGTTTGGAATAGTGTCCAATAGATGGCTGAAAACATTATCTTTTCTGCTTTTCAGTGTTTCTCCAATATACTGGTGTTGCCAACAAATTAATTTTATTAACAGTGGGTATAATTTAAACTAAAGCCGCGCAACCATAATTTATAAATAATAGAATTCGGAAAAATAGAATAAGAAACTGACATTGTAAACATAGTACTTCGTAAGTCAGTTTCAAAACACGACTGCGGCTTTCACACTTCTACTCTTGTGGGTACTCGTTTTCAAAGCAATTTGCTTGCTACTCAAGGTGGTGTTGAGAGGAATGCTGAATTAATTGGTGCTGATAATTGCTTTCTGTCTACTAGTTTTCAGAAGCACATTGTCATGCTTTATAAGAAGTGCTTACTCTAGAAAGATACTTGACTGTTATAATAATATTTATATTATCTCTTGAATACAATTAAACAAGGAACAGTTACCTACTGTAACTGAATATGATTAAAATTTTTCTTGTCTCGTCCAAATAAATAATGAACTCAAACTTAGATATTTGTAAAAAGGAATAATTGGACTTCAGATTTATGTACTGTATGTTAACTTAACTGTGTTCATTGTCTTCACCTGTAGTCTGTCACTGTACTTATAAAATAAATAAGTAAATTACGGTTAAGTGAAAAACAATCATAACAATGGGTTTGTAAATTGTAATATGGCTAAAAATAGAATAGAATAGAATAGAATAGAACCCGCATTGAGCAAGCGTGGTGATTAATGCTCAATCCTTCTCCGTGTGAGAGGAGGCCTGTGCCCAGCAGTGGGACGATAAATAGGCTGTAACTAACTAGAATAGAATATTTTTATTTTTAATATTTTGATTTAATATGAGTTTGTTGTTCATAAAGTAAACATTGCAAAGCGACGCTTTAAAAAAAGGATATACAAGGGAAGAAAATAAAACAGCTTAGAAATAACCGTGCGATAGTACACTTTTTAATTTTAGGCTGGTAGCACTGCTATCTCCATGACGACAAACTGTCAAACTGGCGCGGTGTTTACGTTTTTGAATTAAAAGTAAATCTTCTTAATTCTATTCAGATTTAAAGAATTTAAACTATAAAAAAATAATTAGCATTGACAAGTAATATATTGAATGCGCAACTAAGATTTAACAGACCCTTGTCGCAATAATGCCTCGCGAAAGATCGAAGGAAGTTTGCGAAAAAGTTGTGCAAAGTTTTATCAATAAATGGAAGAAAATTGCTCAATTTTGTCCAGAATTTTATTGAATTGCTCCAGTGACCTACTTCTGAACCATCCCTTTGTTTCATAACCATTCTGTGTAAATCTAATTATTGTACAGAGGTTTTAACCTAGGCTGAAGCATCTTTCCTTCGTCTTTTTATATTTTTGTAAAAAAGAAGTGAAAATGGCTAAGATGCAAGACTGTCTCGTGAAAAGTTGACGATGGATGAGGACATAGCAAAGGTACAGAAACTAAACTTCTTCATTAACTTTCATTTATTACCATAATCAGAAAGCCAAAAGAGCTAATTCCCTTTTAAGTTCTAAATATGACTATTTGAATGTAATTAGGTATAATAAAATAAATAAATCGTTTATAAACTTCATTCGTACATAACCTGCTTAATTCTAAAAAAGTATAATTTGTAGTAAGTAGTACTTTTAATTTCAAGCTCCAGCTTAGTCATAAATCTTTAACAAATTCAATATTTTTTACAGCCAACAAACTATGGAAGGGTATCCAAGAAGTACGCTGGTACCTTATCACCTAAAAAGCTAACATTCTCCGGAAACTTCACAGAGAAGCACCAAGTGTTTGACATATCAGCACCGTTGCGGAGAGCAAGCATGCGTCAGGATATATTGGACCTTGTTGCTAGGAAGACAGAGTCTAGAATTGAAGAAGCTAAAGGGTTGTCTGATGATAATCCAATGTATGAGGATCCTAGAGATGTCATTGGTATGGTTCTTTTTTATGTTTTGTTTTTGCTTATAATTGTATCTGTATAAATTGATTTGGCATTTTGTTGATTACCCAAGTAGGTATGACTGAATGTAATATACCCTAAGAAAAAGGATAATAACTAGGCATTTTAGAAAAATCTACACCTATTGTATACTTCTTCTAGCTAAATGTCTAAAATCATCAATAAAACATTACATTTAGGTGAACAGTGCTCATGCTTTACTTTATTGAACATCCCTGACAGTCGTTACGGGTAGTCAGAAGCCAGTAAGTCTGACACCAGTCAAACTAAGGGGTATTGGCTTGCCCGGGTAACTGGGTTGAGGAGGTCAGATAGGCAGTCGCTTCTTGTAAAGCACTGGTACTCAGCTAAATCCGGTTAGACTGGAAGCCGACCTCAACATAGTTGGGATAAGGCTTGGAGGATGGAGTGCTCGTGCTTTACTTGTTGTAGCTTTACCACACTCTTCTAATAGTATTAAGACTGCTTCTAATATTCATACTTAAAAACAACATCCTCTATAATATTCCAGGCGAAAAGCCAGCAAAGCCGCCTAGAAAGAGGACCATCCAAGGCATAGCGGTGGCCTCGCCCCGGTCCACTAAGGAAGGCAGGTCACTCCTCAAAGAGCAGAAAAGGAAGCTCACTAAGAAATATGAACAACTCATCTCTTCATTGATGGAGAGGTGTGAAGAGAATGTGGTGCAGGTAATTTTGGGAATCAATGGTTTTTGACCCAAAAACAGATAAAATGTAACTGTGCTAATTATCCTTGAAAAATAATGTGGCAGTCAACACTTAAAAGTCGTAATATTTATTTTACATTTTTCAAATGTGAAATATGATAATGATCACACAAATTATTATAGACTTTGTAACTGACAAAGCTATGTCTTCTTGATGTGGTGTTCTACACTATTTTTTTAATGTGACTTATAAAAAATTTACATGTTCATGTTCTTATTTTGTGATTTTGGAAATGTATAAATTCAGTTATAAGTGTTATAACAAATAGTTTCTATCTATGAACACACTAATGTTAGTGTTAGATAGCCCATGTAAAAACGTAGAAATGCTATGTTTAGGAACTTATAAATAGTGTTTGCAATAAAGAACAATGTCTTGTCTATCATAATACTTAAATATACAAACTTAATTTACAGCTATCAGAAAAAGACTCCCAAATTGCCAAATTAAAGGAAAAACTGAAGTCTGTGCTAGAATACAACAAACTGTTTGCCGAAGAGAATGATCAGTTACGCACTCAATATGACACTCTAGTCAAATATGCAGAAGAGTGTAAGAAGGTCATTAAAGAAGAGAGGGAGAGGAACAGAGTTTTGGATACCAGAGCGAAAGAGTTGCAGGAGAAGGTTAAGAAGTTTGAATTGCCTGATAGAGGTAAATACATTTCTTATAATAATGGAACAATATCTATTTGCATTATTTCATATTCAGCCCTTTTGTTATCCCGCTGCAGGGCACAGGCCTCTACCCTTTCAGAGAAGGAATGAGTTCATCACGTTTACTGGGGGTGGATTGGTGATTTTAGACTTTTAAGTCCAGGTTTCCTCAAGATGTTTTCCTCCAGCATTAGCCAGTCAATGGCGTGAAAGATATACTTAGAAAGTACCTAGAACTTGGAAAAGTTACATTGGTACATGTACATAGATACATGAAAAGCATTACTTGGTTTAAATAGCTTGGCTATTTGATTCTGTAAACTTATGGCACTGTTGACATAAACAACCATTTACAAGAAAAGTCCTCCTTGTACCTAAAATAATGAAAAACGATCAGATCTATAAATTGATCATTATACTTAATTAAAAATATTCACACCTATTCATGAATTTCAACAACTCTAGCAGATCACGAGCCTTCAACAGCGATACCCTTAGTAGAAGTATGTATGAGCTGCAGCAGCCGTCAGATCATATTGAACCAAGCGAGGGAACATAATACCAGGTTACAGAAAGACATGCAGGCGCTTAAAGATGTTTTGTACAGGTAATAAAAGAAATCATAATGCGATAGCACGCGACGGAATCCTCGAGGCGATCGTCATCTCTTAATCTGTCTCGGTCTAGCAAAAGGCAGTTCTAAGCGACAGAAAGAGAAAGGGCGACGGAAAAAGGCGATTCCGTGCTGCCAGATGTGTTCCAACCCTAATTTGTAATTTCATCATCTGCCATCATTTTTCTCATATGTTGTGTTTTACATGGAGTGACTGCCTATCTGACCCCCTCAATCCAATGGCCAAACCTATACTGACCGCGACAAGCGTTGTATAACCTTATGAATAGTATCAGTCTACCCGTTTGGCTGTTACTTAGTTAAGAGCCTCGGGTAATTGGAAGGTATGTTCATTTGTTGATGTCTTGCTGATGAGATAGAAAAAGTAATTCAGCTTAACGTATGAAATAAGTTGTGCCTTTGTACTATTTTTTCTATGTTTCTTCTTGGCTGTGGTCTGTGTATACATAAAGCATTAAATAAATAAAGTGGGGATAGCAGGGTGCTTGCGACCCTGTGGTTCTGAATTATGTCCTAGTACATCTTATCTGAAAAGTTACTATAATTTTAACATAAAAGAAGGATGTCATTAGATCTGGTTTCCAGATTCATAAGATTGGCATTGTCATAAAAAAAATACAATATTTTTTTGTAAGTTAAACTAATATATTACTATAAAATTTCAGATTAAACGTGCAACTGTCTCGCTATCAAGAGCGTTTACGCAGCAACATACAGAAGATGGCTGAGGAGAAGCCTGAGGCTGCATTCAAGCCGGGAGACAGATATGAAGCGTTAGACTCACTGCTTACTGCCAGTTTGGGGTATAAAGGTATGTACAATATTATATGATAGCCGCAATTTTTTTCCCGACTTAAAAAACGGAGTATAGAGCATGTATGAAGGTTGTAGATACCTGTATTAATTTACGTTAGTTTCCTCAAAAATATGTCAGTCCACACGTGATGCACTTTATATTTTCTGTTACATAACTTTTTCAGAAACACTAAATACAGATGAGGGACAGTCTAGGGTTGGTGCTGAAGAAACTCCTTACACCGGCAGAACGGTTGACTTGTCTGGTCTACTCAGCGCACAGGCTTTAGGTATTTTATCTTTAAAATAATATCTAAAAAATGCAATATTCGTATACTTTCCACTGCTAGAAGCCTCTCCAAGAGTTATTTAGCTTGATTTCATTGTATTTTCTTGTTCTGGCTTTTTGTATTATTGTTACCAAGTATATTTATTTAATTTGCAAAATTAGAGTTAAACAAAAATATAGATTATTAGATTAGAAATTAGAAATTAGAGTTAAAATTTGTAATTAGCAGTTTTAACTGAAATTACTCATAATTTTTTTTTGGTTCAATTAGCCATCCAAATTATAGTAAAAATGTTGACCTAAATTGTTAACTAAATACATTTTTTTTAATCCCCAGCACCCCTTTTTGATGCATATCAAGAAAACTTACAAGAAAAGGACACTCTCATACTAGACTACGAAAAACAGTTCGAAGCGATCAACAAAAAGTCTAAAGCCATAGTTTCTGAGAACAAAACATTGACAGACAAACTGAAGAGTTTGGAGACAGAGTTGGTGGGAATGAGACAGGGATATAAGAAGTTGGTAGTAGAGAAAGAGACGGCTGATATTGAGAAAGCTACGCTTGTTGAGAGAGCAGAGAGGGCGGAGTCTAAATTGAAGGAGGTTTATGAGTTGTATGAGGATAAAAGTAAGTGTTTTTTTTATTTGTATTACAACTGAAGTATACGAAAGGTGGCGTCGTCGGTAAAGAACCAGCCTTTCAAGTATGAGTTGTAGTTTTGATTCTAAATCAGGCGAGTAAGTTTGTAAGTATGTACTTTCTATACCTAGAAAGTAAACTTAGACACAAGTACATACAATCTTGGACGCCAATGATTGTGTATCGGAGAGCACATTGAGCTATAGGTCCTGTGTGTCATAAGAACATCTTTGGCAGTCACCACGTATCAGTTTGGCAGTGTAACTGGGTTGAGGAGGCAAGATAGGCAGTTGCTCCATGTAAAACTTTGGTTATCAGCTGCATCCAATTTGACTAGAAGCCGAACCCAACATAGTTGGGAAAAGGCTTGGGAGATGATGAGGAATTATAATTTTAGATTTATATATTTTTTCTCAAATGGTATTAGCAGCATGTCTTCCTTCTTCCGTTAAAAAAAATCACATTCATTCATTTATTCATATTCATTCTTTATTTGTGTATTTTTCCCCTATTTGTGTTTGGCTTATGTTATACCAATAATTATTATGCTTTCTTCGTCCCAGTGTCAGCAATGATGCGTGACTATGAAACAGTTCACCGTGAGTACTTCGCCGTGAAGAATTCTCTAGAGATGGCGGAGAATAAGCTCGCACAGTTAGACGTACTGCGGTCCCGTACCGTGCCCGCTGACATGCATGAACGGAGGCTGGAACATTGTAAGAGGTGAGGACATACAAATTGTCATTTGTCATTTTTTTATAGATTGACCATAGGATTTATCATTAAATTTCCTTCTAAACATTGCCAGTTCTTACATTGATTTAATTTTTTTTTCACAATAAACTATTTAGAATTTAGTTGTGTTAGAAATTAATTGTAAAGTGTTTTTATTTCTATATTCCAATACATCAATGCAAACAATTTGTTAAATAAATAAAAGCTGAGAAGTAATTACAAGATATATAATATAGAAAATAAATTAATAAATAATATAGAAAAAAAAACATATTTTTAAATAATTCCAGATTACTAGAAGAACTAAAACACCAGTACAGCATGGAGTCAGAACGCAAGACGGACCAACTGACCAAGACGCAGGAACAAATGAAGATAGTCGAAGACAAGTGCTCTAAACTGACGCAGGAGAATGAGAACTTGAAGGAGGAATTGGAAAAAGCGTTGAAGAATGTCAGGTATGTGTAGGTTGTTGGCAAAGTTTATGGCGGTTTGGAACATCGCGGGAGTGGCTTCGTAGAAACCATTTAGGGTTTTGTTTCCAGAGTGTAAAATGGGAGGCTGTCTTCATTGTCCGTTTGTCAGTCTGTCAACAGACTGTATCTTATGGAACATGATAGACAGTTGAAATTTTCATAATATATGGTGTATTTCTGTAAGTAAACCATAATAAAGTATTTTAGGGGATTCCCACACAATAAACGTTGCGGATCCCTTCGTGCTCAACTCCTGTAGCTTCCATCCGCAATTTTATCAGTGTCTTGAAGAAACTACTTTCCGCGTCGCATCAAGACAAAACATTGCTTTTAGGTAATTTTGAAGTATCTACAAGCTACATTAATGTTCATACTCAATTTCACAAATTTTCGTCTTCGTAGTATAAATCGGTATTATTTTAAACTTTTACCTCCTTAAACCTACCTTTCAGGTTATACCGCAAAGCAGCAGTAATATTCCGTCAACGCCTAAAGTCAGCATCAGCGCGCGTGACTCGCGCCCGCACTAGTGCAAGGAGAAATAAGAATAATTCTGAGCCACTGCGACAAGCCATGACTGCACTTGATAGAATTAAACATGAGATTAAGGTGAGAAGTATGAAGATTTTTAGTTAGTTAATCTCTTGAAGTCATTGAATGATACTTTAAAACTTTTAGCTTATTTGTTTAAAAAGCTTCTGTCTTTAGTTTTCTGTCAGATCCCGAGAGAATATCTGTCCGCTCTCAGATTAGAAGTTTATACGTTATTCTAAATGTATGACTTATAAATATTATGTTAACAGTATTAGACAAACTCACATTATTTACCAAATAATTCAACTGTCTCCAGAACCTTTTTCCCAACTATGTTGGGGTCGGCTTCCAGTCTAACCGGATGTAGCTGAGTACCAGAGTTTTACAAGGAGCGACTGCCTATCTGACCCCCTCAATCCAGTTGCCCGAGCAACTCAATACCCCTTGGTTAGACTGGTGTCAGATTTACTGGGTACTGATTACCTGTAACGAATGCCAAGGAAACGAAAACACCATTTATTTGATCTTAAAGTCATATACGATGTCCTCCTAACCGATTATGGGCTACAGCGGCTGTTCTCATGTAAGGAGATTAGCCAACTGCGCAGGACATATTATAGTGCAGAAGCATTTGTGTAGACACGCGTGCACTCACTATTCCTTCACTCTCATAGCACCATGGGACGACAATCCGCCACGACCGGAGAGAGATGAGGCGCAGGACCGACATTTACGATTTCGGCCCATCTCGGCAATCGAACCCGAGACTTCGTGCTCAGCAGCTGCACTTGCGACAGCTAGACCAACGAGGCCTACCTTACCATATAATACATAGCTAAAATAAATTATATATTTTCCTACATCCAGGCAGTAAAATCCCGCGCCTACACGTCTCTGGAGGAGCTAGAACGTCGCATAGTAGAACAGGAGCGTCGCGCTGCGCTCGCAGCTGCAGAGCACCGCCGGGAACTGGACCGAGCCGAGCTAGCTCTGCAGCACAAGGAGGCCATTATACGCAGTCTTATTGATAAAGTCGCTGATGTTGAAGAAGTTAGGTATGTGTAGTAATAATAATAGTGTGATTTATAACAAAAATCCCTAGTTTACACCTCTCTAGAGGAGCTAAAACACGGAATAAGATGAGCGGAGATGCCACAAGCCAGGTAGGTCAGGCGTCTTCTTCTAAGTGAAATAGGTTCGGTGGGCATGATCAAAACCACCAGTTAAGAATCACATAACGAGGCGTTAGAACACGTAGTAAGATGAACGATCACGGAATATGATGGAGATGCCATAATGCAAGGTAGGTCAGGCGCCTTCTTCTAGGCCAAATTCGTACGGTGGGCATGACCAATACGATCTGTTACCAATCAGCTAACAAGGTCCGCGTTCTTTGCGACATCTGCCAACGATTTTTGGTATTACAAACAAATGGTTGGATCCATCTCGGAATCTGCTTTATAAATGTAACAGTTTGAATTAAACCGCAAAATACCAAATAATTTTGCTTTTCATGTAAAACAGACTGGGGCAAAATTTGCTGGCATTGTTCTGTTTTGATACTTATAACTCATTTGGAAGAATATTATATAAAAACTAACCAAAAGGTCGTACATATATCATATGTTAACATAAAACTTTTTCTCGACAGACTAAGCCAAACCAACACCCATCGTCTTCAAGGCATAGTATCGGACTCCTCACCCGAGAGGTCCCCTGAACCTTCCACTAAGAAGGAGACCAAACCTTCAGTCAAGCTGGTGCCTGGTCACGGAGGATATTTCCAAGAGAAAGAAGCCAAAAGAAAGGGGAAATGAACTTCTAGAACTTTCTAGATAATACGCTAGCTTCTAACGAGTCAAATTCTTTTATTGAACTGTCAAAAGTGGTTGCTCTCTAAGCAGTATGTATGTCACATATTTTTAACATCAAACTGTCAACTTATATTGTCGAAAAAATAATAAAATCAATAATTATTCAATGAAAACGATGAATGCTAGCGACATTATTTTTAGATGCGTTATGAATACTACACCGGATGCAGGTCGCTTCCAACAGGTATCTGTGGAGATCTAAGGGGGAGGCCTATGTTCAGCAGTGGACGTCCTATGGCTGAGATGATGATGATGGCGATAATTTATTTTTGTTCTAGTCAACTATCCAATTGTAGAACTATACAGGAATGAATTTTATCCAGTGCGCAAACTTTGTCAACTTATAGTTAAATAAGTTTTATAGATACGTATATTTTTATTTTGTAGTGTTTTAGTACAAAAAAGAAAAGTTATTGATATCGAAAGATGTTTATTTTGTAAGCGATAGTACGTTCACAGACGTCATAGTAGGCACGAAACCGGTTTACTGACGGAGCTCCGCTCGGCGCGCGTAAGAATAGTCGGTATCCATATTTTGCTGATTTTACGGGGGACAAAAGAATTAAATTTTTTTTTTACTTATGATGCAGATATGTTCTGTTAACGATTCTGGACCACCAGTTTTTTTTGCGCACTGCTTAAAATTCATTCCTGTATTGAACAATTCTATATCAGTCTTGAACAAATCTTATGAACGATCTAGTCAAAATATAGGTTCCTTCAGTATTAACATATTGCAATGAATTAAAAATTAAAAAAAAATTAAATGTATATGAAAATATTTATGACAATATAATTATATGAGGCACGTTTTAGTGTAGATCAGATATTTGTACACATTTATAAATTCATATTATAACAGCATACAACTTTATATGTATGTATATTAGCTTCTGGCAGCGGCTTCACCCAGGGACTCTGGAAACTACTAAGCACATACGGATAAAAACCCTTTGATAAATGGGCCATGTAACACTGAAAGATTTTTTCAATAAGGTCCAGTAGTTTCTGAGATTAGTGCGCTCAAACAAACCAATATGCAAACTCTTCAGTTATGTAATACAAGTATAGATAAGTATTTATACGCTTTTATCATAAATCGTAAAATTGCTGTACTTATTTCATGATATTCAGTGCGCATAAATAGAATGCGGCGTAGAATTTTTAAAATATGGTAGCTCTTAAACTGCCTATAGTTTTATTATATTGTAAATAGGTTCCTATTCGTAGTTATTATATAATTTTGTGTACCCTGAAAGTATTGGATATTGTAATTTTATAACGATTAGGTATAATGTACCTACTTTCTGTGAAAATCGTTTTGCACGTTTTAATTTACTATCTACTTATGTTTACTAAGTTAGTGAGATTGCAGTTTCGTGTAACATTTACTACGAACAATATTTATGAATAAAAACATTGTCTAAAACTAACTTTGTTATTACAGTAATTCATGACACATTAATAGTTTACGATACTTTACTGTTACTCACGTGTATTACTCAGGATACAGACATTGTAGGAGACATCAATGAAAGCTAGTTTCCGTCAGCGGTTTCACCCGCGTCCCGTGGAAACTACTCCGCTCACCCTTCCTTCCTCCTTCCTGTAAATGGGCTATCTAAAGCCGGATCCAGACATGTATACTCTGCCCTATCCTATAAAGGATTCTAATTATTGAAACACTCGCTACGCTCGTGTTTCAATTTTAGAATCCTTCGCTTGCTCGGTCATCAAAATTGAGCCCGCGGTTAAAAATCAACTTTGCACTCTTGTATAACAAATAACTATTTCTTAGCAATTTACATATGTACTGACGACATTTTCTACATTAATCATTGACCATATTCCATTCTACATCTACGCATACTAGTATTATAAAGCTGAAGAGTATAAACGTGTAAAACTCAGGAACTTCAATCAAAAATGATTTCAGTGCCCGATCCGATCATCGTATCCGTATCGTCGACGCGTATCATGATCGCATATGTAGACGGGTAATGATACGCGTATCATGATACGCAATTTCGATACGCCGTTATAATACAGCCCGTCCCTTGTCGTGTTGGTTTTGTCCGATCATCAAAGTGAATGACTATTGTGAAGATACGGATATGGAGCAAATACAAGGCGTCCACAACTTGATACGGGGCTAGATACAATACGCAGATACGGTACGGTTATAGGATAGGGCAGAGTATACATGTCTGGATCCGGCTTTAGATAGCCCATTTACAGGAAGGAGGAAGGAAGGGTGAGCGGAGTAGTTTCCACGGGACGCGGGTGAAACCGCTGACGGAAACTAGCTTTCATTGATGTCTCCTACAATGTCTGTATCCTGAGTAATACACGTGAGTAACAGTAAAGTATCGTAAACTATTAATGTGTCATGAATTACTGTAATAACAAAGTTAGTTTTAGACAATGTTTTTATTCATAAATATTGTTCGTAGTAAATGTTACACGAAACTGCAATCTCACTAACTTAGTAAACATAAGTAGATAGTAAATTAAAACGTGCAAAACGATTTTCACAGAAAGTAGGTACATTATACCTAATCGTTATAAAATTACAATATCCAATACTTTCAGGGTACACAAAATTATATAATAACTACGAATAGGAACCTATTTACAATATAATAAAACTATAGGCAGTTTAAGAGCTACCATATTTTAAAAATTCTACGCCGCATTCTATTTATGCGCACTGAATATCATGAAATAAGTACAGCAATTTTACGATTTATGATAAAAGCGTATAAATACTTATCTATACTTGTATAAATAGTTATTTGTTATACAAGAGTGCAAAGTTGATTTTTAACCGCGGGCTCAATTTTGATGACCGAGCAAGCGAAGGATTCTAAAATTGAAACACGAGCGTAGCGAGTGTTTCAATAATTAGAATCCTGAGCGATAGCGAGGGAATCAAAAGAGCACAAGGTGAAAAATCTTTGCACTCGAGTGCAACACGTAACTTTTCATCCCAGTATAAATATAAATTACTAAAACAAAATGGCGCGCACATATGAGTGTCAAATTAAAAAGATGTACCTATTAAAGTTCATTTATTTTAAAACTCAGTTTAAAAATGAAACGAGGTTAAAAATCTATGTAAAAACAATAATAAAAATTACTTAATTAATTGAATAATTATTTTAGGCAGTATTTTATTTGTATATGTATTTGTATGAATAGTCTTATCAAGATTGTCACAAATGGAGTATTGCACACGATGTTCTAAATTCAAATCACTTTGCCGCTCTAGAGGATAAAAACGGCTTTTGCGCTCAGATATCAAAGGGTAAAACTACTCTTTCCGAGATGGTGGGATGAAAATAATATTTTTCTTAGCGAGTCCTGTGCAAACGAAGATATGAGATATGTACTTTATTATTAAAATTGATATTATTGTGTTAATTTACTGTAATATAGTGTTGTAAGTAGTGTAGAGAATTATGTTTATAATAATTTAATAATTATTGAGAAATAAACGTGTTCAATACTTTAGACATTTGTTTTGTTTAACTTTTAACTTAAAATCTGAAGGGCTACGGGATTGTTAGTTACCGCGGACGTGGTACATAAAGGGCTTTAGAAGGAACATGGTGGGTTTTAGTCAGTAAGAGTCTGATACTCCCTCACGCTGCACCCGCGGGAGGGGTTATTTGATGATTTCCCACAGTAATAAAATGACCTAAAAAAGTTTAGGTATGTTAATCTGTCGTGGCGAACAAAATATTTACCGATATTTTGAACATCTGTTAAAACACAGACATCACAGGTGCATTACTTTATACCTATCCAAAAAGTCAAATGATTATTATCAATGTCTATAGGTAAGTCATATTAGGATAAAGTAAATTATTGATTAGCTTGTGTTGTAGGTGTTAACACAACTGATAAACTACATATAGGGTATTTACATACAATTTTCATCATACAAATGTTGACCATACCGGGAATCGAATCGGGTGAGAAATATTATAGGCAAGTCTAACTATTTCCGTATTATATAATAAGTGTTTCGGTTTTCCTATTTCCTTTACCATAAAACTGAAAGTCACCAGGAAATGCCTTCAGTTTACCTGAAAATTAGGCAAAACTTCAACAAGGTCCCATAAGTAATTTGGTCAAGGGGAATCCAAAATCTTTGGAAAACACACGACGCGCGATGTGCGCACGCATTCATTTGTTTTTACTCTTATCATCAAGGTTTCAGATATGTGGAGTGCCTACTGCATTAATTGAGCCGAGATGAGAATCCTTGCTTATATAATAATTGCGAAAGTGTTTGTATGTTTGTCTGTCAGACTGTCACGATAAAATAGAACAATACTTAGGTAAATGAGTACAGACATAGATTCATAGAAGCCATACACAAGGTTTGTGACATAAAATGTATAGGTATGGTCTAAAATGATGTTTATCTATTTACAATAAAGTTAAAAAGCTATCCTATTAAAAAATAGCATTAAAAATTCGTGCCCATCGCTGTCGACTGGGAGCTTGTCCAAGAGGCTGGCAGCATTACCTCGTTGCATCGCCATGCTGATCCGTTGTACAAATGAAAATCGTTCCAGTGTGTACCATGGAGGATGAGCAACGGATTGTGGGATTCTTTTAGCTAGCTTAAGCTGTAATGCAGATATGGTAGCTGATGCAGTTTTTATTATAAGTAAGGATGGAAGAACCAAGGTGGGTTGTTAGACTTGATACTTAGAACTTTTCTATCTGTACGAATTCCTAATATACGTCTTCCACCTGCAAATGAAGCAGCTTGTTACCGATTTATGAGGCCTTATTTACGAGGCCTCCATACTAGAATTGCCTAATTAACCCATAACTCTAAAATTAGATAATGCATTAAAATTTTAATTAAAAACCAACATAAACCTAAATAATCTTCATAACAAACATACAAAAAAATGCCTGCATTATTTGAATAGTTGTATAAATATATCGTTATCACCTGAAACCTTCAGGCCGGATCGTGTCTCCTTATCAGCGTTCATTTTACTGCCCATTTACATATGTGCATCAGTATAGACAAATTCATTTAAAACTATATCTTACTACAGACGTAAACAAACGTCTTTGAAAATAAACTGAAAAACAAAAAAATTGTGACTGAAAAAATATTTTGGAAAAAGTAAAATTAATATGAATTGTGTTTGTTAGTGAAATGTGATATAGGAAATTAGGTTTAAATAATTTATTTATTTTTATTTAATTTATTAATAACTTTAATATACGTTAAGACTATAATCATGTATACTGAATTTACAGCAGGTATGTATTTTTATTCCATTTATTTTACGAATGCATTTTTGAAAGAAAGATAGGGGCCTCAAACAGTCAAGCAAGCCTTTTGGATTAATGATTTTATGCAAAAAAGCTCGAAGCGAAAAAGAGCAAAAGAGATTTGTCTGCTCATGATAAACTCAGAAATTGTACCGACTTTACATTTTTTCAATCGGCTGCTGTCGATATATCTGGTTCGAAGAGAAATCATTTGTCAGTATTTGTGGTCATAATAATTGCATAGTTTAACGTCGATGGCTTTTCTCTTATTACCAGTAACGACTGAATACTGTAGGAAACGATTCGAGTAATTTTAAGTAATAAGTACTACGAAGCGTAGTAGAGGTCTAGAAAGAAAATTGCTACGAAACGTAGCCGATTTGCTACGGACTACGCAAAAGTATCGTAGTGTTTTTATTTCCAGTAGAAGTTGAAAACAAATCTCTTCATTTTTATCATCAATTTTCAATTTTTATTATCAATTGATTGAGAACTATTTTTGATTTAATAAAGTACTGTTTTTGTAAGATATAAGATCCTTTTCATAATCCGTTTGTAAGATACTTTTCAAAACTGTTTTCAACCAATACTGTTTATGTTTATATCGCTATACACATCTGTAGGACATAGTAGTCATGACCATTTATTTCATCATGAGTGTGCCAACAACAAAAATAAAATATGACTTAATACTAATAAACACCTGATATGAAGTCAACTGTTTCAGTTTGCTATCGGGCATTTTCCTTAATTAACGGAATAAGACTATGAATGTTCGCCGGTTTCGCGTACATTGATTTTGAATTGATTACTATTGATATAAATAATAAGAACCCAAATTCCCCTTGTATGATAAAACCTACTAAACAAAAAAATTAAATATTTTTGTTAATTTTTTTAAACCACTTAGATAATGAACTCAAATGAGCATTCTATTGAAAGTGAGCAAATAATTCTACGACCAAGAAACATGAAAATCTTTGTATTATCCCTTTATTTAATATTAGGTATTAGGTATTCTAGAAGTTACTAAGTAATTAGGCGGCTACTACAATAGTTCAAAGCCTTTGTTCTAGCCCGCACACTAGACAATATTAATAACTAATTTCGGGACAAACAAATAGATTACAATATTAATAATTCGCTGAGATAGGGCCATCATTAAGGTCAAGATAATAGATCAACTGATTAGATAAGGTATACAGGTGGTTCATAATATGTTCAACTGCCTTTTCGGCTGAAGCCGAGTGCTTTCATTTTCCCGCTTCATATGTTACAGCCTTTTTATCGTCCCACTGCTGGGCACAGGCCTCCTCTCACATGGAGAAGGATTGAGCGTTAATCACCACGCTTGCTCAATGCGGGTTCATATATAGTATGATAATTAAATTGATAATAACAATGGTGTCCACGGCCGATTTCGGCTACGGCGGCTGTTCTTATATAAGGAGATCGGCCAGCTGCGCAGGACATATTATAGTGCACGAGCATTTGCGCAGACACAAGTGCACTCACTATTCCTTCACTCTCATAGTCCGATGGGACGGTAATCCGACACGACCGGAAAGAGATCAGGCGCAGGACCGACATTGACGTGCTCTCTGATGAAATATAAAAAAAATAGGCTAAAGGCTCCGAAACTACTAAACTTATTTGAAACATTCTTTCACTGTTGTAAAGGACACTTCTGGAAGAAAGGCACTAGCGCCGAGTAACATAGACTCTGCTTTATACGGATGCAGGAAGAGGTTCTCTAGAATGCCGGTGAAATCACGGGAACAGCTAATATAGTATGAAAAACTTTTAGAATTTACCTCTACACGTTACTCTTCGTAAGCAAAACAAATACCTACTTTCTTGTATATTGGAACTAACTGTTCTTGTATAAGTAACTGAATGGAATGCTTTTATGAAGGATTCGTTGACCTTTCAAATAAAACAGTACGTCTTTTTTCATGAAAACATTTGCTATTTCGTAGAAAATACTACCAAGTTACTGTATTTAGTTAATATTTTTGATAGCGTCATACAACGTATGTGTTTGTGGAGTGTTTCCACAGGTGTTCGTATGTTACGGAAAACACAAAAATCAATTCGATTCGAGTCGAAAATTGGTATTTTGGTAATCGATATAAATGAGGAAAATCGCTTATTTATTTCAGGAGTTATTGTATGATTGACAAAGGCTGTTTGAAGGGTTTCAATATTGATCTCACTCCATATAAATAAACATGTTGTTGTGACATGATTTAATCATTGTTTTATTTGAATTGGGTACTATATTTTTCACCAACGTATTTACATAGCTTTTGCAACATTCAAATATCTACTTCGGTAGCAGATTTTTGGCCTAATCAGCCCAAACCCAATCGATTCAGAGGTTGCATATCGTAAATGTGAAGATTCATCTCTGCAGTACGCAGATTTATGTGATTTGCTTTTCGTCTTCTTTATACCACGCTGTATAAAAAATCCTATAGAAACGAAATGCCTAATCAAAGTTATCAATAGAATAACATTATTTATCGAAAGCGATTATCTTTCTATCTGCTATAACTAGCTCTAGAAGCAAGCCGACATTATAGTTCCCGATCTTTGGTTACAGACAAACACTCGGATAAATACCTAGGTAGGTAAGAGGATTGTTTTTCAGTTTTATCTTTATATATGTATTAATCTTCGATAATAATCTGCTATTAAAAATGTATAAGGAATTTGAGTATCGGTTTTCCCAATAACTTTTCACAGAGCCTTTTGTCAAAATTTGTTTCAAGAGGAAGAAGTCTCTGTTGGTATTACAGTCTGTGCCCTATAATTCCTTCGTATATTCTATTGCCTATGCAACGCTGAGAATTGCCATGTAGTTGATGTCTTGGGCAGTAGTTGTCTTTATATATACCTATCTCTGTTTTTCGCATCCACTGTTGTACGTAGATGAAAATCTTTTCCAAATAACGCTAAATATCTCGATCTTGGGCTGTTTTGTATTCGGAAACAATATGATCTTAAAATACTTAGATACATACGCATCTGTGCGAACATTCCTGACTTCTCATGAGCGTAAGACGCACAAACCAACATGGACGCAAGCAAATAACATGTATTATTTCTATATATAGGTACGAGACAATATTATAATGACAATTTGTTCAGTTGTTATACAGCACAATTAATATGCTAATTCCGGAATAATAATGATATTAATAAGAGAAAAGCCACGGTAATGTAAGTCGTGAGTTGTGAGACATTGAATTAGTTGGACACTACCGGGGGCTAAAATAGGCAGTGCCATGATATTAGGTCTGTATATTTAGCTCTTATATTGTTTATTTCATCATTTATTCATTAATAATGCACCATCATTAAGGATTTTTTTTTCTGAAGATTTTTTGAGATCACTTGCCCCTTTTCAGTTAGTATACTTTTTACTGAGTTTAGTGGTCAACATTGTAGCAAAATTACCTGTAATTATAGACACTGGTTGCTATTGAAGAACTGTATCATGATATTATCAATTAGTAAAGTGTAGAAAATTGGAGTATTAAATATGAGGTGAAAGGGTGTCGTTAATTTTACGATTGAGTATGGGATATTTTTTTCTTTCAGTGATGAATTTCAAATTAGTTCTATTGCTATGGTTAGTGAACTACTCAACGGCTCAAGATGCGAATTGTGACTTTTATCAACAAGTAAGTGTGCTTAACTTTTAGAAGACTTTTTATAGCTATTTAAAAACAAAGCGCTTTTGGAAGTGAAAATAATTGACAACTGATACCGCGCAATAGATTACTTATCTCCGAAAGAATCGAGCGGAAAATTGGCTTGTATGAAAGCGCTGCTACAGTCATCCTACGCTTACCTTTCTCTTTGACCGTGAGTCGCACAAAGCTCCATTAGAGTTAAAGCTTCATTAAATCTATTTCTGACACTTTTTATCTTGTTGAAAAAGAAAGATTAAGCTTTAACTTTCATGGAGCTTTGTGCAAATGACGGTGAAAGAGATAAAAAAGCCTAATTTATTGATAATTAATTTAACTACATCAATATTTTGATGGTTTTTGTTCGACATAGTCTGGTTTCAAGTACACCCCAATTTAATAAGATTTTGTTTTCAGGTAAATGTGGGTACAGTCTACTATGTGAACAGTCCAAACTACCCAGGATCCTACACGCCTGGACAGCAATGTAGGTGGATAGCCACCTGTCCTCAAGGGTACAACTGTAGGCTCGAGTGTCCGGCCATCGAATTACCTCAGGTAACATAATTTATTTTAGGTAACATATTTAGGTATTTTCATTATAAGAACGCTTTGGCATTTTCGACTGAGTAGTAGTGGAAAATAGAAGAAATAGATCAATAGAAACATTCCTGCCTACGATTTTTCTATTAAGTAATTTCCTATGACCATCGTCATTCATTGATTTGAAACTTCATTTTCATATTTTACGTTTACTTTAACCCTAGGTGAATTTCCGCAAGAGTTTTCGAACAAAAATTACGGTCAGTGTGATACGTATTTTATGAATCGTGATTAAAACCCGAGTGGAAATTACCTACGTGATTTCTTACCCATAGTTGAAACTTCACCACAAAAATTCTTTGCGAAACAAAATCCTCTTCCACGCCGTTTGGTTTTCTATCAATCTACTAGCTTCTGCCAGCGGTTCCACCCCCATCCCGTGGGAACCTCTGCACGAACCCGGATAAAAAGTAGCCTTATGGTAGAATTCCGTGGGTCGCGGCTGACGCAGCCGCGCGCGGCTTACGACAGTCGTCGGCCGCGCGCGACAATAGTCAACCTATGAAAATGTATGGCACCGCTGCCGAGGCTCGCGACAGTCGCGCGCGGCCGACGAATTTCGTAAGCCGCGCGCGGCATTGTGTTGAAATTAGTAGATTTTGTTCGTCCGTTCCCTCTAGTCGAAGTGCTAATTGATATCCTTGAAGAAGAAGAGGATGACGTGTTGCTGTGGCTGTATTATGAAAATAGATTACCAATCTACCCTATCTTTAAAAAGTAGAAATGATGAAGGATACTACCAAATACTGATTCAAAAGCATTTGTATTGTAATGAAAACAAACGGAAGTTTTGCCGACTAAATAAAAAACAATTCAATTCTGGTTTTACTAAAATTCTATAGATGTTATTAACCCGGCGGGAGTGTGGTGCGCAAAGATTACATAGAGTATGTGGTGGGGTGTAACATACCCCACGGAACAAAACGTTTTTTAACTAAGTATTTCTCCAAAATTGTACAAAATTATTACTAAGTATTATGAATGGGAATCCCTATAATAAAAAAATAATCAAATTAATACATATTGTTTAAACTTTTATTACGTACTTAGCAGTTGAACAATTTGAGAAGTTTTTGGTGACAAAAATTTATGTCCTCTAATAAAATATTCATATAATCAACCATAATGATTAAAACAAAATAAAAACTTCTAAATTAACAAAAAAATAGATCTTCTTTCAATTAAAAAATAAAAAAACTAATGGACTCAAATGGAATATCTTAGTCAGAGGCCTCGCCGTCATCACAATTTTTGCAAGAAAATATTGCATGTTCTAGGCACAGTGATTTCCTGCAGCTTGCACAGACATGTTTTGTCTTCCGATCTTTTTTCCGAGGACAATCCGGACATCCTCTTCATCCCATTCCCACTCGCTGCTAATCGCTTCAAGGCCATCATACACTGCTTGCGTGTCAGATTCAAGCTCATGCTCACTGCAATGATCAAATTCTTCGGTAGAACTTGATTCATCTAAAGATTCGGCTAAAACTTCATCAATAATGCTTCTTATACATTTTTCATCTGCCTCCAGTGCCATTTTTATTCAAAAAGTATAAAAAATATAAGTATACATGTAAAAATACATACATATACAAAATATGAAAACAATACGCGAACTATGTGGCGGGGTGTGACCTACCCCACGCACGTTTCCGCACTTGCACTCCAATCACCAACCGGCGTAATACCGAGATCATGCCACTATCCTCTCCTGCAACCTCTTACCTCCAGCTACACGAAGCCCCGAAATCTAGTTGTTACCAGTTAAAAAAATATACCTTGGTAAACCAGTGGTGGGGTATGCTACACCCCACCACACTCCCGCCGGGTTAAGCGCTAGACCATGTTGAGATGCATACGGCCGCGCGCGGCTCACGAAATTCGTCGGCCGCGCGCGACTGTCGCGAGCCTCGGCAGCGGCGCCATACATTTTCATATGTTGACTATTGTCGCGCGCGGCCGACGACTGTCGTAAGCCGCGCGCGGCTGTCGTAGCCGCTATCCACGGAATTCTACCTTTAAGCCGATAAATGGACTATAAGTACAACACTGAATTTTTTTTCAAATCGGACCAGTAGTTCTTGAGCGCGTTAAAACAAACAAACTCTTCAGCTTTATAATATTAGTATAGATATAATTGGGGTGTTACTTTCCAGTCACCATCATGTTCGGTGGATCGACTGCTGGTATCACGCTCGGGAGACCCTCAGCTCAACGCAGCCGACACGTACTGCGGCAGAGGGTCACTCACCGCCATCTCTACTGGCCAAACGATCAGTATTGGTAAGTTTATAAAAAAAAAAGAAAACTTTATTCTCAGGTATCAATGGCCCATAGATGACCATGATCTTAAAAACTAACATATATCGGGTGTATATCGTTCACAATCACATTAAATGAAATGCGTTAATATACTGGTTAACATATGTCGATTAACAAAAAATAAAAAATAAAAATACGTAAAAATAAAAAAATGAATTTTTCAAACAAAGTAAATAGATTATCAGCCTTACTTATAAAATAATAAGTTATACTTAAGAGATGTTTAAGAAAAAATCTTACTTATAAACGTGGCTGAAATAAATCATTTTCTTAGCAATGTCTTAAATGAGCTGTCAAATTAAGTAGCCTCACACCCTTGTTTAACCCGCTAATTATCAAAATGGCTGGATTCTTACCAGCTGATTTTTCATTTCCGGTTTATTGACAGCTCAACTTTTTAATTTTATATTTTACGGATGCCATTGTTGCCATTACATAACGTATTGATGACAAATATTTTTTTAAGCTACCAACATTCCCGTAGTGTTGAGAAATTAGTATGTTTTTATGACATTATCTGTTCATTACTTAAGACATGCTTAAGCAACGTTTATAGGTCAAAATATTTCAATCACTACTTAAGGCTTTAAGTAGTAATTACTTAAAACAATGCTTAGAAGATGATTTGTTGATTTTTATAAGTAAGGCTGTAAAAGTGTGCGAAAATTAGAACACCATATAAAAGTCAGTCATTACAAACAACTGAAAGTCTCCTTTGAAAACTGACAGCTGTCAACTGATCAAAACATTCGATACTCCTAACTTTATCTCTGCTTTACACATGATGATAAAAACGAAAAATGACTCCTGTGGTTAAACCACTGAATGGATTAGGTGATTTTTTTTACAATTCGCCATAGAATATCATAAAGTATGCGATAGGATTTAATGTGATTATGAACGACACACCATGTATATGTATATGTTAAATACAAACAGTCTTACTTATAAACGTGAATTAAATAATAAGTTATACTTAAGGGGTGTTTAAGAAAAAATCTTACTTATAAACGTGGCTAAACTAAATCATTTTCTTAGCAATGTCTTAAATGAGCTGTCAAATTAAGTAGCCTCACACCCTTGTTTAACCCGCTAATTAGCAAAATGGCTGGATTCGTACCAGCTGATTTTTCATTTCCGGTTTATTGACAGCTCAACTTTTTAATTTTATATTTTACGGATGCCATTGTTGCCATTACACAACGTTTTGATGACAAATATTTTTTTAAGCTACCAACATTGCGGTAGTGTTGAGAAATTAGTATGATTTTATGGCATTATCTGTTCATTACTTAAGACATGCTTAAGCAACGTTTATAGGTCAAAATAATTCAATCACTACTTAAAGCTTTAAGTAGTAATTAGGTAAAACAATGCTTAGAAGATGATTTGTTGATTTTTATAAGTAAGGCTGTATATCTGTAAGTAAAGAAAAACTTTATTTATTTATTTATTTCTCAACCTTATCACTAACATTACAGATAGGTTCAATCTAATGCGTTAGCGAGGCACTTATTTAACTACTTACAAAAATAAAAAAAAAACATAACCCTTTTTGGCATTCGGGTGGTTAAAAACACAAAATATTTACACCAAAAAAAAATAAAACAATACAATAAAATAATAAAATTAAACAATAAAAAACAAAAGTATGTACTATAGTCCTAATCTAGTTTATAACATAATATGAACAAAATCATCCTTGCGAGTTCACTGAACTGACACGAGAAAATGTCTATATTGTTCTGGATTTCGTTAATAGTACGGATCGCTCGCGTGAGAGGCGTTTTAACTTAAATCTATGTTAGTAACATTTCACTAGGTATGCCCTATATTCCGGTGTCAATGCGTTAATACCATTTTATAAGGCCCAAGTAACATACCTAAGAAGTAGTAAACGACCGCTTTACTTTAAACAAGTGTTTATTTTAAAGTTGAACACGTTTAAAGTTTAATTCATAGTAAAAAGTGGTTTTAAGAACCCTTATGTTGATATTATTTGGTGAACTTGGACTCTTGATTGAATCTTCTAAACCATATTAGACGTAAGATATCTAAGTATTGCAATTGAACGAGGCACGGCAATGTTGCCAGCCTCTTGGGCACGTTCCTAATCCGGAGCGATGGGGAGGAAATTTTTGTCGATTTTTAGTATTCAAGTTTGTAACTTGGCTGTACATTTTTAACCTTGTTAGACGTGCTTAAGTCACTGTTCCAACTGTTCAGTTTGGCGACCTACTGTACAACATGTAACGTAATTAACGCACACCCTCAAACACCCTAATTAGAATATTATGTTATAATCATAATACATACACTGAATTTTTATTTTAACATGTATATGCATTGTTATTTACTAAATTAGTTATACCAATTCTTGGAGAACTTTTTGGTCATACTACGCACGCAACGCACTCGACTCGACACAACATAACGAAATTACGGAAAAAGCCGACAATACACGAAGTCTTATTACTTTGAGTTACGGTCTATTTGAATTTGTTTTGACTGTACAGGGTTAATATGACAATAATTTCCGTAGTTTTAATTATTTTTGGGATAAAAAATTACCTAGCTTCTGCCAGCGGTTTCACCCGCATCCCGTGGGAACTACTTCCCGTACCGGGATAAAAAGTAGCCTATAGCCTTCCTCGATAAATGGGCTATCTAACACTGAAAGAAATTTTCAAATCGGACCAGTAGTTCCTGAGATTAGCGCGTTCAAACAAACAAACAAACAAACAAAACTCTACAGCTTTATAATATTAGTATAGATGATATAAATCGATTCAGTAAACGATTCTGAAGAAACTAATTTCAGGATGTGCGTTAATTAAGTTACATGTTGTATATGTATACAATACATATAAATGTATTCAGATCATTGCATTTGTTCTAAGTAAGTGGTTTGAATGACACTGATCTATGCTTTACCATTCAGCACGGATTCCTATGTTTCCACAATGTTCCAGGTCTGATTACAAGCCGGTCAAGTTCAGGAGGTAGATTCAGATGCCAGTTGACTGCACAAGCATCAAGTACTCCGAATACTTGCAGCTGTGGCGTTCGGAGACAGGTGACTATCATATAGTGCACTCGGTGTTAAGGCTTTATAAGGGATATGCTCTGATATGATGGTTAAATATGTACATATTTTAATGATTGCTTTGTGAAGTTTCAGTGAACGTCAAAACGTGTGCGGTAAAATACGGTCAGTAATATGTCCACAAAATAATATAAATAAATAGTCCTCAAATGCACAACTTGAATGATTAAAGTCGTTGAATAAAGTTTATGTAACCAAATAAGCTAACAGATATTGAAAGCTCTGTCAGATTATTTTGTTCCATAAGTATATACTATTTTTGGACTTTTTACACGCTAAGCATAATCGAGTGTTGTTGAACATTGTCGCGCAGAAAAACTGTGTAAAATCCGCTACTAATTTACTTTACTTTAGTTACTTAATGAAAGATTTTCTTTTTCAATTTTGATTGTGTTCATGGACTTTTGTTATTGACCGTACCATGCATTAACCTTAGAGGAAAATAGTGATTGTGAAAGTGCCTATTTAATATGGTAATCATCCTGCAGAGGCATCGCTTTTGGCGCTTTTCACCCCTCGCACACGCTTTAGCTAGCACAGAGAACGGGACGCTTGAATTCTCGCCTTCACAAGTTGAAAAACTAGAAAAAAAATCGATGATCAACGAACTTGAGAAAGCAAGAAAACATAAAGTGAGCAAGACGCTATTTTATTTATTTGTTTGTACATTAACACTATGCATGATACATATAAATAAAGATATACTAAATAGGTACATGAAGTATACTGATGATATACTTGAGTATTTATACATGCATGCATATGATATATGCCTATTATGGACATTCACAAGCTGTATACTAGACAAAACTTAATGAATATATATTAATCATACGAAAATACATCCTTACTAATATTATAAATCCAGAACCACTAAATCGATTATAGAAAAATATGCTTTATACTTAGGTACTTATTTCTGGCTTGTGACTGGCTTCGCTTGCACTATAAGACAATTTCATTGAAGACTTCAACGTCAGCTTTTTTTTGCCCCACTGCAGGACACAGGCTTCTTCTCATACTACATAGAATGAATGAGTATTAATCACCACGACACCTCAGCACTGAGCGATTCGTAACTTTAAAGTCCACGTTTGCTCAAGATGCTTTCCTTCACCTTTTTTATTCACTAAGGCGTAGCGGCGATTCCAGACTTTGATTAATCCAGGTTTCTTCAAGATGTTTTACTTCACATTTTACCTTCTTAGTCATCGTTACGAAACATACTTTTAAATTACGTTGGGCGTTGTCTGATCGGAAATCTAACCCGCACTCGAACTTCAGAGGACTGTGCTTTAACCATCATGACTTTCATTTTATGTACTGACGACTCTTTACTTTCTTTAAACGTATTAACATTATCTTCTTTCATACCCGCTCCGTACCCAGCTCCGTATAGTAGGAGGTAATGAAACAGGCGTGAACGAGTACCCAATGATGGTTGCTATCGCTGACATGAGGATCTCGGAGATCAAGTGCGGCGGAGTCATAATATCTGACAGATATGTCCTTTCTGCTGCACATTGCATCAACGGCCAGTTGGTTTCCAACTTCGCTTTAGTCGTGGGAGAGCACGATGTCACAATAGGTAGGAAGCACGTATACTACTTTTATTGTTATTGTGTGTTTTTCTTGTGTTATATGCTTTCCCTTCTTTCTTTCTTAGCAGGTTTATTCAGAAATGTAAATTATTTGGCTTGATTTTTCCGACGGCAAAGTTAAGAAGGCCCAGGACAGTTGTGTCAATTTAATTTTTTCGGAACCATATCTCGTTCAATAATTATTTCTTCTTCCGTCATTCTTGCCGCTTAAAAAAATACTAATATCACAGTTTTCGTGAAAATCTAACCAAACCAATTTTTTACAGGCGACTCCCCAGCCACCAGAGCATATCGTATAGAGCAGTTCCTCATACATCCTCAGTTTACGGAGTAAGTCTTCATCCTCCGAGCCCATTTCCCAACTTAGTTGGGGTCGGCTTCCAATCTAACAGGATTCAGCTGAGTACCAGTGCTTTACAAAAAGCGACTATCTGACCTCCTCAACCCAGTTACCCGGGCAACCCAATACCCCTTGGTTAGACTGGTGTCAGACTTACTGGCTTCTGACTATCCGTAACGACTGTCAAGGATGTTCAATGTCAGCCGGGACCTTCGGAGTCAGTCTTAGAATGAAGCTTATCTCGTTGTCGGTATGTGACAATAACTACCTACTCTTTATAAAGGACTTTGAACACTAAAAAACCCACCGTTTCAGGTTTTCAGATAACTACAGATATCAATCTATCCAATTTGATTTAAGACCTAGTAAAATGAATTTATAGTTATTTGTTATACAAGAGTGCAAAGTTGCTTTTTAACCGCGTGCTCAATTTTGATGACCGAGCAAGCGAAGGATTCTAAAATTGAAACACGAGCGTAGCGAGTGTTTCAATAATTAGAATCCTGAGCGATAGCGAGGGAATCAAAAGAGCACAAGGTGAAAAATCTTTGCACTCGAGTGCAACACGTAACTTTTCATCCCACCTCATCGAGGAAATTACTAAATGTAAAATAACAGAATGGCGCGCACATCTGAGTATCAAATTAAAAAGAAGTGCCTATTAAAGTTCATTTATTTGATAACTCAGTTTAAAAATGAAACGAGGTTAAAAATCTATGTTAAAACAATAATAAAAATTACTTAATTAATTGAATAATTATTTTAAGTAGTATTTTATTTGTTTAATATGTATTTATTTGAAAAGTCTTATCAAGATTGTCACAAATGGAGTATTGCACACCATGTTCTAAATTCAAATCACTTTGCCGCTCTAGCTAGAGGATAAAAACGACTTTTGCGCTCAGATATCAAAGGGTAAAACTAGTCTTTCCGAGATGGTGGGATGAAAAATATATTAATTATCAGCCATCTACATATACATATATTTCATAATGTTTTTCAATTTTCTTTTGTTCTTATCTTATGTATTTTTCTATTACTTAGGTAATTCTAGATTATTAATTACAAGATAGTTGGGATTACCTAACGATCATTCCCAATAAAAATCTGTCAAGCTGTTTTTTGCTTGATAGAGATAGGATGTTGACGTAAGCCCTTTACAAGTACCTCCTGGGGCTGCGGGATTGTTCGAAAGAGTTACCGCGGCCCTGGTACATAAAAGGCCTACGACGGAACACGACGGTTTTTAGTCAGTAAGAGTCTGACACTCCCTCATCGCTGCTAACCCACAGCGGGAGGGTTCATTTGATGAATTTTGACGTCGTTAAAAAAAGCCAAGTAATATCATATTGCTATCTCTAGTAAGTAAATCGAAGAATAAATAGGATTCTGGGAACGGCAATAAATCATGATTAATATTTTACCTATTACAGGTCTAACTACGATTATGACATCGCCATATTGAGATCAGCGAGTAGGATCGAGTTCAGTGAATATGTCGGACCAGCGTGCTTACCCTTCAAGTTTAACACTGACTTCGCTGGACGAAGAGTCACTATTCTGGGTATTTATTCTTTACTACAAACTGTTATACTTGTGTCTTTTGGAAATTGTCCACTTCCACTTATCTTAGAAGAGGAATTTTATTTTCCCCCTATTTCTCTCCATATACGCTATTCTATTCCATTTAACAGATAGCAAAGCGCTACGTTTCATAGTCTAGTTTATTTCTAAGGGAGATTCCACCGGTACGGTGTACTCACACAATTATTTATCCTGGTCTACTCGCTCTAGTAAATAAAAACAAATTGCGAACTATGGATTCACGCTGATCGATGTGTACCGTCTTTTGTTTACAAAATTGTGGGCGGAGTCTTACTACCCTTGTATTACCCTCAGAAACTCCCATTACTTATTACTTCCAGCACCAGTACGTAGGTAGTCTATAGTTACAACATTTTTGCATATTCCAGGTTGGGGCACGAAATTCTTCGGCGGGCCGAAGTCCAACGTGTTGCTGAAGGCAGACGTTGACGTCATCAGCCAGAGCGCCTGCAGGAGTCAGATCCAAGTGACAGACAGACAGATGTGCACATACACGCCCGGCAAAGACGCCTGCCAGGTGAGAAACAAGCTTAGAATCGAAATGATATTCTAATTTAACTGCTTGCATGCCGCTAATTAGAGAACAATAGAAAATCAATAGTGTCTCATGTGGATCCGCGCACATACAAGGGGTTAACGTGCTTCCCGAAATACGGACCAATTCATCATGTCAAGATAGATAACCATCCAAGGACAGTCCGTGATGATCGACCCGTGTTACTTAGCCACGAGTCCCTCCGAAGACAAATGCTAAAAAAAGTATGCTTAAAAAATGGTTATGACCGTATCGGCCAACAAGACGATCGCAGAATGAGATGACAATGTAAATCGATGTTATCCCATGAAAATTCACTCTATAGTAGCACAAATTATGAATGACTTCTGCCTTCTGAAAGAATTGCTCACCGCATCCAGATAAAAATGATCCTATGTGTTATTTTGTTATGTATAGGTACCTACTATTTATTGTCAAGTTTCATCATAATCCTTTCATCACCCGTCTGCAACATACTCGAAAACTTTCGCCTTTATAATACATATAGCATGATAATTAATGTGTCAATACTTTGCATCCCTCAGGACGACTCCGGTGGTCCCGTCCTCTACACAGACCCAGCCACAGGTCTACTCTTCAACGTGGGCATCATCAGCTTCGGCAGTTCCTGTGCATCAGGTCCAGGAGTCAACACCAGGGTCACAGCACTACTCAACTGGATCTTATCCAATACACCAGAGGTCTCCTACTGTAGGAAATGATTGAAGGAACAACTGATGTCATGAGGCTCCTAAAATTTATAAAAGAACATTCCACTTTTTTATACATAATTTATATTATCATATTTTGGGAAAATTGTGCAATTGTCAAGTTTGACCAAGCTTTGCTTTAAAACTTAGCATACGTTGTATGTTGACCCAATATTGAGAATTTGCAGGACCAATGACTGTCTAGAGACAAACAAGTAGACAGTAAATACGTAACTATGTATATAAATAACTATGTAAATAAAATAGTCCCAGCCTTTGAATTGTTATAAACGAGTGCAACTGATCTTAGTCTAACTAGGACAGAACTTTCCCTTTACGTAAATTGTGCCAAAGTTAGAAGTACAAAGTACAAACAAATATTGTCAGTTATCCAAATGTTGTTATTTATTAAAGAGTGGTGTATTTTCAATGTTTTTCTGTGTATTTATTTTTACACCCGAGTTCCTTCTGGAGTCCTTTACATTTATAAACCACGGAAAACCTTTCGGAAGATTCCAGTACAGGTACTTAAATGGTTATCAGTATCAGTGTTAAAACAAAATGTGATCATAATTTCACCTTCTCTTGACTTGCTCAGAGTTTTATCTTTGCAAGAAGTCCTTCTCTAAAAAGGTTCCAATTTCAAAACCAACTCATCATTGTATAAGCCCTACAACAAATAGAAGAACTGACCATCCCAAACAAAAGTTTAACAAAAACATTATCTACCTAAAACTCGGCCAACAGATGTCAGCACCATCATTGCAGCGTGCGCGGACCTCGCAAACCGAAGTCGGCCGAGCGCCAATATTGATTAATTTACCGTCCCTGATCTCCTGACAACTTCACTCCGCACCACTATTATTCTTTACCCAATCTCCGCTGCTAACTCACATAAACCGTATTTATTTACTTAAAACATGTAAATTCTTTGCCACAAACAACAAAAACATGATAAAAACAACAGTAACGCGTAACAAAATGATTTGACAGTGTTTTTTTTTTTGTAATAATCACAAATTCGTAGCAATGGAAGTGAATATTGGTACGGAGTTTCATATAAAGAGGTAGTGGTTTTGATTGTTCATTTAAAATGCCGAAAAGGATTCCGTTTCATGTGGTTTATGCTACAAGTAAGTATTTTTATATTGTACCTATTTTAATTTACCAGTGCTAAGTAGGGTGTACGTTAATTGATCGGAATTTAACAATATACATACATTAATTATTCTGCTGTCTGTTTTAAAAATAGAGCGTTCCTTTCTTTCTGTGTTAATTAATCTTTATTTAAACAAGAAAGGTCTACGAACACAATATTTTCTTTGGTACTTTAAGGTCGTCTCTGTCTGTCCTTAAAGGCCGGCAATCTCGTACGATTCTCGCCTTCAGATTTAAATCAATCAATTAAGGTGCAGATCTACATAATGTACAACGAAACGTCATTCACTATCCATCTTTTTATTAATGCATTTCTGAATAAGCTGACATCGGCACTCTTCAAATCACTTCGGAAGATAAATTGCTAGAAGTGTCCAAATGTTTTTACAAGAAGGACAAATTGGTGATTTCATTTTGACAGAGATATTAGCTTTTTTTTTTTTTTTTAACGACGTAAAAAATCATCAAATGACCCCTCCCGCTGAGTGGGTTAGCAGCGGTGAGGGAGTGTCAGACTCTTACTGACTAAAAGCCGTCGTGTTCCGTCGTAGGCCTTCTTATGTGCTAGGGCCGCGGTACCTCTTTTGAACAACCCGCAGCCCCAGCAGGCCTTGGCCCTGCTGGGCCCGCTGGAGAGATATTAGCTGGTATAGACTTATGTCTATGATATCTAATTAAAGAGAATATCTATCGAGTGAAGGATAATTAGAATTCAAAGGTATCTGTGAGATATTACGAAAAAATCTTAAATTGTTACTTTCGTCCCTGGTCTCTCCTATTTCCCTTTGAAAAATTTAAATTTGACTATGTATGCTTTTGACCTAGATATTTCAAGGACCTAGCTCAGCATTGATTCTTTGTCCCTGGATCTAGGTATAATGTTAGATCTGAAACTCTGAATATTCTAGTTTTGCGTGGGTTTTGTGAAAGATTGAAGGTCGAAAGGGCTTCAGGATACATTGCTATTATATTAAACGCTGCGAACATTAAATAACTAGAGGCTCTATATGATTGTCAATTGTTGATTGTATTGTATACTGAAACTTCAACTCAATTTTACTGAAAAATTAAGTTTAATATACGCCAAATCACAACTAGTATACCAAGTGAATAGTGAGCAGCAGAATTTCAAAAAGTATATTTCCCGATAGTTCGATTTAACAAGGATTCTCAATTAATACGAAAGTCAAACTAAAGTCAAGTCAAAAAATTATTACTATCGAACTACAAACCAAACAAAACACCTATAAAACGAAAATCAACTTTAAACCAACGAAATAAAGTATAAAGTTCTGTATCAACATCAGATACAGCAATTAGCGAGGTCTATCATTTATTCAGGGGCTAAGTACGGCTTGTCACTGGCCAGTGGCTATTACACTAATGGAAGTAGTTTCCTATCAATTACTGAGCTCTGTTTGATGGGGAAAGTGGCAAACTATTGTTATGTCCACATGTGGTGTTTGCTAGTTTTGTGGTGTACACCTGTGGTGGTTTTGGTTGATAGACCGCGTTTTATAAAAGAGTTTACCGCAGTTTTATATCTGTAACTAAGGCCGTAGGTATACAGAAAGAAATCTGGAAACTTATAAGCGCTTATCGGCGCGTGTCCATATATTTTAATGCGCGGGTTACCAGCGCTGACAACCGCCGATAAGCGCTTATAAGTTTCCAGCGTCTTCCAGCTTTCTTTCTGCATACGCCCTAATTGTACCCGCGGTTTCGCCGCGTCCCGGGGTTTTCTTTCTTTCCGCAACTGAGCAAATATCCTTTCTCAGGCTATAGATGAAACATTAAAATCCGTTCAGTTTTTTGGCATAAAAGCTTCACAAACAGAGAGAGTTTACACTACACTACTTTCGCATCTATTACATATAATAAATCTGTAAAAAATCTGTGTCTGTACATTGAATATATTAAAAAATTAATTATTGGGTGGGGTTTAGAAACAGTAATGGAGCACAAATCCAAAAAAAAAAATTTGTCTGTTTGTCTGTATGTCTGTATGTCTGTTTGTTTGTACACGCTAATCTTCCGAACTACTGAACGGATTTCAATGATTTTTTCTTTGTTGTATCAATATTAAGACTGGTCAACATATAGGCTATAATTTATCTTCGAAACTTGAAGACCTGATGCAGAACACCAACAGACCAACAAAACTATAAGAGATACAAAAATGGTGCCATGGCAAAAATTGTTTCATGTGATGAGCATTTTCAGCTGAGATAATAAATTTTAGGATCTGGAACACCTGATGTGGAACCCCAAGAGCCCAGCTTCTCTGTACCATATACAGGTATGACGTTTTAGCAAAAGTTGTTCAATTTGATAAGCACTTTCTATTGACTTATACAAATTGAGGATCTAAAACACCTGATGTGGAACTCCAGGGGCCCAGCTAGACTATAGCATATAGAGGTGTGACGTTTTAGCAAAAGTGGTTCAATCTGATAAGCACTCTCTGTTGACTTATAAAAATTGAAGATGTAAAACACCTAATGTGGAACCCCAGGAGCCAGCTAAACTATCGCATATAAAGATATGACGTTTTAGCAAAAGTGGTTCAATCTGATAAGTACTCTCTATTGACATACATCGAAGATCTGGAACACCTGATGTGGAACTTCAAGAGCAATGCTACACTTGAAATGTATATGTCACCGTAAGATTACAAACATCGTTAGATTGCAATCTATCTCGAGAGATTGTAAACTGTCGAATTATTGTGAACCGTAACATCTGATTGCAATTTAACGCATTATTTTTCGCTATATTATAATCTATCGATGAGAAATTGTCAAATTGTCAACTGTCCGAAAGCTCTCCCTAATTGGTCAGTCTTTTTGTAAGATCGACCAATCACGACCAGCCGTTCTGTTGCCATGGAGTTCCCGTAGAGTTAGGAATGAATTTGTGTTTGAAGACAAACCGATGAGTAAACTACCTAATTGTTTTGTTTTTTTTTTTATAAAAGTTTCTTATAATTTTCCAATTTCATTTAAATAAAACTACTTTTACGGATTTTATCGCGGTCGGTTTTAAACGTCGGGATTAAATAATATAATATAACCGCGATAAAATCCGTAAAAGTAGTTTTATTTAAATGTCTAATATTCGCGTAAGTGTCAGAAATCAATATGTTTCCAATTTCAATTTGTGTTTGAAGAATAAATATTTCGTTACAATTTGTTCTCTCCATATGTCAGGAATATTAATTACATACTCGTACTAAATAATAAATACTTGAAGAATTTTTGAAGAGCATTTATTTTATTTAACTGACACCTCTATTTCATTCCTCACTCTACGGGAACTCCATGGGAACAGAACGGATTATTGGTCGATCTTACAAAAAGACTGACCAATCAGGGAGAGCTTTCGGTCAGTTGACAATTTGACAATTTCTCATCGATAGATTATAATATAGCGAAAAATAATGCGTTAAATTGCAATCAGATGTTACGGTTCACAATAATTAGACAGTTTACAATCTCTCGAGATAGATTGTAATCTAACGATGTTTGTAATCTTACGGTGACATATAGAAATGAATGTTATGAAATAGGTATGGTGAATCAAAAAAAGTAATAAGTCCGTCTTTTAGATAACCCTAAAATAATGGACACGTATTTTTCCTTTTTTCCTTCTCACAAACAAAAGATATAACACGCTTGAATTTTGTGTTAAGTCAGTACAAATTTTATATACCTACTAGACGTTTCGTCACGAGCCCCCACTCTCCGAATTTGTTGCGTTATATCTCATTATTATTTTGTATGTCTCTTCCAGACCTAGGGACTACAGAGTTCCGAATTTTTGGGAGGCAAACGTGGGGCCGAAGCCAACACGCTGAAGCCCTTTTGAGACAACTTTAATGAAATGATGACACAAAACCGACGATTTATCCCTTCATACACTATAGAAATGAATCCAAGGACAATCCCCGGTGGACGTCGTTAAAAAAAAGACAATCCCCGGTTCTGTGCTATACCATTGCTAACTGTGGATGAAAACTACTTGGGCTATTGTGATGGGATGCTAATGGACTAGGAATGGGGAAACTACGGGAACTATGGCACCTGCCGATGACAATGTATCAGATACATGTAAAATTGGCAGGTGGAGACTCGCCAGCTCACTTACTGGACCCCCGGGAATCAGTCACTGAATAGCAACAAGAGGGCAACAGGGACATGAGCGGCTGAAGTGTGAGGATACCTCGGTGGATTTTAAACGCAGATTACGCGCTCCCTGTGGGTCACTTACCACGAGGCACCTATCCTCCGAGCAGGGCTACTAACCCTGCTCTAGCGACTCCACTCTGGACGGCCAAGCCAAGCCAGAGGCGTGATACCTACCCCAGTCATGGTTCACTCCGACCGGCCGGAGATGGCGGGCGGACAGTATACTCTCCCTGGAGAACTTAGTATATATAGCTCCGCGGGGTCGCTACTCCCCGTCATCAGCTTCAGATGTCCTGCGGTGCTTATTTATTATATATTATTGTCGTTATTATCTCAAGAGCCTTTTTCCCAATTATGTTAGAGTCGACTTCCAGTCACGATGGAACTGAGTACCAGTGTTTTACAAGGAGCGACTGCCTATCTGACCTCCACAACCCGGTTACCCGCTCAATTCAACACCCCTTGGTAAAACTGGTCAGACTTACTGGCTTCTGACTACCCATAACGACTGCCAAGAATGTTCAATGACAGCCGGAACCTACAGTTTAACATCCCCTCCAAATAACGGTCATTGGTATCCAAAATATACGTAGAAAGTACATACGAACTTAGAAAAGTTGTATTGGCAGGTACTTGCCAGATCTGGAATCAAAGACGTACACTCATGACTTGAGAGATTGGTTCTCTACCCACTAAACCACCACGACTTCCACTAAGTCAGCACGACTTTGTCATCTCAGTAGCATTTAATGTTTTTAACGTAATTAATACGTGTAATATTTTTGCCACACACAACTTAAATGCGGACTAATTAGAATCACTATGTTTATGCCTATGGTCACGTCTATTGCGGTTCAGTTCTTAGCGTTTTGTTTAGTCTGCTGTGCCTTTGGCCGTTGAAGTACAAAAATTAAATATATGGAACATTTCTAATGGCTATGCGTATTCCGTTGTTTTCCAGTCAACGGGCCCTTAAAATTCAATATCAGACGATTCAGATCTTCGATTTTGCCGACCCCGTAGTCGCTGGCATAAGGGACAGGATCCGCGTACGAAGTCGCGGGCAGAAGCTAGTTTATAATATTCGTAAACATGAGACCAATTGACATTTCGAGACCCCTTCGTAGTATGAAGAGCCCTTTCCAGTGCTTAACAACTGTTGAGGTCAATTGTTGACGCTTTTTCGTCCTGAAGGAAGTACATTTGCAGATGCCACGTAGCTTCTCATCATATCTGCAACTATAATAGATATGCCAATATAATAATAGTTTATTTTAAAATATATAATGTTTACCTACAGATTTTGAGGTAAATAAAAAAGTCCCTTAAAAATGCTAACCAGTGCACATTTCCAAGGCCAGCACATGAGCAAGGTCCATATATTTATCATTCCCACTTATATATCTTAAAATAAAATGTACGTTGAAGGATATAAGTACACCTACGGTTCTTCTTAGGTGTTTGTAATTTAATAATGGGGTTGGAAGTAAATTTTTTTATCAGCGTAAAATATACTACAAACTATAGTTCAGAATAAAAAGACAAAACTGCCAGACCTTTTGTGGCATTTTAAATACATATACCTATATAAGATACTTAGTTTAAGGCGATTATCACACGCATCACCTACTTATGTACTAATCGGCTAAACTGAATTATGATGGCATTTGAAGCTAGTTGACACCTAGCCATCCGTCTCCATCTCCTGAGCCTTTTCCCAACTATGTTGGGGTCGGCTTCCAGTCTAACCTTATGCAGCTGAGTACCAGTATTTTACAAAGAGCGACTGCACTATCTGACCTCCTCAACCCAGTTACCAAGGCAACCCAGCAGCCCTTGGTTTAGACTGGTGTCAGACTTACTGGCTTCTGACTACCCGTAACGAATGCCAAGGATTTTTAATGACAAAGAGCTACTGCCAATTGATACCTGGCGTGTTTCAAAACTTCGATGAGTGAGTAACGCTATTAAATATGTAAAGCTTAAGCTAGGATCGATAATAATGTTTATATAGTTTTGTTACCATTGTTCGCGCAGTTCGATACCATAGATTATTTATTTGGAGCGTCTATAGGAATCGGATGCTTTTACTTAGGTACATGATTCAGCAGTCGAGTATGACATAGACTGAAATATATTTAGAGTCGTATCTAAGGGACATGAAGCTAACTAGGAAATGATAATAAGTAAACGCATATGCAAATAGGTGATGAAAACGGAGCCTTGTATGTAAAATATATTCAAGCTTCCGCTGGTTTCACCCGCGTCCTAAAGGAACGACTTCGCGTATTCGGATAAAGCGCAGCTTTTCCCGAACAGTGAAAGACTTCCTGAGATTAGTGGTTTCAAATACACCAACTCTTCGATTTTTAACATTAAGATTATACCATGGTAAGGTTGATTATAATTTGTGAGAATGCAATACAAGCGACAATGAAATATCGCATTGACGTTTTTCCATGTAAACGTAGCTGCACAGTTATAATTTAATTGGAACTACATTCCAGGAATGCTATGCTCGACATTCTCGTTTTAATTAAAATGTTTGAAGTACTATGAAGCTTATTGCTTTTAACATTACATAACATCGTGTTTTTCATTCGTCAAGAGACCTTATACTAAATAAGTAAATCGTTATTGTCATTTTGTAAGTAATATTTACCGATAACTTTGGCAGTTCTGTGGTTATTCAGAAGTTGTCAAGTAGTTAAGGATTGAGTGTGTGTGATAGGTAGGGAGTCGCTCCGTGCAAAACGCTGGTTAATCTCGAAGCAGACAATTTTCGTCAAGTCCGACTCGCACTAAACCGATTTTTTTTTATGACATATAAATCAGTTCTTGTATCTCTCTTGTCTCCAGGCGAGGACAGCTCGTACCCAGCATGCGAGCTGAACGCGCAGGGCCCGGCGGCGCGCGGCTGGCGCAGCGAGGGCGGGCCCCCGCACGAGCTGCTGCTGCGGCTGGCGAGGGTCACCTCCGTGCACAAGCTGCAGCTGCTGGCTCATCATCAGCTCATACGTATGTACTAGTGATACGATATGATGACGTTATGTAAGAAATCCAAGAGCTTTGCCGCGGGCGCGGTTTTAAAATGTTGTCTTCCCTAATCATCTTTGTCAGTAGCATCTCGATGAACTGAAATAAGTTCATAAAAATTAAGAGACAAGAAGTAGGTACTCAGGTACTTGTAGATTTAAATGGATTTGACAGAATAATAACTTTATCGACAGCTACCGAATACATCTCCACAATTCGGAAACACTTGTGGCAAATCTTTCGATTAAACCTACCTTTAACATAATGAGACTGGAGCATGCTCCGTGGTCTCAGTACGAATACTAAACATGACATTTTCCTATGCTACAATAAACTCTACTACATGCATGCATGCATTCTTCTATCCTACATTAAACATTTTCCCTCATAACAGCGGCATGCGTGGAAGTGCTAGTCTCAGGCGGGCTGGTCTCCGAAGGCGCGGCCACTCCATGCGGCGCCACCTACACCAGCGTCGGCAGAGTCACGCTCGCCCGACCGGCGCAGCAGGCCAGGACTAGAGAACTCAGGTGAGAAGGATATTGAGCTTTCTTTTAAAGTGACAGAGTTCATTTTCTTTCGTGGATTGTGAGATCACAACACACCATTTCTGTTTAAAATCGGGCTGATGAAAATGGTTTTAATTAATGACCTCTTAGCAGTCACGTATCTGTATAATTCTAAGCTAATATGTTGTGTCTTCGACTTGCAGATCAGCTGCACTGCCAGAGCCAACAATAGCCCGCTTCGTAAAACTCAAACTGTCTGGACCACACCCACCAGCAAAAGAAGATGATCAGGTTTGATATATGGACCACTTTTACTCCTACATTATAATACTAAGATCTCGAAAAACACATAGCAGTATCATACATTTACATTAGCATTCCATCATCAGCCTTTTTATTGTCCCACTGTAGGTCACGGGCAGGGTTGACGATTTCATGCTTGAATGTCCATGTTTCCTCAAGACGCTTTTCTTCACCCTAACTCAGTTATTGGTGTTCAAAGTAATTTACCTTTAGTCCTTTATAAAGACTTATACTACAAAGTACTATAAAACTTTGAAAAATTAAAATATATTTTGCCTCTCTAGTGTTCATGACTGAAGTTCCAAATACATTCTCAAAGCTATCAGAACTGATCCATTCTGAATCCATTTCCAATTCTCCAGGTAGCACTAATGGCAGTGAATGTCCTGGGTGAAGAAGTGGAAGAAACAGAGAGTTCTCCTGTACAGCCTGTCAGCAAGGAGCCGGCGTACTCGCCGTATGATGACCTGGCCTTCATCATGTATGTGGACAACGATATTGCTGACCTGGTGAGGAGCTTGGATGAGAAGAAGAAGGCTGCTGTTGGAGGTGAGTTATTGATGGTACAGACTATTAAAGTTGGGTGAGGAAAGATATATTGATAACTTCAAGCATTGAAATCTAGTGTGAAGAACTAAAAAAACATAAGAATTTTTTACTACTTCAGTAATTTCACCCTATCATTTCAAATACTTTGGCACCGTGATAAACATACATACTCGGAAATAAGTGGTAGTTGCATATTTTATGTCCTAACAAAATATACAGTTCTATTTACAAAAAATATGTAGGTTCTTTTAATTTTTAAGTTCTAGGAAAAAATCTCGTAAGCGCCTTTAGATTCAACTGCTAGTATTGATAGACGGTCTGCATTTTTTTTTTCAAAAGATCTAGATCTTTCAGACAAAGAAATATTTAACAAATATATAAATAATATAATTGTACAATAAACCGGCCAAGTGCGAGTCAGACTCGCGCACCAAGGGTTCCGTACAAATCCTGTATAGATAAAAAGTGAGTCTCGGGCCAACCGTTCAGTTTAGAACAATCATAGTTATGGTAATTTCGTGAGAGTCAAAGTAGTTAATATTTTTTATTTTATAATATAACTAAAATAGTAGGCCAGTACCTTGTAAAAGTTATTTTATTAAAGTTATTTATATATTATTTATATACAACATTTTATAGTCATCTTTCAGAAATTTGATTGAAAATAACTAATTATGTCTTAAAGGTCATTGGGCATATCTGACCCGCTTTGTAAAAAGTGGCGGACATGAACCAAAGTACTTTTAAATTGTGGAGAATGGTATGACGTTTCTTTGAATATAAATATTTTATTAAAATTCCATGGAGACGAATGTCCAGGATTGTTTGAAAAATATAAAAGACAAGCAGTTTCAGAGGATTGTACAGGTTGCAATGCTAGTTTTTATTGTTAAAGACTTTTCATAAAGAAGGAAGATCCAATTCGGATGACCAGGATCTGATGAGGATCTGGAAACCCTGAGAAATCGAGGGCAACTCTTGAATATTGTAGGCACGCATCGAGTCATAACCAGACATGTGAGTGTATTTTTGAGGGTACTGGTAAACAGTGAAGGTTTGGAGCTGATTTGATTATGGAGACTACAGAGAGTCGAGGGAACTCCTGAACAGTATGTTACGACTACCACGTGCTTGGGCTTATTTTATTCGTATTGGCGAAGACTTTCCACATAGATAGGTTTGACTGCCATAGTGAGGTCGATAGCAACGATCAGATATAGTTATGGGAACTCCTTTACAATTTATAACGTAACCTTGTGTTGGAGCTTATTTTATTTTAGGTGATGAGAATTCACTACTAATGGGCTCTTTTATTTTTGAGGGATTAATCACCTAACGAGCCCCAGTTTCAGGTTTTTTTCGAAACCGCCTGACGACTTGTAGCTGTCGAATTGTAACAACGACTTCTAGAGAGTAGGATTCGGGTCTGCTGGCTTTACGTTTCTAGAGCCTTGACAAAAGTGTAATTCTGTCCCTTTCTTGGTTTTATAAAATCGGCTTTATTTTATTTTGTAGCATTTTGCACACAAATCTAACTTCTAACGTATAAAAAAGCAACAAGAAAACAAAAGCAAGAAATAAATTAAAAAGATGTTAGGTGCATCGGTCTAGAAGTCGGTGTCTAGAGGATGCATCTATTTTATTTAACCACCGAGATCTAGACCGATGCATATAAACAGTTTTCTTGTTGTTTTTAGAAGTGTGAAGTGAAAAGTTCTCGTCAATACGAATAATATAAGCCCAAACACGACGTAACTAAAACATACCGTTAGGGAGTTCTCTCGATTTTCTCACATCTCCATCATCAGGTAAGCTCTAGACCTTCACTGTTTGATAGTAGATATCACCAGACATACATACATCTGAGAATCAAGTTTTAATCCTATGCATGCCTACAATTTCTGATAGTTGCCCTCGATTTCTCAGGATTTCCATCATCAGACCCTGACCTGATGACAATGGAAATAAACGGTGAGTATACTCTTTCACTACAAAGAAATGATTTCTCAAATCCGTCAAACGTGGTCGTTTAAATTCCCCATTGAAATGAGGAAAATATTTGATGTTTACACCTGATTTTCTCTAGATTTCCATGGTTCACATTGATGCGACTAATGCCATAGTAAATCAGAGCCTTTATCATTATACTGTGCTATATTTCGTTCGTATCCGCCGTGGGTATGGTTTCCATACTAAGGTGCCCAATGACCTTTGAATGATTTAAAATTTTTCACAGTTTAGAGGCAATTATATTTAAGAAGTGTTTGATATGAATTTCACTTTTTATTCAAAACTTTAATATCTCTACGCGTTCATGTGAAAAAGGGTAGGTAGTAAGTTTATAATAATTAATAAAATATTTTATGTCATGTAAGCAAAAATAATATTTTTATATTTTATGTAACTTCAAATTTATCATTTTCGCAATTTTTCCTTTATCTGTACTACATAACGTTGCTTCGTGCCGAATTTCAAGATTCTGAGTTCACGGGAAGTACCTTGTAGGTTTTGATTCCCTAGCGTGTGACGGAAATTCGTCTAAGGTTTCGGTAAAACTGCTGTATCTTTTGATCGCTTTAACTTAGAAGTTTGATTTTTTCATTGCTTAAAGGGACAATAGACCTAGGTATTTGGTATAAATTTCAATTTGGTACCTTTATTCGTTCGTGAGAAATAAGGTAGTAAGTTTTATTTTATTAAAATATTTTTATTATATTATATAACAAAAAAAATGTGATTTTCGCAATTTTTCCTATATTTGCATTATATGACAATGCTTCATGCCAAATTTCAAGATTCTGAGTTTACGGGAAGTACCCTGTAGGTTTTGATTCCTTTGCGAGTGTCGAAAATTTGTTGAAAATATCGACATAATCGGTTGTATCTTTTGATTGGCTTGGCTTAGAAGTTTGATATTTTCACAGCTTAAAGGGGCAATAGACTCGAGTATTTCATGTGAATTTCAGCTTGATACGTCCACGCGTTCTTAAGATAAAGGGTCTTGACAGACAGACAGACAGACAGACAGACGGACAACAAAGTGATCCTATAAGGGTTCCGTTTTTTTCTTTTGAGGTACGGAACCCTAAAAAAGAGCTTTTTCTTAATCTCAGAGGAGCGCTTCGAATACGCCCGTCGCTTGAAGTCAGCGGGCGCTGCGCTCGCGTCCGCCGGCATCCGTATCGGTCGCTGGCGACTGCGCAAACGCACAGCTGCTGCGAGGGATGACTTCGAGCTGGCGAGGAGGATGAGGGACAGGATCGCTGATGCACTGTGTGGAGTGAAGGAGGATCCTCAGCTGTGTCGGTTGTTTGAAGAGGATGGGGTGAGGAAAAGAGAAATTATATAGCACTTCCTATTTAGAAGAAAAATAGATCTAAAGGAGTAGAAACGCGGAGGATGTTAATGTACAACTGATTCTTGCGTGTTGATGGTCACAAATATTTGTAATGTTTCGCCATAAGTAAACTTTTTCTGTCCTACCAAAATTGAACTTACCTACATACACAATGGGAATGTGATCATATTTAAATCGCTTTATTTAGACAATATTTTTAGCCTTATCGATAAGTCTGAAAAGACAGTCGAAATCCAAAAAGCTGTGAAGATTTAAGTCAATCATCATGTTCAGTATCCATGATAAAGATGATAAAATCAAGTATACTTAATTTTATGATCTACATTTTACTTTTACTATACTAAAGTATAAACAAATAATAAATACTTTGACTTAAAAAAAAATGTATCTACTTCCAGCCGGACCGCCGCAACGACTCCTCAATGCCTCAAGAGTACGACTTCTCCCATCATCTCTCACCATCTGTAGCAGCCGGGTCCCTGAGCCTGGACATACCCTCGCCTGTGCCTCCTATAGAACCGGAGCCTGAGCTGCAGGACCCGGAGTATGTTAATGGAGAGGAGGAAGATGTTCAGGATATGCAGCCGGTGAGAATTCTGATCAGATTAAGCGTTTTAAATTTGTTAGATGATTGTATGATTACCTTAAAGTTATTGTGAATGTCGCTGAGCAATCTGCTAAAATACTGGTACCTATAACAATGACGATGATTTTCTTCTCTTTTTACAAATCCTCTCAAATTATTTCAAATTATGACTGTCTGGGTCGAAAGTCGACTTAAACGGTGTAGGGTGGTTTATAGTCTTTGTTGGTAGAATGTGAGTTTAGAGCATTTTTCACTGTTAAATGAATCTTCGATATTGTAATAGTTGAGTTTGAGTTTTTATCATTGAAATCAATTTACACAACCGAGACAACATTGAAGCAACTACTTGGGAAAGTGCTTATTGATGAAAATCACATTGCAGTCACCAGAACCAACTTTACAAGAAGAAATTCCACCGACACTCCCCGAGCCAGTGCAACCACAACCCGTCCAATTGATTCAAGAAGAGAAAGAAGTGCAGAAGAAGATAGAAGAAGATGAACTGAGGAAAGAGACTGACAGTCCTAGAAGGAGTATCACACCTAATGCTGCTAACGGTATGTTCATTACTATTACTTAGGTCAAAAAATGCTGAATTCGAAATAACTCCTGATTTTTGACTGGATATCGAGTGGAAAAATACTAAAAATATACCAAAGAAAGGCAAATAAACATCTAACGATTAATTGTGAAGAAGCAACAGTAATTAAAAAGCATTTCCAGTAAATATATAATATAACTAAATATAAACTTTAACAGGCTCACTGGTGCGACGTAGAAATAAGAGCGCTGGTCCGAGATCCACATTTGAGGCATATGAAGAACGATTATTACCAGCGTTGAGGCAGTAAGTTAAAATTTCTTACATCCCTAGTGGAAGAAATTGGTATAAGTAATTCTTAAAAAATCAAGAATCAAGACAGGCGCAGATGCTCGTCACGCTTGCTGTAGCAACTTGCACCGGCCGAAATGTAATTTCGGTGCGTGGTACTACTCTGGGGAGACCAGATCTTGGTCTTACGATAAAACACTTGTTGTTCGAGTAATTCCTGTACAGGTAACAGCAAAGATACAATGCACGCACATACCTTGCGAATCCGGGCTGCGACCTGCACTGGCCGTTGAGCTTCCAATCCGTTTGATCCCGGGATGCTTTGGTCTGCTGGTTGAGATGATTTCACACCAAAAAACTAGGAGTTGTAGTCGGTTTTGTTGGTTTAGGTTGATGAGCAGCGATATTGTCGTGTTCGCGCGCGTGATTTCGTTTTCTTCAACGACTGACAGAGCGCTTGCCGGCATTGGTCACTCGAACGAGCTTCGCGCGAGTCATGCCCGATTCTGATTGGTCAATGTGCGTACATGAACAACCAACAGATTGGCGTTTCGATACTGCTCCCGCAGGATACCAGAACAACAAGTATGAAACTAAATTGATTTTGTTAAATTACGTTTTGTTTTCTTTATGGAAACGAAACATCCCGCCCACCAAAATGCCTATGGTATTTTCTGGTTAAAATAAAAAAAAGATTAAAGAGAGATTAACGATAGGGGAAAAACACGAATATTAAAGTAACTAAAACGATTAAAGTTTTGAATGAAATTTTACTTAAAACTAAATGTTACGGTTATATGGTTAGAAAAGCTAATCAGAGTCCTCTATAGGAAGTGGACACAGTTTAACTAAAGGTCGATTTATAATCTGTTTGTTAGAATTTTGAACGGATGCACTCCGAGCTATTCCATCAGCACCAACCTGAAGGTCTACAACTCTAGCCAGTGTCCAATGCAATGGTGAACGATTATCGTCCTTAATGATTACCATAGAACCTATTTGTAACGGTTTAGAGTGTTTTGTCCATTTGGCTCGTTGCGTTAAAGAGTTTAAGTATTCTGATTTCCATCGAGACCAAAAACTCTGTTGAAAAGATTGGATCAGCTGCCACCGGTGAAGCCGATTTGGATTAACGTTAGAGAGATCTTCATCGGGAACGGCTGTCAACGGTTCTAAGGTGAGAAAATGACCCGGAGTGAGACACGTCATGTCGTTTGGATCGGAGCTAATGGGGTAGAGTGGCCTTGAGTTTAAAATGGCTTCTATTTGAACAAAGAGAGTTGTAAGCTCCTCAAAAGTCAGAACCTGATCACCCACGACCCGGAGCAAGTGAGATTTTGCGGCTTTGATCTGAATCTCCCAGACACCGCCGAAATGCGGTGCGCCGGGGGGGTTAAATTTAAATTCGATTTTTTCCGCATTCGATGCCTGTTCCATTAAAGTTGAGAGCTGGTTCTTAGCTCCAACGAAATTAGTGCCACAGTCCGCGTGAATGACGTTACACCGACCGCGCCTTCCGATAAAACGGCGTAACGCAGCAATAAACCCTTCCGTTGTTAACGTCGAGACGACTTCTAAATGCACCGCTTTGGTCACTAGGCAAACAAACAAGCACAAGTACGCCTTATCCATTTTCGCGCCTCTATGTGAACCGAGTTTAATACGGAACGGCCCTCCTAGATCGACACCGACCACAGAAAATGGTTTAACTTGATTGACGCGATAAGAGGGAAGATCGCTCATGAAAGGTTGTAACGGCTGAGGATTAGTTCGAAAACATTGAATACACTTGGACAAACGCCGACGAATAACGCGTTTTGCAGCAATGATCCAGAATTGTTGAAGTAGTAAAAAATGTGTAGTATTAATGCCTGGGTGTAAATAACTGCGATGAATGAAATCGATAACCAAGTAAGTAAAAGGATGGTCAGAAGGTAAGAAGGCGGGGTGCTTTTGCTCGTATTCGAGACCTGATCGAGAAATCCTACCGCCCACCCTGAGCACTCCCTGGTCATCAAGGAACGGATTTAACTTGCGAAAAGGTTTTGATAAAGTGCTTTTAGATTGCAAATAAGATATTTCTTCTAGAAACGCGCGATGTTGTACATGTTTAACTATTTTTATAAGAGTGTGATGACGTTCAACGTTGTTAAGAAATCCTTTTCGATTCACTTGATTGGGATGTCTAGTATTATTAATAAACCGATATACATACGTGAGAACATTAACTAACTTAGACAATGATGAGAAACGATTTAGTAACATTTCGATGATGGATTCGTCAGGTAAGGTTTTATCAAGTTGATCGGTTAGTAAGACTACAGACTTGCGTTCTTCGGATTTAACGAGTACCTCGTCGTCGCGGGATGCCGTATCAGGGCTAGAAGGCCAGGAGCAGTGATCCCTACGCAGCCAATCAGGGCCCGCCCACCATAAGGAATTGTTAACGAGTTCGCTAGGTAATTGACCACGAGAACAAACGTCCGCAGGGTTATCTCCCGAAGGTACATGGCGCCAGCACACGGTTGCGGTAAGATCTTGGATTTGACTAACTCGGTTTGCGACGAATGTTACCCAGCGGGATGAAGGGGCTCGCAGCCATGAAAGAACTACTGTTGAGTCTGACCACAGATAGACATCGTTAATTATAATGCGATCAAGGTAAGTGTTACGAACGAATTTATAAAGCTCTGATAGAAGAACTGCAGCGCAGAGCTCCAGTCGAGGCAATGAAGTTCGCTTAAGCGGCGCTACACGAGCCTTGGAGCAGACCAGATACGTGGTGACATTGTCGCTTCCGTCAGTAACCCGCAAATATATCACAGCACCATACGCGACCTCGGAACTGTCACAAAACCCGTGAAGCTCGCACGATTTTACATCACAACAAGTTAACCTGCGAGGAATTCGAACTTGAGATAACTGTGATAATTGAACCTTGTACGTATTCCACATACTGATAACCTCATCAGGTGGTGTTTGATCCCATCCGATACCAAGAATCCAAAGTTTCTGGATGTATATTTTGATTTGAATTGTAAGGGGACAAAATCCTAGAGGGTCAAACACTCTAGCTAGTTCGCTGAGAATCGATCGTTTTGTACATGGCCGGTCGAAAGGTTTGATGTCGAAAAGAAAGACGTCTGTGTGAGGATCCCATTTTAGGCCGAGAATTTTAAAAGTTGGAGATTCAGAGTTATCGAGAGAAACAGAACCAGCAAGACGATCTTCAGTAGGAAGGTTATGCAGAAGTTGCGCGTTATTAGACACCCATTTTCTAAGATGAAAGCCACCCAGTTTGAACAAGGCAATTAGTTGGTCTTTTGCCTGTTGGGCGTTTTCTAACGTGTCAGAACCACTGGCGACGTCGTCGATATATACGTCAGACAGAATAATCCCTTTCGCTACGGGATACTGATCGCCTTCGTCTTCGGTAAGCTGTCGCAGAGTGCGACACGCAAGGAAGGGTGATGATGAAACGCCATACGTTACAGTGTTCAAACGGTATTCTTGAAGACATTCTGTTGGCGTGGCTCTCCAAAAAATGCGCTGATAGTCACGATCAGCGGGTGAAATTAAGATATTACGGTACATTTGTCGAACGTCGGACATAAAAACGATATTGTGTATCCTAAAGCGTAACAAAATTTCTATAATATTCGGTTGCAACTTTGGACCGATTAGTTGAGTGTCGTTTAACGATCGAGTGGGCATCCTGGGCCGACGCATCAAAGACAACGCGGAGACGGGTAGTAGCAGAATCAGGACGCAAGACGCAATGGTGTGGAATATAATATTTCCCTTTATTGAGGTCATTCCCGGGAACCAGAGACATATGACCGGAGTCCAAATAATCTGTCATAAAATCCACGTATTGCCTTTTTAGTTCAGGGTCACGAGATAACCTACGTTCTATTGCATGAAAGCGTCGAAGTGCAACGTCACGAGAACCCTCAAAATTTGGTCCGATATCATCCTTGAATGGTAAGCGTACTATGTATCGTCCATAGGCATCGCGGCAATGATCGGATAAAAACTTTTGTTCGCAAAGCGCTTCATCTGGAGTCAAAAGGGACGCTTTGGGTACGCAGTCTAACTCCCAGAAACGTTGAACCAACGAATTCAAATCGATGTCGTTATTTCCCAATGCGTGCACTAAGGTATTTGAAGCTAGACGAGTTTTGCCCAAAAGAAGCCAACCGAAAACAGAGTTAAGAGCGATAGGTTGATTTGCATTGCCCTTGATATGTTGATTTAGAAGCGAGTCAGCGAACACCTCCGCACCGAGCAATATATCGACAGGTCCCGGAAGATCAAACCCAGGGTCTGCTAAAGGTTTCGATTCAATGTGTGTCCACCCAGATGTGTTAAGTTTTGCTATCGGCTGATCTCCACATATTGTTGAAATGACGTGCAAATTCAATTTATATAGGATTTTCTCTTTTGTACCTATCAAACAAGTGACGTCACCAAGAATCGGCGCTGCCGCATCTCCAATTCCACTGACGCTATCGTTAGCCGGAGTAAGGGGTAAGGTCAGACGTTTTACTGCCTTTTCTGTGATAAAATTGCTTTGACTTCCAGTGTCAAAAAGAGCTCGGAACGTTTGCATGGAGCCGAAGGCATCACGGACCTGGACAAGTGCCGTGGCCAGTAGGACAGTGGTGTGTGTTAATGACCTTGACACTAAAGTCGATTTAGACGGACTTGACTCCCTAGACCTATCGCGATGGAGTAAGGTGTGGTGGTTTCTCTTGCATGTGCGACACGAAAAGATAGATTTACAATCTTTTAAATGGTGAGATGGGTTTAAACAGTTGAAACACCAGTGTTTCTCAGTAGCGATCTGCAAACGTTCATCAAACGATTTTTTAAGAAACTCGGGACATGCGGCGATGGAGTGGGAATCTGAACAAAACGTGCACTTTTTTGTGTATGGGACATTAATTGTTCCCCCTTCACTAAGTTGTGGTGTAGCGGCGGGCTTAGCGGCAACGAGTGTGTGTGATAAAGAACTACGCGGTTTAGGTTGCGGGTGAGCAGGTTCAGACCTCGGTTGAAGTTTGTTCGATTCAACGAAATGTGTGTCTCGCAATAAAGCCTCACATTTGGATTGTAAGAAAATTTGCAATTGTTTATAAGTAGGTAGTTCTACATCGGAATGTTTCTCCTCAAAATCCCGACGAAGCCTCTGGTCGACCTTCGATAAGATATGATATACTAAAACAAAATCCCAATGGTTAACCGGTAAATTAATCGTTTTTAAAATACTTAAGTTCTCTTCAAATAAATCGAGCGACTTTCTAAATGCGTGTGCGTCGTGAACCTTAAATTCAATTTTTAAAATATCCCGCCAACATGTAAACGCAAGATCCCGTTTATTCTTATAGCGCGCCGTGAGTGCTTCGTATGCGTCGCGGTAATGTTCGTGTGTCAAAGGAAATGCCTTGATAACAAGCAGCGCGTCGCCGCTCAGTGACGAGACGAGGTAGTGAAACTTCTCAGTGTCGGTTAACGATGTTGAGTTATGTATTAAGGCGTTAAACGTATCATAAAACTCAGGCCATTTTTTTATATCGCCGCTAAAGTTAGGAAGCACAATTTTCGGTAACCGAATATTCGACGAAGAAGCGGAAGAAGTGCTACAAGACTGAGTTGATTCAGTTTTAGATAAAGCTCGATGGATTGATAACACTCTGTAATACATCTCGTCGAAACCTTCTTGAATGTCATTATCTTCATTTTCAGGGTCATCGAGAATCCCCTGGATCGTAAAATGCGCATCCTCAAAACTAGCAACATGTCGCTTAACGTCTTGAAAATGTGATAAGAACAAATTTAGTTGCGACGAATCGTTCTCGGCCAAAATACCTATCTCCAACGTTTTGTTTAAACGGTTATAAGAAATAGTTCGTTTTCTACGTAAAGACGGCAAATCTTGAGTCGAATATTCGAGTACACTTGATTTAGATTTTGATAATGTACCCCTGCTGGTGGATTTACCGAGAAGCGGCATTTTATTTTAAATGTTTATTGAGTAGGTGCAAACACAACGATACGATAATTTTCTGTTAGTGTGTGAAGAACTTCGATACAGAGATAAGACTTACGAATAATAATTAATTACAAGTACCTAAATGCACGTAAGTAAGTAATTCACGCAAGTATATATCCACCTACCCAAACGCACACCGAAATTCGGCGCGCTGGAACTACCCAAGTACTTTACCCGAAGCGTGTAGGTATCTTTATCGCCACGGACTAACAAATCTCACTGCATAGGTACACACCGGTATGTAGGTATTCGGTTCGATCACTGTGTAGTAGATAGAATGTACCTACTACAACAATTGGTTACCTCGTTGTTGTATTTGTAAGTATTTATTCTAATAATAGCGGTTGACGATATTTCGATTTACCTAGACAGTGAATAATAATACTGTAGGTGCGTTTATACGAATGAAAGTAGGTAAGTTTAACAAACAAATTGTTACTTAACAAAACGACTGTAATAAAAACTGTTAATCTGCTTAAATAATAATTAGGTACGTTATTTGTTATGGTGGGTCACTATTAGGGCTGCCATTCGTCCGGGTTTCCCCGGATTTGTCCTCGTTTGGAGGCCGTCCGGGGGCCGTCCGGGCGGGGTTTCAAGAAGTGTCCGGGGAAAACCCGGACATTTTTCATAGGGCTATCTTAACCTATGGTGCCTGGGTATGCGATGCGAATAACCCGGGCGCCTAATAATGCAGAAGTCGAAGTGCCCCAAATCTCAAAAATTTTCGCGCTCGCTTCGCTCGCGACTTCTTTTCTTCACACAATTTTTTTTTACGTTTAGCTACTTTAATATCCCAATATTCAAAAAATTTTGCGCTCGCTCGCTTGCGGCTTCTTCACTTTGCGGATTTTTTATTATACAAGTTTAGGTGCTTTAGTGACCCAAAACTCAAAAATTTTCGCGCTCGCTGCGCTCGCGGCGACTTCACTTTACAGTTATTTGTATTTTTCAACGTTTTTTTGTCTAACCTATCAAGAAGGTAACTCCTAGTTTCCAAATGAGCTTTCTTAATTATGACCTTCGAAATACATTAAGTCACAATCTTTCAATACTAGGTACTACATGAGCTAGAGACGGCCCTGACTTTTCATGTAAGGAAGGACCTCATTGAATTTAAGTAATATGGTAATATTAAAAATTAGGTCTTGTTAAACAAAAAAAATCGGACTCGTCCGGGGAAAAAATGCGATTTACGCCAAATGTCCGGGTTTTTTTAAATATTTGTCCGGGTTTGGCGAAATTCGAAATGGCAGCCCTAGTCACTATGGATGAGTATTCACGAGCCGATTATTCGTTTATTAGGTACTTATTGCGAGTTGTAAAAGTGTGCACCGATAAATTGTTAAAGTGATTGCACAATTCTATTTCACCACAATAATTACTTAAACTAGCAAGCAGGAATACCTATGCAGTACGTTATTTGTAGTTAGATCGGTATAGGTACCCACACGCTCCGGAATTGTTAGAAGTTTTTGTTCGATAACGAATTGGCGATAGCTCGTAAACGTGACACTCGTGAATGAAATTAATGTTATTGGAATGATACGATAGTTCTGATGGGATAACTCGGAATGCGATAATTGTTAGATTGTTAGATATGTTTTGTTAAAACAATAGATCGGTCAAGATTATTCCAAGTTGCGTTATTTCAACCAGAAAACCAATATGGCGGTAAGAATGAAATGGAAGCTCCCGGGTTTCGGCACCAAAAAGATGTAGCAACTTGCACCGGCCGAAATGTAATTTCGGTGCGTGGTACTACTCTGGGGAGACCAGATCTTGGTCTTACGATAAAACACTTGTTGTTCGAGTAATTCCTGTACAGGTAACAGCAAAGATACAATGCACGCACATACCTTGCGAATCCGGGCTGCGACCTGCACTGGCCGTTGAGCTTCCAATCCGTTTGATCCCGGGATGCTTTGGTCTGCTGGTTGAGATGATTTCACACCAAAAAACTAGGAGTTGTAGTCGGTTTTGTTGGTTTAGGTTGATGAGCAGCGATATTGTCGTGTTCGCGCGCGTGATTTCGTTTTCTTCAACGACTGACAGAGCGCTTGCCGGCATTGGTCACTCGAACGAGCTTCGCGCGAGTCATGCCCGATTCTGATTGGTCAATGTGCGTACATGAACAACCAACAGATTGGCGTTTCGATACTGCTCCCGCAGGATACCAGAACAACAAGTATGAAACTAAATTGATTTTGTTAAATTACGTTTTGTTTTCTTTATGGAAACGAAACACTTGCCTTATTGAAACCTATTTATGTACGACCTAGAAAAATTGGTCTAGCAGAGACTGGTTTCCCTATTAAAAGATGAATTGTGCGATACCTTTTAACCCGAACACATTTCAGGTTTGCATTTGAAAATAAATGACACAGCATTTTATATTTTCTGTCTAATTTTCTACGTAGATTAAGCCATGTCAAGACTGTTCACCAAAAAACCTTTCCCTCATTCCAGTTCTCACACGAACGAGTACTTACGCGAGAGTCGCGAGGAGGAGTGCAGTGGCGGCAGCGCGGCGACGTCGCACTCGCGCTCCACGCAGCCGCACAAGCTGAACGAGAGGGAGAGGAAGCATGCTGCGTTGCCTATACTGATCTTTGGTTATCCGCTGGTAAGGAGTTGGAGATCGCTCACCTATATAATAGCACTATGTCAGCAATACATTGTGTATTGCGATATTGTAGTTCGTAAAGCTCAAGAAGTAAGAGACACTTAGATGATGTCGAATTGTGCAAAAGTTTTTGGTAAGCTTTGGCCGACAGGTCTTCGCGGAGACCCTAAGCTCTTCGTTTAAAAAGTACTTTAGGCACGCCAGCAAGGCAAAATTCTATCCTGAACAGAATAGAATTTTACTACACCTATAGTCTACCTTTCATTGCTATAGTGAGTTTTTACCAAGAGAAGAAAGAGTTGAGATGGAGTCAGTCTTGGCTTCAATAGGCATTAGCATTAGCATTTAGGCCAGTTTTTAGGCAAGTTAAAATAAATTCTAAAAATTATTGCACTACATTCTCTGCGTAAAAACTTAAAGACCACGTCTTTTTGCAGGTCGAAAAATTCTACTCCAAAAACTACTTGGACAAAGAAGAAGGCCTCTCCCGTCTCCGCGCAGAACTGACGTCACCATCGAACGGTAGTACTAAGACGTCTCCCAACAAGACCGCCAGGGCCGCCGCCATCTTGTTGCAGAGAGCTCTGAGAGACAAGGTGTTCTCTGTCTACAGTCAAGCCAATGAGGTCGTGAAGGTGCTGTTCAAGGAATTCGTGCCGGACAGGTGAATTGAACTTTGGATCTTATTTTGAATGGTCTTAGGTCGAAACTTCAGTGAGAGAAGACTATCAATTCAATCTATCGAATAGCATGTGTATTTAGAGCTTTCCATGGAGGCACAATTTTGAGTTAGGACTACCGTAGAAAAAAATAGAAAAGCTTCGAATGGCTCGAAAAGTCTACGAGCTGGTACTTTTTCTTGAATTCCAATGTATTCTTGAATCGAAAAGGCAACACCCATCATGTTCCTTCTTAAGCCCTTTATGTACCAGGGCAGCGGTAACTCTTTCGAACAATCCCGCAGCCTCAGCAGGCTTTCGCCCTAGTGTTGCCCACTGGGATCTAAAATACAACTGCTTTGACTTTTCATTCATGTGATGAACTTATTTAAAGAGTGGTCGTCAAACTTACAAAAATGACATAGTTATATATTTTTTTGAAAATTCTATTCAGGGAAACCAGCAAAGCTTCAAATTCCAGGGTGTGTGCGGCCGAGGTGGGTCGGTGCCTGGAGAAGTTGCTGCCGGAGCTACTGCGTGCCTGCGGAGACCCGGCGCCCAGGGTACACTCCACGGCACAGCATACTGTCCTCACTGTTGCTGACTGTCCTCAAGTTAGGTAAAGTGGCACAACTGCATAGCTTAGTCTCAGAGTGAAAACCTCGTAAGTGTACAAACTTTTCACGAGGAAGGAGGTTTTCTTCTTAGAAGCTCAATAATCTTTGCATTTCCAAGGTCTTCACCTTTCTCTGGGAAGGAAGCTCTTCAAGTCTACAAGTATCAGATATATTATACTTTTGCAGTTCAAATCTACTATCTTAGGTAAAAGTTATTTGCTCGTTTATAAATATATCATCGCTACTGGAAATAAACCCATTAGTATCGATAAAGAAAAGCGTCTTCTAAATAGGTAGTAGCTGAAGTTTGGCACAAAAGAAACTTCGAAATAAACGTATCTAATAAAGATAGGACCTGAAGCACAAATTAGCGATATTAAATCGACATTCCAGAGCCCTCCACCTGATCCCGCAGCAGCTGGTGAGGCCGGTGGCAGCGTCCATGCATCCCCGACTGGCGCTATCCCGCCTGCAGATGCTGGAGCAGCTCATACTCAGCCACGGCATCTCCACTGATAAGAACAGGTAACTCAACATTCCAGAGCCCTCCACCTGATCCCGCAGCAGCTGGTGAGGCCGGTGGCAGCGTCCATGCATCCCCGACTGGCGCTATCCCGCCTGCAGATGCTGGAGCAGCTCATACTCAGCCACGGCATCTCCACTGATAAGAACAGGTAACTCAACATTCCAGAGCCCTCCACCTGATCCCGCAGCAGCTGGTGAGGCCGGTGGCAGCGTCCATGCATCCCCGACTGGCGCTATCCCGCCTGCAGATGCTGGAGCAGCTCATACTCAGCCACGGCATCTCCACTGATAAGAACAGGTAACTCAACATTCCAGAGCCCTCCACCTGATCCCGCAGCAGCTGGTGAGGCCGGTGGCAGCGTCCATGCATCCCCGACTGGCGCTATCCCGCCTGCAGATGCTGGAGCAGCTCATACTCAGCCACGGCATCTCCACTGATAAGAACAGGTAACTCAACATTCCAGAGCCCTCCACCTGATCCCGCAGCAGCTGGTGAGGCCGGTGGCAGCGTCCATGCATCCCCGACTGGCGCTATCCCGCCTGCAGATGCTGGAGCAGCTCATACTCAGCCACGGCATCTCCACTGATAAGAACAGGTAACTCAACATTCCAGAGCCCTCCACCTGATCCCGCAGCAGCTGGTGAGGCCGGTGGCAGCGTCCATGCATCCCCGACTGGCGCTATCCCGCCTGCAGATGCTGGAGCAGCTCATACTCAGCCACGGCATCTCCACTGATAAGAACAGGTAACTCAACATTCCAGAGCCCTCCACCTGATCCCGCAGCAGCTGGTGAGGCCGGTGGCAGCGTCCATGCATCCCAGACTGGCGCTATCCCGCCTGCAGATGCTGGAGCAGCTCATACTCAGCCACGGCATCTCCACTGATAAGAACAGGTAACTCAACATTCCAGAGCCCTCCACCTGATCCCGCAGCAGCTGGTGAGGCCGGTGGCAGCGTCCATGCATCCCCGACTGGCGCTATCCCGCCTGCAGATGCTGGAGCAGCTCATACTCAGCCACGGCATCTCCACTGATAAGAACAGGTACTTGTAAACTAGTTGCCACCAGTGATCCGTGTCTAGTGGGAACTACTAAACGAACTCGAAAAGTGTATACAGTGTCGCATATTACATAATAGAATTACAACAGTGTGTGTGATAAATGGGCTTTCTAGGCCTTGGGTATTTGTCAAATTGGTCCAGTGCACAAGCTAACAAGCAAAATATTCAGCCTCTAATCATTGTCATGCTCAGGGGTAACTTAACCTGATCTTGAACTGATTCTTTAGACGTGTAGCCACAAGAGGTTTCTAATCGACCAAAAAAAACCTAGTTACAGCCTATTTATCGTCCCACTGCTGGGCACAGGCCTCCTCTCACACGGAGAAGGATTGAGCATTAATCACCACGCTTGCTCAATGCGGGTTGGTGATTTCAGACTATATAGTCCAGGTTTCCTCAAGATGTTTTCCTTCACCTTTTTATCAGCCATTGGTGTCTAAGATATACTTAGAAAGTACATACAAACTTAGAAAAGTTGCATTGGTACTTGCCTGACCTGGATTCGAACCCGCGCCCTCATACTCGAGAGGTTGGTTCTTTGCCCACTAGGCCACCACGACTTTTTTAAAAAACCTAAATGAAAAAAAAAAAACGTTACGATTGCTATAATTTTAATCCTTGTCAGAAATATAATATTTTTAAAGAAAAATCAAAAATGGATAGTGAATGCATATTTATCGATTTTCATCGAGAAGTATTTCGAAGTGTTACGAAATTTTTGATCTAAAATTATTGTGTTCAGTCTTTATACAATTCATTTTACTAATCAAAAATATTTTTTAGGGGACACCCGGACTTGAACCGGGGACCTATCGATCTGCAGTCGATTGCTCTACCACTGAGCTATATCCCCGTTGAGAACCTAGCTCAAATTAGGCATTATATTCCGAAAGAGTCAGTCTTTTGTTTTATTTTCGCTCGAACGCTTTTGGCAGTTTAGGCGGAACGGAAAGGTCACAGCATGAAGGTTGTATATCCTTTTATGAGAAGATGTTTAGAAATGTGTTCAATAATAAATTCTTTTTGTTTTTATTCTCTGCATAGTAACGTCGCAATATTTTATGATAATGTAGCAATACATTTACAGCAACAGTGTATTTCCTATGTATTTATTTCATAATTTTGTACGGCCTATGTACAAATCGTAATTTTAATTGCAGAAACATACGAAAAAAGAACGAGTTACTAATTCAATAAGAAGTAATTTACAACCAGACATTTAATTTAGCCTATGGATTTCTATTTAGCCATCATCACCCTATTGGGATCCCAAAGCATCGAAAGTCTTCCCAACATTGCTACACTACTCTTTGTCTTCCATACTTTGATACTAACCTAACCTAACCTAACCTAACCTAACCAAACACATCAACATCTTCAAAAATACAGCTATTCTCTGCAACCACTTAAATATCCCACATCAATCTCCTTTCAGCGGTCTCACAGTTCGTCGTCTAGCAGAATGCGGGGCTGCCGGGGCTCAGCACGCAGCCGGCTCCGTCCGTGCTGCAGCAGAACGCATACTCCTGGCTGCGTACGCCAGGTCTCCAAGAGTGGTGCGCGCTCAACTGCCTCCGGATGACGCCGTGACTAGGAGGAACCTGATATATAGGCATCTGTTCCAGCAGTTCGATAGGATTGATATGCAGGTTGGTGGGACTTGGTATAGCTTTAGAATAGCCGAAAAGCCTTATTGTCTTTTAAGTGTAAAGTCCTCACGGACACGGATATGTAAACTGTGTAAATATTTTATATTTATTGAAAACTACAGAAAACCTGTTCAGTAAGAATCATAATTCAATGGATATTCAAAACTAAGATTACTATGCCATCTTTGTAAAGACAAAGAAGAAAGGTGTCTAAATGCTTATATTACTACTTATTTTTAAATACAGAAAATGCTAAACCAAGCACCAACAGAAGAACAACTCCTGAACGGCGCAGACCAGTCAATGGCAGACTCCACCATGGAAACTGCCAGCGTCACCCAATCCACCAGGAGTGGTACCACCGTCAGCGGCATGACAGCTTCCTTCGGCATGACGTCATCAATCGGAGCCACGTCATCATACAGCCTGAAGTCCATGACGTCAAGTGTGAGCGGAGCCACCCTAGCCCCTTCAAGTCTCAGTGGAAGCTATACCACGTCCAAAACAAAGAGTAGTTTGAAAAAGTCACCAACTAAGAGGTATACTCCAAGGAGTGTTACGAAGGATTTCTCAAATTATCCGGGGTATAATAAGCTGAGGTTAGATAGTGCTGTCAGTCCGAAGCATTCGCCTAGGTCAGCTGCTTCCAGTGGAAATGAGAAGGTGAGACATTTTTGCTACCTGTACCTAGGAGTAGTTTTGTTCCAACGATGCGTTAGTCTTTTGTTTTCCTAAACTTGAAGACATGTTTCTTGTAACCACTTGCAACAAAGCTTACCTAACCTTGATCTTCTTCACCTCCCCAGGTACACTTCCAAGAAGGTCACAGCCAAAGCCAATCCCAGTCCGAGCAAGTTGTCTACCGGCGCACGAACCGAAACACTGAAAACCGCCACTCCATGATCCACTACGACCACGAACCTTCGAAGCCACAACTCAAAGAAAGACCCGTTACTGTCTACGAACCCTTACATTTGGATTACCGAGACTCCCCAACTTTAGGGTCTCCTAAAACCTCTAAAAATGATCTGCGAAGTATGGACTCTTTACCCATGGACTCCCCACAGATGTCCAGGAATGAGTTAAGGTGTGATTCGGACTGCAGAAGCCTGGACTCCCCCAAAGTGAAGGCTGATTACTTCAGAGAAGGGGTTTTGGAGTCTCCGAAACTGGTGGCGGGGTTGAGGAATCTTCATCTTGATGAGCATAGCCAGATGGATGAGAGCGGGTATTATAGTCCAGGTAAGTTCGTTTTAAGGACCCTTTGGAATGAAGAAATAAATATATATGTTACCGGCAATCTGTATAATCCGGTATTGTATACAATACCTAGGCAATGTATAGAATACCTAAAACGTGTAGGTAATGTATGAAATATTATTTATTTTATACTTTTCCTAGGTATTGTATACAATACCGAAGGCGCAGCCGGTAATGTATGTAAAAGACAAGTGCAGGGAAGGATCGTGCGGGCAGGATCGTGTTGCGACTTGTTTAGAGTACCTAGCGAAATATCTTACTTGCTTGTATTTCATTCTGCTGCGTGCGACGCTGGCGGGAGGACGCGCGTAGCATGTAATGAGTTCATTGAGTAATCCTTACGATACTTTTGTTACTTTTCGTTAGTGAATTTATTTCATTAAAAATGACAGCCGATCAACGAATATCTGAGATGAGAGAAAGGTTTTGTTCACAATTGCGAATTAAAAGACACGCAGCAAGTACTAAAAATCGCACATTTATTGACGATCAACGGTATCAACAATTATTAGAAGAAATAAAAAATGCGAAAACAGCCGAAAAGAAGTCACCCCGGGATTACTGGTTATTGAAGCATTATGATTTTATAACTGTTGGTCAAAAACATAAGTTGATATTTCCTGTGAATACACCGAATACCAATATTATATACTACGTCACTGATAGTGAATTATTCCAAGTACTTCACGACGCACATCAGAGTATCGGCCATGGCGGACGAGACCGAATGCTGAAGGAGCTTTCTACACGATACAAGAATATAACTCGCCACGATGTTGAACTATATCTGCAACTTTGCGAACCGTGCCAGCAAAAACAAAGAGGAATAAAAAAAGGGATCGTCGTCAAGCCCATACTTTCATCTGAATTTAATTCTCGCTGTCAAGTAGATTTGATTGACTATCAGTCTCATCCAGACCGGGAATATAAATTTGTTATGGTATATCAGGATCACCTGACGAAGTTTGTAATTTTAAGAGCACTGAAAACAAAACGCGCGGAGGAAGTAGCGTACAATTTACTGGATATTTTTACACTGATTGGTGCACCAGCAATCCTACAATCAGACAACGGTAGAGAATTTTCAAACCAAATTGTAAGCAGTCTTAAAACATACTGGCCAACCTTAAAAATTGTGCATGGCAAGCCTAGACATTCCCAAAGTCAGGGGAGTGTCGAAAGAGCGAACCAGGACATCGAAAACATGCTAACAACTTGGATGCAAGATAATGATAGCGAACGTTGGAGTGATAGTCTGCGATTTGTCCAACTCATGAAGAATAGAGCGTTTCATTCAGGTATAAAAAGAACACCTTATGAAGCTCTTTTTGGATCTAAAATAAAAGTCGGTATATCTTTGCCTCTCGTTGATACTTACAACCTAGAAAGTGAAGAGGATTTAGAAAATGTAATTAATTCATCACCAAGTATACCCATTGCTTCAGAATCTTCAGGACCTGTAATAGTAGATCCAGCTGGGGCACAAAATCAACCTCTACAGGCTCAACACCAACAAAGCCCTGCCATCGAAAGTGCTGAGATCCATAATGAAGCTTTAAATGTTCAAAGTGCGCATGATGAACACATGACTATACCAAGTAACGAGATTTCTGATAAGCCTGCGAATGTTGAAGATGTTCCTTCTGAGGTAAATGATCAACCGTTAAATGATCTGAGTTTTAGAGAGTTAAGTACTCCACTCGTGTGCTGCGTTTGTTCCGAAGAGACAACAGGTGCTCATTCGTGTAGAATGTGCAATAGACCTATTCATGCTATTTGTGCTGCTCCGGAAAAAAATATGGCTGAAGGCTGTGGTTCTAAAGTTGTTTGCCCTTTATGTGCAAAAAACGCTTTAGCTGTAGAAAACCGCATCAGTTCCAAAGATAATTTGACAGAGCAAGCTCAGAAAATGCTTAAAACTTCTGAAAAAAAATTCCCCCCAGTAGCGTTGGGTACCACTGTAAGAATCCCTGTTCCGGAAGTCGACAGAGGTCGCGGTGATGCTCGCAATATACTAGCTGTAGTCCTACAGAAAACAGATGACGAACTTTATCAACTAGGCACAAAGCAAGGCGTTGTTAAGACATTGTATTCAAGACAGCAGTTTACAGTTTGTCATCAAGAATTACTTAAAAAAGAAGACGTACCTAATCTAGAAACGACACTCCGTATAGTTGCGACTCAGCAATCTACGGGGACAGGTCAGGGATTTGTCAAATGTAGTTGCAAAAAACACTGCGATACTAAAAAGTGTTCTTGTCTTAAAAGTAAGATTTTATGCACTTCGAAATGTCATAATAGTTCCTCATGTAAGAACAAATAGTTTTTTAACTTAATTTTTATTAGGCAGAAGACCTACTTATTATGTTTACAGAATTGTTTTGTTTCTTAGTTTTTTATGCTTATTACGTACAAAATGTCATGATAGTTCCTCATGTAAGAACAAATAGTTTTTTAACTTAATTTTTATTAGGCAGAAGACCTACTTATTATGTTTACAGAATTGTTTTGTTTCTTAGTTTTTTATGCTTATTACGTACAAAATGTCATGTAAGAACAAATAGTTTTTTAACTTAATTTTTATTAGGCAGAAGACCTACTTATTATGTTTACAGAATTGTTTTGTTTCTTAGTTTTTTATGCTTATTACGTACAAAATGTCATGATAGTTCCTCATGTAAGAACAAATAGTTTTTTAACTTAATTTTTATTAGGCAGAAGACCTACTTATTATGTTTACAGAATTGTTTTGTTTCTTAGTTTTTTATGCTTATTACGTACAAAATGTCATGATAGTTCCTCATGTAAGAATAAAGATTTTAAGAATAAAGATTTTTTTTATACTTAATTTTGATTAGACATTAGACCTATCTATCCTTGTATAGGGCCTAGTAGGTAAGTTAAGATTAAATAAATCTTTTGTAGTAATTCTTAATTCTTCTGAAGAACAATTATTTTAAGGAGCACTTTAATTGTTAATTTTAATAAAGTTGATTTTAAGTAATGGAACATGTTTTATTTGCACGTCATTTTATAGGTAGGCCTGTCAAAATTGATAAATATAGACCAAAATCGATTTATTTTACACATTGCCGATGCACCATCAGGTAATCTATACAATCCCTAGGAATTATATACATTACCTAGGTAAAGTATCTAATGAACAATAATATCCATAATATTTCATACATTGCCTGGACGCCCCAGGTATTATATACATTGCCTGGGTATTGTATAGAATACCTGAATTATACAGATTGCCGGTAACATATATACTATTTGATTTGATATTGTTATATTCTCACTCAATGGACCAGTAAGTTTTCTAACAGCAATAACTGAATAGGCTAATTTAATGTGTCCAGGCAGAAGACATCAGGTCACGAGCAGCGAACACCACTACGAACCATATGACGTCGGTAACGCAGATGTAGCTGAAAATATTCCTGATACTATCAGCTTGCAGTAAGTTCTACTACCAACCCGTTATATCTAGTTCCAAAAATAGTCATTTATTTATTTGTTACATGTCATACGTCGCTGTCTATAGTTGATCATATACCAGGATGGATGATAAAAGATTTTCAACATGTAGATCAAGCGTTAGGCTTGATTTGGATGTGATGTTTACTTTTTGGGAGCCGTGGCAAGAATATGGAGGGTCCCTTCATAAGCCAATTTGGCTGTGCAGCCACTCTCAAAGCTCTGGAAGGAGCGGAGTCTAAAATAATTGCCACTCTTGTTGTATGGTTAGTTCGGCACTTTATTATATCTCCTCTGAGTGCTACACTACTGTATCTTCCCCAGCACGACGTGCACGTGGTGCGGTCGGCGGGTCCGCGCGGACGCGCTGGAGGCGCACTACTGGCGGCGCTGCGTGCTGCTGGCGCGCTGCCCGCACTGCCGCGTCGCGCTCGAGGCTAGGATGTTGCACGCGCATTTGTTGGGTACGGTTTGAGAGTTTGTTGAAACTATTTACTTTCAGCCTTCACTTCTTCGTGGCGAGTCTATGGCAATAGAGCTTGCACAATACATTGAGTGGCACAGAAGGTTATCGTCGCTCGAAACTGCTGTCACAACTTGGATATAAAACAAGTGTGGTATATAGATCAAATGGTCACGCTTTCTGTGTACATGAGAAGATGCGTTTGCCTTTAAGTGGGACAATAAGAAGCAATGAGACTGGGTTTCTTATCCCAATAAAAATTTTTAAAAAAGTTAAGTAAATTAGAACACGTTGAACTGTGCAAACGGACGATTATTTCTTTAAATACATATGATGATTTGGTTAAGTAGGGAACTTTTTTCTGCCCTTTCCAATATTTTATCTAATTCAATACTTTTCTCAAATTGCAGAAGAATGCACGATGAGCGAGGGCAGCTGGAAGGCGTGTCACAAGTGCGGAGCAGCTCTTAGAACTGATGACTCCGATTATCACGCCAACTGCATACGTGAGTATACAAGCATATTTATTTTTTCAAGCAGATATTTTGTCTCATAATTTGCTCTTTCCTTATAGGCCAAACAGATTTTTTGACTGAAAAGATCAGAAGAATGGATCTTACGACTGACAACCATTATCGTATTAGGTTATACTAGCAGTCGACCCCAAAATAGTTGGGAAAAGGCTAGACAGATAAGGCAAATGATTATGTATATTTTTTTCTTTAGTCCGGGATCTTTTGGCGTATTTGAATGGCCTACAGCATCGTCTTTTCAATGCTTCTTTCCAATGAAATATCTACGTAAGTTCTTTACTTCCAGCTCTCGGCATGGACGAGTGGAAGTGCCCCTACTGCTTCACCAACGTGCTGGCGCGGGACCTACCCTGGCAGAGGCACCTGATGCAGTGTCCTCGGAACCCCAGGACCACGCAGTCTTCATAGTCAAACCTTCAACGTTCTATTTTGAGTTCTGATTGGCATGAGTTCGTGCCAAAGTTAATGGCGGTTCGGAACAATGGCTGGTTAGCTGTGCAGAAGTAGGGATTAGCTGGCGGTATAGATGCGTGCGCGAAGGGTATGTATGGCTGTAAGGAAATTAGTCACGAGCCGCCAATAAGTTTGGCGACAACTATAGTTAGAAGACTGGTTCTTGCTGGTAAGCTCTTAAATGAAGGTTTATTTGTTTCATAAATCATATAAATCTTATAAGAGAGTCAGTTTTGAATGTTTAATACTTTAGATTTTGGAGTTCTGCAGTAACTTTTCCACAAGATATTCTTTACCTATCGTGGATTTTTTTATGAACCAATTTGAACTGGTTTAAATATAGTTTTGTTTCTACTGAATATTGCTTGTTACTCTTAAAGAGTTCAAGTTTTTTTACATTTAAAGAAATTAAGTTTCTGATCTTTACTAATACTTTCGAAGATATGGAATGAACAAAAAGAAAGTGGTTATATGATAGTAATTATTATTAAGAAAGGTGGCTTTTGGTACCTAAGCCAATTATGGAGTATAAAAGTAATGAACGATTTAAACTAATTCAACCCTAGTAAAGCTAAATTGTGCATATTTTATAAAAGTTTTATTAAAAAAGCTTGCTAAAAACTAATAAAAATACCAAAAGTATTACAAATTGGCTGAAACCCGCTCAACAATAGCATTTTATTTTTTGATGATTTTAATATGGATGAAATGAAATTGGCTCAACTCATTATCTATTAAAATTAACTTTTCGCTTGCTGAAAGAAAATAATATTAAACTGATCATCGTATAAGCACTTTCTTGGATAAATCACATTTTCACTAAATATTATCAAGATCATACAACATTTATTCGACTAATAATCATTTATTCGACTATTCGAATAAAAATAACTTTTAAAATTCTTGTCAAATTCTTTACATTATTTTAGATTTATATTTCTACTGCTTAGCAGTAACTTTTACATAGATCTCAGACAATTTAGATAAAGTAGTTAGTATTATTATTTATTAAAAAATATTATTTAGTCTTCTATTGTGTTACCAATGGGATTTTTAAAAGTATTTTTTATTTTAGTTTTTAGTACTCAAAAGATAACTAGAGCTAAAAAATTATATATCAGTAACATTATATCATTTGGTTCAACTATATATACTACAGTTCTATCCGTCAATTCACTTGATCTATCCACTAATGTTAAGACTAAAGCACTGCTTCTTAGTCCATTACTACCGTCCAAAGATATGGATTCCGTCTTAGATTGCTCATTTATTTCACTATGGAACAGTTCCGAGCTTTGCTGATTACATGATATATTTGTTCGATTTATGTACAAACTCAAACACAAAAAAAAATCAGCCCCTTTCGAACGTCAAAAACTAAAGACAGCCCCCAAAACGTCCATGCTCCACAACTTCTTATGTGTTTGTGCTGGAAGGAAGATGTGGAGCAACAAACTCCACAGCAAGCTTGATACTGTTTTCGTATACGCTGAAACGATACCTACTATCGCATTTTAACAGTAGCTGGGTAGTAGTACCTTAGAGGAAGTATACCTTGTCAGATTTATTATCCAACAATTTGTTATTTTTCGGGGAGTTTGCCTCAAAAATAAAAAAATTGCGATATAACGGATTTGCGAATTATTTTAACATCGATATTGCATTTTATGTCTTTCGTAATTAAAACAAGAATAAAATAAGTCCAACTTTATCATTTACGTCTAGTAAAGTATTGGAACTGTTCCTATCTACAATGTGTCCCGGGGATAAGTGACCGCCCGAAATTTTTTGAATATTTGTACAAAATTAAGGATAATTTCATTTATATTTTTGAAAAAAATCATTAAAATTTTTTTTTTGTCAGGCCTGTTAATAACAGGCTTTGCTCTTTTTTTTCAAATTTCAACTGACTGTATTTTTGCATTCGTTTGAAATAGCAGCAAACATTGTTGTGAGCTATTGTAGGAAATATCATGTAGTTTATTAATAAATTAAAAGAAAGTGATATTATCGGGGCATTTATTGGACTTATTTTGAAAAAACTGAAAAAAAGGAGTTATTTTCTTTGAATTTTTATTTTCTTTTTTTTTCTAATAAATGTTTTATTACATTTTTGTTATGTTTGATAATTTTAATTGATAAACTATGATGTCGGCTAGTCAATAAAGAAAAAAGAATTTAAAAAGATGTAAAAACTTAGGAAATATCTTAAAAAAACTGCAGCACGTCACAGTATTTACAAAAAATCATTAAAAAAAAACCAAAGGCGGTAAGTCCCAAATATAAAGGAAATTATCCTTCATTTTGTACAAATATTCAAAAAATTTCGGGCGGTCACTTATCCCCGGCAGGGCCGCGCCGCCCCTGTGTGCGAAGTGTGCGGCGCACACAGGCGCCAAGACAATAGGGGCGCCGCGCCGCCACTGCCACCTAAATTATTTTTGTTACCTATATGATTGTTTTTTGTAGTGGAGTATCGACAAGTAGGTACAATACGCGCAACATAGGCCTTGTAAACTACAAAACATCTATAACGCTTATTGAACAAGTCTCTCAATATTTAATGTTTATTATTATTCACGTTTATGGTTTCATTTTACGTTTAGGGTTTTAGTTTACATTCCTTACGAGCTCAACGTTAAAACGGCGGCAGTTCTTTGAACCAGGGAAAAAGTACTAGTTATTTAAAACCGTAGAGGCGCCGAGTTTGTATGAGTATGAGTGAGTTTCTGAACGCAGCCCGATGCGATCACGGGTATTCCTCGATTTTAACGAACGAGATAGCTAAGGTAAAACAAAACAAATGAACAATCATTTGATTGAAAGTGTGTGTAATACTAGTAGTATGGCCTCCTCTATGGATATTGTTGCTAAATTAGTTAATCTTTCCTGACTCATTGTAGAGCGCAGGTAATTTTTTATAAGTTTTAGTTTAGAAAAGTAACTGGCATAGTTAGCATAATTCGTAATGCTATTGTAATGTTAGGGCATACAGCTGTCAAATTGTTTATATATTGTCTAAATTAAAACTTATAAAAAATTAGGTAGAAAGCGATGCGTACGATGCGGACAGGTGGACGCACTTGTTTGAGTTTCTATATAAATAATACTACGATCCGTTACGTGCGATACGTCCGTTGCGTACGATACCGACAAGTGGACGCTTAGCTTTAACAAACAATTTTAAAAAATTCGCGCTCGCTACGCTCGCGGCTGTTCACTTGTCAGTGCCTACCGTTCATTCTAAAACCCAAAGTCCCAAAACTCAAAAATTTTCGCGCTCGCTACGCTCGCGGCTGTTCGCTTGTCAGTATAGTTCTTTCTAACATAATTAGAGTACTTTTATGTCCCAAAAGTCAAAAATTTTCGCGCTCGCTGCGCTCGCGACTGCACCTTGCACCGTTCTTTAATATCAAGTTTAGGCGTTTTAGTGACCCAAAGCTCAAAAATTTTTGCGCTCGCTACGCTCTGCTTTATTTTCCACTTCTTAATTATTTTTTCAATCCTTTTTTAGCCGAACCTAGAAGGTAGCGCCGCTAGTAAGTCCTTTTATTAATAAGAAAATAACTCCTAGCTCACAACAGACTTTTCACGTAGGACAAAGGGCCTCGCATAGACCTGCCGCACGTAGCCTCGCAATGGCTAGGGCCGCCGCTGACTGGAGAACATTTATTTCAGTCAAATTTAACAATTAAAAATATTCATTCAAAAATTAAATTCTTTTTATGATGATTCGTTAAAAAAGAGGCGCTTCATAGGTTTCGCACACAGGCGCTGCCGGGGGTCGGCGCGGCCCTGATCCCCGGGACACATTGTATATTATGTACACCGTTTTGATGTGAAGTTTCGTCTTGTTTAATGCAATTTGCACCATATTATGTTACTCTTGTATGGTTAATCGGGTTGGGGTTATCGCCATGGGGAAGTGCAGTATATTTTCAGCGTTTTTAAAATATACACCTACTTCTAATCTTGTGTTTAACCACTAAATATGATGTTTTTTAACCACTCTCAAAATAGTTTTGCTTGTTCGTAAAAAACAATTTTGTTAGTAAATTGAGAGCTATTTTGGATTCCTATGACTCCTTTTATTTCTTATGTTTTCTTAAGTTTTCTTACCCACCAATATATTTGTTAATAGATATACTAGATCTAGAACCTTATTCATTACAAAGCATTGCTTTTATAGTCGTTCGGTAATTTGATTTAGTACAAAGAGTATCATTTAGTCAAATGGATGAACATAGAAAACACTTTTACTTAATTTCATCAGTAGACCTAAGTTTAGTTAAGTAGCGTTAATCATAGTTAGCGTAGGAGATACCTACATACGTAAGGAATTAGATTATTATTTAAGGATTTCTTCTTAAATGCTCTACTAATTCTTCTTTATCTACGTTCTTCTGTATCTTCCTTCTTGATTCTAGAATTATTCTGACAAGAACTTATCGCTTCTCTTGAAGTTATTTCAAATCTTCGGGGAAAATAAATATGAAATGCACATTGTTTTGGGATCCATGAGAGACCTTGCTAATATTGCGTCCTTCAAATAAAATCAAATTAAAGTAAAAAATACAACGATTCCTATAAATAATTCCTTAACTGAATACTGTCCTATCTATCCTTTATCTACCTTTCTTCCTACTTCAAGTATAGATGCCAGTAGGTCACCACCTCAATCTGTCTTTCTTCAATCAATTTTCAACCTTATTACAATCATCATCTTCCTGCCATGTTCCCAAGTCATTTGGGGTCGGCGCAACATGTCTTTTTCTTCCATTCCTCTCTGTCAGAAGTTATACTTACATCCACTCCCTTCTGCTTCATGTCCTCTTTCAGGCAATCAATCCATCTTTTCCTCGGTCTACCTCTGCCTCTCCATCCTTCCACATTCATACTTAGCACACTCTTATCACAAAACTGGAAGGTTCATATTCGATTGGTATTTAACAGATTCTAGTAGGGTGACCAGCTGTAGTCTGTACTTATATTTCCTCAGCTAAACCTATTAGCCTATCAATATCTGCGTTCCTATTTCCTACGATAGAATTAAAACCTAGCTTATAACTAGCTTTAGCTTCAAACCACATCACCCACTGTGATAAAGGAGCGAGGTATATTGAAATTGGATTAAATAAGTGTGGGTTCCCAGTCGTTGGTATAGATGTAATTTTAATTATAAGAAGCCTTTGGCTGTGTTTTGATCGATATTTATACATTGTTTTTGTAAAATGTGTTTGTGTCATGTTCCTATTTCTTCTTCTTCCCGTCTTATTCTTTGAGAACATTGGGGTCGGCGCAATATGTTATTTGCATCCATTTCCCTCTATCAGACATCTTCACTAACATCCATTCCCTTCTTATTCACGTCCTCATGCACTGAATCCATCATGTTCCTATTTACTTTTTAAATATTCTTCTCTGGTTGTCTTTCTAGATTGTCCGTAAATATATTTTTACAATTCTACTCATATAATATTAGCAAAACTGCTATAGTGTTTTATTATTAATCGCTTTACGTGAGCAGTTTGAATGTGTGGTTCTCTCATCTAATGAGGCGTAAATATGTACCTAGCTGAATGTGTCAATGTATGAGTATCGATCAAAGCGTATTACAAGTAATGCAATTACTTTTAAGTATCACCATTCACACGATTATTTGCTGCTACATCATCGTATTTCTAATCTTGTTATTTACCGCTCTGTTTGATTTTGTAGCAACAACTTTGTCGTCTGAATGACGACCAAAACATTATCGGTCAAGTTAACATTGCCTAACATTTTAATGACAGTTATAAAAAAAGTTCGGTGTACAATTGAATTGTCGAAGCAAAACACTATATCAAATGAAATCCAAAAATCCATTAGGTTAGGTACCTGACATTATCCTTTTTCCAGACTTATATAGAGGTAATGGTTTACTATTTTTTTTCGTTTTCTGATGATTTTATGCAGTGTAGATAAGCTATTGACATTCTAGTGAAAATAATGTGATCAGAAGAAATTCATCGATCACTTTCTAAGAATTAATTAAGATTACTAACTTAGCACCTCTTGTGTATGGATACCTAATAATTTATTTTCACTAGGATGTCTATTTAATATGTAAGCTAACATTTAGGTATTTAAAATAACAGTTTATTTACCTAATTTATTTACTTTACCAAAGTATAAACTACAGGGAGAAAAAGTACCTTATTGCGTTGTTCCTATCTTTGAAGTTTAATCATGACTTTATATTTCTATAGATCCATTTGACTGATGATACTCTTTGGAAGCCTTTTTACTGATACATCAATAAAAACTTATAATACTCATAGACAAGTTACCAATAATCAACAGTATTTTGTAATTGATTTTTCTTTGCTGGTTCTTATATTATTAGTTTTTTATTCGGCAGTTCCTTATTCGAATAATAATTATGCGAACTTCTTTTATTCGAACTTACCTAATTCTACAAAAAGCTTCTAAATAGGTAGGATATAAAATCAATTCTTATGGTAGTAAACGATACTCAATCTTATAACTAAGTAGATGGAATAGTAGGAATTATTGTAAAGGACTAAATAGTTTTATTTTCGTTATTTTGTTTTCGTCCAAAGTGCCATATTTTAGCGAAAAAAGTACTGCTTTAAAAATCTTACCTATACCGTACCTAGTAGAAAATACCTACATATAATAAATTACTATAACTCATAACGTCCTAGGAAAATGGTTTTTGCACATTTCCAATTATTTAACCATTGATTAACTTTTAACCAGTAATAATTTATTGAAAATCTTTACACATATAGGTAGGTACGGTAGACTGCACATCAGTGGTACCTGTCATGCACCTTAACTCAATAGTAATAAGTACGATTTTCCTATAGAACTGTTACCACTGAGCTGAAGTTGACTGTACCTATTTATAAAGGCTCCTTGTTATATTTTAATATTTTTCTTTTTTGTTGAGAATGAAGAAACCAAATGTTACTAACTATAAGATGGAAAACGCCCAGTCTAATATTTATATCGCTTAAATAATCAGGCTTTTAAGATTTACGTACATTTTAAAAATTAATGATATCTACTTAACAAAATTATGAACTTTGCCAATGTTCTGAAAAAAGGTATTTAAAAATTAAGTATTATTGTAAAACGATTGGACTGATTCTAAAATTGATTGTAATAATGCTTTCTAAATAAAATTCAAAAACGCCAGATATTTTTATCTGCGATATGTAGATCGAAATATATTTCAAAGATTAAAATTAAATGCTCAGCTGCACTATTCAAGTGTTACAAAATTATGTCGCAAAGTTTAATATGTAGGGCTGTCAACATTTCTCATTGTAATCAATCAAAATCAGGGGTCCACCTGAAGCTTACCTAATTATCAATAAACATTACTAAATACGTAACCATTGCGACCTGGATAAAACATTATTTAAATATTTTAACGACATTAATAGTTTGTAGGTCTAGCACGAATTAATCGGCAATAAGCGTCCGTTTTATACACTGAATCACTGGAAAGCAAAAAAATACAATTCTTAGGTGCCTAGAAGTCGGTGGCGAAATAAATTTAAATACATCCATTAGTTAGGCACTGACGCAGTGCTTTTGGGAGTCGTTTTTTTTGTTAAACAGCTGTTAATTTTAAAATCGATATTTTAAACAATGTTTAATAGAATTATCCTACCCAAACTGTACGTTCCTTATAACATTCAAGAAATAAAAAAGATAGCTACAGTTTGATACTTCATACGTCTATTGGCCTATCATTTTAATGACCATTTTAGACAAATGTAAGACCTAAAATTAATTTCTTGGATTATTTTCCAATGTTACCATTAAATAAAGTTGTTCGTGCTAGACCATGCTTAGGAATAGATGAGGAAATTGGAAAAGAATGTGTAAGCATGAAAGTCTAATCAATACTTGTATGTATCATCATAGTCATACAGTCATAATAGAATCATCTATTTGTTCTGTATCTATATACATAAATTGCAGTAACAACGGGGCACGAATTTGAACCATTTCTATTGCAATAACCATTTTACGTCACACGAATTACTTTTCTGAGACATTCTATCATTTTTCATCTCATTCAAGACAAGCTGTCGAATTAAGAATATGTTTTGTTTTTGAAGTTGGTTGTAAACCTAACAATCTTTAAGAGCTCTGCCTCATTGAGACGCCATACCATGGCGACGTCGCCTGTGGCGTACTTCAGGCATCCAAAGGTGGCGACCTTTGGAAGTCGAACAGCTGTGGCGTCTCGACAGTCAATTGTTTAAGTCGTCGCTGAAGGAATCGCACGCTGACTGGCGACCACACAACCAGTGTGGTCGCCTATTATATATTTTCATGAAATGTGAAGCACATTTGATATTCAGTTTTTTTTTATATTGAGAAACGATTCATTTTTTTTTATATAGCCGATAGTCAGTGAAAATTGTCATGAAATGCAAATAATTCAGTTTTTGTTCGTGTCCTGTTATTACTCTCATATTATGATTTATTCTATTGTAATATAATATATTAATTTACTGAAATAATATTAAGTACATTAAATACTTGTGTGCAATAGCGACTCCACAGTTTGTTATTCTTTGTTAATTTTGTTAAACGATGGTATGTGAACCCAAGTGTGTCACACAATAGTGGGCTTTAAGCTAAGGTAGGAAGGTTTGTTATCGCGTGTATGCGAATGAAACGGATGCGAAAGAAAGGAATAAAGGGTTTCTAAACATTGTTTGTGTATTTATTTTACTCTACAGTTCAGTTTTTTTTCTTTCAGGTATAAAATAGTCAATAAGTCTACCATCATCATCATAAGATGACTAACTGAAAAATTTTAAGACCCTCTCTTCTAAAACAGGACTTGGATGCAAACTACTAACACCCGTTTAACCCCCGTTTTAGATTTTCGTAAAATCCCTCTTTAACGCATGTCTTCACTCTATAAAGAACCTACCTCCCTTAAAGTTTGTGGAAGTTTATAGTTTCTGAGATTTCGTAATTAATCAGTGCGTAGGTAGTACTGTATATTACGCTTCTTTATAGGGAGTACACAAGGGGAGAACATAAAACCTTACGTAGGTACTCCACTTATGTACTCCCCTTGTGTTCTCCCAAATATACTTCCTTACATACTCCTCTGATGGACTTCCTTATGTAATCCCCTTATTAACTTCCTTCTATACTCCACTTATGTACTCCCCTTATGTTCTTCCTCATATACTTCCTTATGCCCTCCCCTTATTTTATTACTGACAAGACTAACGTAATGTTGACAGCGAATAAAAAAAAAAACAAAAAATAGTCAAAGATAATTTTAATTCCAATATATAAAATATAATACAAATACAATACAACTTAATCTAACAGCCTTATTCACTATGAAGCAGACTGTTCTGTCATCTGTACGTCGCCGTTGTCGCTACTGGCCGCCGTGGCGCTAGTGGTCTGTGCATCTTCGCCATTAGTGTCGCTACTCGCCGCTGCGGCGCTAGTGGACTCGGCGTCAACGACTTCGGTCACGTCGCCGGAGTCGGCTTCAGGGTCGCCATCGGCTTCCGGAACGTCGGAGGCTTTCTTGAACTTGTTTATGTCTGTGGAGGTACATGTTTTATTAATATTACGCAATCTTCAAATGGAATATTCATATAGACCAAGATAACATATTTTTGTGAGGTGTTCTTGAGCTGCGCTTTACGACAAACTTTCGCCTTTGAAATACTCAAAATTGTACCTAATAAGGATAATTTCACCTGTATAACCGCCAACCTGCTAGTGTTAGTTGCAGAGACGAGTCGCCTTCTTCTTTGTATTGTAGGTAAAATACTCAAAATTGTACCTAATAAGGATAATTTGACCTGTATAAAGACACAAAACTCACCATATCTACTATAATCAGCGCCGAGCAGTCTCAGATAATGCACAGTGTCGGCAGTCGCGGTGTACGCGCGGTGAGAGTGGACGCCGCGCCAACCTACTAGTGTTAGTTGCAGAGACGAGTCGCCTTCTTCCTTGTATTGTAGGTAAAATACTCAAAATTGTACCTAATAATGATAATTTCGCCTGTATAAAGACACAACACTCACCATATTTAGTATAATCAGCGCCCAATAGTCTCCTCCTTGAATTATAGGTAAAAATCACAAAATTGTACTAAATAAGGATAATTTGACCTGCATAAAGACACAAAACTCACCATATTTAGTATAATCAGCGCCCAACAGTCTTCTCCTCGTATTGTAGGTAAAAACACAAAATTGTACCTAATAAGGATAATTTGACCTATATAACACAAAACCACGGTGGAGTGATGACTAGCGCAAGACGGCTGGCAGGAGCTGGATGCGAGAAGCCGAAAATTGATCTCAGTGGCGTGCACTTGGAGAGGCCTATGTCCAGCAGTGGACTGCGATAGGCTGATGATGAAGGATAATTTCACCCGTATAAAGACACAAAACTCACCATATCTACTATAATCAGCGCCGAGCAGTCTCAGATAATGCACAGTGTCGGCAGTCGCGGTGTACGCGCGGTGAGAGTGGACGCCGCGCCAACCTACTAGCGTTAGTTGCAGAGACGAGTCGCCTTCTTCTTTGTATTGTAGGTAAAATACTCAAAATTGTATCTAATAAGGATAATTTCACCTGTACAACCGCCAACCTACTAGTGTTAGTTGCAGAGACGAGTCGCCTTGTTCCTTGTATTGTAGGTAAAATACTCAAAATTGTACCTAATAAGGATAATTTGACCTGTATAAAGACACAAAACTCACCATATCTACTATAATCAGCGCCGAGCAGTCTGAGATAGTGCACGGTGTCGGCGGTCGCGGTGTACGCGCGGAGAGAGTGGACGCCGCGCCAACCTACTAGCGTTAGTTGCAGAGACGAGTCGCCTTCTTCTTTGTATTGTAGGTAAAATACTCAAAATTGTATCTAATAAGGATAATTTCACCTGTATAACCGCCAACCTACTAGTGTTAGTTGCAGAGACGAGTCGCCTTGTTCCTTGTATTGTAGGTAAAACCTCAAAATTGTACCTAATAAGCATAATTTCACCTGTATAAAGACACAAAACTCACCATATCTACTATAATCAGCGCCGAGCAGTCTGAGATAGTGCACGGTGTCGGCAGTCGCGGTGTACGCGCGGAGAGAGTGGACGCCGCGCCAACCTACTAGCGTTAGTTGCAGAGACGAGTCGCCTTCTTCTTTGTATTCTAATACGCAGCTGCCTGTAGCTGGAAGAAGTATTAAAGGATATTTAAAATGATTGATGATTATGATTATGAAAATGATGATTTTTATGTAGTGGAACAAAATAGGCAAGATGACTGGGTTAAAAATGAGATTCTTGCAAAACATGTTGAATCATACTTTTTGGTTTAAATTAGGTAAAAAATTACTATGCCAACATTAAACTTTAGGGACTTGTAACATTGTATTTCCGATGATATAAAAAAATGTGTGTCGAATATTTTTGCTGATCTAAATTATGGTTTATTGAGAATGAGAATGAGTCGATCCAGTAATTCCCAGTAGATAATAATAGATGGCTTTTGAAAAAAATATTTCAGTGTCAGATATTCCATTTATCGAGTAGCGTTATAGAGTATTATTTATTCGGGTACACGAAGCACCAAGAAGTTACCACCGAAGCTGAAAACTAGTCTTACAACGAAAATCATCTTACCGAACCCCTTAACCAGTTCCTGCGTGGACTCGGAGAACAGTTTAACATCGGGCGGCTTGCTGGGGTTGTCATTTTGCAGCACGAGGATCAGATCCTCCCTGGTGATGCGCAGGCGACGAGCTGAGCCTATGAACTGCGCTATGCTTTGTAGACCTTCTTGCGATAGCCTGGAACGGGAGATGAATGTTTTCGAAATAAATATAAAACCAAAATCTTTAATTTGTAAAAACTTTGTAGAAAAAAATTTACGATTGGTTCCAAGCAAGACAAGTCTGTGTTTTGGGCACCAAGAAGCAATTTTATGGTATGAGATAACGTCATATAAAATGATGACAGAACCTACAATATTTGTTGATATTCAGAGCATAGATGATGGTTTAGGTTTGTGAAAAAAAAAAATGGGTATTGTGACACTGTACAAGGTTTTCTGTAGTTGAGACCAGTAGTATCAAATTGAAATGAGCTTTCCTCAACAAGTATTAAGATTTATAAACATTTTACTGTCCAGGGATAACTGCAATATCTTATCGGTATTAGTAGTAAAAAAAAGTATACCTTCTGGTCTGTTATATACCATTATCTATTTTAATAAATCTTGAAAGAAATAAAGTTTAGTTACAACTGTACAGTAGAAAGTTACAACTGTAGACTTTTGACCTGTGAAAATTAATAAATATACCGAGAAATAGATAGGTATAAGTACTCACCTAAACGGACAAACCATATTCTTATTATCGCATCGTACAAAAGTCTTGACACCCGTATTAATAATCTTGATACTTGACTCATTCTTCGCCACAACGTCCTTCACTATTGGAGAAACTAAGTATATGTTCTTCTTCTTCCCCACGAAACATCGCGTGAGAAGACAGGTGGCGTCGAAGTCCGAGTTGAGATTGTAGAATTCTTTTATTGAGGGGAATACGTCTTCTTTTTCACCTGTAATAAATTATTAAGTTTGAAGAGAATAGTTGAGATGTATGTATGTATATGACGGCGCCACCGTCGATCTGTCAACGGTGGACTTTATATAAAGCGGCGCGCGCACGACTCGGGTCATTCGTTCGCCGACCGTTGCCGAGTGCACACCTCCCACAAATTCGTGATAAATAATTGCAGTGACTAATACTGTGTTAATTGGAATAAACCAAGTGATTGTGTGAGAACCCCTTTGTTTTATATAACGATGTCGGATCCTGACGCCGACATATACATATATGTTTATGCTGTTACATGGTTATGGTAACATTTGTCATATTGAAATCATTGTTTTTCTTCATTCTTGATTGTCTTGCGATAAAAATAAATAGGAAAAAGTTAGGTACTTTGAATAAATCTAAGTAACGAAGACTGTTTTAAGAAGAGAAAAGAAAAAAATAACAATCATTTTCATTCATGGAATAAATCATATATATTATAAATGAAAGTTTGTGAGAATGTATGGATGTATGTTTGTTATTCTTTCACGCAAAAACGGCTGGACCGATTTGGTTGAAAGTTGGTATGTAGATAGGTGATACCCTGGATTAACACATAGACTATCAACACACCACGCGGGCGAAGCCGCTGGCGGAAGCTAGTAAATCATATGACTTTCACATTAAGGATTGATATGTGATTCCAACCCCTAGTTTTTTTTTACGACGGGCATTTTGAACATGGAAAACGAAGCTGGAGGATGGAGGACAACTGTATAAAAAAGAAGTTCCTACAAACAAATCTTCTACTATCATAATTACCGGAAAAGAACACAAAAGGATCTTCTCTATAGCCTCCCATTCTCCTCTTCTTCTTAGGCGGTTCCTTCTTCTCCTCTTCTTTAACTTCTGAAGTCTCTGCGGGCGTGATGTCCTTCTCCCACGGGAGGGGGGCGAGTTTCTCGAACACTGCTACGAAGAAACCGCCTGTGTCTTGGTGGTGGGGGAGGATTCGAACGCTGGGGGGAAAAGGGGTATTTAGTATGTTTTTTTTTTAATTCTTGGTGGCTTAGTGGTAAAATCACCTGCCTTTTAAGTTCAAGATTCAGGGTCAGGCAAATACCAATGTAAATTGTCTAAGTTATAATATAATAGGCCACTTTTGGGCGGGAGTTTGATTTCCAGCCTACTTGGATTAATTATTTAGATTTTGACCTACTAAGTGTATCTTAGCTTAGACGACAATGATTGAGCAAAGATGAAGGGAAACATCTTAATGAAACCTGGACTTTAAAGTGTGATGATTAACGGTAACTTTTTTTCTGTATGAAAAGAGGACAGCGCCCAGCATGGGTAAAATGAAAATACCTGATGATGAACAGTACAGATATGCGTTAACTCACCATCTATCCAAATTATATTTGTCCAAGTCCTCAGGTTTGGGCGGGAACATCTGCGGTCTGACCACGGTCTGCCACTTCTCAGGTACATCCTCGTACTTCTCGTAGAATACCATGTCTTTGGATGCTGGACGCCAGTATGTCATGCCTGGGGTGGAAGGAATATACAATTTTAAGGAGGTATAATCATGGTACCTATACAAAATGTTATACGGAGCAGAGCTAATTATGGAGATTAGTTTAGGTATTGTAAAATAAATAGAATATAAGAACGTCTTAAAGCGGTACGTAATCGGAAGTTTTTTATCGATGGCATAAATCATCAAATGACCCGTCCCGCTGTAGGTTAGCAACGTGTCAGACTCTTGCTGACTAAAACCCACCATGTTCCATCGTAGGCCTTTTATGTACCAGGGCCGGGGTAACTCTTTCGAAAAATCCCGCAGGCGCGGTTCGGCCTTGAACTGACAATGCTAAGGGATTAAAAGACTATAGAGAGGACTGGAAGACCTTTTTTTTTAACGACGTCAAAAGTCATCAAATGACCCCTCCCGCTGTGGATTAGCAGCGGTGAGAAGACTAGAAGACCTTAGATGGATGCCAGAAGACTCTGCCCTCTCTCACCTTTATGAAACTTCAAGCCCGGCAGCATATCAGCGACATTGACCAGGGCTACGGACCCTGCGGTCTCTTGGAGTACTCTGTGGACTACTGCCTCGTGCTCCACAGGAATAAAAGACCATGTGGAGTAGGCCAAAAGACTAGATGGGTGCTAGTAGACCATACAGTCTCTTATAGTAGACCAGAAGACCCTAGATGGAGGATAGAAGACTTACCCTTGTGGAACTTGAGACCTGGCAGCATATCAGCGACATTGACCAGGGCTACAGACCCTGCGGTCTCTTGGAGTACTCTGTGGACTACTGCCTCGTTTTCCACGGGGTTGAATGAGCATGTGGAGTAGACCAAACGTCCTCCAACTTCGAGGAGCTCGCAGCCACGTTTGAGAACTCGGTATTGGATGCTAGAGAAGAAAATAAAGCGTGAATTGATATCAATAAAGACCTTCATTGCAATAAGGGATAGAAATGCTTAGTTTAAGATCCTCTGAAAAAGTATATTATTTCCCAAAAACATTTACGTTTTGCAACATTATTAAATGACGTAACATATATACAATTTTAAATTCTTATGAAAGTGCTGAAACAGCTATACAACCTAGGAAGTTGCGAAAAAATATATATCTATTATATAAAAATAAGTCGGGTTTTCCTCCCTGACGCTATAACCTTAGAATGCACGAACCGATTTCCACGGTTTTGCATTCGTTGGAAAGGTCTTGGGCTCCGTGAGGTTTATAGCAAAAAAAATTCTGGAAACTCGATGTCCGAACTCTACGCGTGCGAAGCCGCGGGCGGAAGCTAGTTTTTATATAAAAATTACAGATAAACATTGCAAATATTCTTTAGTGCTAATCTATGCTTCTTGAAACATCTGAACTTTTAAAAATAATTTAGTAATAGTAACAAGGTCTTAAATTGAGTTTGGCTTTGGGTATTTTCAAAAATATTTTTTGTTAGTATGTTTTGTTTGTTTGAAAGATATGAACATAATTAAACTTACCCATGAAGATTATTCCCATTGCCAGTAGACCATTTGAGCCATATGTCGGGGTTCTTTCTGAGCGTGGCGTCTCCTGAACACGGCACATCACAGAGAATGCGGTCGAACTTCAGTGGTTTTGTTGCACCAGGATTCTAAACAAACGCAATAAATACAATGTCTTGTATTTGCATACATGGTAAATTAAGCTAGGATTCTCCTCATTTATCAATTCTCTCTGTACACTGTTTTTCAATAATCATCATCATCCTCCGAGCCTTTTACCCAACTATGTTGGGGTCGGCTTCCAGTCTATCCGGATGTAGCTAAGTACCAGTGCTTTACAAGGAGCGACTGCCCTATCCGACCCCCTCAACCCAGTTACCGGGCAACCCAATACCCCTTGGTTAGACTGGTGTCAAACTTAGTTGCTTCCCTTGGTTAGACTGGTGTCAGACTTACTCGCTTCCCTTGGTTAGACTGGTGACAGACTTACTGGCTTCCCTTGGTTAGACAGGTGTCAAACTTACTGGCTTCTGACTACCCGTAACAACTGCCAAGGACGTTCAATGACAGCCGGGACCTACAGTTTAACGTGCCAACCGAAACACAGTCATTTTTTGACATCGTTAGCCGATACTTATTAAAATGGCGCTTACCTTATCATCAGTAACAACTAGAGACGGCATGACAGCGGAGTCGTGGTTCGTGATCAGTATGCAGGGAGAGTTCAGTCTCTTAGCCTGGTGTACCAACATGTAGCATCTGTTGTTGTCCACATCGTTTGCCATTACGAATCCTGGGAAAATGAGGTGTAGAATTAAATATTGTGATGTTAAGTCAGCCGCTATACATTTTACTATAACATGTACAAAGACTATAATAAATCAAAATCAATTTTCCGAAAGTTCAAGCTAGTTTTACCAGGGTTTATATAAATTACTTCAAACAAACTCGCTCTTTAGAATACAGTTGTTTGTAGTTTCGAAACTTACCTGTAGGCATTTTGTCTTCATCAGCATGAAGGAATTCAATCAACTGTGCTGTTTTAGATCCAGGAGCTGCACACATGTCCAATACCTGAGACAAATAGTTCAGTTATAGAATATTATAAATGCGAAAGTTTTTATGGTGGATGGATGTTTGTTCCTCTTTCACGCAAATACTTCTGAGTGTATTTTCATGAAACTTATAATGTAAGTTAGATTTTTGTCACTGCTATTTTACATTACTATACAGCTATATACATTGTTCTATCTGAAGTAGCAGGGACACGGAAATCGAGGGCAGAAGAAGAGAGAAGGCAGGTCGTTCGTAACACACAAAACTGCTCAGTATGCTTAGTAGAAACCTGGTTACCTTATGATGAGGTTGAACATCAAGAACGACAGGCGGTATCATAGACACAGTCTCTTGTCTAGACACTCCACCCGCAGCCGTCTCAGCTACTAGGAAGTTGTGTAGTTTGTACAGAGCCTCGTTACGTCTGATGTCTGTGCGGGATAGACGGAGCTGCCAGGCGTAACCTCCGGGGTACCTGGTGAGAAGAAATATAATTATGGTGTTTGACCTGTTTCTACCATAGTTTGTGAGAAATCATTACTGACTTAAAACTGCAGGCATACAAGAGGATGATAAGTTTTTTCATGTAAGCTGAATAATAATAGGACCAAAAAATAGGCCATGCATTAATCTATTAATCTTCTGTATTTGCTTGTTTACTTATTTGACAGTTTCTCCTGTTGGATTTGTAAATTACTTATCAGCCAAAATCCAAGAAATCTTTAAATTTTTGGTTTGAGTAATGTAACTTTTTAATAAAATAAATAAATGTAAATGTAATGTAAATAAATAAATTGCCATTAGAGCTAAAAACTATTGATAGTTCAAGAATGTTTAGATTCAAATTAAACTTATTCTTGTTGTTGAAGTGCTACTATAGTATAGAAGAGTTTATCAGCAACAAAAGTAATGCCACAGTGCAACTTGTTTCTTTTTAAGTGAACTTAATTGATTTTTGACAGACATGTAAAAATAACAACATTGAACTAAGTATAAGTTGTCTTAATCCTGTATTTGACACAAATGTATTTTTGTTCAGTATAAAATATACAAATAATAAGAAAATTAATTGAATGAATATTGGTCGACTGACAGAATTATCTTACCAAGGCAAATTAATAGGTTTAATCTCCTCCCCCTCTCCATCATCCCCCTCAGCGTGTAGCTTCATGTTGAGGATCTCGGAGAAGTACTGGCTCTTCACTAGCTTCATGAGCGCAGCTGCCTCACACTTGGAACCGGTGATACGGAATGCTGTTGGTAAGTTCTCTTTGAGGGTCTTCATGAATGTGTCCCATTCATCTTCTGGGCACACTTTTTGACCCTGGAAAAAAAGTAATAGTTTTTTTTTAAGTATCAGTTAAGGAAGCGTCTTATTTGGTGATTATGAAAGATAGAATGGTTAATGGGGTTGTGGAGCCTGGACAATATTTTTTAATACTTATAGACAGCCTAAATTGTGTGTGTGTTAATCCCAGATGGGTAGGATAGGTGAATGCATAATATATTGAAAAGGAAATAAAAATTTGACTGTGTATTTAACAAAAAGGCTTTACTAAAATTGTTAGTTTGCCAAGGGAAATTAAGTCTGAGGAGATTATCTGGAGACTAACTTAAATTGTGATGGCCAAACATTATCTTACCTGCTGTAAACATGGTAGAACTTTTGATAGAAGGTTCAATTCAAATTAAATAGATTTCCTACCTTATAATACTCCTCAAATGCAGCATTTTCCCTGACAATATCATCGTAATGCTTTCTATTGTCAGCAGCTGGCTTCTCCTGGGGATTCTTCTCCTAAAAACAATAAAAACAAGAATGTAAATACTTGCTGAAGTTAGACAAAGGTTATAAACTAACACATTTTTGGTTTTTACCTGCTCTTTGCGTTCCCGCTTTCGCTGAGCGAATTTATTATATTGGCGGTTTTTTCTACCCATCCTTTTTAAGTAACTACCGAGTGATACAAGTCTTATTTGTAAGAAATTCGAAAAAACCATTCAATAAACAGCGGGGCTGTCTGCTTTTTATTGACGTCAGGAAATTGAGGTTATGTTTATGGTGCGTTCAGAAACTTACTTTCGTCACAAGTTTTGAAACGTGTTACAATTTTCTAAATACTGAAGTAGGCATATAGCCTGCCTTCAACATACTAGGTATTATTCGTTTTATATTATATTTCTTCCAATAATTACTGCAGTATAAATGCACATTATATCTTTACAAACAGCATTTCTGGACTATAATTATATTTTTGACAAACAAAATGTATTCTTGAATGCATAGCCACAGAGCTCAATTTGCTTTATTTCAGTAAACACAAAATCATCAGCTGTCAATAGTCGCGTTCAAGGCTATTTTGTGAAGTAGCTATTTGCTAATTTAAGAGTTAGAGTAGGACAAGACAACCTGTATTGGTCCTAAATTCATTTGAGAAAAAGAAACAAATATACGCCGATAAGAAAATTGATAACTTTAGTATTGTTGTTTCATTTTCTTTCATTCAATTTCCAGTTCTCAATGCGTGTTGACATGCTGTAAAGTTGAGAAGATTTTACGTAAATTATATCTAACTCAGTTTCAACAGATTTCATTTGAGGTAAGTTCAGAAAGTGCAAGAATTTGTTTGCTATTTACTTCGCCAGTAGTTGGCAGGTAGGTCTATTTTTCAATAGGCGTTAAAACTATAGAAACGGCATTAATTTTGCTTGTAGGTACTGAATAATCCTAATTCTAATTGCCAGAATGATAAGACTAGACTAACATTAGCATTTCATCTTTTGTTGATCTTCATAAGTACCTATCATCGTAATTTTTTGCAGATCATCATTGTTTATTTAAAAAAAAAAACTAGGTAAAGAAACCTTGTCCTTGGAATAGAGATAAAAAAAATGTGCTAATTTTAGATTTTGATAGGTCCTAATTTAATATTGTGTAATAGAAAATATTTTTGATTTGTAGCACTACCCATTTTATTCACCAAATAATGTAGTAAATTTTTAGTCGCAGTTTCTAAAATTATTTACTTATGTATTTTTCAAAATGTAAGTATTTATTATATTCACCAAAATGTAAAATCTTGTGAATAGAATTCTCTTCTATAACGTCTCCTGGTACCAACACAAGTTTTTTAGTTAATATTTTTTATGTAGTGCAAACATTTAGTACTTAACATCTTTACATACGGAATCATGGTGCATAAGAAACTAAAATTGATCTGTAATGTCTCCATACAAACTTGTGAAAGAAAAATTTGATTCCTTTTTTAAACCAATGCAATAAAAATAAAAATTAAACATAATTTCCCTCTTAAAGCAAAACCTTATGTAATATTGATTTTCTTGCAAACTAATGTTTGATAACAGACAGACAAACATCTAGCCAAATAGTGCAGTCATTCTTCTCTTTAGCATTATTGAATTTTCAACCTTAACTCTTTGCAATATGGTTGATTTTACAATGTAAAGTTTCAATATGCGATTACTTATTGAAATTTCAACCTTATACGTTTTCAATATGGTTGATTTTACAATGTAATGAAATACAGATATCTTTAAGACAATATCTATTTCATCTGTTATCTGACAAGTTAATGTCTAGATGAGACTGAAGTTAGTGAACGTAATGTTCTTTTGTAATAATTTTCCTGTTTTAATTATTTGCTTCGGCCAATATTCTATTATATTAGTCACTTCATTCACAGTACACGATGCAGACACAATGATTAGATAATAGGTGTGTATTACATATGACTTATGGGACAGCAAGTTATTGAGAAAAAAAGTAATTGGTTTATTGAAATTAGGCCAAATAAAATAGTAATTTTTCAGGTCTGGTCACTAACATTCAACAGACTTTTTTTTATTACCTACTTGAGGCGATACCATTTATTTAGAAATTATTGAATACTCAGTTAATAGGTAAATATATGTAAGTAAGTTAGTAAATCAATACACCTAGACACATAAACACATAAATGAAAATAAGATATTTTCAAACTGATAATATATTAAAGAGCTTATCATAGTTAAACTTACTTTTTTGTCTAAAAGAAAATTGATGAAACCAAGCGGTCATGCGAGGTAGACTGTCTTGCTATGACTATCTTTCATTAAAATCTTCCTTTTAAAAGATGATTATGAGTAATAATGGAAAACCTATACTTAGTATAGGTATAATTTTTTTTTCTATTCGATCACAAACTTACCAATATCAATATTACCAATAAGTATAAAATATTGAAGAAAGGAAGATGTAATAGGTGTACATATTTACCTACATGTGAGTGAAGAATATGTATGATTGGAAAATCCTATGATACATTACAAAACCTAGTAGGTTGTAGGTAAATGATTGTTTTTAATAACTTACCTACATATAATAATAGGTCTAAGGAAAATAATATGTGTTCTGTATATTTTATTTGCATAGGAAACTGTCTTATTGTTTATACTCTAGCATAGGCAGGTACAGGGTGATTTTAAATGATGATAACTTCATAGCATTTCCAGCCAGCTTAAAACAAAGTTATGTAAAAACAAAATATCTAAATTAAGAACATAAAACATATTTTTTTCTTCTAAAAATCTGATCAACACCATATAACATTTTTTTCCATTTTTGTTTTCCTTATCATTTATGACAATTTTCTATTCATACATTCATGTCTCTTTCCAGCCACCCCCACCATGTCTCCCCCAGGCTTCCAATTCGCCATCGACCGCGGTGGTACATTCACAGATGTGTACGCTCGCTGTCCTAACGGCAAAGTGAGGGTTATGAAGCTACTGTCGGTAGACCCGCAGAACTATGATGATGCTCCCAGAGAGGCTATTCGAAGGATATTGCAGGAGGTATGTGATTTTACCAATCGTACATCAACCTTCCACTGTTGTGATTAGGTTGAAAATCTATTGAACGTTTGATAGATGAGGGCGAAAGAGAAATGAAGAAAAGGAAGTTGTATTGGAGGTATTTAAATAGAAATATTTTGGTAAAATGATGAAGTTTACCTGCAGAACTGATGGTAGCTCAGAGAGGCTATTAGAAGGATCTTGCAGGAGGTATCTGATTTAGGTGTAAAGGGCTTTTGGGAGGCTGAGGGCTGTAGTAAAATTACAAATTGTATTTTTGCAATTTTTGGGCATTACATAGCAAAAAATAAGATAGATATTGATAAGATACCACTTATCTCTACTGTCATAGTAGAGATTTCATTTTCAAAGATGATGATGATGATGATGATGTGGCTATTTGTTACTTCTATGTCTTCCACTGTCTTGCATCGACGGGTCAGCACATGTTCGTGATGGTTTAGACAGCTTTTTAATCCAATGACTCCTAGCCCCTGGCAGATTTCTACTTCAAGACCTCATATCACCCAATGAGACTCATCTACCTGTACTAAAGAGAAAATATTTTACTTTTCGTTTGCAATAGGCTCTGATACTACTGAACTGATTAGAGAAAATATTTCACCATTGCAGTTGAAGTAACTGAAAAAATATTGTAACTGCGAAGTTCTTCTAAATAAACCAAATTACACCTTTTTACAGGAAACCGGCAACGCCCTAGCCGCAGACGGCAAAGTGAACTCTTCACTCATAGAGTCAATCAGGATGGGTACCACCGTCGCCACAAACGCGTTACTTGAGAGGAAGGGAGCTAAGATGGCGCTGGTCATCAATAAGGGCTTCAAGGATCTAATGTACATTGGGAATCAGGCTAGGCCAAATATATTTCAATTGGTAAGTCATCATTATTATTTTAGTTTTAGGACGTTCACGACTAAAGAAAGAAATAAGTTTTATTGCACGTGTAAAGACGCATATACATTTGAACAATATAAACATAACAGAAAAAAAATAAGGGGAAAACTACTAAACTTAGGCCTCCTATATTGACATCCAAAAGGCCCTGTAAGAAAGCTAATATATTTCAATAGGAAAGTAGAATAAGGGTCTAAAAAGAAAGGCCTATTATCAAGGTACATGAAGTATTAGAAAGTAAAAACACAAAAAAAGTGTGCGAAATACAAGCAAATTCCTTGCTTCATAAAACCAAGGCATCTTATTTCCCTTCTTCATCCCCCCTCCTTATTGGAGAATCATAAAAAATAACTTTTTATTTTTTTTATTTTTTATTTTTTAACTACAAGAAGACTTACCATTCTCCCTGTCCACTCTGTCCAAAACAAAGAAATCTCCTCTTCATCTTCCAGGACATAAAACGCCCAGGAGTTCTCTACACCGACGTAGTAGAAGTAGACTGTCGAGTCATCCCAGCCTTAGAAGACAGGTGTCAGATGCAAAAGCCCAGCTCCTGGCAATCCGTCACCGGTACCACTGGGGAGAAGATGCTGGTCATCAAGGACTTGGAAGAAGAGGAAGTGAGAAGGGATCTTCTTGCGTTGAAGAACAAAGGGATTGAGAGTGTGGCTGTGGTGTTAGCTCATAGTTATACTTATCATGATCATGAGGTCAGGATTGGGAAGATTGCTGAGGAAATAGGTGAGATATACTTTTAAAACTTTTTTAAAATAATGAGTGGGCACACTTATTTATCTCACACGCAGATAATTTTAATGTTTGTTTTAATAGTGTCAACAACTCCATATTGCAAAAACAATTAAGGGAACGCACATGGGTTTTAAAAGTATTATCCTGAATTTTCTACATTTCGCTACCTGTGGAGGGGGTATAAAATAATCAAAAGAAATGACTATCTTTATAGGTACATGTCATGTATAATTTACTTAAAACTTTTTGAAACCCACTTTGATAATTTATAACTTTTTTAAATACCCAGCCTATACTATAAGCTATCCAAGTCTCTCGCCAGCGTTTCTTCCTCTCGGTCGCCTTCATCAGAGATCCATTTAGTGGTGATGTTTGCTCACTTGTGACAACCTCCCTTGAATTCCAGGGTTCAAGCAAGTATCTCTCTCTCACGCCATAACATCCATGGTCCGCATGGTGCCGCGAGGGTTCACGGCATCAGCTGACGCGTACCTCACCCCCCACATTAGGGAGTACGTCAGGGGGTTCGCTGACGGCTTCTCGGGGGGTCTGAAGGGGTCTAATGTGCTGTTCATGCAGTCGGATGGGGGTCTTACGCCTATGAATATGTGAGTTGCTTTTGCAGCGTCTACTCTTCCAGGGAATTTATATAACAACTAGCTTTCGCCCGCGTAAAGTTCGGTTATATCGCGTTTCCAAGGGAATTCTATCTATCTGAGAGAAAACTATCCTATGTTCTTTATCAAGGTCAACTCTATCTCTGTACCAAATTTTATTAAAATCAGTTCAGTGGTTTAGACATGAAAGCATAACAGATAGACAGACAGAGTTACTTTCGCATTTATAATATTAGTAGGGTTGTTGTATGTAGATGATTTCTGCAAGAATACTCTCGTCTGTGCTGTTTTGTTGCCAGTTTTCTGACATAATTAAATAATAACTCAAATACACTAACCACTACATAATGAATAATTCCAGTGCATAATAGGGTATTACATGCATTTTTGAAATATATCTTAAATAAATTCTTTAGTCTTAATATATCTCTAAAAAATTAAAAATATTTTTTTTTCTCACGTTATGTACGAATATAAATTAATTGTTTTATCATAATTTCAAATTTCGCGCGTATTTCGCGAAAACGCGGCACACAACGGACGCCATGATTGTTTTTTGGTCATGACGTCATTACGCTACTACAGCTGTCAGTAATACATATTTTGATAGGGTCATTTCGCCTGTTGGCGACCATTTAGTGCAGTTGGCAAGTTTGACGGCGATAATAAAAATGCTCCAGCACTCATTTCCATGTCAAATTTGTGTAATGTATTCCTTATATACTCTATTTTAAGATTAACTTTCAGTTGTATAAGAAATATCTTACGTTTTCTATTTAAATCGATAAACCTCAGAATTAGGCGTTTTACCCAGTTTGCGTCCATAAAATCCAATTCGCGTCCACCCATGGTCCAGTTCGCGTCCAGCGGCTTTGAAAAGGAATATAGGGGTGAAATTGTTAAGAATTAATAAAGAAAGATTGTATTTGAACAATTTCTTTAATTAACAATACACTTAATTATTAAAAATCAACATTATCATCATTTAAAATTCACTTTACAAAATAAAAATAATTCTTCTCAACATTGGTTTAAGTAACTTAAAATTAGGCAATTAATTTTGAAACTTGAAGAATAAACAGTAATCAATTCTGTTAATTTTACTCTAAATCACAGGGAATGCTTAAGATCCGCCTTGATTATACTAAGTTTTTGGCCATATAATTTTTTTTTTATTAGCCTATGCTGTCCCACTGCTGGGCAAAGGCCTCCCCCATAGCCTTCCATTTTTCTCTGTCCATCGCTATTTGTGGCCAGTCCGAGAGGAAGCTGTCCAAGTCTTCTCTCCAGCGTTTTCTTAGTCTCCCTCTCGGTCACCTTCTATCCTCAGGGATCCAGTGTGTGGTGATGTTGGCCCACTTGTCCGGGTGCATTCGACTTCAACTTTGCAGACTTATTGCCCACATCTACTATGCCCGGATCTTGGACCGGATAATGGTGTTGCGTAGGTATCCGGTCACTAAGCCGTATGCTGAGCAGGCTACGCTCCATGCTCCTTTGGCATACTTTTAGCCTGGACTTTTGAGATTCGGTCAAAGACCAAGTCTGAGCGCTGTAGGTTAGGATGGGCAGAATACACATGTCGACTAGTTTCCGCTTCAGACATAAAGGGAGTTCTCCCTTCATGGACCAGTAGCTCTTCCAGGCGTTTTCGATCCGTAGATCGATTTCCTTTCATATTAAATTAACAAAACAATTTAATAATTTTGTGTAAAGATACAACTAAAAGAATTGTTGAGTCAATAAATGATAATTTATTGACTCAACAATATGCTACCTTGTCTGATAAGACAAGGTAGCATATTCTTTGCATATTTTTTATCGATTTATTCTTCTCTCGAATAACATTTAACGCTTTATTTAAATCTTCTTCTGTGTATGTTGTCTTTTCCTTCTTTTTTCCTGTATCGGAAGAACTTATCTTAAATGAAATTACTTATATCAGTTGATAATTTAATTATAACCACGTATATATCTTAATAAAAAAATGTACTGTTTAATATATTAATATTAAACAGTATGTTTTAATTATTTTTTATAAGCAAGTATTTAGCGAAAACAGTGGACGCAATTTGGTTTATTATTATAGAGGGTAGTTTTAGTTCGCGTCCATTGTGGACGCAAAGTGGAAGTTTCGTAAAATTCGATGTAGTAATTCGCGTCCAAGGTGGACGCGATTTTACTCGTTAAATATAAAAAACATTACCAAATTCATAATAAACATTATACTTTTATTCATCATTAAACTGTAGAAATAGCTATCTATCCTAAAATTCACATAAAACAATATAAAACTTACCATCAAACACGCCGCTGCACACTAATTTTTATCTAAAATTCTGCGTGTTTTCGCTTTCTTGTTGAAGAGCCTAGACTAATTATTTTTTCTAAAAGGATTGGTTGGACGCACAGAACGTTTGTCTATCTGTGCGTGCCTCTTATACATTAACGTATTAGCGGTAATGACTTTTCGTTTGATTAGTGTGTTAATTGACTTGTTTTCGAGGATTTTTAAAAGGAGATCGGCAAAATGGACGCGAACTGGGCTATGGACGCGAACAGGCGAAATGACCCTATGTATTGAAAATTTTAACTGACACTTTTGTTCACTACCGTAATGACGTCATTAGCATGGCGGCGACATTTCGTAGTGTTCAAAGACAGATAAAAAAACCTAAAAACTTTAAACTGCAATAAAAAATATATTTATGTACCTTACGAAGTGAAACTAACATTTCCCGATTGCTTTTCCTCTAAACAATCATTGTAATTCACTTTTAATTTTTTTCTCATCTAGACTAAAATACCCTATTGTATGGACACATGAATTTGACTGTTATTTGAAAAATAAACTGTGCCCAAACGTTTTTTTTTTGTATAGATGTAAAAACAATGATAATACTTCAATAAGGCCATTTGACGTATCAAGGGAAGGAAAATATTAATATATCGTATATGTGATCAGGTTCAACGGTTCCCGAGCGATTCTCTCCGGTCCCGCCGGAGGAGTCGTGGGCTATGCTATGACAGCCTACCAGAAGGAAACTGGCTTACCGGTCATTGGTATGTTCATTTACTCATTAGGGTTCCGTAGCCAAAATGGCAAAAACGGAACCCTTATAGTTTCGTCATGTCCGTCTGTCCGTCTGTCCGTCTGTCCGTCTGTCACAGCCGATTTACTCGGAAACTATAAGTACTACAGTGATGAAAGGACAATGCTCATGAAGTATGAGAAAAAAACCCAGGCCCGGCGTAAAAGAAATGTAACTCAAAATATAGGTAAAAATAAGTAATTAAATATTACATAGGGGGCATTATCGAAATCAGTGGCTATATGTGTGAAATTGCTATTTGAATTTTAACATCTGCGGTACATTGCTACTCAAGATTTTAGAGGTAACATAATGTATTAGTAAAAGGAACAGCAAACAGATACAGTTGTGGTTTAAGAGTACATAATGACATGTTTATAGCAACTTCTCCACTATTCTACCTACTTTTACAAGATAATAGGATGATAGAACTAAAACAGGATATGAATGTACTTTTCATTTTAATAATTAGGTACGCTTAAAAGTCATCGATTCTTTATTTCTAACACGACATGATCCAAAAATGTTGCGGGATGCGCGAACTGTTCCCCATGTCTAGCCCACCCTAGGTAATGGAAAACGCTCATGACGCGATGACGTGGGCGCTGCAGCCTGTACTTCGGTATTGATTTATCTTTTTGGAGAAGCTTATTACTTGCCATATTACTTGTTTGTTGTTTCAGATAGCACTTTAATTAAACTATAAGCCCCAGCTGCTCATGTTACCCCTTTAAAAAATCAAATAGCAATTTCATACATTTAGCCATTGAATTAGATGGTGCCTCCTATGCAGTATTTCATTACTTATTATTACCTATAATTTGAGTTACTTTTCGTTTGCGCCGGGCTTGGGTTTTTTTTGAGCATTGTCCTTTGATGGGAATATGTGTTGTATGAACCGCTACAAAAATATGACACTAAATAGTAAAAAAAAGAATTGGGGGTGGGGCCCCCCATACATGTAACTGAGGGATGAATTTTTTTTTTTCGATGTACATACCCGTGTGGGGTATCAATGGAAAGGTCTTTTAAAATGATATAAAGTTTTCTAAAAAACATTTTTCTTAAAGTGAACGGTTTTTGAGATATCAGCTCTCAAAGTCGTAAAAAGTATGTCCCCCCCCCTCTATTTTTATAACTACGGGGTATAAAATTCTAAAAAAAATAGAGGTGATGCATGCTAATTAACTCTTTCAACGATTTTTGGTTTGATCAAAGTATCTCTTATAGTTTTTGAGATAGGTTGATTTAACTGTAATTTACGGAACCCTTCGTGCACGAGTCCGACTCGCACTTGGCCGGTTTTTTTATTATTTATTCATTGTTGAACAGAGTATAAGATTGATTGTTTCATAAGTTTGAAATAAAACATCTATAGAGAAACTTTAAAAGAAATGGGATCAAGGTCATTTAGATATTTAGTTTTGAAAATGGCGAAACTAGATATTGAAAAAAAAATCATATAGGTAATGGCTTTTCATTTTTTAAATAATTTTTAAGTTTTATTATTCTTTTTCGATTGTATGGTTTTTTCAATCGTATTTATTCTAGGTTTCGACATGGGTGGTACTTCGACGGACGTGTCTCGCTACGCAGGGTCTTTAGAACATGTTCACGAAGCTACTACAGCTGGAGTTACTATACAAGCACCTCAGTTGGGTAAGTAGTTGTAACTAATAACAAATTACTGATGTTTTGATCTTTATGTCTGTTGTTTTAAGGATTAAAGTACATTATTTTTTGTCGGTCAACCAAAAAGTATGATTAGAAATTTGACCAAAGTTTATTGTGTCGCGGAGACCACTTTGCAATATATTGAAGAAAAAGAGCAGGAAGATGAAGATAAAATTGGAGATAAGATTGGAAATCGATATTTGTTCAATCTTGGTGTTAAAATGCATTTGGTTTAGTTCGGCAAATGATTTAACTGGACTACGTGTAGTCAGTTAGACGTGCACAGAAATAAATACCGAGTATAAAAATTGAGCGTCATTGAAAAGTCTATGTGTGTTAATGTCTAGTCCAATTTGTATAAATACTGTATATTTCCGAACATTTTAACTAAAATTAATTTGTTCTTTTTAGACATAAACACAGTAGCGGCTGGCGGTGGGTCTATGCTGATGTTCAGGTCGGGGCTGCTGGTAGCCGGCCCCGAGTCTGCGGGGGCGGAGCCCGGGCCCGCGTGCTATAGAAAGGGAGGACCTCTTACTGTTACTGACGCTAATTTGCTGTTAGGTGAGTACCAGTTTGTTATATTATAAGGTACCGTTTTACGCTAAAGTCAGTCGCAACTAAGCATCTTCTGAGCTTTAGAAAGAACTTTAAATATGGTTTCTGCGCAGTGACTCGCACCATATTTTGTGATTAAGTACAAAAAGTTTGGCCCGAATTATCGGCCTCCAAGGAACGTCTAACTAGGCAGGCACACCTTGGCACACATTTTTTTGTGTTAACCATCACAAAGAAATTAAGTGGTTGGGTTACAAGTAATTCACGCAGCGTCAGTCAGTCGTTCAAGCCGGGCGTTCAATAAAATAATAATAATTTATACAAAAAATATGTTTACAAGAAAAAACTATAATCGAAGAGAAAAAAAGGTTTCCTATTTCAGTAGGTAATGATGCAATAATAGGCAATGATATATTCAGGGGGAGGAAAGAAGGCCTTGGCGAAAATTGTTTGTGTGGGGGGATAGTGGGCTGGGTTCTTTAAAAACATGTACATACTATTTGTTTATAATACTTAATTCTCTTTATAGGTCGTCTATTACCGGAGTACTTCCCAAAAATCTTCGGTCGCAATGAGAACGAGCCGCTAGACAGAGATGCAACTGTTGCTGCCTTCAAGAAGATGACCGATGATATCAACAGCTTTTTGCGGCAGGATGGTGGTAAAGAGGTATGTACGATTATTATTAATAAGATTTATTTCCATTATTAGGAAGTTTATTTTAACTGACTTTTTGAAAAGGACGTTATGAATTTGGATATTTTTTTTGACATTGAAATTCAGAGGTTCAGCTAAAATCTCTAATGCAATTAAAACCACATAAATGTATTTTTAAATGAAACTTTTTTTATTCGTTTTTTTTTTTATAGATGACCATGGAAGAAGTGGCGATGGGTTTCATAAATGTTGCCAACGAAGCCATGTGTCGACCGATCAGGTAAAATATTGATGTAACTAAAAACCCGCGAAACGTTGACTGAAATCAGATTTTTGACAGCTCATTTGCAACTAGCTTGACTTTACATAAAAAAACTTGTATTAGGTCTATTTGAAGTGAGACACTCCTCATATATTCCCTCGAAAAATATAAAGAGAGTTGTTACCTAATTGCTACCTGCTGTCATTAATACCAATTGTTACCCTCGTTTAGGTGACAGCGATGCTGATGTTAGAATCGCTGCCATTTTTTCTAGTGCAAGAAAGGTTTTTTTTACCAAAAGTTAACCTAATTTACTATTTTTATATTTACAGCGATGCTGATGCACACTATAGTTATCGGCACGAATCTTGAGCTCTGACCTTCACCTGCGCAGAAGTAATTTATTGGGTCCCTTTTGTGGTATGAAGTGAGGCGCGGGGGCGGGCTAAAGCGGTGATTGACCCGCAGCGCATCGCGTCATAGCTGTCACTCAGGATTGGTTCTTTGCTAATAAATCACTTCTGCGCAGATGTAGGTCAGAGCTCAAGATTCGTGCTGATAACTATATTTAAAATAAAAATAATGTTTTTTTCTCCAGGGCGTTAACCACAGCCCGAGGTCACGATGCTTCCCAACATGCTCTCGCTTGCTTCGGCGGCGCGGGCGGGCAGCATGCCTGCAGTGTGGCCAGGCAGCTGGGCATATCCACTGTGCTCATACATAAGTATGCTGGTGAGTCAAAATACCTCAAAAATGATGTCATTTGACACTGACACTAACTACAGCGCGTGGTTATGCTCTCGCTTGCTACATGCATATCTACAGTGCTCGTACATAAGTATGCTGGTGAGTTGTAGGCTGTTTTTTGAATTGTTCTATTCAGACATCAAGGTCCAAAAAACTATGTATATAAATGTCACTAAAAGAAATCTATACATATAAAATAAAAAAGGCCAAAAATCAAATATGACGAAGTGACAGCGTCGTGTTAGGCCGACCCTTATCATCTAGCCGGCTTGGGCATCTGCAGAATTATTTGAGTTTAAAGGGCCTCAGTTTTCAGCCCCTTGGAGTAATTATGATAAATACTGATGACTTCTTTATGTAAAGAAGCCTTTTCCCAACTATCGCATATACTTTTTTAGACCAGTTTTTCTGTGTACTAAAGATCAATTTATCTACATAAATATATTGTCTTTCCAGGTATATTGTCAGCATATGGCATGGCCCTAGCCCACATAGTGCAGGAGGAACAGTCCCCCTCCGCCGCCGTGTACTGCCCCGATCACTTCCAACAGCTGGACGATCAGCTCGACTTGCTGGCTGCCCTCGCTAGAGACAAGCTGATCAGACAGGTCAGTAGTACGGCATGGCTCCAGCCCACACAGTGTAGGAACATGGTAAGGATATGTCAGCCAACTTTTACTTAAAAAACTTCCTGATTTCCTCTACAAAATTAAAGCTGATAATTTGATTGGGCTCATAAATCAATATGGTAAAACGGTCAGATATCAGGACCACTAAAAACTTTGTAATTAGGTCATCGTTTTGTCAGCTCTAGTCAAACTTATACCCCCCCCCCATTGGCTTTGAAGTCAAACCTAATCATTCTTCCAAATTTATTCCTCATTTCTTGTGAAGGCAAACCGTCTAGAAAATATTTTTCTATTATCTATATCTTTTTCCTATTTTCTCAGGGCATACCAGCATCCCAAATAAAGACGGAACCATACCTCCACTTGCGTTACGCGGGCACGGACTGCGCTCTGATGGTGTCGCCTGTACCCGGGGACTCCCCCACCGCGTGTAGACATGGGGACTTCTACACTGCTTTTGTTAATAGGTAAGTTTGTGGTAGAATGTCATACAGGATGTGATTAATTTGCCGTTGATTTATAAACATAAGATGATTGCAAATTACTCCCCCTACGATGGGTTCAGTGATAAGGAGTCTTACATGACTTACCACTTGACTTATACCACGTAACTATTATAGAAATCTGTGCTAATACTGTTGAAAGTTCTTTTTCCCGATAAACCTCGATCAGTTTAAGTCCAGTTTCTCTTTTACTTGATCTCATATGGAAATAATATATGCAAGACAAACCGCGATCACAGATTTTTCGGACTTTCTTCTCACACTGTGACTTACGACTTACATTTATATCTGTTTACTATTGTAGATACAAGAGCGAGTTCGGTTTCACGCTATCAGGCCGTGACGTGATAGTGGATGACGTGAGAGTCCGCGGTGTCGGCATGAGCACAGTGCCCGAGGAGACAGCGCCGCCCAGCGGGAAGGGAACCACTCCTGTACCTGAGAAGGTATGCTGGATACTCCAAACCTTTGTTTATGCTATCGTTTCCCTCTACTATCCTTGTTTCTTCCTTGATTTCTTTCGCAGCATTACAAATAGGTAGGATCTATGGACATCCTGTGAAGTTTTCTTGTTTGAGTATATATGACCCTCAGAACTAAAAAGTAATTCACTAAAAGAGTTTTATTTTTTTTTGTCCTAAAAGCCTCGGTATTATTTATCAAGTTACTTAGTTTAATATTCTGCAATAAGAAGAATCTATACCTTGCAGTGGGAAAGTAAAAGGTCTGATTGTGGAACTTTCAAGTTTTAGGTCCAGAAAAAGCATACAAGTCTAGTTCTGATAAGACAGGTAGCTGATTCTTTTAAATATCCACAGACAACGAAGGTGTACTTCGAAGGAGGCTACAAAGACACTTCGATTTACTTGTTAGAGAAGTTGAAGCCTGAACAAGTGGTGGCAGGACCCGCCATCATTATGGACAGTCTGTCTACTATACTTGTTGAACCGGGTATGTTTTATTAATATAAAAAAAATCTTTGTTTATAATTTACATCGTTTTATGTTGATGACATGGTGTAAGGCTATCGAAGAACATGATTGATAGAAGTCTGATGAATTTGCCAATGATCGAAATACCATGTAGTGTAAAATTAGGCATCATCATCGCCTTAGTAATGGCCACTAGCCACGTTACTAGTCTTCCGTAAAATATTTTGTGACGTCTTGGTGACCTAACTAAAATTAACTTCAAGCAGTTAACTCCTTAAATAAGTCTATCACTTTTTAGTAATGGTCCAAAATTATCACACATTTTGACATCTTCCTTATATTAGTCGGTCAAAATATTTACTCAAATCATGTTAAATATATTTTTTTTTGTACAGACTGCCGTGCCGAAATAACAGTTCTGGGCGACATTCGTATAGTGATCGGCAGCGGCAAGCCGAAGCGCATCACTACTGACTTGGACTCCATACAGCTGAGCATCTTCAGCCATCGCTTCATGTCTATTGCTGAGCAGATGGGCAGGTCAGGAGTATAGTATTACTCTATAGTATTAATCATAAGGTTAAGCAACGCTGGGCACGGTCGGTTCGTGAATGTGTGACCGTTTCGTCATGATAAGGTCCTCTGTATTACGGAATGCACGTTAGATGCCTGGCATTTGAATATGATTGTCAGCTGTTACGGTTAGTCAGAAGCCAGAAAGTCTGACAATCTGTCTTACCAAGGGATATCGAGTTGCCCAAGTTGAAACGGTCAGATATGTAGTCGCTCCATGTTAAACTCTGGTATTCAGCTGCATCTCGTTAGACTAGAAGCTGATAAGATGCGGCACTGTTTGTGCTACAGAACTTCTTAGTTATGTCATTATCTGTACAGTTATCTGAAATCAATGCTTTTAAAACCAGGAATATAACCTTGTTTTATTGTTCAGAAGCTATACTATCCCTCAGTGACATTATTACATTATTGTATTTTGTCTGGGTATGGGAAGAAATTCCTTGAGATCGCAAGGTAAAACCGCATGTAACACCTAGTCTTATATATAAAAATGAATTGCTGTTCGTTAGTCTCACTAAAACTCCGGAATGGCTGGACCGATTTGGCTTATTTTGGTTTTAAAATGTTTGTAGAGGTCCAGGGAAGGTTTAAACGATACGAAGTTCGCGGGGTCAGCTGGTTTTATTTAAAACTTAACAATAACAATACCTTTCCCCCACAGAGTACTCCAACGCACATCGATATCAGTGAACATAAAGGAGCGGCTAGACTTCTCGTGCGCGTTGTTCGGCGCGGACGGCGGGCTTGTGTCCAACGCGCCGCATATACCTGTGCACTTGGGGGCTATGCAGGAAACTGTGCAGTATCAGGTAATATTAGAATAACTTTTAGTCTCTGGTATATCTTTTCTAGACTTAGCAAACGTTGCAAATAGTTTAGTAATTTTATCCTAAAAGTGTAGCTCACTTGTCCGAAGTTGACTTTTGATGGCAAAGTTAATGACTTTTTTAAGAGAAATCATGAATTGACCCCTCCCGCTATAGGTGCAGCGTGAGTGAGTGTCAGACTCTTACTGACTAAAACCAATCATGGGCCGTTAGCCCTCTATGTACCAGGACCGTGGTAACTCGCACGAACAAACCCCGGCAGGAAAGCTTAGTGACTGGATAAACGAATCCAGTCAATCATTTATTACAGTAAAATTGTGATCCATTCATCTTTAATCATGACTTGGAAAAAGTTTTAAACTTTAGTTAGTTATTTAATTTTGTTTGATTGCATACTATCTATCTTTTTAATAGGTATTTTGTTGTGTGTAGATGAAAGTACGTGGAGACTCGCTGAAGCCGGGTGACGTACTTCTAGCCAATCATCCGAAGGCTGGAGGCTCGCATCTACCAGACTTGACTGTCATCACTCCTGTGTTCCATGAGTACGTATATATTCTACTATTTATTTACATCTAGGTGGTAGGATTTGGTTAATGCATATTTTGTTATATAGCAATATATCCATGTAACCATATTCACAAAAAAATAATTAATTTGAATTAGAGTTAGAACATAGATAGAGTGACAGAATTTTAGGGTAGGAGAAACCAAATGACATCGCTATTAAATGTATATTTCCGCCTGGCGTTATCATCAGCCTTTTTATTCCCTCATTACTGAAGAGGATTGAGCACAACGAGAAGGTATGAGCGTTAATCACCACGCTGACAGAATTAAAGGGAGGGGAGCGTTCATATAGGGTCGAGTTGTATAAATTGGACCGGCTCGTAATTTGAACAATGTTAATTTGGCTCGTGGTTTGAATTATAGGGGAAAAGGAACCAAAACGACCTGACTATTGACATACTTCCATCTAGCGTATATTTGAAGTATTTCCTTCATGACATTTCCTTGCTAGTTCACACAAACGTCCTATATTCTTCGTGGTGTCTCGCGGACACCACGCGGACATCGGCGGTCTCACGCCCGGCTCCATGCCGCCGCACTCCGTCACGCTGCTGCAGGAGGGGGCTGCCTTCAAGTCTATGTTGTGTCAGATAGGGATACTGTTAGGACGATATGGGGGTAGAAATAGAGTTAGTTTGCTTAGAAGAGAAAGGGGGTGAAAAGAGGAATGGTACTTTTAGGTTGATGACTTAATTATAGTGGAAGAAAAGCCGAATGACAACGTTTTTGGACTATATACTACCATCTGTAAGGACGATATAAGGATGAAAGGAGATTTACTTTGCTTAGAAGAGGAGGACGGTGCAAAAAGAGAAATTGTACTTTTAGGTTGATGACTTATTTATAGGGGCAAAAAGAAGTCTAAAGACAGCGTTTTTGGACTATATACTGCCATCTAGTGTATATTACTTCATCATATTCCCTTGCTAGTTCTCACAAACGACCGATTTTCTTCGTGGCGTCCCGCGGTCACCACGCGGACATCGGCGGACTCACGCCCGGCTCCATGCCGCCGCACTCCGTCACGCTGCTGCAGGAGGGAGCTGCCTTCAAGTCTATGCTGTGACAGATAGGGATACTGTTAGGACGATATAGGGACAGAAATGGAGTTAATTTGCTTAGAAAAGAAAGAGAAATAGTACTTTTAGGTTGATGACTTAATTATAAGGGAAAAGAAGTCTAAAGACAACGCTTTTGACTATAAACTACCATCTGTAAGGACGATACGAGAATGCGAAGAGATTTACTTTGCCTTGAAGAGAAGGACGGTGCAAAAAGAGAGATAGTATTTTTACGTTGATGACTTATTTATAGGGGAAAAGAAGTCTAAAGACAACGCTTTTGGACTATATACTGCCTTATAGCGTATATTTCTTCATCATATTTCCATCCTAGTTCACACTCTCGTCCGATTTTCTTCGTGGCGTCTCGCGGTCACCACGCGGACATCGGCGGTCTCACGCCCGGCTCCATGCCGCCGCACTCCGTCACGCTGCTGCAGGAGGGCGCTGCCTTCAAGTCTATGCTGCTGGTGGACGCGGGGAAGTTCAATGAGGAACTGCTAACTCAAGGTTAGTGTCACAAAAGAAGTAGCACTTTTGCATTGTGAAACTGATAGGCATAGCTAATTTTGTCGCACTTGTATAGTCGTCGGAATGAATCTTGAGCTCTGACCTACATCTGCGCAGAAGTGATTTATTAGCGAAGAACCAATCCCGAGTGACGGCTATGACGCGATGCACTGCGGGCCAATCGCCGCTTTAGCCCGCCCCCGCGCCTCACGAATACCACAAAAGGGACCCAATAAATTACTTCTGCGCAGGTGAAGGTCAGAGCTCAAGATTCGTGCCGATAACTATACCTGATTGGCCCAAGTTCAATTCGTGAAGTCTTCATTTTGTGACAAGTCATACCTACTGTGTAGAAACTGGACTTTCATTTAACCTTCACTTTTTTGATGTTTGTACACACACCCCCTTTCCGCATCTCCGCAACCCGCTGGCACCTACCTTATTCCATGGAGACAAAAAGTTTGGCGAAGAACCATGTTTGTAATAAGATAACCTTTTCCCGTGCACCGGAGAGCACGTAAATGTCGGTCCTGCTTGTAATCTCCCTCTGGTGGTGTCGGATCGTCGTCCCATCGCAAGCAGAGAGTGAAGGAATAGTCAGTGCACCTGTGTCCAAGCAAATGCTTGTGCACTATAATGTGTGCTCCTCAGTTGGCTAATCTCGTTACATGAGAACAGCCGCCGTATCCGATAATCGGCTAGGAGGATATCAAGATTACCTTTATAAATTACTAACCGACTAACTTATTATGTCTTTTACAGAGCTTATGAAACCGGGCAAGGAGCCAGGGTGTTCTGGTACGAGAAACTTGGCTGACAACCTGTCAGATTTGAAGGCACAAGTCGCTGCTAACCAGAGGGTAAAATATCAAATTTATCTTCTTGAGTTTAAACTTTATATAACTTTCTCTATTCTTTTCTGTAATCTATTTGTGCTACTTTTCTAGGGTATTCAACTAGTAGGTGAGCTGATAAACGAGTACGGTTTGGACGTGGTGCAGGCGTACATGACGCACATACAAGCCAACGCTGAGCTCGCTGTCAGGGACATGCTCAAGGTATTGTGATAATTTTTCATGCTGCTCAATTAAAAGAAAATTAATATAATCAGCGATTGTTTGGTGTAGATTTTTCAGGATACAATCTATAGGTACTAATATTATTACAAAGCCGAAAGTAATGTGTTTGCCTGAACGCCCTTGTTGTCTCGTTGACACATAGACGCGGAGAGTGCACACTATACTCTATGGCCAGTTGGCGGGAAACCGGGAGAGTGTGTGGCACGGGAGTAAGACGTTATGTGGGCAAGCGAGCCGATATCCTAATTATCGGATGGTAATTACAGAGACACAGGTAGGGCGAACACTACAGCCCTAATTTCAATATATTTTAGTGTTACAAAGCCTATGTATCGAGGTTAGCTACAAGGATTTTTTTCAAAAAAGTTTTATAAACTTTTAATATTGTATAGCTTTGGAAAACACCGTATTTACCTGGACTTTTACGCTAATTAATTATTGCTTATATGTCTACCACAGATATGTATTAACATTTTCCGTCTTACCACAAAAACTTTTAAACGTCAGTTTATGCCTTGTCTAAAAAAATGTCAAATTATGACGTTGACATATGGTTCATTTTGCAGCCAAAATTTTATTAGACAAGTGTAAAACAGGGTTTAAAGTTTTTGTAGTAAGGCCCTATATATCTAACTTAACTTTATTTTAAAGGAAATAGCCCGCAACGCCCTCGCTAAGACAGGCTCCACAGTGCTCAAAGCTACGGAGTACATGGACAACGGTACTCCTATAGTCCTCACTGTCACACTAGACAAAGATCTTGGAAGCGCCGTCTGTGATTTTACGTGAGTATTCATATTATCTATACTAATATTATAAAGCTGAAGAGTTTGTTTGTTTAAACGCGCTAATCTCAGGAACTACTGGTCCGATTTGAAAATTTCTTTCAGTGTTAGATAGCCCATTTATCGAGGAAGGCTATAGGCTACTTTTTATCCGGGTTCGTGCAGAGGTTTCCACGGGATGCGGGTGAAACCGCTGGCAGAAGTTAGTAGAAAATAAATGATTTTTTTATTTTTGTAAATGACTATAAGGGGAAAAAGAGAAAGGTGATATGAAAACAATACGAGTACTTAAGGGTGTACATAAGGGAGTATATAAGGGTGTACATAAGGGAGTACATAAGGGTGTATATAAGGGTGAACATAAGGGAGTATATAAGGGAGTACATAAGGGAGTACATAAAGGTGTAGATAAGGGAGTACATAAAGGAGTACATAAGGGTGTACATAAGGGAGCTGCTTTACATAAATTATTAAAAAACAAACATTATTTTGAGCCCAGACTAGACTATCGGAAGTCGAAACTAAAATTCCTGGTGTGCTATTAAAAGCTTTCTTTAACTAAACTATCTTTTTGTCATTTATTTATTCCTATTAATATTATAATATTAAGCAAATTAAAGAGAAGATGAAGGTTGTGACGTATAAGGAAGTTCAGCAGTTGGCGCTAGATAGGCGTAGATGGAAGGAGCTGCACTGACAAGAGCTGGGCTCTTAAATTGAAGAAGCATTTATTCTAGAATCTTGCTACTATTGTTACCAAAATTTGCACAAGTTTAACATAAGTTTAATAAGTCTTACATTTGTAGTGGCACAGGTGTGGAGGTATGGGGCAACTTGAACGCTCCTCGCGCCATCACGCTGTCAGCGCTTATATACTGTCTGCGCTGCATGGTGGGACATGATGTCCCGCTGAACCAGGTAATAATAAACTCTTTTGCAAAAAAAACGGGCACCTATGCGAAATCTTAGTTTTAAGGACTTTACGTGTATTTCAAAGGGTTTTAATGACTGTACTATGTTACTAGCATCAAAAGGGTTAGCCAAGCTTGCGTGAGAGTGTATTCTAAATTTGAATTTTGTACAATTGCTAAGAAATTGGTTAAACCTTGTTTTGGACTAATTGCTAGCAGAAAGTTCATCGGTGTTTTGAAAAGTTTTCGAAGTGATTTTCAGGAAAATGATAATGCAGTTTTAATTAATGATTAATGTACCTTTTTGTTAGATCAAAACATTTTTGAAAAACTATGAGTATTTGATAAAATTTTCACCTGCTCTAAATGGGCTATACTGATGACTGATGGCAATGTTAAGAGTTTCTGTATTTTAGTGTAACGCGTTCTATTGTTTAGATATTGTACCCACGTGTTTTAAAATATCGCTATTTCATAATTAAACGCTATTTAGAAGAGTATCAGTACTTTGAGCTGCGACAAAACCAATTTAAAGTAAGCAGTACCGATCACAACTCGTCTCCTATCAGACTTTGACATTTTTTAAAGTCTTGAAATTCTACAAAATACAGAAAATAGCGCCTTGACTGTGAGCATGAGGTCTTAAGGTCTCGTAATCAATGATTTTTAAACAACCTCGTCTCTTGGGAATCTCCGTAGACCTCTGAAGATCTATGAGTCTGAGCGTTCAAATAGCGTGTTTTCATCCCACGGACATTTTATTAAATAAACTTGCCTACAATGAGATTTTCTGGCATCTACAGCACTTTCCTGCTTAAATCATAACAATAATTGGCAATCTGCTCATTTCTTAAGAAATATACGTTTGGCCAATAATTTTGAATTCTTGACTCCCTTTCAGCTAAATCGCCGTTAAGTAACCCGATACCTATGGAGTTATCGAGAGCTTCAACGCGGAAATAATTTGACTTTTTAGATAACTTTAACCCTCCTCATAATTTTTCATGAGGTTAATTTTAACATTTATCACAAAATTTGGTATTTTTTAAATGTCAATGTCCGATAGGAGACGAGTTGTGATCGGCACTGCTTACTTTAAATTGGTTTTGTCGCAGCCAAAGGTACTGATACTCTTCTAAATAGTGTTTATTTATGAAAAAGCGATATTTTAAAACACTTGGGTACATTATCTAAACAATAGAACGCTTTACACTAAAATACCGAAACTTTTAACATTGCCACCAATCATCAGTATAGCCCATTTAGGGCAGGTGAAAATTTTATCAAACACGCATAGTTTTTTAAAAAGGTTTTGATCTAACAAAAAAGTACATTAATCATTAATTAAAACTGCATTATCATTTTCCTGAAAATCACTTCGAAAACTTTTCAAAACACCGACGAACTTTCTGCTAGCAATTAGTCCAAAACAAGGTTTAACCAATTTCTTAGCAATTGTACAAAATTCAAATTTAGAATACACTCTCACGCATGCTTGGCTAACCCTTTTGATGCTAGAATCATACTACAATCATTAAAACCCTTTGAAATACACGTAAAGTCCTTAAAACTAAGATTTCGCATAGGTGCCCGTTTTTTTTGCAAAAGAGTGTAATACTGAATTGTTTTGTTCAACAGTAATTTTTATATTAAAATATTAAAAACGTCAAAGTTTGTGTATATATATGGATGTTTGTTCCTCTTTCACGCTGATACTACTGAATCATCATTATCCTCCGAGCCTATGTTGGGGTCGGCTTCCAGTCTTACCGGATTCAGTTGAGATTCGACTGCCTATCTGACCTCCTCAACCCAGTTACTCGGGCAACCCGATATCCTTTGGTTACCCGTAACGACTGCCAAGGATGTTCAATGACAGCCGGGACCTACAGTTTAACGTGCCATCCGAAACACAGCTCTCACTCAATGGTGGTACCTAAATACACTTAGTCAACAATTCTGCAGACACCGACTTCTAGACTCATGTGAAAAGTTTTATTTTGTCCCTTTCAGTGTTTTGTGAAGTTACAAACAAAAAAGTGTTACCCAACTTCTATGTAAGGTTCATCTACTCTGAAATGACGTAGGTTCGCAAATACGGTAATTGTAAAAAGCATCAAGGATTAGGTAGAACCTTGATTGCCTGAAGATTCCTGGTTAATCATTTATTTTTCTTACACTATTTCCAAATGCTCAGTATTTTCATAAACATTCTTATAATAATTCCAGGGCTGCCTAAACCCAGTGAAAGTGATAATACCCCCACAATCTATCCTGGACCCGTCCGAGAACGCCGCAGTTGTGGGAGGCAACGTTCTTACTTCACAAAGGATTGTTGATGTCGTGCTCAAGGCTTTCCAGGTAAAAATAGTTTTAATTTTGAATAAATGAACTACTAGGTATATGTATGTGTTTTAGCTGCGAAGTTTATTCCTTCGTTTATTTCCGCGAATACAACGTATTAAGAGGTAAAAAGGTTGGGCATTTTTGGGGATGTTTTTTGTAGACGATGAAAAGATATGATTGTCAGCGTACTTTGATTAAATAACACAACTTTTATTAAATTAAACAACAATAAAAAAAAATAACCAAGTACAGGACTGATGGAAGCTTTAAATGATACTAAATTGTAATTAATTATTTAACGTTTAACAAAGAATAAAGATAAGTAAGTCCTCGATTTTTGCATCCTCCAGACATAAATTAGGTCAGTATATTTGGGAACTATATAAAAATGCCCTCATCGTTATTATAGTTCAATCAGAGTTATTCTAACTATAAATGTAACTGGGTATTCTAGGTGTGTGCGGCATCTCAGGGCTGTATGAACAACCTTACATTAGGCGAAGAGGACTGGGGCTACTACGAGACTGTCGCCGGCGGCAGTGGCGCTGTAAGTATATACCTCTGTACCTGTTTATTGTGTAAAGTTCAGATTTCCATGGGTTAATCTAAGTCAGACTATCTTACTGCGCAGAAATTAATCTAAAGCCTACTTTTTTTTGAAGAGGTTTTCTAATAAGTTTGTTGTGTCTTGGAATTAATGAATTTACAACACAAGATTTTTAATGAACAGAAATAACATATCACACTTTAATTGGCATGCAAGTTTAAAATTCATTCTAAACGGCTTTTACCTGTATTTAGTCTTGCGAGGTTTTTTTGAACATTGTTCGCGCACATCCACTTCTAAACCTGTGAATTTAATATATAATACGGAATTACTACAACTATGCCTATTGTCTACCTCCAGGGTCCAGGTTGGCACGGCTGCGGTGGTGTCCACACACACATGACGAACACCCGCATCACGGACGTGGAAATAGTGGAGAGAAGATATCCCATGCTTGTCACCAAGTTTTCGCTAAGACCGCAGTCGGGTGGCAGAGGTATGTACTTATATGATTTGTCGTTGTGTCTCCTGCCTCATTGGTCTAGCTGTAGCTAATAAAAATGAATAATGGCGTCCACGGCCGATTTCGACCACGGCGGCTGTTCTCATATAACGCGATCAGCCAGCTGCGCAGGACATATTATAGTGCACGAGCATTTGCGCAGACAAAAGTGCACTCCCTATTCCTTCACTCTCATAACCCGATGGGACGGCAATCCGACACCAGCGGAAAGACATCAGGCGCATTACCGAAATTTACGTGCTCTCCGATGCACCGGGATAGCTGTAGCTAGTACGGCTACTGTACACGAGGTCTTCACAAAGCAGGCCAAAGCCTAGAAGTTAGTGATTAATATACACCTAGCAAATGCTTGTGCACTATAATATGTCCTACATAGCTGGCTGAGTTCCTTACATGAGATTCACAATGGAACCCATCATGACATTGATGGCTCCTACTGATCCTCTGACTGACCTTTATGGTCGACCTGTGAGGCTGTTACTTAAGCACATCTTTTAATATTACACATTGTTATAATAATTTAAATATTTCCAGGTCGTTGGAATGGTGGAGACGGAGTAACTCGTGAATTGGTATTCCGTCGCAGCGTGCAGCTGTCGGTCCTCACTGAGCGGAGATCATTCCAGCCTTATGGCATGAACGGTGTGTTAATAATATTATATGTACATGTAGTAAAGTTATATTTAACCGTAGTTTATGAGAATCCTAGCTTCAGCCAGCAATTTAATCAGATTAATATGGGAACTACTTGATGCACCCGGATAAAATGTAGCCCATAATCCAACACATACTACTGCCAGCCAAGTTTCATAAAAAAAAACAATTGAACCGTTTACACTTGAAGAAGTCTCTCGAACTTTCGCCTTTATTATATGGGTCGTGTGATGGTAAAATATATGAATCCTCTGTATTATATTAGTATCGATAACTCTATTATTATATAAAAATATTTTAAAATGTAATATTATAATATTTTTGTAGGTGGTGAATCAGGAGAGCGTGGTTTGAACTTGTTGCAGCGTGTGGATGGTCGACTTATCAACTTAGGAGGAAAGGCCTCCATACAGGCTTTCCCAGGGGTAAGAGCAATACTTTTATTTTAATTTTTATTGTAATAACGGAGTATTTTTTTTTGTATATACTTGTTATTTAGTAGTTTAAATAGAGAACAACTGGAAAATTTTTTTAGATCACGAAAGCAGGTTTTTTTTAAACCTGTTTCCTTATCTATAAGTTAAAGTTTTAAATCTCTACTCTTTGACTATTTGATCCTTAGTGAAACTTGCCAAAATAAATTACTTTTAAAAACCAGCTCTTGCATTCGGTTACACCCAATCCCGGGAAATTTCTGAAATGAAACATAGCCCCTGTTCAGGGCAGATAGTGTAGCTTAACAGTAAATAATTATTGAAATCGGAACAAACAAATAATCAATCAAATATTTCTTCTTTATATGTATAAACTTTTAGAAAATATATATATATATATATATCATCCCTTCTAATTTCCAGGATAAATACATAATGAATTCCCCCGGCGGCGGTGGCTACGGTCCCGCATCAGACGCGCAGACAGACTCGCACACACACAAACAGACCAGCGCCTTCCTAGAGAGAGGCAGTGTGTTCGAGTATAGGAGTGCGCAGGAGTCTGTGTGATGTAGGGGGATACAGTTTATTTTGAAGCATATATAAATAGTAATGTTTTTTGTTATAAGTGTGCTATTTTTCCAAGTTATTTAAGCACAAAAAATAATGCAATATGAATATAGCCATAGTTACAGTTGGCATGGAACATTTTATTCTGATTTAGAAATAAAGCATCTTGTAAGAACCCTACAAAAATAATCTTGGTCTTACTACAAAAACTTAACCATGTGTCAAACACGTGTCTAAAAAAAGTGTGGTACCTAAATGGACCTTATTTCAACGTCATAATTTGAAATTTTTTTTGACAAATCTTAAACTGACGTTAAAAAGTTTTTGTGGTAAGACGGTCTGTTTAACCGATTTCTTTAAAAGGAGGAGGTTCCCAATTCGATGTTTTAGTATTTCTATCAGGTTAATATAATAGATATTTTCAACACAGTGTGATAGATAAGATAATGTAAAAGAGCATTTAAGTCAAATGAATATGGCTTATTACAATATTCAGTGTTACTTTGTTAAATGTTACAAGCATTTATTAAGAAAGAGTTAAACTGTTGTAAAGGGTCCATAAATCAAACCAAATAAGTACAATATTAATTTATAAGAAACATTTTATTATTTTATATTTGTTACTTAAATCAACAATAATTTTATTTGCGTTATATTAAGCTTTAAAAATGTCAATAAGTACAATAAAAAGAAAATCACAATGTATAGGATATATGATATTTATATTTACATGTTACCAATTGTTATTTTATATACACATTGTTTTTATATTATATATTTCAGGTTATTATAATTATTCTTTCAGAATTCATCGTGTTTTATTGAAAACTTTATCAAGTTCAACATACTTAAATATTTGAATTTAGGAACATTCAACACTATTTATAACATTTCATTTTAATTAATTAATTCAAAATCTCAGAACTAGATAATCATTTGCTCAATTACACCCAGTCGCAATTTACAAGAATTTTCACTCCTCAACAGTATTATTCACACGAAAATAAATTAATAGTTTAAGAAAACTTTAGAAAAACACGCTTTTATAAATACATGTTAAAAATGCCCAAAGGTCATTATGAGACTTCTAACAAGTCCAAACACAGCTATGATACGATATTCCATCATGAAGTTCCAGTTCATATCTTCCGTCTCTATCATCAGACCAGTACGATAGTACCATATTATAATATTGCCATCAGAACTACTAAAAATGCCAATTTTCAAGTCACTACGCTTCTTCGAAAATGGTTGGTGTAGCCAAAAATGAAATACACCAGTTGAGTGACGTTTTCATGTATACGTACATAATGTATGTGCTGCTTTCCTGATCTTAAAAATGGGTATTTATATTTGTCAAAGTTTGTTGTTGGCCAAGCCTCTTGAGAACCCGATTCTTGGACTTTACCATATAAACTTGTCAGTCATGTATTGCCTTTAAACCATATAAATGTATATGTCACACATGTGTCATGCCGTTAAGCATGTTAAAAACACTGTTGTTCAGCCATCCCTGAGCAAGGTCGGTCGTCAGGCATGATCTCCGGCGGCGGCCAGTGCCTCCCTGTTCTCGTAAGCCCAGAAGCCGTGCAGCTCCAGCAGTATGGAGACTGCAGTGTGACCATGCCCACTCCTCACCAGGTCTGCCAGCGTGATGCGGGACGGCTCTGAGGGTCTGATCATGTCGAAGATCTCATCTTTCACGTCGTCGAAGTTCACTGGTTCCGCGCCGTGGGCTATCATTTGTTCTTGAATTGCCTGGGGAAGAAAGAAAGTTGATTTGCTCTTTCAAAAAAAAAATATAAGGGACAATCGTTTCTAAGGCTTTTTGAAGCTGGCAAGTTAAGTAAATTTGACATGCTTAGGAGAATTCGTAGAAAGATTCACGTTATTTCTGACCTTTGAAAGGCATTTGATTACATTGACCATGATTCGCTTGCTCGGTCATTAGATAAGATATTATATAATTTATGGTGAAGCAAGTAATTAATATTAAACTTGTCAAATACGTAACAAAAAGTAGACATTTCTATCCCAACTTCTCGAGGGACCGTAGTCAAAATGGGAGTGCCTCAAGGCTCAATACTGAGCCCCTTCCTCAGCAGCAGCTGTTTCCAAGCATATAGTTTAGTTACCACTATATTTATTACTAAAATAGTATCGATGAATATCGTGCTTATTTCTAACCAGTGGGTCTATGTGTCCCATACATATTACATACTTCAACTTACCTTAAAGAAATAATTAAGCGTGAACGCATCGAGGTACCCCACGCAGTTAATATCTAACACTCTGAAGAGATACGCCAGTGCTGCCGGCTGTTTCCTATTCTCTAACGCTAGTACTAGGTCTAGGTAAGTCTTGTAATCCATCTCGCCGTCGTAGGTAAGGCACTGTTGGAAGACGCGTTGGAGGAACGCGCGGGTTAATGTGCCTGAGCCGTAGCTGAAAAAAGACAATACAATAAGTATTAATAAAGTCATAAACATAAAATATAGGCATAGAATGCATGATTAGTATTTTGAATTTAAATTTTGAAATAGTTCAGATTCCGAAATTTAAGGGTGGACTTTAATTCACTATACATATTTTTACTACATTTTACTTCATTGTGATTTGAGTCACATAAATCCTAATTTTACTTAAGCAACATACGATTCACGTTCGACTCGATTCGACTGAGATCCAATCCCGACTCGATTACGATTGAAGCGTATGTGGCATTCCGCTATTTTTTCTTTGAAATAAACGTTTTTATCCTTTTCTGTCATTCAATAATGAATCATTTTGTCTGCAAATGATTAACTATTGCAATATGATTGCAGATCCCTGAGACAGACAGACAGACAGACAAAAATCACCAAAATAGCAGACCAATCGCAAACCAAAAAAAATTGAATGTCGTTGGAATACGATTGGTCTTATATTAGTAGCAGAATGCCCGATATGGTTAAAACTGCTATTGCGATCATATTGCGAGTCGATTTCTATTCGATTTTGACATTATTAACTTAGGAGAATCGGGCCCCAGTAGATGGAGAGAAACATGACATGAATGAAATGAGAGAGTAGAAAGATGATATGAATAAGATAGACAGAGAGGTCTTACCTAGCCAACTCGTTAATGCTGAGCATGCCATTATGGTCTCTATCCAGGTTGAGGTACTGTCCGTACACCCGCAGCGCTGACGCCGCGCTGAACCAGTTCTGTTCTTGTAACTCCATTGGTAAGTCTTCTTCTCTTAGCTGAGGAATAATGTGATGTAGGTTATTTTATTTAAACTTCTTCACAAAATAAAAAAATATTGGGTTAGCAAGAAAAGATTCTTTGTATGAGTGAAGATAAAGATACTTTATTTTGTAAAAACATGGTACAAAGCACAGGTGTTACAGTAAGTAGTGTCAAATTCACTTTATATAAAAAAGAAAATTCTGTGAGTATTGAGTGAGTGAATTTGTTATTAGAATGTATGTAAAAATTTGAGTTTTAAAACGAACAGGGAACTTGGTGGTTAAATTCCTAAGTGAAAAATTCTGTAGGTGATCTTTGTTATTCCTGTGGTAAAAATTATGTCCAAATATTGGAGTACAGAAGACTATTCGTTTTTATATTTAAGACAATGTCCTGTTTCTTAACCTAATAAAGAACAATATACAATTCTGCCTCTTACCTCTAACAAATCATCAAGGAACGAACAGGACAGCACATCCCGTATCCTGACCCTCCCCACCCTCAGAGGATCGAGGAAGAACAGGAACTTCCTCGCAGCAGTGCACACGTAGAACGAACTGAATGATGAGTCTAAGCCGTCGAGAGCTGCGAGGGATGGTACTAACTCGGCTATGTAGCTTTCTAGATCCTGTAGAAAATAAAAACATTTAGGATTATGAAGATGTTGCTTTTACTTTGAAGTACTGAGGAGTAGTTCTAACTTGCTATTAACTTATTGTTCTCAATTACAGGTATATTCCATGTGGTCAGGTATTTTACTAAAAGTATTGGGTTTCCTGGGTAACTGTTTTGAGGATGTCAGATAAGTAGTTGTGACATGTGAAACACTGGTTCTCAGCTGCATCGAGTTACACCGGAAGGCAACCCCAACAATGTTGGGAAAAGGCTCGGCAGATGATGACTTTACTTGAGGTAAACAGTTTAGTTAGATATAGCTTTTTATTATAATAGTAAAGCAATAACCATTAATTTATTTATTTACAATTTTTTAAGCAGTCAATTATTTGTTCAGTACCTATGCATCTGTGTAAAAAATTCTATCTAGATTGTTTACCATAAGTTAAGCACCTACTCAAATTAAGTATAGCTATAAACTAAACTACTCACATGTTCAGTCAAATATCCCTGTCCAGTAACATCATACAGCGACAGACCGATCCTGGTCTGCTGCAGCCACACTCTCCTCATGACGTAGTTAAACAGTGAGACGGCTCGCACTCGTCCCACTCCACCTTCAGCCGCTTGGAGACGACCGAACACTTCCGCTGTGAAATATGGCCTGTAAAATGTAATAAAACCAGATTTAACTTTTTTCATTGATTTATATGTATATTTCTTTTCATTATTACTTGTTATATGTTACATTATGATCATTATATATAAGACTTTCTAGAATATTTAATTCCTTTTTTTTCCAAAAAGTATTTCTTTTCTTTTTATTTGCAGCATGCAGCAGCATGATGAGTATGGGCGGTTCATAGTCAATTAGGGAGGCCTAGTCTAGCAGTGGACGTTTATTGGCATAATAACGGCTTTAAAACTAAAAATGTTATCTGATATTGCTCATTTTAATTAAAATCCATTAAGAAGTTTTTGCATAAAGTAGTAACAGCAATAAGTTTGTAGTGTGATGATATCTATCTTATTTTATCTTGGGCATATTTCACAAACTAAAGCATAATCTTGTTAAAACACAAACTTACTTATACTTAGGCCCCGCTTCGTCCCTAATCTTCTTAAACTGAAAGTAATCTATAATGAGCTCATCATTATTTGTCACGGTTGTATTTCCATTACTCTTCTCAAGCAAACTCCATAGATGTTTCAATTCACTGTTATCAAGCAATTCTTTGCTTTTCTTCTGTAAGAACTGAGCTCTCGTCTCTTCTCGTAACTTCTGGGCGAGTGTGTCATCAGGGCGTGGTAGCTTGAAGTAGAATTTTGGTATGTTTTTGTACGATTGCTCATTACCGGCTAGTTTGGGCTTGTAAAGCTGTTTGAATGTGTCAACTTCTAGTTTTATGCTTTCTTCTTTTGTTATGCTTGTGCCAGTTTCTGTAAGATTTTCATTATTCACAAATCAATTTATAAGATATTTTAGAAGCAAGTAGAGTAGTTCAGACATAAAACTGTATCTATAAAGCATGTTATTCTCCTTCAAATTCTTTTTTAGGCCTATGTTTTCTTGATAAGTAGCAGTAATGACCTACTAATTCCTCTAATCTAAAAGGTGCACATTACAAATCTTGCAACTATACGTCTCTTTCAAATACCTAAAGAAATAATTTTGGTGTCTAGTTGAACTGTTTATGTTACAAAATCTTTTTCGAAAATATAGCACAAAATTATTATGTAAACAGTGATATGGCTTAAAAATTCTACGCTAAAGAAAAAATATATTCTTAAGTAACATTTTTTAATACATACCATCCAATTTTTTTATATATTTCCTGAGTTTGTCTTTCAGTTTGTTATTAAGTTTTATCTGTTTGTCATCCACTGGTTTTTGTTCCGTACTTGTATTATTGTTAGCAGTGTCTTCATTCTTTGGGTCTGTTTTAGTTTCAGACATTATTTTAAGTAATAACTCTGCAATGTTATTTCGTAAACTGTATTTTATTTACGTGATTTTTAGCAAGTGTTGTTGTCATGGAGACTCAATGACAGATTGAAATGTTTCTCATTCTACGCTAGTCGATTTGAACGTATTCAAATGTTTGTTAAAAACCACAATGTAAAATAAAGCTGTTAAGTATTTGAGATTAACATAATGTATAGGAAAGTAGTAAGAATATATGAAGCAATTTACATGAAGACATTGGTATAAAATACTGCTTGAACTGCACGTTACATTTTGAGGAATTATATTTCTCAAACAAAGCGTGCAATGAAACGTAATACAGTTGTGACTATTCGACACTAGATGGCAGTGTACAAGTTTACGCTATTTGCCGCTAGAGGCGCTGTTTACGAATACAGCTCGTTGATGTCTTTTGTATGAAGCAAACTAAATTCATAGTTCCAAGTCCATTTTCCTGACTTACCCATTTTTTCTATTAATTTTGGGCAAAGGCATTTTATATGTGGAGGACCTGTGTCACCTCAGTGAAATGATGGAATTAATCACGATTAACATCGCTGAATCTACATTTAATCTATACGCTTTTCCTTCCCCGATATAATTTTGTAAATTCACATAGAAACTTGTCTAGATTTTTATTTTTCACATATTCGTAATAAAATATAATAAATCATGATTATTCCAGTAACCATATACCTAATATGAATATTCTTCAGTAGGTAATGAATATTGTCACATCGGCCACAAATTGTGGTTGATTTTCCAATTTGCAGCGCAATATAACACCGTGATGCACTTGTAAGTGAAACCTATATATTGATGGAAACACTGATCTAGAGTTTATAGAACTGACTGACAATTTAGTTTTAAATAACGGGAATCTAGTTTGAACAGTGTTATCTGAGAGACAATTTCCGTATTCTGATAAAGCCCGTAATATAATCCAATAGAGCTGTTCTGAAATCGTACAGACCGAATTAATGTTCGTACATGACATACTTACACATAATAATTTATGTCACGTCTATATTATTAGCATATGATAATTTAACATAATTATTGTACGAATGTTTTATTATAAGTGCCAACCATCTCTGTATTGACAAAAAATCATGACTTTCATGTTGATCAGTTCTGAGTCCTTTTAAATTATCGCTTATATTACCGTTAAACTAATGTACCTAATTGATAATTTAACTCTTCTAGAGTAAGAACTTTACATCTATGTTTTATGAAGGCGTTAGTAAAAGCCAGTGGTTTAATATCGAACACTTTCGTTGGCGCATGCGCGGGTTTCACTTAGTGGCGTTACTTACCTCCTTATACTTGATAGAGAATCTTTACAATGCTAATTTAACTCGTTTTTCAAACTCAGCCCTCAATAATTCGTCGTTCGATAGTTGTTCCGATATTTCGTTGTTTTGAAGTCAATCAAACTTTATAGGCACTTATTGGTACTTTAAAAAAGAACGTGAAAATTCATAGTAAAGAGTTTTCTTAAAACAACTAAAGTTTATGTTGCCCCGTAACAGAAGCACTAAATAACCAGCTTATTAAGGTATCAACATTACTCACTTTTCACTCAACACAAGCGTAAGCAAACATAATAATGATGACATAACTCACACACTTACTTAGAGCGTATAGCTATCCGGAGCCGTCATGAACAGAAATCTGTTTACGAAAACGTCTGCCAATCTCGATAGACGAGGCATCATTTTTGATCACATAGTTGTAAATATCATCATCTCCCGAGCCTTTTCCCAACTGTGTTAGGGTAGGCTTCCAGTCTAACCAGATGTAGCTGAGCACCAGTTTGTTACGTGGAGCGACAACCAGATATGTCATGGTAAAACTGGTTGTTAGACCTTCTAGCTTAAAAGCCATCATTACACATTACGGGTGTAACGACTGCCAAGGATGTTCAAGTGACAGCCGGGACCTACCAATGTATCGTGACTTCCTAAACACGGAGGAACTCGCAATGATAAAATGGCCACTCATTTTACGGACCAATTGCGCCAAGACCTCACGCACGTTTGATGCTAGGGGCTGTTACTAAAATTGACTAACACAAGCATAAACTTAATGCACACATGTTCCTGTAATAATAGCTGTGTTTGTGATATATAAATAAATGTAGATTAGATACGAGTATGAGCTCTCGTACCTCTGACGAGGCGTCTCCAGTTGGTTAGATTGTCTAAGCACTTATCACACAGTTCTGGTTTTTCATGAATATTCTTCATAATTTCACGTTATTTAACTAGTTACATATCGCACTGTATATAACGGTTATGTAATGTTGCAGTGTTTTACGTTTTTTTTTTATAATTATAGTGAAGTATTCGTGTGAGTAGTGACAGTATGTATGCGGATTATGGGGGACAATTCTTAGTTGTTAATTCAGTAGTTTTTATGGCTACTAAGATGTTACCTATGTATATCTAGAATTTTGATGTAAAAAAATCATAATTTATAAATATGTAATTTTATTGGCTTAACGAATAACAAAACTTGGCTTAAAAATCACCCCTTTTAAAACGTCATCAAAAGATCACATAAATAGCACGTCTTCTAATGTCATTAAACTACATTAGGCTTAGCTTCAGATAGATACTGCTTAACCAATAAAGGATAAATCTTCGAAACGAGATGTAGCATGTAAATCCTGAAAACACCAGTCTTCTAAACACCCCAAACCATGGCACCACTACACACACGTTACAGAAATACGTTCAACCCGTGACGACTCGAAGCGCTTTCATTGTATAACAACATTAATGACTAAATAGAAAGCAACGCTCTGCTTTGTTTTTATAAACATTATTAGTAAAACACACATTATAATTATCTGCGAGGCGCTAAACACTTAATTTTGCTTGTGCTTATCTTTGTTGCGAAACGAATGAAAGAAAGAATATAGTGCGAAAGTGAATTTGTTTGCTTGCGGTAAAATGGCTGAACCAATTTCGTTTCTCGTCTGTTTTAATGACTGAATTCAATATTTTTAAATCATATTTTTGATTTTCATAAGGGCTTACTTTTACCTTTAATGAAAGGCTTTAAGGTAGTTTTAACTTATTTGTGTAATATTGCTTTTGCCAGGGTTTTTGAAATAGTTTGAAGAAACTAATCTTCGAAGAGTTTGAAGAAAGGATATACTAATCTTATTTGATTTTCACAAGGTTTTAAAAGGTGTTACAGTGGCTTTTTGCCTTTTTATTTCTTATTTTATTTCAACTCAGTAGACGGATGAGTGAGCATGTTGATAATATAAGTACTTATAGAGATCTGTTTCATGCGCTAAGGAGCACATGCTACCGTCAGGCCTGATTACACCCGGCTGGTGTCGAATTCCTGACTTGTTTGTATACTTAATCAGTTTATATGTATATAGAGAGAGACATAATAATAGAGACTTGAGGCTATATCTCTAGCGTATGTTACGAACGAAGAAAGCCAGGCTCTACTCATAGGAAGAGTGACTTTTATATCATTTAGTTTAAGGGACTTAAGTACGTATATCTAGTGTAATTATCACCTTAAAATTTAACATACGTAATAAAACAATATCCTAGACTCACTTAAGTTAACCCAACTACTATGTATTTAGTATTCCAGTTAAAGTCCTTTTAACTTAGCAGAATAATCGGCCAGTGTTAATTGACTATTAAACAACATAATAAATCCCTTGCTATAAGCAATTATGTCGGACTAATGCCAGTTCTACTATCCCGTCTAAACGACCAAGGACAATAACTGGTGACCCCAAACTGGTGACAACTAGACGAAAAACTTTTACTTATATTAAACGTTCTTACAAAGGGAAACAGTACTAGTTTATGTAAAGAAAATCTAATAGGAGATACAGATTATGGCAAAATATTACTTACATAATTTTATTTATCCGATAGCAATTTATTCATATGACAAAAGGCTAGGTAACGAAACGCAAGCGTAAACCGGACCATCCGCTGGGTGCGCGGCCTGCGCGGGAGCATACTCGCCGAACAAGTTTCCGCTCTCAAGCCACCAGTTATGCGTGAGACGCCGCGGGGTGAGGACGTACCGTCCGTTTAAGTACCACTTAATATCGCCGTGCGTTCGGAAACAGTGTTACACAATTGTGCCCAACGTTTTTTTGGCGTGAATTTGTAAAAAGGTTTTAATTGATAGCGCAGTGCCTCATGTTTCTCGTTGGATAAATGCACGGACCTCGCAGCGCTGATTTTCTAAAGGTAAGCGATTGTTACACGGCCGAGTTGAGAAGGGCTCTATTACTATAAGCTATTTTAGCGGTTCAAGTTCTTTTCGAAAGGGTTAGTCGGGTTTTGCAAGGCGGATCGCATTCTGCGACTAGGGACCATTTGTCAACAATTATTGAGCAATGTGAATTTGAATTTTGATAGAATTGTGACGCTAGTTTTGTAATTCTATTATGTGTAGTTCAGGCAATCTCTCCGGCCTTGGCTTGGAATGCTGGCTTCATTTGTGTGAATGTACTGTAAGTGGAGCTACTTCATCAGTTCAATTGGGTTTTATTTTGCGCTCAGGCGCAGCTTTCTTCGTACTTGTGCAATTCTCGTGAAGTTGAGATTTTTGTTCGTGAATTAATGTAGCTTGATTACTCACACGTCTGCAGCTCAGCGATTAAGCGGAACGATTAAGTGAATTGCGATGCTAAGATTGTTAAGTCACTCATTATGTAAAGAGGTTTATTATGCTCGGTTTATAAGTCTGTAGTATTCCGCCTGGATGGTGACAGGACACGATATATTTAGACCAGAAGTTAAAGCAGCTTTAATTTACGTAATGCTTGAAGTCTTGAAACTTTTAGGTCAATGTTATTCTCAAGATGTTGTGAACAATTAATTGTGTATAATTGCATGCAAAGTAAGTTCGGTCACGGAATTGTTATATCATCAAAACAATTATGAAAATTGTTTTGTGTTCCTATGTGTGGTAGTCAAACAAATGACTGGTAGAGCTGAGCAAAGGCGAGACTAACGTTACACATTTTATAGAGTTAACTGTGAGTGTTAAGTAGATAATAAACGTTTGTAAAGCTGTTAGAGACCAAGAAATAGTAAATACAAAATAATATGGATATACCTATATGTATATTAAATGACTCTACGTTAGATGCGGAAAATGTAGTTAGATATACCTATTAACTAGTTGAAATAACATAGGTAGTGGAATGACGTTTTTATACGTCTATGTTACATATTAACCGTGGAATTAGCTTAATGAATATTGAACATTAATTTCCTCTCACCACAGTCTTCTTGAAATTATTTTCCAATTTAAAAAAATATTTGGCTTTATGCCAACCTTTAAGTTTTCATCAAGAATTGCATTGATAAAGTTATCGGGACCACGAAACCACTCTATTGGTCTTAAAACGAGGTCTCATTATTCGATAGTTAAATTCACAAACCAGATTATGTTATTTCGACTCCACAAAGATACACAGTTCTTAAATCTGTTTCTGAATATACAACTTTACTGACATGAGTATAGAGTTCAAAATACTGTAACAGTGGTCATGAAAACTTCGTTTCATAATATTTGGGATTGTTAAGAAAAATATGCTTTTATAATAACTTCATTTTTGCAAATTGATATTACGTGCTTGACCAGATGTGTAAATGAAGTAACAAAAACATGTAATCATTGTAGCTTATGGTGGATTTATATTTCTGTATTTAAACAAAAATTGTCAAGTGTCCCAATAGTGAAAGAATTTTGACAATGAATTCAGTAGTTTTGGATCCTTAACAGAATGTACATAGGTTTACCTTGAGTTTGAGTTTGAATTTAATTCCTGAGATAGAGAATTCTAATAGACATAGACTGCTCGGCTCACATTTTAGGAACCCTCCAGATACGACACCCTAAACACTATAAATGAATGTATGTATGTATGCATGCAGGAACTAACTGTTTCCTAATACGAGCAGCTGGAAGTGAACTCATACACAAATTTATGAAGACAATCATGACTAGCTAAATATTCAGCTATCGAGCACGCTATGTGTTAACGCAGTGCTCGGTTCAGTCGCGTGCATCAAGGACAGAGAACACAGAATAAAGAGCTTTGAATTTGACTTTGACTAACTTAGGTTGACAAATATGTTATGGTCGGCATCCAGTCTAACAGGATGCAGCTGAGTATCGGTGTTTTACAAGGAGCGATTTCCTACCTGACCTCCTCAACCCAATACTTGCTAAGACTGGTATCAGACTTACTGGCTTCTGACCACCTGTAAAGATAGCCAAAGATGTTCAAATGTATGATGTGCAAAGGATTCAGGGATTAGATCAACAAAACAAAACTCTACTACAAAACAAAGCTCTTAGACTCGCAAGATGAAAAATATTATGTAAAAGATTCCAGGCAAAAATTGGATGAGTCAATCTGTAACCAAGTGATATTGTACAAGTTGAGAGAGGCCTATGCATAGGGTTTTTACTGAATAGGCATTGAAAGGAACTTTAAGCGTCATTTTTTCTCAGAATTTCGTCTGCAGTCTTTCTGAGTTTCTTAAGAGTATAAAATCGTAAGTCTGCCCCTTAACCGATTTTCTAATGAACATGCCTACTTGTGTGCATAACTTAAATTCAGTTAATAGAAATTACCCGCTCTACCACTCTTAACGATTGCATTGATTCACGACATAACCAATTCTTGTTATTGGTCAATCAAACAAGATAATTTCGCGTACATATGTAACGGTTAATAATTTCTTAGTAGTTATAATTAGTCATAAGACACGCGACCACGCCTAGCATATTTTTAAATTCATTCATAAATACATACTGCATTTTCTAGGAATTTGATCGGGAACATTAAATTGCAAATGTACTAGGGCGTCATAAAATTGGAGGATATAGTCGTAACATTATTCAATTTGATTTTCAAGGAATTGATTTTAGTTAGGTACTAGGTATTGGTAACCTAATTTTGTTCTGGTATTTTCTGAGAAGAACTGATTATAGGTAAAATTAGAGTTTGAAAAAATAAAAGGCTTTGGGAGGAACAGTGTATTAGGTCTTAAGTTTCGGTCATTAATCAATCTGCATCCTAATTTTTGAGGCAAAATGCAGTGGTAGATGCATTTTGAAAATACTTTTTAAATATTTCTGAAAGTTAGCTAACTATTCCTTTTGTAACTTTCTGCTCTTTGAGATTCCTAAAATAACTATTTGAAAACCGGATACTGATAGACAAAATAAAAGGTTACAATGAAATAAGAGCCTCCTCCTTTTTGGAAAGTGGGCTAAAATCACAACATTTATCGTTCATGTATTATTTTGATGATTATTATATAGCAAGAAGTAAATAAACGTCATTGTAGCAGATTTTAAAGTTCCGCGTGTTATTTTTATACTTGTAACACATTTAATGTTGTAATACAATGACGTCACATTTCTGGTAGCCATTTGCAATATTTTCCCACAGTTAGAGACATTATCTCCACGGTCATTCTTTGAGGAAAAATCTTCGGAATGGTCGACTGTTTGATCATTCCGATTTTGGTTGAGTGACTTTGACTGAAATTATGTTTCTATCTTTTGGATTATTGAAGAGATTTTTCAATCTGTAAACAGTTTTTTTTACTATATCAATAGTTCTGGGACCTAACATACTTAATACCTGTAAATAATTATATAATTATATACCGACATAATTATATACCTGTAAATAATTTTCAAAAACGATCCAAATTAGATATCAACGTGTTTCGATTTTCCACATTATATATTACACAAATGATGATACCAACCCAACTTTTTATCCATTCATACAAAATAACAACCAAATAAACAACCTGTCTAAATATTTCCACCAAATATCATCATCTAGAACATTACTGACACAATTACACAGAAAAAAAATAGTCGTAACTCAACGAGCGACATAATTGTATCAGCCCGACTAAGTCTTCCTTCTAAAAAACGAGCGAAGCATTAAGAAATATCGTGTGAAATAACATTACGTTTTCAATATTGCATGCTTTCCTGTAAGCAGTAAATCAAATGTATTTGAGTACTCGCAGACTGCAAACTTTTAGTCGGCCGATAGTTTGTTTGGGCTCGAGAATCAGTACGAAGATGAATGGCAGTACGCACATTACAAAGATCAAGTATTTGGCCGGTATCAGATTGACTATCATAGAACATCTTTGGCAGTCGTTACGGGTAGTCAGGAGCCAGTAAGTCTGACAACCTTACCAAGCCTTACCAAGAGATATTGGGTTACCCGGGTAACTGGGTTGAGGAATTCAGATAGGCAGTCGCTCCTTGTAAACACTGGTACTCAGCTGCATCTGGTTAGACTGGAAGCCGACCCCAACATAGTTGGGAAAAGGCTCGGGAGATGAGACCGACTGAAAACTTCGATTGGACTCAAGAGTGTCCTTAAAAAAAAAATTGCTGAACATTGGGTCAAGTGTCGGCCGACTGTTTAGTGTATATGTGTACTTTAAGTCAAATGTATTAAAGCGACCTCGTTGCATCCTGTTACGTGCAACCGTTTCTAGGTTAGAAACGCCTAGAAATTGTTCGGCGCTTACGACTTTTTACAAAAGTTTTAAATAATAAAAAAATTGTGAATGTAGTTTTTAAATATTGTTGTTAATTATTAATTGTATTGTTGTATTTTGTCTTAGTGTTGTTTGTTTATTATTTGAGTGGAGGATTAGTGAGATTTTTATGGATTAAAAAAGTAATGAACGTGATCGAGAACTGACGTGGATGTTGGTCAAATATGTTTCTGCGAAATCATGTTAAACGTAAACAAATATAAAATTAATAAAGTAAACAAAAACAGTCATATGTTGTAACTATGCAAATAAAATTGCCGATAAACTCGAATCTACATAACATTATAACGTAAGCATAAGAAATTATGCAATTCCAGTATTCGTGATATCATTCAAACTAGCTTACATTCAGTTTCGTGCATGTCTGTTTGTTTTGCTGTAAGAAACTGCTGCAGCGTTTGTGATGCAACTTTTGTAATAAAAACGTGTTATGTTCTCCTTCATCGATTTACTTCAGTTAGTTCTAAGGCAAGGAATTTTGTTCGATACGCACGTCTGGTAATTATTGGGGATTCCCAATATGATTTTTGGTGAAGGAAACATGCTTGATTTTTGGCTATTCACCTTTTGGCGATAAGTTTGACCACCTATTGAAAACGGAGGGAGCATCGGAGAGCACGTAAAAGTCAGTCCTGCGCCTGATCTCTCTCCGGTGGTGTCGGATTGTCGTCCCATCGGGCGCAGAGAGTGAAGGAATAGTGAGTGCACATGTGTCTGCGCAAATGCTTGTGCACCATAATATGTCCTGTGCAGCTGGCTGATCTCCTTACATGAGAACATCATCATCATAGAAATTATTTACAAACGTGAGAGAGGCGTGAAAAATGTATAAAATTAAATATCTGTTCGTAACAAGTCTAACATCAATAAAGAACTAGTTTCGTCTAAAAATATTATCCAAATAAAAGATGCTACAATATTATACAACATCATTTGTTTTATTGACAGCAAAAATCGTGAAATTCCAGTTTTTTTTTCTATTCGTATCGAGTTCAGTGAACTCTGCTAGTTGAATTATGAACTGTTTAGTTTTTTTTTGTAATTAGGTAATCTAGTGGATAGTTAAAACATTGTTTGAGTTTAGTAGTTAAGTAGTTATGTTAATTGGTTCAACTAATAGTTTGTTAAGAAGGTCTTGTGTTCAAGTAATGACGACGCATGAATTTGTCAGGGTTTTTCTAATATATGTTAGTTATGGACCAAAGGTACCTTCTTGTTACTTTTATGACCAAAACTCAAAAGGAGCCTAGTAAAATTCTATTTTTTTTAATGCGTTATTAGTTAAATTATTTATTACTTCGTAGTATCGATAGTTTATCTTTTATATGACGCTCTTCAGCTTATGAGTTGTAGCCTATGGACAGGAGCGCGGTGGTTTTTTTTTAAAAATGGAACTATTGAGTTCCAGAAGTTTCTATGACTGGAAATCATCAAATGACACTCCCTCACGCTGCTAACCCACAGCGGGAGGGGCCCGCTGTGGGTTAGCAGCGTGAGGGAGTGTCAGACTCTTACTGACTAAAACCCATCATGTTCCTTCTTAAGCCCTTTATTTACCAGGTCCGTGGTAACTCATTCGAACAATCCCGCAGCCCCGGCTACCTCTAGTTGGCCTTTGGTGGGCGTTACAGCATTCATAATATAAAGCTTAACACTTTAGTCTAGCGAAACCTACTTACTATAACCGAGCATAGAAAACGGTTCTCAAAATTATGTTCTGTCATCAATATTGACGGTAACTGTGTTTCATAGCTTTGAAACTAAGTTTATGACTTCAAGTTGAGAGTTATACTTGGGTTTTATTGCTGTACAAATATGTGGTAGCAGAAGGTTTACTATGTAACAGAATCTAGAATATAATACTTATTGCCAGGGATTGGATTTGTTAAAATTAACCCTGTAGAAAAAAGTGCTGGAGTGGAGACCACGGCAAGCACTAGAAAGCGCAGCGTATGACGTCCACCAACAAGGTGGACAGACGATCTTATAAAGGTCGCTGGAAGACGCTGGATGCAGGTCGTCTCCAACAGGTATCTGTGGAGATCTAAGGGGGAGACCTACGTTCAGCAGTGGACGTCCTATGGCTGAGATGATGATGATGATGAACCCTGTACTCTTGAGAAATTGGAGGAGGGTCATAGTGTTAGAGTACCTGCAATTTGCAGACAAACAGTCGGCCGACAGTTCACTGGATAGTTGGCAATTGTTTTTAAAGAAAATTATATCCCCAACAATGACCAGTCCGTCTGTATGATACCGTCTTAATACCTGATCTCTGTAATGTATTATTCATACTGATTTATGAGTCCAAATAAACAACAAATCGGCGGACTGAAGGTTTGCAGTGTGCGGGTTATCTCAGAGTGCCACATGGAAAGTCTTCTACTTATGCATATTTCTAGGAGTGTAGAGTTTTGGTTCTACTGTAATCTGCCTATTCTGTACAAAAACACTTAGGCACAATGGAAATAAACGGATTTCCAGTAGAACCGAGTGTGGCGGAGATCTGTGCCAATGCTGTCTCGAGGTCACTGTAACAGAGTATGTTTGTGTGTCTGTTTGTAGTGACACGCATAATTGAAACAAATATTAAAAAGAGGGGTGGGGATTATAGAAAAATATAGTACCCACTACTATATATAGTAGTACATATATAGTACACAACTAAATATAGTACACACACACCAAAAATATGTTACTTTTTTTTCAGCAGTTTAAACTACTGCAAAAAAATATTTCATTGTGATACAGGCTATCTATATATCTGTATATTTATGAAATGATAACCAAGAGAATTAAAATGGTATAGATAGAGCTCGATAGAAAGAAGTTATGAGAAATTTTGTTGTTTCACAGCAGGAAACTTGTTTTTAGTGTCAATGAATTTATATTTAAATAAACCGCGTCACCATGCCTGTCATTTTTATAGTTTAGTAACTTATTTATTGATATTAAGCCCATCTAATCGTCACGCTAGTAAAACCCAAATCAAAAAAACATAAAACCTTATGTAAATAATATTGATGGTATTTTCACGGGGATTATATACCTCTATACATATTCTAATGTCGTTTTCATTCGATATCGATTTTCAATTCCATATTAAAAATATTGGACTATCTTTTTAGCGGCAGTTTTCATTACAAAAAAAAAACCGGCCAAGTGCGAGTCGGACTCGTGCACGAAGGGTTCCGTAAATTACAGTTAAATCAACCTATCTCAAAAACTATAAGAGATACTTTGATCAAACCAAAAATCGTTGAAAGAGTTAATTAGCATGCATCACCTCTATTTTTTTTAGAATTTTATACCCCGTAGTTATAAAAATAGAGGGGGGGGGGGACATACTTTTTACGACTTTGAGAGCTGATATCTCAAAAACCGTTCACTTTAAGAAAAATGTTTTTTAGAAAACTTTATATCATTTTAAAAGACCTTTCCATTGATACCCCACACGGGTATGTACATCGAAAAAAAAAATTTCATCCCTCAGTTACATGTATGGGGGGCCCCACCCCCAATTCTTTTTTTTACTATTTAGTGTCATATTTTTGTAGCGGTTCATACAACACATATTCCCATCAAATTTCATCACTGTAGTACTTATAGTTTCCGAGTAAATCGGCTGTGACAGACGGACAGACGGACAGACGGACATGACGAAACTATAAGGGTTCCGTTTTTGCCATTTTGGCTACGGAACCCTAAAAACTCAGGTCCCAGAAATTTCTTAAACCGCTTGACACCATTGACATGTAATAATATTGCTTTACACAAATATTCACTATCAATATCATCATCTTACATTACAAAGTCTCAATCCAAAAGCATTCTTCAATACATACTTCCAATTATAGGTCCAATACACTGTGTGTCAAAATAAAAGGAACAAAAAAGTAAACAAACAAAGATTGCAAAACGCCGCGTACCTATAAAAGCAATTAAAGAACCCCAACGTTACAATATCAGGGGACTTGATAAATCTATCTTAAACAGCATCCTTGCAGACCTTATTAAATATAAATTATCTCTGTTTTAATATCAAAGAGCCCACGCGAACATTGAGCCAATCTATTGACTTTTTATTGTTGCCAGTTTCAATGTGGCGAGCGCTCGGAAATAAAACTACATGTATTTTAATCGTTTGTGCTAACAGATGCGTTTTAATTCGTTTTCTATGCTAATTTTCGAGCTAATATGAAGATGGGATGAGATTGTATACGTTGATATAGAAGTGGAGTGAACTTTGAGATATAAAGTATGATTTTCAATATACTTTTAAAAATACTAGGTATACAAAAAATCTCAAATTTCGCATATTTTATTAAGTAACATAATTAGAAGAATATTACACAATATTTATCAATAATAATTTTATTTCGATACATTTACGTTTCGTAACGAGTCGATATTTTTGAAAGTGAGTGTAACGAATTCCGCGAATTAAATTGACAAATACGTCGCAAGAAGTTACGCTGGGTTATAATTTTATGACATAGTCTTTATAAAAAAAAACGTATTTTGTTATTTTCTATTGAAATAAATGGGTAATTTGTTTTGTTCTGTTGGTCTATCGTGTGTCAAAAAATTCATAAATTAGTGTCATAGTAACGCAAAGACGTAAAACCTTGCCATAAAATACCAGTAATAAAATCATCATTAAATTGTTTCATATCATATCCATTTCTTATCAGCTACAACCACTGCCAACACTAAGTACTAAGAAAACATAAAAATCTAAGAGCTATTCTAAACCAGCAAAGTAAATAAGAAAATAAAAATAGAATCTCCTTACACCATCTTCGTTCTCTGCTACCCTAGTACTCTTAATTTATTCGCGACGGTCGCTTGTTTGAGAATGACATTATAATTTCTTTTTCCATTTATCTCATAACGTTTGGTGTTCATGCAAAGAGCTGGATGTTCTTTTGTTTTTATTTTTTTGCCTGAAGATGGCTCTGCATACATGCTAAGTTGAACCTAGGTAGGTTACCATGGAAACTCGATGGAGTTTGAAAAATGATAATTGGTAGTGAGTTTATTTTGATTACGTTACAAAGTCACAGGGGTCACAAAGTTATTAATAGTTTTTTTTTCTTAGAAATTCCTGATGGTGTAACTTCGCCAATTTCCAGTTTTAATACAAGTCAAGTTTGTTTAAATAATATACAATCACGTCAGGAAGACAATATGTATAAATATAAAGTACTCAAGCATCAACAGTACAACAATTATAATTATTATGCCTTGTCAAACAAAACATACTATACAATTAATTTTAAAACAAGCATGCAAACAGACTTTATAAACCAGCCCAATAATAAAGACAAGAACCCAAGAATACACTACATTTAAAAAACCAACAGCTCACTTTATCTTGATTCTCGATCGTCGGTACCGAAATTATCTCGATTTGCAATCGAGAACTCGTAGTAGGGCAATTTATTTTGCAGTAATTTAAAAAATCGATGTGTGGTTCGAGAGATAATTTTATGAGTACGCAATAAGATAATGTTTCAAAGTATCGGAATATCAGATCAACGTTTAATATCGGTTGATGCTAATAATATTGTAGTTTGTCCGCTGGGGTAATGAGAGTAAAATTGTGGGAATTTGTGCAAGTAACTTATTAGTGACAGTAATTTGAAATACATACATAGGTATTAATGGATTTTGCCGAGCTACTTTTCACTTTTCGATGAAACGACTACCCTTAGATAGAAGAGCTATTTCTCTTTTAATTTTTTAAATGTATTCGGCGTCTCTACATTACTTTTTCAATTTTTTCTTCTTTCGACGTAGATTTTTACACTCTGAAGATTTATGGCTATTGAAAGCCTACAGTGTTTTGATCTATTAGCATTTTTGCATAACTATTATATCTAAAATTACTTACACTACTGTTAACATTACTTCTAATAATTCTAAACTTAAACCTTTACAAGAAGACACCAGAACACAACAAATATCAAACAATCGAATACCAATCCTTTCAAATAAAATTCCAAAATTCCTTCCCAATTGATCCAACCCGAAACAAAAGACTATCTTTTTCAAAAAAATCCCCATACTTACATACTTACTTACAAGCCAATAGAAACAGCACGTCGAACGATTTCATGAGCATATACTTATGTGTCGTCTATTTTTCGAAGGCATCCATTAACGCAAAACGTTACGGCGTGTGTTGTGGTAATGTGCGCTTGAGGCGGTGTGACATTCCGGACCTAGCAGATGTGGTGCGCCACTAGGGAACGAGGTAAGAAGGTTCGGGGTGAAAAAATGCTGAAATTATGTCTAAAGACTCGATAAATGTAGTTTGTTTTATAAGACTTCTGTAAAAATGTTCAATCGTAAGTGTGTAAAACTAATCGTTTCTTGTCTTTAGGAACTATAATTCTTCTGTATATTTTGAAGATTCCTTGTGTCCCGTGGAAACTACTTCGCACAACCCGGTTAAAACTAGCTTATAGCTTTCCTTGATAAATGGACTATCTCAGGCCCCTTACTATCTACCGACATTGGAGAGGTGGTCACGCTGACGAAACAACTTAGCAACACTGAAATACTACTTTTTCAAATAAGACCTCGTAGTAGTTCCTCACTTTACCGCGAAACAAACCAACTATTCACCATTTAAGTGTGAGGGAGTGTCAGACTGTTACTGACTAAAATCCACCATGTTCCTTCTCAAGCCCTTTATGTACCAGGGTCGCGGTAACTCTTTCGAACAATCCCGCAGCCCAGGTCTTCTGCAACCTTTACTACACATTGTCCACATGCGCGCGCGCCACTCGTCTCGATCCAGAGTTTTTGCGCTCTAAACGGATAGCGTTTTGTTTGCTAAGGACCGTGTTTGTGCGATTGTATGGCCGCTATCTGAAGGAGGTTCCAATGGAATCTCAGTTATTAAGATCTCTTTATTGCTGGTACAATGGATTGGGACATTTATTTGGTCTTGCAGTTTGGCGAGTGTTAAAATCGAATCTATACTGTTGCCGCCATGTTTAATCTATTTATAGCTATGAAGTATAATGGTTGGTTTTTAATATTCTTCTTTTTGGTAAACGATGGTAAACGCTTTCCCAAAAAAGGAGGCTCTCAATTCGTCTGCGTACCTATGTATTTTCTTAATTTGTGTGGACATAGGTGACCAAAAACCAGTGTTAGGCAACCAATAATTAATTTAGTCTTATGCATCTAAATTATTATTAATTAGACTCGCTGTTTCATAAGTGGATTTGTAGCTGGAGTTTATGATTTACCTCGATTGTGCAATATTATTGGGTTTTCCACGTGGAAGGTGATTGTTTTTGATTGTTTCCTGTTTAGTAGCCATAATTATGACTTCCTATTAAGCGGTGCATTACTGACTGGTCAGATATGGATAAGTTTACCCTTTATTTTTCCCACATTAGATTATTATACGGTCCCACTCCCTTCCTCCCTTAATGTGTGACACTCCCACTACGGATGCAGCAGAAGGGAGTGTCACACATTTTCTGTCAAAACCTACAATGTAGGTATGTTGAGACCTAGTAGCTCTTACAAACAATCTCACATCTCCTTCAGATTTTCTTCCCTCCAAATACCTTTCTTCTATCGTAGAATAAATATGATCAAAATATAATTTCACCACTTATTGTGATTCTCCTTAAACCCCCGTAGAATTAACCAACAAAACTGAATCGTTGCGTGCTCGCGTGTATAAACTGTATACTTTATTCTGCACTGATGTGTATCAACATCGCTGGCTCGCGCAATGTATCGCATTACGGGTTAATTAGAAGAGCGATTTATTTCATTCAGATTAGCTTAAATAGGGCAGCAGAGTGTTAGCTGATGTTATCTGTGTAGCTTGATGATCGAGCTGCTGATTCGTTTGTTTTATTACTAGCTGTTGCACGCGGATTAAGCCGTGCCCCAGAGGATCAATTTTCCGGACTTGACTGGTTAAATTGGCCTGATAGTAACAAATCTGGCGACTTCTTATTGTTTAAAGAATTATCAAAATCCGTTCAGTTGATTCCAAGATTGAAAACTTTATGTCTTTACAATATTTATTAAGTATACAGATCTATGTAACCCAGCATTTTTATTCCCCCTAATTAGCGTGTTCAAACAAGCAAACATACAAACTCTTCAGCTAAGTACTTATATAAGAGATATAAGTTACATGCTTAAGACCCTTACATATCTCATATGTATACATATACATAGCTGACTAATAGCTTATATCTAGTATATAGACAGCAGTCTAATTCTGTAACTAATATTAAAACTGAATGCAAATGAATCCTCATTAGCAGAATGACGCGCAAGCGCACAGCGAACAATATGGCGAACTCAGAGAAAGTGTTTAATATCTAATGAGTGCCATACGCATGGTTACACGTGCTAGAAATGTAACGCTTGTGCGAGTGTGAGGGGGTAAGTAGAAATCCAGGTGATTAATAGCCATGGAGGACAAACTCATCATCATGTTTACGTACTCCGTGTTAATATCTGACTGGTTGTTTACCACGAGGGAACTTCTTACCGCAGCTGGATAAAAACTACCTAGTCTTTATCTTTTTTCAGGCTCTATACTTTTAAGTTTCAAATATTTCAATCAGATCTGTAGGTAATTTTCTCGGGAAAGTGCACAGATGGACAGATAGAGAGACAGAGTGATATCAAAATATAAGTAAGCTCATGTTTAATTATACATATACCTTGTTTGGTTGAATGCTAAACTCAGGCTTGATTAATTTATTTATTAAGGCTTACCAACTAACATAAATACAGACAATCTTAAAAATAAGCCAAACAACAGTTAGTGTATGCTCTTAAGTAAATACCAGTGTCAGATAGTCTAAGCGAAGTAGTTCGCGGTCAAAATTATTGACATAGCGACAAAACCAGCCCCAGAAAATCACATGATGACATGCCAACAATTTCAAATGCACCGGAAATTAAAACTTGTTATTTTAATTTGATAAATCCACATCTGCTTGCATAATGGCTTGAGACATTTCTTTTTTATTACCTCCTGCTTTGTGAAATATTATGAAATTGACTTCATTTGAATGATTCGGTAATTAACGCGATTTGATTTTGAAAAACAGAAGCAAGAATTATGTATTTTGATATTTCTTAAGTTATCTGAGAGTACATAATGAATTTTTTGCACACAGCTCTAATTATAAAAAGCTCAAGGCGAGAAGAGATACCTAATTGTGGATCTTGTGGTTTTATTTGACACTGGATCGAATTCTAGATAGAACAAATAGTTTATTCTGCAAATGCTGTGATCTCCCATAATTGGAGAAGCACAGAGAAATGTTCTTGTTGTAAAGGAAAGACAATGTAATTGTGTATTCTACGTTGAAGATCCTAAATAAATTAAATAAATAAATAAACACAAAGTTGTACACTTGTGGTGTGCACTTGGAGAGGCCTATGTCCAGCAGTGGACTGCGATAGGCTGATGATGATGATGAAAGTTGTACATAACATTGTAACATTTCGTACTATTAAATGAACAATAATTAATATAAAAGATCAGGCACCATGTTAGTCACCTTTAACAACTTCCCTGCCTTATTTACCTACCAGATATCATGTCTGTACCTTAGACAGTGTAATGCCCAAACACCAGTCTTTAAACAGAAATTAACCAACGTCCTTTTAAAAGGACAAAAAGAGAATCTAAGCGGATTCCAAAGCTGCCGTAATATGTTATTAAAAATACATCAATTAGACATTAGCAAACCTTCGGTCTGTTCGCGAATTTAAACGCTCGTTTGCTGTAACTGCGGTTAAACGAAGATTAATGAATACACTGAAATATATTCAGATTTGCTAATGTGCTGGAGGTAAATTAGCACTAGGAGAGGATAATATTTTATTAAAAAAATAATATAGAGCAGTATAAGTCTGGGTTAGTTGAAAAATCTTATTTTTTTGCAATTAAAAAATAACTATCACACTATTATTACTATCATCAGCCTTTCTATCATCCAAAGCTGATCACCTCCACCTCACCTCCTCTCAACCAAAGAAGGATTAGTATAAAAGTTTGAATATGTGGAATTTTATAAATCTTTGAGCTTCCATATACTACTATTTTTTTCCTATTTTTATCTGGGTGCAGGAAGTAGTTCCGGGGTAACGCGAGTAAAACCAAAAGCAATAGCAACTTTAAGCATGATTGTACATAGAAATATTTTATTGAATAAACCACCCACGTGTATCAAAATCATAGACAGCGTTACAGCTTTAAAAAAAGCCTTTTGTAATATCTATGCATTGTGCTCATTGTATTTTTCTAAGCAATATTGGCACGTGCTGTCTCAAAGCATCTGCCTGGAACATTACATCTGACAAACCAATTTCTACCTCCCGCCCTTTATATAAAGTTGAATTTAGTCTGAACAATTTTTGCAGATGCGTCGAATCAGCTGTTGAAGATAGCTATAGTAATTTGAGCTTAATTGTGATTACAATAAGGGTGGTTTTTGTAATGAATGTGTTATGATACGGTATGTTACGTTTATTGTGAGCTTTGAACATCTGCGTTGACCTTTAGGCCAGATGGCAATTTTTTTCAGGTAATGTTTGAGCACGTGATGTTAATCTGTTGCTTTGGGGATATATGATTTTCAAATTAAACAACGCAGAACATACTTAGGGACGTAAACTATCAAATGTTGCAAGAAAATAATAATTTGCATAACACTTACTGCATCCATAGATTTTGGTTATAAAAGCTTTTAATAAAATTTACGTGACAGCAAGTCAATTCAAATGACATATGTATGTACGGTAGACTGCACATCAGTGGTAACTGTCATGCACCTTAACTCAATAGTAATAAGTACGATTTTCCTATAAAACTGTTACCACTGACCTAAAGTTGACTGTACTTTGTTATTATATGATTAAATACATCTGGGCCCCGATTCTCCTAAGTTAATAATGTCAAAATCGAATAGAAATCGAATCGCAATATGATCGTAATAGCAGTTTTAACCATATCGGGCATTCTGCTACTAATAAAAGACCAATCGTATTCGATTGACATTTGATTGGTGTGCGATTGGTCTGCTATTTTGATGATTTTGCTCTATACGGTAGTTTGCTGTACAATCATTTTTCAATCGTAAATCATTTGCAGACAAAATGATTCATTATTGAATGACAGAAAAGGTTAAAAACGTTTATTTCAAAGAAAAAATAGCGGAATGCCACACACGCTTCAATCGTAATCGAGTCGGGATTGGATCTCAGTCGAATCGAGTCGAACGTCAATCGAAGGACGCTTAAGTAAAATTAGGAGAATCGGGCCCCTGTTAACCAGTTACCTATATGGTCTGTATTTTGTGTACTTTAAGAAGAGCCCTCAGAAGATAAGATCGCAACGAAAATACACCTTTCACCTAACAAAAACAGTTTTTTCTATGTAAAAAAAAAACAATTTAGTAAAACAAAGAGGCGGCATAGTAAAAGTAAATAGTTAGTGAGAAGTTTTATGTGATACCGTGGAACGACGCGTGCGCAGTGTGTGACTGGCGGCGCTTTTGATCGCTTCATCAAAAGAATTGGGGGTATGTGGTGTGATGGGAAAGCATTTCCAGAGACTGGTGGGTTGATGAAAATGATTTTTTTTGGTTTTAAGATGGGCTTCAGTTTGCAAAAATAAATAAGGGTACCACGTAGCGTAATTGAGTATATATGGGTAGAATATGGTACAGGGGCAGATCAAAAGATTTCGAGAAAAAAAAAAACATATAAAATGTGTCACCCGTTCCCCGAACAGATTGGAAACAAGGCAACAAGAAGTACCTATATTTTTCGACTAAGTCTAAAAACCTAATTGTTATTTGTGTCTACTGTAATAGTTTATTTTAGCGGCTCTACATTAGCTTGAATATATTCACACATGATATTAAATATACCGAACCATGAATTCCTACAGTATGTTCAATTTTAAGTACCTATGTTATCGTAAATTCGTGCGAACGTTGTCACGCTCTATTTGAGCCGATCGAAATTTGGATGCGTGCGCGCTTGAGCCACAGTCAATATTTGTGTAATATCGAATATTTCATCAATTGCACCTTTACTGTTGATAAAAATATTTGTGGTTATAAGCAGCTGTTTAAAAGATAGCTGTATAAGTGTGTTTGTTTTTGATACATTGCATTATTTTGTGGCAATGTGGTACTTCGTTGTAAAAGTGTAGTCTTGAGATGAGACGGAACTGGTTAAAGTAATAAGTCATTTTATTAATTTTTTTTGTAGTTTATTAAGTTTTAGGTCTCTATTTATTTTAGTTTAGTTTTAAGATTCTCTTTCATTCCTTTTGATATGCGGTGTTTACCTTCAAGTTATGTTTGCATTGTAGTTAATAATAATTTTTTTTAATTACTGTGAATGCTTTGATGTACAACATTGTTGGTAGACCTAAAAAATAAATAAATAAATAGATTGTCATTGTAGATTTTTTCACTCTTTACACGATGAGTTTCTTTCAGCCTACATAAAAGACGAAAAACTTTTAACTTATTTATTTACACTGTTATACAAACATAACTTGCATCACACTAGACTGAGGAGACTCACTTACTTAAGCCGTGTTTCCTCAAATTGAACATTGTGAATCATTTCGTCATTGTTTCAAAAATAACTACAAAACGCCTAAAAAGCGGAAAACTACACAATGGTGTCAAAGTCAGAGGTGCCGAATCTTGCGCAACTTCAGGTGTCAAAAACTTTTTTCTGAATGACATTCCCATTGAAAACTATTCATCGAATCGTCACGTGCGTAAATTTTATGGTAAATAGGTGGTACAAATTTATTTTTTGCCGTCAAAGAAACCGCGAACGATTTTTTTGAACCTTAACACTTAAGAAATAAGTGCTTAAATGAGTTCAATTTCGTGTGCCCACCGCAAACGTGTCTTTGGTAAGACGTTGACTTACAAAGTTGTGTTTGCCGTTTGTAGGACCTTATGTAGTTGATGTAGAGGTGTTTTTCGTTGAGCTTGGAATGGTTAGTGGTAAGTTCAATGAACCGAATCACAGCTAAGTAAATAAATAGGTGGCAGCACGTTTTAGATGCAAGTGTGAAAAAAACGCGATCTGTTTGCGGTACTCGGCTAGAGTTAGATAATTTAACTGTTAAAGGAGGAATGGGACGAAATTGCTGTTACAATGTAAGAGTACAAAGAAACTGTTAGTAAAGAAAATTGAAAATAATAGATCTAGGTTTTTACAAAGATTGTACAAAGAAGGCTTTTATTTACACTGATCTAGATAAAAAAATCGAGGAGCCATTGGTTCAGTTAAATAATATATAACACTTAAACAATCTTAATACCATGTGACTATTTCTTAAAATACTTATGCTTAGCTTTGCAAGCCGAAAGCTTGTATTACGTGGCGTTCAAACTTCCTAAACAGGCAAAATATGCACAATTAAAATTAGTTTTGACTGAAATAAAAGTTAACGCTACGTTAGTTCTTTTTCACACTTATTTAAAGCCTTATTAGACTCACCGGTTATCCAGACTTCGAGTGGGGAATTCCATAAGGAAAAACCCAATAATCCTACCAGACTAGCTTATACAGACCTGTCTATAAAATACAAATCATCGTCCTATTTTTTGCTTACACATTAAAATCGAGCAGTACCTCCTTCCAGCTCGTGGATAAGTAGGAACAGGTCTAAACAACATGTCAATCTATCATGGGGTTAAGCAATGCTTGAAACGATCAGTTCCTGGATGGGTGACCATTTATATCACGAGGAGTTCTTCTATGTTTTGGAAAGTACGGTTATTTGAACATCTCCCAGTCGTTGCGGTAGACAGAAGCCAGAAAGTCAAACAACCAGTCTTTGGCTTGCCTAGGTATCTTGGTTGAGAGGGTCAGATAAGGAGTCGCTCTGTGAAACTGGTACTGGTAGTGCATCAGATTAGTCCGGAAACCGATCCCAGTATAATCCAGATGCTAGGCACATAACCTCTAAGAATACAGTAACATCTTCAAATACAAGAAACCGTTACAAAATCATTATCTTCGAGTTTCAATAACACACTTCGCACTCTGACTTGGCTTCATAACAAGGTATGCTCATGTCTGCACTGACCTCTATGGTCGAGCCTGTAACATGATTGCGAGAAATTGCTGTACTTATAGTGTTTTTTTTTATTATGTTGTAAGTATGTTCTCTATTGGTGTACGGTTATAATGTTGGCACTTCCTTTCTGTTTGATCTTCGAAATTAGAGGTTAGGTATTGTTTTACGTAATTTTAGTGAAATTCTTAGATAATTCAATTGTAAGTTTTGATGCATGGGAAGTACGTTGCCCTGTTTTGTTTTTGGGGATATCCCATTTTATCCTTAGGTTCTAAGAAATGTATTTCAACTGTCCATTTTTTGATACCTATAATTATGTAAATGGTGTAGGTAGACTTAGAGAGGTACAAAACATGGTGCTTGTTCAATATATCTATGTGATAACTTGTATATCAGTAGTAATTTATGGAACACAAAACTTAATAGCAGGAAAAAACGTAAAAGGCAGTCAAAATACGGAGAGAAAAGTACAGTTCTCATCAAATATCTTTATCACTCTGTCAACCATTCAACGCTTCACGCAGGCGTTGTCGTGTATTCGTCTCTAACTCCAGCATATCTTCATTAGGCTAGAATTCTGGGGACCTGATCACAGTGTTTCACATAGTTCTAAAATCTGCAACAGCAATTTGGATTACATGTAAAATGATCCGTGGGAGGCACCCGGCAATAGATTGCGAACGACTGGGTCATCTTAATGCCAATAGTGATTGTAATATATACTTTATTGTTTTATTTATGTAACTTAAGACATTATTGGTGAAATAATTCTTATTTTCTGAACTAGAGGAAGTTGAAACATTTCGTAAGTGCATTGACGGCTTGAAAGATTATCGGGACTAAATAAAAAGAAATAAAACAAAAACATGGTTTTCAGAATGGCTCTTTCATAAATGCGGAATTGCGTTTGTTTCTGTTTATAAAATTTCTGAACCGACTGTGATGAAACTTGGCAAGCAGATAAGTGGTACCCTAGAACTGGAGGTAGAGAGAGAACTTTTAACCAGGTGTTGGTCGTAGTTTTTATGAAAGACAAACAAAGTCAGCAGCATAATCCGATATTTTGTCAATATTGAATTTGAAATTGATATGTCAACTGTCAATTTTCTGTGTACGCTGGTCATGCGCGCGCGCTCTTTACGAATAGCCAAGCATGACCTTTGTGACGTCACCAATAAGGTCAATGACACGAGGCATAGTATAAATAGCACATACTTACATAGAATGTTTTATGTATGATCGCCGTAGCATAGCCGGATACTTATAGTAACTTATATCTTGGTTTAGATTGATATCTGTTCTACATATTTTCGAAGAGCAAAAAGCAAAAAAATAATGTAGGTAAGTTCTTACTGTAATTTCTGATGTCTTAGTAGAGCAATCCTCACTTACGTAAAAATATTGTAAGAATGCTCTATATAGATATATTGTGTACGTTAAGTGTAAAACCTGGAATGGTAAATGTCTATTCCAGTCAGTAAGTAGGTATAATATTTATCTGATTAAATATTTTTTTCCTTAAGCAAAATTAAACAATAAAAAAATCTCGCATAAGTAATCCCCAAGAATGTTACCAAGAGCTAAAAACGTAAAGTCATAAAATTCAACAGATTTTATACCTATTACAAAATATTACGGTCAATCCGCGATAATATGGCCACTACACTAAAACGCAGTAAAATACAATATGACCCGATTCTCAGTCGACTGACATTTGTGTCCTACGTGATGCCAGGATGTGACGTCAATGTAGCTGTAATATTTGTAACTTGGAAGTTCATGATTAGGTTTTAAATTGTGTAGTTATTGACATACTTTTTCGTGGACTTCATAGCTTGCGAAAGAAGATGTTTCCATCCAGACCACGTCTAGACCGCTTGTGGCTTACACTGGCTCCAGAAAGATCAGTCAGCTACGCAGGACATGTTATAAAGCACAAGCATTTGCGCAGACACAGGTTCACTCACTATTTCTTACTCTCATAGCCCGATGGGACGGCAATCCAACACATTTGTTGCCTATCTGATGCTTGGGTGCATCAATCACCGACTCTCAGTTGTCACCAACGGACTGTTATGCAGAAGCTTTGAGAAAGCCACACAGCCATTTCAGTCCGACCCGGGAATTCAATGCTACTACTAGACCAACGAGGATTCCATTGCATATAGGTAAACGAGAAATACAAAAATCGATATCAGTATATTATTCTGGTCTTTATGTACTTAAAATAATACTTGTATTGAGGAGAACGTCGTCACATTAATTTTATTTCTATTCATTTTCGCAAAGGTACCTGTATTGTACCCACATTTCGCGATTTGCTTATGTTTAAGCCTATAAAACAGGCGCGCCCGCGCCGGCCAATTGATAGTTTACTCTAGTTTTATCGATTATGTTGAAAATACTATTATTATTTGTTTTATTGACCTATAAACTATCCTACTTGCTTGAAACTGGCACAATAACTCAGCTGTGTTTTGCAATATGAAACAATTTCAGCAGGGTACGCGTGGCATAAGATATGTTGTTTTCATTCATCTTTACATTTTAAACTTGCCGTTTTCCCTCAGTTTCAGCCGCGTCCCGTGAGAACTACTGCCCGTACCGGTATAAAATATAGCCTATGTTACTCGGGAAGAGTGTAGCTTTCCAACAGTGAAAGAATTTTTCAAATCTGTTCAGTACTTTCGGAGCCCTCAGGGTACAAATAAACTAACAAAAAATGTTTCCTCTTTATTATGTTGATATAATATGTAGATTATTATGTTTATATGAGAATCAAGATATCGAGCACTTTATTTAGAGTAAACTTGTTTAACCCCAAACTGGTACATCTGAGTCACGATGGAAAATATTTCAAATTGTTTTTTATTTAAAGCTTTGGTTTCTTACTGCGCAGTTTTGTTTAAGACAGGAGTTCTGGTTTTGTAATATTGGTAGTTAATTGCTACTGTTGTGACAAGACAATCCGTTATAATTACTTACACTTTTTAAAAAATATGTTATACTAATAATATGTCTTTTTTTGAATCTATTCCTTCTCTTATTCTTATCTAATCACATAAAAGGTGAAGGAAAACATCTCTAGAAAGCCTGAACAAGGGAATTGGTGATTTTAGACTTATAAAGTCCTGTGCCCAGCAGTGGGACTATAAAAAAGGCTGATGATGATAAAAGATACCACTAGGGGTACACTGTTTGTTCATACATAGAGGTATATGCCTAACGTCATACATATAACATGGTGCCTGAAGTATGTATGTATGTATATGCGTTTTTTGCACAAAAACACAAGAAAGTAATAAACTACAAACGGGGTTACGCAACCGTGATATACTTAGCGTAAACATTAAACACCGCATAACAAGGCATCACTTTCGCGCAGTTGAGCAATACCGTGGTAATCGTGGCAGCATTGTATGAGCTACTGGTATGAGTACGATGCTTAGAGCATTGAACCAACAGGAGACGTCTTTTCCGTGCCTTTCCTTCTGCCAAAGTTACTTATGTGCATAAGTGTTTGTCAATCTTGTCGCTCACATGCGTAAGGCATGTTTCCACAAATCCACACACGTTTTACTGCCGTAAAAGTTTACGGTAAATTCACTGGACGTAGGCATGGTGCTAAATTTTTTATGGTTACGATATAAACGTGCCAAATTAGAAAAAAAGGGGCAGTGTTTAAGAGCGCTCACGTTGTGATCGAAAATGTATGAATGAGCTGTAGCTACTGGTTGCGTTGCCTCTCTTATGTTTTCAGAAGTTTTCGCACAGAGTTTTGTGCTCATAGCGACTCCGGTTGGTTATATGATCTAAGTTAAGTTACCAGCATTGTTTGAGCATGGTTACCTTTGTGCTAGGTATTTATAAACGCTTTGTTTTTGTTTTGTGACCTCAATTTAGAGGTGAGGAATTTTTAAGTTAGATTTTTGAGATAGGTATCACACATTTTCGAGGTCAGTTACAATACCCTTCCGAAATACATACAATTAGATTTCTCAAACTTTGAAAGAGATTTTTATAGAACCTACAGGTTTTTTTAAATAATTTGAATTATGAATGGATGCAACTTTATTATTATCAATCTAGTACAAATGAGGTTCCGCTAACAATCTATCCAGATAAAGATAAAATGCCCTCTATGATCTACTATATCTCTAATTCTTCATACCATTTTCACCCTTATGCATCTTAGTAGCCTTTAACAAGCCTAGAGAAGCAAGAGCAACGTATATACATTCCACCATATTCTTCAGTCTTTATCATGAAGGTCCGAAGTTTTGCTTGCAGCAATGTGATTACTGTTAAAAGTTACTTGTATGTCGAAAGCTCTATAATTTTCTTTCACACAGCAAAAACAAAACAAATATAATGTTAACGGACTTGCGTCAAAAAACTTATGTTCTATGCAAATGCTAAATATTTAGATGGTTGACTTTACCTATTAACTTCTCGGCGTTATATTTGCCGTAAAAATTAACATTAATCTTCAAATATTTGCTTTCTTTTATAACCAACTGTGGGTGCAAGTTCACGGATCTCAACATTGAATAGCCTAGAAAATTGGTGTTAATTTATTACGAGTATAATACTGTTACATAATAAATTCTAACATAACAATACTATTATTGGGAAAGTAAGATTTTTGGGTCATCATCACCACCAGTCTTTTTTTATCGTCCCACTGCTAGGCACGGGCCTCCTCTCACACAGAGAAGGATTGAGCGTTAATCACCACGCTTGCTCAATGCGGGTTGGTGCTTTCAGACTTTATAGTCCGGGTTTCCTCGAGATGTTTTCCTTCACCTTTAACTTTACAACAGTTACAATATAATTCACGCACTTACACTTGCCTTCTGAGGTTGTTTAATTGCATAAAAATTCCCTTAGGACACAGACCAAAAAAAATATTCCCATAGAACAAACGAACTATGTAGTACCTTTTTCAACTGCTCCAATTAATGACATAAGACCAGGAAACACGTTGATTACGTCAGAAAAACATAATAGGCCTACCCATCCACTCTCGTCTTCATCAGGTGTTAAGTAAAAACTTCTTACAAAGGGGTCGTGAGAGCAAAGAGGTATACCAGGGCAGTTCTCATGATGAAAGATGCTCTATTATCTATGCTATTTAAATTGGCAGTTTATAATTGGATCGATGGGCGAGTGTGCTTGATTTTTCTCACGATATTTGTAATGTTTATTAGTAAAGATGCGCGTTTGTTTATTGTATTTTTGTATTTAGTGATGATAATGTGATGTTGGTTGGGGAAAGATTGCATCGTGTGTATAAAAATGAATAGTTGCAAGTGTATGCCAGTTATTATTCATCACTACATAGTATAAAACAAAGTAGTTTTTTCTGTCCCTATGTCTCTTTGTAGGCTTAAATCTTCAAAACTACGCAACCGATTTTCATGCGGTTTTTTTAAGTAAGTAGATAGAGTGATTAAAGAGGAAGGTTTATATGTATAATAACATACATTAAATAGTGGGGAAATACTGTTATCCCGTGCGAAGCCGGAGCGGATCGCTAGTTTAAATATAAGCTCTTGCCCGCAGTTTTAACCAAGTCCTTAGGGGCCTAATAATACCTTCAAGGGACAGACGATGTTTTCTTAACATAATGTATCCCATTCCCATCAACTCTAAGTAAATGTGTTTTTAAATCAGTCTGGGAATACCTAATACGAGCGTGTTTAGTTTCATACCACATTTTATTTTAGTTTCTGTTTCGTCATGATCGATACATCTTCAGGATAGATTTCCCTGCTTTTAAATGAATTGCATGAAGGTACATACATACTTATATTTTTCTCCCAGCTACCTACCACTACCTACCTTGTATGTAGATACAAAAAAGTTTAACTTGTGATACCGATCTAATTAAGAGGCGTATTAACGTTCATTACCACCAGTAATTAGTCTGACAAACAGCCTTACCAAGGAGTATCGTATTACCCAGTACCTAGGTATTGGAGGTCAGATAGGCAGTCGCTTCATATAGCGGTGATATGCACCTACATACTTTAGACTGGAATCAGACACCTACCAAAAAGGCTAGACAGATAATGAGATTTTTTGTAAAACTTCTCGCCTGTTCTTTAAATTCGTGTGATGTTTTTTGCCCATACATTGACCACCAGTGACCTACACTGCCCAATTACTGGGTAATACCGACTACCTCAGATTATACAAGGTGTTACAAAAGTCTTCACCTACACAGCCTAAAATCTATACTAATATTATAAAGCTGAAGAGTTTGTTTGTTTGTTTGTTTATTTGAACCCGCTAATCTTAGGAACTACTGGTCCAATTTTAAAAATTATTTCAGTATTAGATAGCCCATTTATCGAGGAAGGCTACTTTTTATCCGGGTTCGTGCCGAGGTTCCCACGGGATGCGGGTGAAACCGCTGGCACAAGCTAGTATACAATAAGTAGGTAATTTTTTTTTATGTGAAATTGTTGACATTTCAATGAAAACTTTTAGTTTTAGTTTTTTTATTTGTGTAATACGTACTAAAGTGTTCCTATAGGTTGCTTGGATAACTAGGTAGTAGTTCAGATAGGCAAACGCTCTTTGTGGAACTGGAAGCCGACCGGAAAATGGCTGGGAAAAGGCTCGGGAGATGGATGATATTATAGATCTTTTGTATCAACCTGTATATATTGTTCTATAAAGACATTTCGTACAAACAGTTATATTGTTATATTGACGGCGGTTCGTGGTATATTTGAAAACAATTGAACACTGTATTCAATTGTTTTCTTTGACATTATTGCAACATATTGTAGTGTCACGTTTGGTGAAATATTTTGTGGTTACAATATTTTTTTGTTCTTGTCATATTTTTATGAGTTATGCCCGATTCGTCATTTTAGTGATTTGGCATCCATAAAAAACGTGTCCCAGTTGGTCATTCAATAAAATATTTTATTTTGCTTAGTCCCAATTGGCCATTCGTACTTTATTTTGTAAAAAGTACTGTCAACAAGATAAGCTTTACAATATTGTAATATGTTTTCTTTATTTATTTTGGTTATGTTTTTCCGAATATGGCAAGACGCTATTAATAAAATCGCGATTTCAACGGCGTCACACACCGCACGGCCAAAACCAAAATACCAGGATCGCATAAATCAGATGAGTAATATACCAATCAACGAGTGTCCATGGAACTGCCCACCGTGTACTAGGACCGCATAACTTAAAGGAGTAGCAGCAGTCAAGAGTGTCAGGATTTTACGTTTTTTTCCTAATTGTAGATAAACAAAACATACCAATTTACACCATCATTCATCATTTTTATGTATACAATCTCTTTGCTAGTTATGGGCCCCTGGTACTTTTGTTACCGGTACAAAAAGTATCGAGTCACATTTTCGGGTTTATAAAATGCCCAAGTTGTCTTCACCTGTGTTTTAATGTAAATTTTATTTTATTTATATGAGAGCAACCTTTACCTACATCGAAGGTTTTCATTTAAAATTTCTTCTAACACTTTTATTTCTGACGGTGCTCTGATACGTGCAATTTTATGCGGGTGACGAATCGGAACTCAAAATTTAAATATTAAATTATTTATTTTGCTCGAATGACCAATTGGGACTTGGTGTATGGAAAAAATAGTTGGTGACCAATCGGTACTAATGACAAATTGGGAATAACTCATTTTTATGATGTATTTTTTCACGCAGTAAAAGATTTATTAAGTAGAGTCCATTTTTTCGTCTTTCTTGTTAGTTGTTGGCGGTGTCAATCTTTTTCAGTATCTATACAAATTAGGTACTCGCTCATAGAGATAATTTCATATAATTTTGATGCCTCATTATAAGCCTCCACATTAAAAATGACAAAAAAGCTGAATTTGAAAACTAGAGCACCATTTTATTTTATCGTATTAGTACTTTATTCACCCTCACAACCTATGACGTCACCAATTACTTAATAAATAAAACATTTTTGTCTGATTCAACGTTCAATAACCTATAAAAAAACAACCGAACATCAAATTTTGTATTGTTTCGAGAATATCACAATATTATGAGGTCATTTCACTTATAAGGTGTTTTTCACCCTCATAAAATCGTATGAACACATTTTATATGGTTATGTTCCACCAATTGACGTTTTAAAGGAGGTGTTCGTTATAGTCACGGAGAAAGGAAAAATAGTGGAGATGTCATAAGGAAGGTAGGTCACGCGAATCCTTGTAGGTCAAGCAACGTATGGTAGGCCTGATCAGTTATTAGAACTAATAAGACGTTTCGATTCAATGTCATAGTGCAAAATCTCTTAAGAAAGTAGCGTCCCGAAAATGCGGGTGTTCGGAGGACGAGGAACGTTACTGGCCCCGCTCTAATACACCTTCTTTGGAACCCGCCCATTTTTTTAAAATGCCAAATCATCAATCAACCGAGACTTTTACAGATGCCTCGCGGATCCCAAACGCCTCGTTTGTTTACTAGTGGTTTTGGTGCGTTGTTTGACCTACAAGAAAGCGCTGTCCTATCTGCCTAATGGCATCTCCGCTCATCATTCCTTCCTCCGTGGTTATAACTTTGTGTGGGTTGTTTTCGATGCAAGAGAGTGTAATCGTACGTTGTTAAACATGGCGTTTATGTCAGAAACCGCTATGACAATTGATATTGCTGTAGAATTATGACATCGTTGAGATTAGAGTCACTATTGACCAATCCTAATAATCGCAGTACTGTTTTCTAATCGTAAATAATTATTGTAAAAACAGTACTACTTCTCTACAAGAAATGTAAATAAAACATTTTTTTTGTAGCGTTAAGGCTCTGAAACTACTGCAACTGCAGCGATTTGACTGTATTCCCGAATAGCACAGGTTGTATTTTATTCAAATATTGGAAGAAGTTACCTTAGTTACATATTTCAGATTAGCTGTCCTTGCGAATGAAACAGTGCCGGGAGGGAACTATTTCCTGAACCTGGGAAAAAAAAATCTAGAGTGATGCGATTCCAAAACCTTCATCGAGCGATTTTCTTCAAACTTGGCGCGTATTTTCCATCTTCCCAAACACAATGTATTTCATCCTTTATTCCTAAAGACAACAGCAATAAGTCTAACTAGAAATAATTCATGGGCACGCGGTATCTGCCCACGTGGTTGTAAAAGTTCAGGGAAATGGGCTAACGGTGATGTAGGCGATCGATTATAGCGAGATCCTGGTCTGACCGGGGTGGAAACAAACCTGGTGATTTGCGAAGTTAATTCGGGTTTTATGTTTTAGGACTATGGAAGCAATAATATTTTTTTCTGTACATCCATGTTTTCTACATGGATGTACAGAAAAAAATCGCATTGTATACACAATTAAGTTAAAAAGGGAAACCTGTAATTAGCCTTACTAACTGTTTTCTGTTAAGTACTGTTTGTATCGCCATTGATTTTCTTAATAAAAAAATAAGGAGTAAGGAATAGTAATTATTGCGCTACGTAAAGCTATAACTTATAACTTGGCTATAAATATCGAAAAGTGTCGTAATTAAATTACGAGTACATATTAATATTTAATTTGTTTATTATATTTCCGTACAATAAAAACAAAAGCCAGAATCAGGCTGGAAACAATAAGCCTACTGCCTACTGCCTACTAGCCTTAAGGCAAGAGTGTACACTAAGGTTTCTTCTAGATTATTGTCTTTAGAATATTGAATAGAACTTCTTCTTAATATCATCTTCTACTACATAATATCATAACTTAATCTTCCAGAGTTAACCACCAGTGACCAATTTATAATCTTCCCGTACCTGGATAAAATATAGAATTATTTCCACCTCTGTTTAATATTATTTAGTACAGATTAATCGTAATGAAATACATTTTAAAGTCGTAAAGATCTGGCGATGAATGCTCAATCCTTCACCGCGTGAGAGGAGGCCTGTGCCCAGCAGTGGGACGATAAAAAGGCTGTAACGTAATGATCTGAATTATGCGTCATTGAGCTGCAATGTAGTGAAGTTAGCGCCAGTTTCAGGATAATGCCTGACGCTCGCTATGAGAGGAATGCTAGTCGAATGACTATGACTTTTGTGCTTTCATGGATAAAAAAATATGTTAATATTTTGAGTGCATATTAAATAGTTGATATAATAAATGAGTTTTAAAGGATTGTTTTCAGATCTTGATTAATATCTACAAGTTTCCAGATATTTTTTTCCGAAGTTGATTAATAAAACGAACATAAAAATCAAAGTTTGGATTGATTAGACTTTACTTTTTTTGAGAGGACAGGATATAGAAGAGACCTCAAAAGAAATAAAGATTTCAACTGAACATTTAAAAAAAAAGAGTTATCAGCAAGCAACAGAAAAAAAAGCAAAAATTTAATTTGTAGTCCATCTTTCGACTAACATCTGTCACCGATTCAACTCATTGAAGAAAAATTTCAAATTATGCATCTAAACAGTGTTGAAAAGAACAATGGTTTGGCCATTGTGCATTCAACAGCAAACAATAATGATTGCAATTAAACTTGTTTTGTGAATCAGTCCCACATAATCAAAACAAATGGACCCCCTATTCGCTTGGCAACGAGGAAGTCGGGGCGCGTAACCCGATAGGTGTAAAGATCTACAATAATCTTGCATTCACAATCAACCTTAACACAAACAAATAAGGTACATATTGGCTTACACTGGCTGCAAATTTATCCTTGTCCAATTGCTTGAGCTGAGATATGAAAGCGGTTGTGATAGTTCTTATTGCGAGGTGTTAGAGGTGATTTTGGTTTGATATAGTGGTGAAGTTAATGTGGTTGTTAGGGCACGCGCTAAGCCATGATGCGACCTCGGGCACACGCCTGGACCTAGATTGGGATTACGCTGATATTACGAAGTATGGAAGGTAATTCAGAAGGTTTAGTAATCTATACTTCCATACCAATAAAAGAAGATAGGAAGAGGTAACGATTGTGAATTGTAGTGGTGATGTAGGGCGTAGGTAATGCCCAGATCTGATGAAACGATTTTGAAAATTCTTTCATGTTACTTTATTTGGGAGTGGCATAGGCTTTTTATCTTGGTGCGGGGTGTAGTTCCCTCGGGAAGCAAGTTAGATCTCAGGAATCAGAAAGTCGTTAATAAATCTCTTTAGCATGGGTACACGGATTAAATCTAACTTATATTTTATGTGGGCAATAACGTTGTAAAAACTGTAACTTTTGTTTCAGCCGAAAGACATTCAAAGCTGGCAGAGGTTTCCCCCAATTTTCACCAGTTTGCTCGATCTCATTATCCACTGCATTGAAAACTGTTCTATTTTCTATGAAAACCAGCTATTTCCATGATCCTTCTGAGTCCCCTATACTCGAGATATTGATATTACAAAACAAGCTTTGCATGTGGGTCCGTACGTCTTTTGTCGTGTGCGTTAAGCGGGTTCACTGTTGACTTAAAACTCGGCTCGGTTGAGGTAATGTGGCGGATTTTTGGCATTCTTTAGGTTGCTGAAACGAGGTCGGTTTGTAAGAGTGAATTTTTCAGAATATTATGGTATAAATAACGAAAGTACATAGAAATTGAGGGACATAGATGCCAATTTCAGAAAATGGGAATCGAATGAAAATCTTTTGAGTTTTTTTTAAGAGAATAGGACCAGAGCAGTAGAATCTGCTGTTAGCAAAATAAAAATGTACATATATACTTCTATCCTACGAATATTATAAGTGTGTATGTACATACATATGTAATATAATATGTATGGATTTATGTATGTATGTTTCTCTTTCATGCAAAAAATACCGAATGGATTTTGGCGAAGCAAGGCAGTTATACAGCTTACGTGTTAGAATAACATATAGGGCAGTTTTTATCTTGTTGCGGGAAGTCATTCCATAGAAAAGCGGTTGAAACCACTGGAAGAAGCTTGTTTGTAATATAACTGTGTAACATGGAGAGATACCATAATATAATGATGGCATCATCACCGTTGGATTAAGACATCGCCTTGTAATGGATGTGCATGAAAAACATCAGCGTTGCCCAATAGGAAATGAGTATGAAGATATCAACGTTAATCTGCTATTAACATGGTAAACTACGTGCTCAACAGCCCATAGTGTTTGAGTCATTATTCAGATATTAGTGGGAAAAGGTTATTATATTTTGACTAGCTTCTAGCTTCCTCCGGTGATTTCTTGAAGGAATTACTTCACGCAATCAGCTAAAAAGCCTGTTTCAGTCCTCCTCGATAAATTTAATACTGAAAGATTCTTTCAAATCGGGCCAGTCGTTTCTGAGATTATCGCGTACAACTTTGTTTAGCAAACAATCTCTTTAGAATTATAATATTAGCGTTGATTGAGAGTTCTTTCGTTAATTTCATCATTATGACAATACTGGATGCATTTTATTCCATTTTTACTAAGTCAAAATATAGTCTGTGTTTATGTATGATCTAGTTAAAATTAGCCAACAGGTATCTGTGGAGATCAAAGGGGGAGGCCTATGTTCAGCAGTGGACGTCCTATGGCTGAGATGATGATGATGATGACACCCGCCAAAAAGGGCAGAAGGGTGATGATGATGATGATGATTCCCCTCACGCCTTCCACGACCTATGTTGCCCTGGTACCTCTGCAGACGTTTAGAACTCACTGCAATGTACATCATCCTCCGCGCCTTTTTCCCAAACTATGTTGGGGTCGGCTTCCAGTCTAACCGGATTCAGCTGAGTACCAGTGCTTTACAAGGAGCGACTGCCTATCTGACCTCCTCAACCCAGTTACCCGGGCAACCCAATACCCCTTGGTTAGACTGGTGTCAGACTTACTGGCTTCTGACTACCCGTAACGACTGCCAAGGATGTTCAATGACAGCCGGGACCTACAGTTTAACGTGCCATCCGAAACACAGTCATTGGTGTCTAAGATATACTTAGAAAGTACATACAAACTTAGAAAAGTTGCATTGGTACTTGCCTGACCTGGAATCGAACCCGCGCCCTCATACTCGAGAGGTTGGTTCTTTGCCCACTAGGCCACCACGACCATCACTGCAATGTACGGATGAACAGAATATTAATACCAAAATGAATGAGAAATCAGCACAATAGTTGCCAATGTTATTAATTACCCCATCCATCTCATACTGATGATTGATAGATAGAACTCGCAATTTATCTTCTAGCCACAATTGTTGATTCAGATTCAATCAATGTTCGTTTATTTTGGTTCGAGTACCGTTTTGATAGTGAAAAGATGTTTCTTAGACAGTATTTTTAGATTCTTTGATGCGGTTGATTTTAAATTGATGAGTAAAATAAAGTTTAAGTGTACGTACCCTGCGCTATACCTGCATCTTAGCTCGAGAGCACTTATAGACATTTTTGAATAAATAGGCAAGTCCTATACTTTCTCTTAAAATACCCAAGGCTTCGAGACCTTGACCTTGAGAAAGAGCATAGGATAGTTTTTATCCCGGACTTTTGAAGAATTCTCTTGGAAACGCGATAAAACCGAACTCTACGAGGGCGAAGCCGCGGGCGGAAGCTAGTTGGCTATATTTTATCCGTTTAAGAAAGAACTTTCCTCGGGATGTAGTAAAGCAGAGGAAAACAGCTAATTGTGTATAAAAATTTCGGGTGTAATTTGCACACCTGGACAACGAATACTTATGAAGTTTACAAAATTATTGAGCCAGATCACCGCTCAAGCTTAACAATCATAGAACATTACAGAAAACCGAAAATCATCTTTTATCGTTACTTCAGTTCCTATTTCACAACTGTCCAATTGTTTAGCCAATAGAACAATAAACAATTATGTGCTCTATCCAGTTCCCATAGAGTTTTAATTGTTTCAACAGCCTTGGGTTGCTTATAACGTTTTTGATACCAATCTAAAGGTTGCGTACGTATGTCTGTAATGTGTATCTTTGTCAACTTAAGCATTGTTTTTTTTTTAAGTTTTTACCCACGGTGTTAATGGAATGAATTGAGTTTGGTAAACTCGAGTATTTGGTACTAAGTAATGATTACATAAAGCTTGATTGTAATGTGTGTCGAATTGCTAAAGTTGATGCTTTGAGGTTTTATTGCTGGTATATTGGGGCATGGTTAACAGAAGCTTTTTCTAAGATTGTTCGAAAAATGACCACAGTTTTGGCTCTAGGTTCTTCGATCATTCGTTTATACTGGCATTCGGCCTTCTCGATTATAAATCGTTCGAATTTTGCTCTAGTTTTTTATATCATTGTGATAAATAATTTTACAAAAAAATTACACAACTCGATAATAATATTTCTGAAATAAGTAGGTACTGCAAAATCAACTGTGCTATATCGGGTCGATATTGTGTCTACCTTATAAAATGAACCACCCGTGTAACATAAGTGTGGAATGCTAACATAGAGTTGAGTATTGAAAACATTTTGTCCTTGCAAATTGTAAGTAGTGGTTTTACATGATCCTCTTTCAGGGAGTAGGCACGCAGGTTAATTACATAAGGCTTTAAAATAATTTCTTGAATATGTGAATGTACCACAAGGCGACATACCTGTCAGAATAAAAAATCTAAAACATGTTCTTGGTAAAACATTTTACCACGACTTGTCACAGTCTACCCACTATGCCATTGACACATGAATAGAAAATAGCAGTGTGTCAATAGCTCGTCTCCCATAATTTCTCACCAACTGGCTGAACTTGTTCATCTAGATTCTAGTCTGTGACTTGAAGTCCTATCATCATTTTCCCGCTACTAACACTTTTGCTGTCTTTGCTTTTGTGGTTTAATAACTTGAGAAATATTTCAGACTGTAATTTTAGAATTATCTAGTTATTAGTTAGGTTGGTAAATGACTGTCATTTTGTGAGACAAAAAGAATCTTAAAGCGGCCGGATACTTGTCATTTGAAAGAGAAGTTGTTTTTTCGCTGAGTAGACTAGCTTAAACTTGAAAAATAATATTTAATTTACATATAGCTTGCATTTTAAACTAATTGCATATTTTAAACTAAGTCTATATTAAACTTGTATGCTAAACAATCAAAGTACTGGTTATAAGTTACACTGTTTTCTCGATAAATACTTACTGGTCTAAGCTCCTAATCTAAAGTCGCCCTTTTCGTAAAAAAATCTGTCAAAAAAAAATTGTCAAAAAAATTGCCCTTACGACTTCTCTATTCAATATTCTATCTATTTCATCACAAAATTATACCTCATACACAACTAAGTTATTTGTTACAATGTCATATTTCACATGAAACTTGGTAAGTATTGTATGTCAGCCCTTTGAAGTCTCGGGGCCTTACTACAAAAACTTTAAACCCTGTTTTACACTTGTCTAATAAAATTTTGGCTGCAAAATGAACCATATGTCAACGTCATAATTTGACATTTTTTTAGACAAGGCATAAACTGACGTTTAAAAGTTTTTGTGGTAAGACGGTCGACGTTTTGGTTACTCCGAGTTAGTGGCCTCCTCGACCTTAATGTTATGGTGTGTGCAAGGGACAGGCGGTAGCGAGAGCGATTTTGATCAAGGGGTTGAATGAAACATACGCGTGCAACGGTAATGTCAGAGATACCAAGGAGGACTTATTGTCAGAAATACCAAGTCTAAGGATGCTCTTAAAAAGCATTCATTTATGGTGGAATTTGGATAAAAACCCTTAAAAGCAATCTATACAATTTTTTTAGACCGGAAACTTTTTTTGTTTATTCATGTGTTTGCCCATTCTCATGACTACTGAACCGATTCGGAAAATTATTTCAGTGCTAGATAGCCCATTCATCGTTAATTTTACTGCTTTTCCGAATGCGCTTATGCTTGTGTTATTTTTTACATGCTCAACAGCAACAAAGTACAACATTGGTAAAGAGCAATTTTATTTTTCCTTGACTACAGCCGAAGAAAAGGTTTAGGTTGCGCGTATTTCTAAATTACGTTGCCTCTTATAACTTGTACCATAACCCACAAGCCTGCTGACCTCAGTTATCCATATACGTATTGATGACACTCGTGCGCAGGCAAGAATCATAATGTTATATTAAGTAGACCACTTGTACTGGCGTGCTCATTTTAATACGACAAACTTATGTTTGTACTAGGAAGAATAAATACTTTAAATTGGTAGCTTTTGTGCCTAATTTACATGGTATATTTTTACATACATTTATTAATCAAATCTACAAATATTAACACTTAAAATTAAAAACTAGTAAAAAAACTAAAAAGCGTCAAAACTTACCTTCCATTGCTATCGATTGGAAGGGTGCCCAAGACGCTGGCAGCATTACCTCGTTGGATGGCCATGATATGTCCGAGGTAATAGCCAGCCTTTGGGTCACAAGAAGCGTCAACCAGCCGCCTAGGTACATAGATTGATATTATGAATTTATTTCACGACTTTACAGTAGTATAAATCTGTTAATTTTCTGTTCAATAGTCTACGTAGTTCAAGGGTTCCCATGGTTTCACACACATTAAGTGGAAACTACTTCCCTTAAGATAAAATACAGTCTATATCCCGCGGGGATAATGTAGCTTCCTTCCATCCTTATTAGAACATTAATTAGTGTAAATAGTAAAAGTCAATAAACAGGAACATTAAATTAATATTATGGTCACGTAATTAGAGAGACTGTGTTGAGGAGGTCAGATAGGCAGTCGCTCCTTGTAAACCACTTAGCTGCATCCGGTGAGACTGGAAGCCGACCCTAACATAGTTCAGAAAAGGGAAGGCAGATGACGGTCACGTATAGTTATCGGCACGGATAATGAGCTCTCGGCGGAAGAGTGATCTTATGGCAATAAACCAATAAATCACTTCTGCGCAGCTGAAGGTCAGGGCTCAATATCCTTGCCGATGATTATAATTAGAAAAGATTTGATTAAATCTAGATATGGAAGACACGCATCATAGTGTCAATCAATTAAACGTTACGTTTCTAATTAATATTAATTCTGATGTACCTATACAATTCTAACCCCATATGTATTTGTTGCAGGTAATTTCAAGGGGCCTGTCAATCTGATGCTACAAGGAGTTGGTAGAAGGTCAGATCCCGTAAGGAGATGTGATTGTTATGCATATTCATGATAGAATAGATAGGATTCATGTCAGGGAAAAGGTAGGTTTATAGCACTTGGGTGCAGTTTTATATAACTTTGGAGATTCGTGTTATATTGATATTTTTCCACATTGTATGGATTCCAAAATATATTACATGGTTAGTCATTAAATGTCATTGACCCTGGGCGATGCATTTTATTTTCATAACTTCTGACTAAGTTTACAAGTCGCAGCTGACCTACCTTATCTATTCCTTCCGTAACATTTTAGTATAACATATACAAGTACCAATACCTACTGCCATTTTTAAAGCAATTAATTAGAATTAAATATCGAAGTTGACAATAAATTCTCTAACTATTTCTCCTTCACGCATGAATCATCGTAACAACCCAGCCTACATACACGAAAGTTTTCGAAATTCCAAAATTCTAGATTATTCACACATTTTCCTGGTCTTGACCACTTACTTTTAATGTCCCACGTGAAGAGACTCAAGTTTTTTGACCAGCTCTTCAAGGTCACTCGTTGTCGCGTCAGTACCGTTAGTAAAACAAGTTGCAATAAAGTTACTACATAGAAAATATTTTTATTGTTCTTGTTTATGGGAGAAACGTGCATTTTTGAGAAATGGGATGTATGTATGTATAATGTGTAAGAAATAATGTGGTGTTGTGAATTATTGCGTATTTTTTTAAGCAAAAATATGTGGTTAATTTATTAATTTGGTGCAAGGATAACTTGTTAATATAATAAATTAAGCTCAAAATAATATTTATCATGTAGAAATGAAGCGAATAATCTGATGAAGACTAAAATAAAATTAACATACTTAAGTTAATAAACTAAAAAAAAATAATTAAGTAGGTACGTATCAAATAATACTGTTAGTTTGTTTACTGACTCTACATAATATAAATGCCTAAAATACGAATGAGGTGACAATTTATTTTCCTTGCATACAAATTCCATATCCTTTGAGGATATTCCGAAGTTTTTGGTTGTATTGGTTTGGCCATTCTTTGGTATGAGTCACGAAGAATAACAAAACAAAAAGACGATAGAAAATATGCTAATTAAACTATTTATGTATTTGATTGTGTAATTAAATATTGCTATTTAGAAATAAGGCATAATATTAATGAAATAAAAACTGAAGTATTTACTTCGGTGCTTTTCAGAAATGTAAAATTCAAAATGAAATGACTTGGGTACTTCATTTAGGCTTACCACACTTACGAGTGTCAAAAATATAAATAAGGGTGACTTAAGTTGCTCATTCCAAAAGTAGCTTCCTATTATGCATTTGTCTAAAATGTAAAATATATTTATAATTAATTAGATTCACACCTTGATAACAATGACCAAATAATTAATACAAATTATCTTTTAGCTAATTAGCGTTATTTGATTGATGCTTTAATAAATAGTCTTCAACATCTTTGTATGATAGCAAAAAAGTATAAATCCAATTTCAGTTCTAAGGTTCGAGTTCAGACGGGTACAAATTAGATCCGCTTCGGGAATTCCTAGAATCCATTTTTAATTTTACAGAGAGCTAAAGATAATAATTATGTCTTAGATCTAGCATTCAAAGTTCTGAACTAAAGAAGTGCGCCATATTTTACGGTATACTTTACCGTGAAAAGAAGACCTTAAAATTGACAGCTCACTTTGAGCAGGCGTGGTGAAATATTTTGTACCAAAAGACACGTTGAATGGGTAGGTCCCGTTTGTCATTCGAAAATCTTTCACAAATATTACGGGATGGTCAGAGGCCAGTAAGTCTGGCAACCAGTGTTAGCAAGGAGTCCATTTCCATTAGTATATTGACGTCGGCTACCAGTCTTACAGGATGCAGCTGAGTCTTTTACATATATTGACTGTTAATCTGACCTCCTCAACCTATTTACCTGGGCACCACTATACTCCTTGGTAAGACTGGTCGTCAGACTTACTGGCTTCTGACTAACACGTAACTTCTGCCAAAGATATTCAAATGACAACCGGGACCTACCCATTTAACGTGTCTTTCCAAACACAGAACATATGTATTTAATTCTCTATAATATTATTTTGTGGTCGACCATGAACGAAACACTTAAAAGGAGTTGATACATTTTTTTCTTGAATATATTATTATATCTATCATGTTATTATGTCAAACAAATTTCAGGGTGTGTATCTTTATAAAAACGTTTATGAATTAAATGATACAAAACTTTGAACCTTCAAAAGCGATTAAACAAAAAAAGTTTCAATGTCAACCGAGTCTTGCTTTGCATTGCTTAATTCATTGAACCTCTCGGTCTCGGTATTTAGATGATGATTAAACTGATGTTAAACACACGTAAAGATACTTAGGATAATTTTATATTTAGTGCTACTTTAACGCTCAATCCTTCTTTGTGTGAGAGGAGGCCTGCGCCCAGCAGTGGGACGATAAAAAGGCTGATGATGATGTGGGAAAACTTTCAATATTTTTGGCATGTAATCTAGAGCGATACTAATATTATAAAACTTCAATAGTTTGTTTAAACCAGCTATTATCAGGATTTACTGGACAGATTCAATGCTTCAATGCAGTCAATATCAACTTCAGAATGTCAAAGCTATTTGGCAAGATTTGTAGTGTTTTTTGGTATAGTACAAGTGAGTATATCATAAAGACTAAAAGTAGAACCTACCAGCTAACCTCAGAGATGCAAGGTTATTTGAAATCTGTAATTAATGATCTTCTAGTCCTTGTATTCTAATAAGGAAATAATAAGGCTTATAATCATTACCGTGAAATAGAATCGGATTGGCACGCTGTAGCTATGTATGTGAATATAATAAAAGATGATCAAGGCTTTGAACTTGACAGCCTACTATTGTACGTCCAGATTTAATTATCTCTCGATAATGGAGGAATATTGCATTTAAATCATCAATTTTGTTTGTATGACGTAAATGAGGAGTGTTAGAATCTGTTGGACTTCTTGGGAACTAATCTAAAATAGAATGGTGTTTGAATTAAAATTGTATCTAGCAAAAACTGTTAAGATTGCTGGGGGAGGGGAGCTGCATTCATTGCTGGGTTAAGATTAATACATAGTTAGCAAAAGAAAATTATATTTATTTATTTGTCCCTCCTGTCACTTTTAGTTATTCTTGTCTTTATCTTTATCATATTTACGGATATACTTACAACTCGCTCTTAGGACTAATATGGAGATCTTAATAAACAAATTACATTATATTATGATTCATAATTACTTTTAAGTAGACAAAAATACAGTCAAATGCATCCAGTCGGGCTATGTGAACGAACTTGGATTTTACAAAAATAGTATGCCCAAATTGGGAAACTTGGCCTGTTAAGAATTCGCTTGGTTCACGACAAGCCTCGGTCATCAATGGCGTCACGATGTTGATAGGAATTCAAAAAGTTATGCCAGCTTTATTTTGGGTAGCACGTGGGTTTTGAATTTGCTGTATTTTGTTTATAAAACTTCACTAAAGTATCTGTAGGTGGACTTGCTAGCAGACAGAAATTAAATAATAATTATCTGTTTATTTTTAGTTACTACTGCTTATCCGTGCCCATGGTCTTCCTTGACAAAAGGGGCAATCTTACTCTGAAAGAATGGTACAAATCGAGATTAGCACGTTGAAGCAATCAGTCGACATCTCCAGACTTTACGGTTTTAATGTTGATGAATGCTGAACCATAATAATGAACCAATATAACCAATAGAACCATAATAATGTGCTTGCTTTGTGACATTCTTTTCCTTCAAATCATCGTAAACCATAAATTATGTTAATTCATCAAAAAAAGGAAGTTCACCCCATCTCATCAAACAATACTGACATACAAATCTGAACACGTGGCTTCAAGTCATACAAAACCTCTTTTTACTTCACCGCTTCAAACAAAAACGTGCTCCAAAAAACCAGACTAAGCGTTTGATTGACATTATAATCCTAATATATAAAAGCCTATTATACAAATAGGACAATAAGGTCACAGACCTGAAGATTGCGTCATATGATCATTTATATTCAACTGAAACGTTTGAGTGGCACATATTATGCAGTGGTTATGAAAAGACCTACCACAAACAAAGGAGTGCCACAAGGAATAGTTCTTGGACCCGCATTTTTTTGTAGAAAGAAAATATAATATAAAAGACTTGGTTTTATATAATGTCGGGACATTTTATAGATTAAAGGAGAAACTTTCTCTACAGTAATATATTTATGGACTGAATTCAAAATATGTAATAATTTATAAAAATGTTACCTTCGTGAATCTAACGCGATTCTTATAAAAATTGAGATTGAAACAAAATAACATCAATTGAACTTATTGATTTTGTTTTTATCACTGTTAAATAGATCGTGCCTCTTATTTCATCGTGGGAATTATAGGTATTAGAATCTTCTCATATGTCGCAGTCTTTTATGTTTTTCGTGTACACCTGGTGACTTGTTATGGTTATGTAAATTAAACTTAAACTTCGTTGTTTGTTGAACCAGTTTAGAGGCGTTCCTATTAATGATTTGAATTCAATTTATTATGAAAAGAAAAGTAATGAGTGTTGATTGATAATTCAGATAACAACATGTTTTTTCTACCTACATGTATTTAGTTCCTTGTCCATTGCAATGTTATCTATACAAATATTTATAGAATTGAAGAAGTTTGCCTCTTTATATGCATATGTTGGAAGAACTTAACTTGATATTATGTACCTCAACGTATTTCAATATTTCCCTTTTGGTCTGACTCTCTTCTAATTAACATTTTCTTAGATTTAATAGATATGCTTTCCTCAATATTTTCAAAGAAATCTGCATTACACAGCAGTGAAAACCACTCATCCTACAATCCAGTTTTCTCCATATATCTGAGATTTTTATCTACATTCTCCACTTATGATAACGGGGCTGCATCCTGTTTCCACTGAGGAAATTACGAAATTATTATCTTGTTAATGAATGGACGAAGTGTGTGTGCTTTAATAGAAAATGTATAGACATGTATATGAGTTAGAAGGTCCATATGTGTTTCGCCTGTTTTTAATTCATCAGCTTATGCTTTTTTGGGATGAGCAAATTCGTATTTGGTCATTCTGTACATTTTATATGTCACACTGCAAACTTTAAGTTGGTCGATAATTTGCTTGGGGTCATCAGTCAGTATGAAGCTAGTGATGAATGGTAAAAGTGCTGAAAAGTTATTATTTCTTAGCCTATTGTATTGCTGTTTTTAGTACAGAAAATGTCATACTCAAATATTTCACATTGTTCAATTTCCTCCACCAAGGAAGCTTTTAAATGGCTCACTAAACAATATAATAGTAACTACTCTATGGTAAGTTTAGAACATAAAACTAATGAACAAACGATTATTTCTCTATTCCATCCATTGTCTGAAGTGAATCTTCTGTAAAAGCAATTTGCTTGGCTGTCAGAAATTTTACGAGTTTCCGCGGTCCGAGTAATATTTAAAATGATTTTTCATTAACATCCTTGCTTGCTCCTGCAATTTCTGGTTTCCTGGTACACAGCGTGGATAATTTGCTTTCATATAAGGCGAAATTACTATTTCATATGGCTTTTACGAGTTTTGTGTAGAAAGAATTGTCAACTATTATTGTTGTTTCATGAGGAAGTTTCATAACTGTTGGTTTTACTAGCATTTCTCCCTGTGGGAAATTTTTCTCGCGCCTGGATAAAAAAATGCCTATCGTCTTTCTCAAGCTCAAGATGCAGTAACACGCAGTTATTTTCACATTTATAATATAAGCAAGTATTGATAAACGATGAATGACCATTTTCGGTGTTTCTATTTAAACACTAATTCAGAAGCAGCTGAGATTTTTTTCCCAAACAATACCTACTCGAGCTTTAAAAACATGATGACCAAGCTAATACAAAAATACTGTACGTATATTTAATTCAAGATCAGCTTCGAAATAATTCTCACACAAAAAACTTCACGGCCAATAGTAAAGATACCGTGAGTCAGAATATAAACTCATGCGCACCAAGGTGTCTTACAAACAGTAGCCATTTTATCCATGAAACTATAGCCGTCCTTTTCTAACCTATAGTTAAAGGGTACCTACTTTAAAAAGGGACGGAGAGATTATGCACACCTATTTCGCGTTGCAATTAACATTTTTATTTAATGGAGTCACTTTAAAATGTCAATGAGTTGTCGGAAAAATGGGCTGGTATGTTTTCCGTGGAAGGCATTAAATTGTCATTCTTTGATGGACAATGGCTTTACCTACATAACATCACGCCTCTTTAAATCAAAAGGTTTGGCAGTTTGAAGTAGAGTTTAATTTTGCAACCTTGCAGGCTAAACAATTATACCATAGAAAACTCTTATATCTATGAATTATACAGGCACATTATTTGATGAAAAGGAGAAAAATAAGATAAAAAATGTTTTATTTTGAAGATACACACTTGTTTGTTTATTTTATATGTACTTATTGTGGTCACAAAAACCGTTTTTTAAGCCATCAACATTGTTAGTTTTTTTTTTTCAATTTTTATCCCACGTGAAAATTCCATAGCGATAACCAGATCGCATAGCTGTACATACTCTTAAATCCGTATTAGATAACGCTAGAATTATCTGATCGTAAATTAATTACTTTTGAACAATACAAAAAACTATTGTTACATCAACGTTTAAGCAAAAAAAATTGGAGCAAACCACTACCAAAAAAAACTTCGATGGAAAATCGACAAAGTTATTAATGCAGTCAAAAAACTTGAATGGCTACTTAAGAATTCATTATTTGAAAGGGCATTGCGGCTTAAGTCGTATTGAAATTGATTTTGACAGCTGTATTTATAAATTGGTCATGTTTGTAAGTCGGGTCGATGTACCGGTGTTATGCAAACGATATTGAACATTATGCCTTAATGACAAGATTCATATTTGTATGCCGTGACCTAGTAATTTATAATATGAACAGGTGGTTTAGTTGTTCATCGAATTTTGATTAGTGAGGGGACATCGACTTATTTTTTTACCCAAACTTTATATCGATGTTTTTGATTGAGATGTGGACTGTAGTTTTTATAACTTTGATAGTAGGTGTTTATGTAACTCTTGATATATAAATTAGAATTATAGCTGCAACCTTGGACTTGAAATTAAAATGTCGTAAGCTTCAAAAAAAGTTATTGGATCAGAGTCGGAATAATCATAAAACTGGTGTCATTTTATAGCGACCCATAAAAAGATCAGTATAGGTAAGAGATCCGAAAATCTCTCACAAAAAAAAGCTTTTATAAAGAATAGAAAATAACCATACTGTAATTTAAAATAAGCTTTTTACGTAGGTTTCTAATATCTTACTATATAAACGACTGGAGATAATTGTAGAAAGATCATTAATAAGCCTCTATAGTATGTCGCGAATTATAAAACAATAGAAAATCAATTGTGTCTCGCGTATATCTGCATTCTGACATACAAAGATAATATATATTCAAAAGTATGACTTTATGACATGGGTTAATCATAAATTCAATACTGATAAAAAAGTAGAGATAAAATGATAATAAACAGACATACAGATATTCTGCTCATACATTTACAGAGCTACCGTAAACTCAGTTAAACGATAAATAAAATACCCACATTAAAACCGTTATCTAATACCAAATAGCTTTGCCATAAAACGTTGAAGACACCACATTTCTGACGCAATCGGTAAAAGTCGAGTAAACCCACAGTATAAACGAGTTATAGCAGTAATTAGTACCAGATTACTAGACTTATAAAAGTTAAGTAAGACTAATGTAAGGTAAATGTTTCCCATCGTTAAGATAATTTATTAGTTAGGCGTGTTTATTTCTGTTTATTTGCCAGGACTGATAGTGTTAGGAATTATTGATAGGTACTTTAATACTAGCTGTTTTATGTGGTAGGTAATATCCGCGTACTTAGGGAATGTTATAACTAGTCTACAAATCTGTCAAATTCTATCGACATTTGTGGAAAGTAAATTTCCCATGCCTAATTCTGTACCTAAATTCTCAATTTTTCAAAGGATTTTTTTTAGTAGTAAGTGTTTAGTTTTTATCATATATTACATTTTAATATATTGTTTTTAACCTCATAAAAAAGTTGATACTATAAAGTAGTTTACTAGACATCTCAATTAATAGCTCCACTTAATAAATCTGCAAAAAACGTCCACGAATTTGATCATAACTGCACTCTTAAGCAATCAACACTTACTCTAACTAATTACTGATAAACGTCTACAGTTAGTGGCTTATCCCAGTTAACGCGATGATTAACTGCTACCCGTCAAATATTGTCAGTTAACTCGGCTGTTAGTTAAATATTATTTACTATTACTGCGTTAAACTACGTGGGAACAAGCATGTAACTATCATGTCTTGCAAGCCACAATCTTAGTGATGAATTTGTTGAAAATTAACAACCGACGGATGCAAATGGGTATGAAATTATGAAAATTAAGAAGTGCCTAGAGAAGGAGTAGAGAGAATTTCATCCATCATCCTCCGAGCCTTTTTCCCAATTATGTTGGGGTCGGCTTCCAGTCTAACCGGATTCAGCTGAGTACCAGTGCTTTACAAGAAGCGACTGCCTATCTGACCTCCTCATCGGAATAGAGAGAATTTGTGAAGACTTCCAGATTTCAGGAGTGATGCTAGAGGGTCTAAAATTATGAAAGCAAAGTGTAGAAGGAAGATTGAAGAAATGGTTTACGTAGAGGAGATATAAAGATCAAAAGTCAAGGGCCAGACGAATTTAAGAAAACACTAGGACTCGTTAATAATAACAATCAATTTCTATAGGTATAGGTAATGGCTATTAAAATAAACCGATTTATTTATAGGGCTTGATTCAATAAATAATGTGAATCATAGATCACGTCACGAAAATCAAGGCCATCATTTTTTTTAAATATTAATGGCTGAATATATTTTCTATATGTATGTTCCAAACTACCTATTGTTCCGTATAAGACTTACGATATTGCACCCAGTCCTTAACTGAAGTACGGTACGGTAGAAAAAACCACCGTGAGACTCGGTCGGACGTACGGTGTGTTTGTATACCATTGTTTGAATTCTATCGGCCAATCACTTTAGTGTAAATCAATTGTTTTGCAACCAACAATATTATGTTTTGCTGTGCTTGAAAATTTTTGTATTTCGTGTGGTGAAGTTGTGGTGGTGAAAAATGGGACAGTAATTTTTGAGTACTTTTTTTTAAGAATTGAAAATGAGTGTGGTTAGTAAGTTTGTTTTCGTGTACAACCAAGGTCTTGGAAATGAGTAAGTGTTAATATTTAGTTGGAAAAATTCTGCGGTACAAAAATCAATAATTATATTTGAAAAGTATTGTATTAAAAAAATCTATTCATACTTACGCTTAAAACCTACAACTTTTTTGCGAAATTTTCTCGTAAGATGCGTCGTGTCGTGAATCGCAAAAAAGTAATCCTAAAGCTCCACGATAAAAAATAATTACACACATATTTCATTAGTAGCTGAAAAAGAAAAAAATAAACCTACTAATGCGTGTGTGAACATCCATACAAATGACTTTTATCTAATAAACAAATTGTCGCTATAAAATTGTCCACAACATCGCATGCGTGTAGATTTAAAGAAATAAATGTTCGGAACTTATCCTCGAGGAATCTGTGCGTACGTATTTATGCAAGATGGTGTAATAAATCTATGTGAGGTTGGGTTCAGATTGTCGCGAAATGTCGCGTTTAACCCGCGTATTTACGTTATTTGAAGTTATTTATTTACTTAAATTGTTTATTGTAATTTGGTTTTGAATTCATATTATGATGTCTTGGTTGCGTTGCTGGGACCCAATTCCTTCACACCTATTTTGGATTGTTTTTGAGTTTGTTATGTATCGAAGATATATTTATTTTTGCAAATGTATCGTCGATTAACTTTGCCATTCTGAAGTTAGTTCTGAAGTTACGTACTAGTGACTGCCGAAAAGTCAAATATTGAGAAAACACGAGCGTGGCAATGTTATTTCAAGAGTATATAAACACACGTCGTGAACTTAGGTGGTCCCCTAATTTTCAGACAGTTTAACTATTTTATTTCATCATCATCTCCCGAGCCTTTCCCCAACTATTTTGGGGTCGGCTTTCAGTCTAACCGGATTCAGCTGAGTGCCAGTGCTTTACAAGATGATTTTATTTCTGAATTAAATATCTAAGATAAAAATATTGCTTTTCACAGCATCTTACTTATTTTTCGTCACCAAACACCATTAACCACCTATCAGCAACAGCAAAGATACGTTTGTCAAGCTCTGTCTTCAACTATTATCAGTGTGTGAACATCATGTTATACAATTCTACCCTGTAATGCAACGCCTAGTTAGGCCAGTGGGAACTGCCACTTGTATGGAGATTTGCTAAGAAAATTGTTAGTTTACGGTCCAACGGCGGATATTTTGCAATCATTAAATGTGTGAGGAAAATTGTGTAGGAAAAATGAAGGAAGATTGTGTTTTGTTTTTTTTTGTGGAATAATTTAAAGTACGAATGTAAACGGCGACTGAAAGAAAGGACCAGATTAAATAATAGTATGGGATGACGTATGTAGACATAAATACATGGGGATTTCTTCTTCTTCTTCCGAGCCTTTTTCCAACAATGTTGGGGTCAGCTTCCAATGTAACCGGATGTAGCTGAGCTGAGTACCAGCAGTGCATTAAAAGGAGCGACTGCCCTATCCGACCTCCTCAACCCAGTTACCTGAGCAACCCAATACCCCTTGGTTAGACTGGTAATATATGGGCTTTACGAAATGAAAATATTACTGGATGCTATAGCCAAGTTTATTTTCTTTGCGGTCATACTGACTAAGCTGAAATGTTAAGCCGAGCCGCTAATATGCCTTTTCAATCAAAATATTAACTGCCTATAAAATTGGGAAATGAAGACTGTAAGGATACACCTCTGCCTAACCTCTTAGAAAACAGTCGTGATGTAATCCTAATTAATCATTAAATCAAACATTGCATTAACCAAATCAATAAACATACATATACGTAACTATTTCGATATTTTCAAATTAGGACGCAAAAATTTATTTACATATAACTTTTTACAATAACTTAATAATAAATATATATACAACATACAACTAACTTATTACCTAATATATACACTTACTATATTTTCAAATTAGTTCTCATAGTTGACTTAATGGCCATATAACCACAGATGATGTAAAACTTGTAACTCGGCTTAACATGGTAAATTCATTAATATTTATGTTTTAAATGCCTCGTTAGTACTATGCTAGGTTATAGGTCCATGTAAAAGTGACGTTAGTTCAATAGTTGAAGTAATCTTTGGTTGAGAAGTATTAATTACGCTTCTTGACGGAGTTTTTAGAGCTTATCGATTAGCAATATAGTGTAAAGCACCATTGACAGATACCAACTTACCTACTTAGCAAGATTGTAATAGCTCTGATATTTTAGCATTTTACCTCTCAAACATATATGTAGGTGTATTTCTTGATCTCGATATGCTTGCGTTCCCTCTTAAGTCTCAAGGGACGTCAGGAGTCTTTTTTGAAATAGCCGATTTAGAATACTTACTATGTATTTCAAAATGTGGAAAAAACTGTACAGAATATCATGAGGAACTTACAAACTAATGAGTGTCTTCCTTGTTCCAGGTGGCGGGAGCATCATCAATGGCCTGACACCATGTTCAGAACGGCGTCAGTCGAGGGCTCCGGGCCGAGGACGCCGCCGGCCTACGCCCCCCACCCCCCGTACGTCCCACCCCGCTTCTTTCCCCCTCGGATCCGGCCTCCACCGCCCCAATACTGCTTCGACGCAGCGCGCTTCGCCTGTGATGCCTCCAAACCAAGATATTTAGACGTAGAACGAGAAAGGCTAGTCACAAGATGGTTAGCCGAAGCCAACGAGGCTTTGGTCAGGAGGGACCGGCCTCCTCGGTACAAGCCACGGAGCAGCGAGCGGAGACCAGACTTCTTGGAAAGGAGACCAAATGCTCCGGAGTGGGCGGACAATTTTTTGCTAGGTCGCCGCAACGGGTCGGTGGAACCCGAAGACGATACAAGTGAAGTGATGACTTTGAAGGAGTTTGTGGATAAGTTCTCGTTGCCTCGTGTGGTGAAGTTTGAGGGGGAGGATAGGCCAGTGCTGTTATATAGAGTGTTGGAGGCGCATAGGCGGGTGGAGGCAGTCCCGTTGTCCGGGAAAAAGGGCAAACTCGTTGGAAAGCCTTTATATATTCCGGACTCTTATGATGGTGAGTTTTTTTCTAATATTACCTTTTTTATTAATAGGTGTTATGCTATGTTTCATAATATTTGATTAACTAGTAATCGTTAATGAATTGATAACAATCTTAATCGGAATGCATATAGAAGACATTTCACACGATAAGTTGGAAACCAGTTTAATCTTCCGCTATTTTGTAATCTGTGGAATTCCTAACAACAGTGGAAAATCCTGATTAGTATCTAATTTCAGAGCGGCAAAGATATTTGACGAGAACTTTACTTAAGTTTAGTATCTAGGTACGAGGAAATATCCAGTCCCATCGCTTCCTTATACAAAAACCTAAACGAGTACTGTAACCTTAAACGCATCACAATTAAACTACAATATTAATTAAATTAGCATTTTATACCAATTCAATTTTAATTGAAAACTAAGATTACGCGGAAATAATAACAATAATATAACATGGAAGTATTTCAATTTGAAAAACATAGGTTATCAGAGTATACTTAGAGGTCAAAATATGTAGTTATGATCCATTTCATTTTAATTCTAAGTCAATATTTTGATAGACGTTTGTTTTTTTATGCCTGAATTAATTGAAACATGTATGTGTAATCCTACGTATTATAGTTACGACTTAATTAGGGACATTTAGTAGATAGTAATTATATTCTAAGCTTTTATTTGATAAACGTCTATTACACCGTATTTATTTGCGCTTACATAAATTATGAACACTTCAAAATTGAATCTTAATTGTTTTTGTGTCAATTTTGCAGTCACAAGAATCCCTCCCTCCTGCTTTCTAGTGGGCTTGTCAATCTTAATATGATCTTTTTGTTCTAACTTGTTATCGAGCTAACAAAAGTTTATACTTTCGCTTCGTTCTTTACCTCTTCAACTTTGACATGACAACCCAAAACAAAGTTCATACATTACTAACTTAACCCTTTGAATGCCGCGTATGGCCCCGGTCTACGGGAGCAACGGCCCATTAGCGTGAGCATGCGACAGGTCGCGCCCTGCCCCGATATGTGCATGCTGGCCATGTAACCTGCTGTCTGGATGTCTAATTGTGTAGGTATATTGTTTGGTAGAGTCATCATTGCAAAAATAAGACGTGATAGTAAAAAAAATGACATACATTTTGTGTCAGGAGATGTCAATAAAAATACTGCATCTTCCTTTCTGAATTCGGTTACAGTAATGTGCCTTTTTTATGGGAAATCATCAAATGACTCCTCCCGCTGTGGGTTAGCAGTGTGAGGGAGTGTCAGACTCATACTGACTAAAACCCGTCTTGTGTCTTCTTAAGGCTTTTATGTGTCAACGCCGCGGTAACTCTTTAGAACAATCCTGCAGCCCTAACGAGCAATGTGTGTAACAATAAAGTTTAATTTATTATCATCTAGTCAGTCGCTAAGCAAATGAACAAAGCCTTTAGAATGATATCTTTAATCGTCTCAACGCAATTCATGGCCCCACAAATTCTCTAAGTAATAACTATAAAATTAATCATTATAAACAGACTTCAATTAAAATGCTCACATCAAACAATACAACATGAATCAAGCTACCCACTTATTTTTAATTTATCGCTACCCACAGTTTAAGCGAGCCGCTCCGAGATCCGTGCATCTTAAGGCCATAACCTTGTCCATATGGTGCCATATAAGGCCTACGGTTAATAGGCCTGGTCTCCCACGCGCCCGGAAGGTTGGCCCAAGGCCTGATTCAATAGGCCTCCAGAATACAGTAGCAATTAAGGCCATTTAGGATGCAATGCATGCGGAATGCTTGAGGATAAGTCGTAATTATTGAGCGACTGTATTTTAGGGTTAAGTGGGTAAGCTGTTTGCAATTTGCGTTTTGTATGCAGATTTGCATTGCTTACTGTATTTGTTTTGTAATTAGGTAAATACGGTAGTTATTTATCTTAATTACTGTCGACATTTTGTAGCTTAGCACATTCTTTCATTAATAGAGTATTTCAAATAAGGTGCCTCTACCGAAAATTTGCATCCCGAGAACTTTAAAAACACTGCTAGACTTATCTGCTTAACAGTCACATGTTCTTTATCTCAATAATATACTTTCACAAGTAAATCCCGATAAAAATCGGGTTTTCCTCTAACCGCAAATTCACATAATCAAAAACAATATCCCATCCCGTAATCCGCAATCTTTCAAATCAAATTGCAATTTACATATTACGATAACTATCTAAATGACTTTACTTCACTATTATTCATTTTGTACGCTATTACTGGACTTTGAATTTTAACTGCACAACCTGGGAATTGAACCTGCGACCCCTGTATCGGTAACCGACCGTTAGGTACGTTGTACTATGGTAATATCAGTATTTCGGAACACTGTTGATATTTTAGGTTTTATCGATACAGGCTATCGGTTTTCGATCGATTGTTTTATAATGCTGTAATGTTATATAACATTGTTCAGTATTTTAGGAGGTTGGTGTTTAAATGGTGGTTGTTTGAGAATGTGGAGAATAATATTTTAAATATTTCACATGTAAGCTTCATGTAAGAGTTATAACTACAATTTAAGTGCGTAATAATGATTCACCTTATATAAATATTATTTTAAAAATGTAAAGCATTTGCGTCTGCAATCATTGGTAAAGAAACTTATTCCCCTTTCGTGAATAATTTGGCATTTTATCATAAAAAAATCTTAAAGTAAAAAAAAAGTTAGTTTACAAGTGATGACACTTTTCTTTAACGCCCGATTAAGGAAAACCTCAAAGTACCTACTCGGAGGTAAACTTTTTATTTCTGACTTAGGTACGTAGGTATTCCTAAAGCAAGGCTGGATAAGTTTGACATAATTTATATGAAGCTTGAGCTAAAGTCACAATTCAATCTATAATCTGAAAACAACGGATAGATCACTTATAGAAACCCACCGTTACCCAACAGCAACTAATCTCTTTGTCTTACCGCCTATCTATCTAGTCATACAATCGCTATGATTAACCGTTGAGTAGTTAAAACTATTCCGCGCATGCGCAGTAGGCGTCGATTGTTTCTCAAACAATTCGTATGCATGCGAAACTGTGCAGTGGAGGTATGCGAAATCGGATGTTTGAAGAAATAACTATAGATTTTGAGATGAATTTACAATGAGTCTGGGTGACTGTAATATTTAAGGAGAATTTGGTGATTGGTCAGTGTTTTTTTTATTTATTGGGGTATAGTTAGTATTTTTGAGTTCAGGAATTCGTCATCTTAGAAATTGTATGAAGAAATCTAGTTCCTTGAATATTTCGTGCTGTTAATAGAAGCTCAGAAAACATTGCGTTTAGAAATAACTAGCCATTTTCAAACGGTTTCACTCGCGTCCCGTAGGTACTCCAACGGAACAAAACATGCCAGATGTTACTCGGGAAGAGTAGCTTCCCCAATACTTTAGAGTACAAATATATATTTTTTCTTTTCAACCGACTTCAAAAAAAGGAGGAGGTTCTCAATTCGGCTGTATTTTTTTTTTTTATGTTTGTTACTCGATTTCTCAAAGACGCCTGGACCGATTTCAAAAATTATTTTTTTATTTGAAAGGGTATGCTTGTCATTTGGTCCCATCGTCATCAGGTTAGGATCTGATGATGGAAACCCTGAGAAATCGAGGGCAACCTTCAAAAGTTGTAGGCATACTTAGGGTAAAAACTTGACATTCAGGTGCATGCCTGAAAGCACTATTCAACAGTGAAGGTTTGAAGCTGACCTGATGATGGAGACCAGAGAGGGTCGAGGGAACTCGACAACTGAATATGTAAACTACCTCGTGTTTGGGCTTATATTATTTGTATTGACGAGACCTTTGCAACAGTGCAGGTTTGGAGCTGACCTGATGATGGAGACCAGAGAAGGTCGAGGGAATTCGACAACTGAATATGTAAAATACCTCGTTTTTGGGCTTATATTCTTTGTATTGATGAAATCTTTCCACATATATGGATAGTGACAACTATTCGTATCACTGAAAAGTTGTAAATAAAAAACTTTTTTACAAAAAAATTAAACCGACTTCCAAAAACACTAAAAAGTAAAAAAAAAAAAAAACTAATTTTAGGTGCATCGGCCTAGAAGTCGGTGGCAAAATTAACTTAGTAACATCCATTAGACACCGACTTCTAGGCCGATGCACCTAAAATTCGTTTTTTTTTTTTTTACTTTTTAGTGTTTTTGGAAGTCGGTTTAATTTTTTTTATTATATTAGTACACATAACAGTCAGTCTTTCATTAAATATCAGACATTAATAAACAAGCCTGAAGTCGCATTTACACCGTAGATTAAACTATTCTAGAGGTAGTACACTATAATGCACATTGTATCATTGTCTCAACTTAGACTGTGATGTGAATCGATACAAAGCCGGTCTTTTTATTGTACGTTTATATAAAAAACTGAACTCGCATACTAACTACCACATTATGTTAATTGCGATACTTAGTATTAACTTGTTTCAGTTATTTTTATTTGATGTCGCCCTACGATAATGCATCATAGTTTTTATAGGTTTATTGAAAAAATGGACGGTGTTTTATATTGCTTATAGTGTATTTTTCATCAACTGGACACACACGACTGGACACACGTGTGTCCAGTCGGCGAAGACGTGTAGATCGTGACGGGGGGAGAGACTTTTTCAATATTATTTATTACTATTTGGGTGTTTTTCAGAAAACTTGACCCTAGCAAAATCGGCCTGTCCCACACATTCAAACATTTTTATTTTGATTTTTTTATATGGCACGTGTGAAAGTGAGTTTTTGATTAATTTAGGTATATATTTCAATGTACAATTAAATCAATATGTAGCATAAAAAGTGGATAGTTATTTTCAACCGACTTCAAAAAAAGGAGGAGGTTCTCAATTCGGCTGTATTTTTTTTTTTTTTTTTTTATGTTTGTTACTCGATTTCTCAAAGACGCCTGGACCGATTTCAAAAATTCTTTTTTTATTTGAAAGGGTATGCTTGTCATTTGGTCCCATCGTCATCAGGTTAGGATCTGATGATGGAAACCCTGAGAAATCGAGGGCAACCTTCAAAAGTTGTAGGCATACTTAGGGTAAAACCTTGACATTCAGGTGCATGCCTGAAAGCACTATTCAACAGTGAAGGTTTGAAGCTGACCTGATGATGGAGACCAGAGAGGGTCGAGGGAACTCGACAACTGAATATGTAAACTACCTCGTGTTTGGGCTTATATTATTTGTATTGACGAGACCTTTGCAACAGTGCAGGTTTGGAGCTGACCTGATGATGGAGACCAGAGAAGGTCGAGGGAATTCGACAACTGAATATGTAAAATACCTCGTTTTTGGGCTTATATTCTTTGTATTGATGAAATCTTTCCACATATATGGATAGTGACAACTATTCGTATCACTGAAAAGTTGTAAATAAAAAACTTTTTTACAAAAAAATTAAACCGACTTCCAAAAACACTAAAAAGTAAAAAAAAAAAAAAACGAATTTTAGGTGCATCGGCCTAGAAGTCGGTGGCAAAATTAACTTAGTAACATCCATTAGACACCGACTTCTAGGCCGATGCACCTAAAATTCGTTTTTTTTTTTTTTACTAGTGTTTTTGGAAGTCGGTTTAATTTTTTGGTAAAAAAGTTTTTTTTATATTTAAAATAAACCTAAAGAGGACGTATAAATATCGTGTGTCCCATGGCGCTCTTGGAGATTTCTAATACATCTTACTTCTAAAATATTCGTTTTTAGGTATGTTTAAGTTTTTGACCTTAGTCTCTGTATTTCTAAAAACGTATTTTTAATTTTTATTCCATAAATTACTTGTTATTTTAAGAAATACAATTTTAATGTTGTCCTACGAAAATCATTGTACCGGAAAATCCGGTTAAGTCACGGTGAATTTGATATCTTATGCAAGACAAAATCTACTAATTTGTATTTTTTCTACCTTCTTGGCAACTTTATGATCGTATTAGGATTCCGCCATTGCTGTTTTAAAGTCAGTTGCGACTAAAACTGAGATGAAAGTGTTGGTGTCATCGGCGCGCAGAATTTTTGTTCTGGATAGTGGCAGCATTTAAAAGGTAAATAAAGTGTTTTATTAACTTTATAACATTGTATATAAGAGAATAAACTTATCTCCATTCGATAAGTATGGCAAAAAACAAGGTAGTTTAACTAAATATTAGTTATTTTCAATTTTAAAATTTTCGTGGGATGAAAACGTCACCTCCTGTGCGTCACGTTACTTACTACTGGAACAAAATCGTGACTAACTTGAATTATAAAGCTTAGTGTATAATGAAATATTTTATGGAAGTGTCTTGTCCGCGCATGTGTGTAGGTATCAAACGAAAGAGTTTAAAAAACATTTAATCGGTTTTGTTTTGCATGCATTCGATAATCTTATCTTATCTTATATATATCTTATCTTATATATTATCTTCTTCTTATATATAAAAATGAATTGCTGTTCGTTAGTCTCACTAAAACTCCGGAATGGCTGGACCGATTTGGCTTATTTTGGTTTTAAAATGTTTGTAGAGGTCCAGGGAAGGTTTAAACTATACGAAGTTCGCGGGGTCAGCTAGTCTTATATATAAAAATCAATTGCTGTTCGTTAGTCTCACTAAAACTCGAGAATGGCTGGACCGATTTGGTTAATTTTGGTTTTAAGATGTTTGTCGAGGTCCGGGGAAGGTTTAAACGATACGAAGTTTGTTGGGTCAACTAATCTTCTTCTTATATATAAAAATGAATTGCTGTTCGTTAGTCTCACTAAAACTCCGGAATGGCTGGACCGATTTGGCTTATTTTGGTTTTAAAATGTTTGTAGAGGTCCAGGGAAGGTTTAAACGATACGAAGTTCGCGGGGTCAGCTAGTCTATAATATAAAAATGAATCGCAAAATGTGTTAGTAAGCGCATAACTCAACAACGCCTGGACCAATTTGGCTAATTCTTTTTTTGTTGTGTTTGTTATTGTCAGGAGAAGGTTCCTATGAAAAAAAAATAGGGTAAAGTAGAGAAGTCAGTTGACGGGAGCGAAGCGGCGGGCAAAAGCTAGTTGGTTAGGTTAGGTTAGCTTAAAACTTCATTATTGAAAGTTTATTAAATACATATAAATAAATAATGTGTTAGTTGTCTTTTTTTTATAGACAATAGGTATTGAACGCTTGGCGGGAGCAACAATTTCAGACGAAAATATTGTCTTGTTTTATACTTTTTTTTCAAGTACCCAGTTGGGTTTTAGTTCTGAGCTTATTTTTCATGTGGTAAAGAAGTAAAGTTGGTATGTTTTGTTTGTACATAGGTAGGAACTCGCCATATCATACTAATACACGGAACAAAAAAAATAAGATTTAAAATTAACGCTTTTCATTATTCCTGGATGCTATAAATAGATTTGTTTTTTGTTTCAGACCAAAGTTCGCTGATCACTGCTGGCAGCTATTATGGTTGTCTATTGTGACGTTGACAAAATCTTAACGTATTTCAATTTAAATCAATGTTACATTAATAATGCTAAGTGGCCCTGGCCTGTGACACATTTCACAATTACTAAAAAGTGTTTCGGATGTCGGCGAAAAATCAACAAAAGCAGAAAACTGCAGCATTTCACTTTGCTTATGGATCAAAGTGATATCCGAAAATTACTACAGTGCTCCATTTTTTGGTGTCCGTTTTGCATGCACTTAATCTATGATCATTTTCCTGAGGACGAGTGTGAGGTTTGCGTGGGAGAAAGTAATTTATAGATAGATAGTTTCATTAAAGGATAATGGCGCTTACGGCAGCAGAGAGAGCAAAAAGATATCGGGAAAAATTGAAGCTAAATGCTGAAAAATTTGAAGTACAGCGACAAAAACAGTTGGCAAGACTAAAAAGAAATCGGAAAAAGGTAGCCGATCTAACAGAAGAAGAAAAAACAAAACAACGAAAAATATGGAGAGATGAAAAGAGAAAATCGAAACTAAAAAAGTGTAATAAAGAAAACATAAAACCTACAAAAGAACCTTTGAAAACTGAAACTCAAGTTAGCCAATTACTTCAACGAAGATATAAAAATTTGCGCGCCAATTACAAAAAAGCTTTAGATAAAATACAGAAATTACACAGGATGTTAGAAACCAGTCGCAAACGCTATTATCGCGAAAAATTTATGCATGAAAGAACGAATCGTGAAATAGAGAAGCTTCAAGCTCGACAAGAAGTATTAGAATGTTCTTTGAAAACAGTTTATAAAACGCAAATACTCAAAAAGAAAAACGACTGTTAAAAATATTGCACTTAATGAGAATGTAAAAGCTAATAAGTCAGTCATGGACGTAACAAAATATCTAGGATTAAAAGCCGGATACGGAATACAAAAAAGAAACTACCAAATTCTAAAATTCAAAACGATATTGAGACATTTTATAACAGGGAAGACATAAGCAGATGTACAGCAGGAAAACATGAAACAAGAACAAGGGGAAAACAAAAGATGCAGATTAGGTATCTAACTGACACATTTGCAAATTTGTACGATATTTACAAAAAAGAAGGAGGAAAGTACAGTTTTACTACATTTTTTAGATACAAGCCGTTTTATATTTTGTCACCCACGATTAGAAATAGAGACACATGCTTATGTATAAAACATAGTAAAATCGAAAATATTTTTATAGCGCTTAAAAAAAATAATATTTTATGTTACACAAATTTAGAAGAAATAATAACCCAAACAACTTGTAATAAAAAGTCGTACAACTGTATGTTTGGTAAGTGTAATAATTGCAAAACTCTTGACCTCCAATATAAGCAAGAAAAATGGAAGATGATATTACCTGGTTCAAGTGGGAAAGGGTAAGTCATACCTATATTAAATCTGGTAAAACATTTGTTACCAAAAAATTGCAAAACAACAAAAAAAAGGAATAGTTAAGACCTTAGTTTCTACATTTATAAAAGAATTTCCGTTGTTTAAATCACATATTTATAATTGGAGGCACCAACAAAGCGAGTACTTAAAATGCATTAATGGATTACACGATAATGAAATAGCCATCTTATGCGACTTCAGTGAGAACTACGAATGTAAACTTGGTACAGAAATACAGGCAATGCATTTTGGTGCTTCTAAAAGTAATATAACTTTACATTGTGGCATGATATACTTCAAAGGTAAATCACAATCATTCGTCACCATATCTAACAACACATGCCATGAACCGAATGCCATCTGGGCACATTTACTACCAGTTCTAAAATTTGCCAAGCAGTTGGATCCAAATATAGAAATAATTCATTTTTTTTCCGATGGTCCATGTAGCCAATATAGGCAAAAAAAAACTTTTATTTAATCAATCTTTTTGCAAACAAAGCGAAGGCTTGTTATACTTGGTCATTTTCAGAGAGTGGTCATGGTAAGGGTGTAGCAGATGGCATTGGTGGAGCAGTTAAACGTCAATTGGACAAACATGTAGCTTATGGTAAAGATATAAAAGATGCTGAGCATGCTTACCAACACCTTAACAAAAGCATGCAGTCAGTAAAATGTTTTTTAATAGCTGATAATGACATTACCAATATGAAACATCTTATACCAGATAACAATCGGCCTGTCCCGGAAACTATGAAGTTACATCAAATAATGTCAGGAGGTCAAAATACAATATTTTACAGGCAACTGAGTTGCTTTTGCGGTGACCGACGAGGTCTATGTGACTGCCATTCTCCTAAAATACATAAGTTGCTTGAAGTTCTTGAGAATAACTACCATGCATCTGCGTTTCAAACGCATGATCAAAATCTGAATCTTGAAACAGACCAAAGACTGAAAATTGTTGGATTGTCTTCCATTCAAGCTAGTTTCACAGAAGAGGAAGATGTGGTTCAAATCATGAATGCTAATGTGAGTTTAGTTCATAGTGAAACAAAAAGAAATGATTGTCTTGAACCCATTGAAACTGATGATAGTTCCCATATCAGTGAAATTATTTCTATAGACCCTAGTGTTTTGATTGAACTAACTAATGTAATAGACTTAGAAGCTTTAGATGTATCTACTTTTATACCATAAAATGATATTTTGCATAGTAGTTATGAACAGAATCTTGAAGAACCTAGTACTTCTACAGGCTTGAAACATGTTGATTTGAAGAATTTAAGTGTTCCTAAAAAGCGGGCAAAGATAATGTCACCAGTAAAAACTGTAGTCCCAAGATACTTTTTATGTCATTTATGTAAAATTCGTAAATTTTTTGTACCTAATGATATGACTCGTTGCATTGCATGCAAAAACTGGGTTTGCAGCTTATGTTGTGGCCATCCTTCAAGCATTGACTATATTTGCGACATATGTTACGGTTCTGAATAATACAATAAGTCAAATGATTTATCAAATTTGCGTGTGTCGCTGTAAGTGTAAGTTTTAAAATTATGATTGAATAGTTGATTCAAGTAGGATTATGATGACTGAAATTAGTACAAAATAGTATATAAGAATATAAAAAGTTCCTATGAATCCAAAGTAATATTGTGTGATAATTGTGTAGGTTACATTTTAAGTAATCGCCGAGAACTAAGCTGGTTCTCGTCATATAGGTACCACATAACTTATAATTATTATAAGAACCAACTTAGTCATTGGCGATTAGTTTTAAAATTTCTCAAAAATTATGTCTATTATAGTTTTAAGTGTATAAAAAGGTTGGTACAATTAATCTAAAAGTTCATTAAGTAAATACTTTATTCTTTATAATTGTGTTTTTAAATCGGCAGTGTGGACATTGCTCAAATTATTCTTATCCATCACGAAATTTTCATAATAGTCACTGTCCCATATTCTGGATGTTACAAAAATGGTTTTAAAACATATATTTTTCATTTTATAGCGTTTATTTTGGCATCATAGTATTTTGTTAGTATCTAAAATTTCTCACTAGGCTTGATTTTGGAAATTGTAGCGGGTATCATTAGTAATGGAAACTTTTCTAGTGAGATGTGTCCAAGAAGTGACGAACGTGAAACTATTTAGCTGATTATTTAATAATTTTATAGAATTATGCTACTGTTTTGTTATTTTTTTAAAGATTTCAAGCATACCTTTATGCCAATATAAGTTGATTTTGTTTCAATACTTGTTTGTTTTATTTCTGATTGATTATATTTTGTGACGTTCAGGAATACTTTGCATCATACGCTTACAGAAAAACTTTAATATTTCTTAAAATCATATTATAATTTTAATTTAAAATGCAGATTTAGCTAGTTAACAATATATTCTTTAATATTAGAGTAAATATAATAGAATTCACGAAATACAAAAAAAATATTTCCTGTGCGTCACAGGGTATTTATTCTTTTCTGAAAAACACCCATTTATTATTCCAATCTGACAAGTATCAGGATAGCATAAGACACAAGAGCTTACCCAGTACTCAAGCATCCACACTATTGCTCACCTCACCTCATGTACTAGGACAGCATAAAATTTAAGAAGCAAATCCATCGGGATCGCGGAATTTCGATGCAACTGCTCACCATGTACTAGGATAGCATAAAATACACGAATGAAATCCCTCAGAGTGCGGGTGAAACCGCAAGGAACCTCAAGAAATAAATATTTAAACGCCTTTTTACAAAGAAAAGCGATATCTCAATCAAAAGGCAGTGCGCATTTCTTCGTCACTTCCAAGAGTTGACGGCAGATCAAACGCCAGCAATCAGCGTGGTGGCATCCGTCTCTTCTCATTAACTGGTGGGTGCGCGTGACTGGAAGACTAATCCAATATTATTATTATAAAGCAAACAAACATACAAACAGTAAAATCTTTCCTCTATAGAATTTTAATATCTCCCAACGCATCTGCACACCAAGTACCAGGATAACATAAGTTACAAGAGCTTACCCAGTACTCAAGCATCCACACTATTATTGCTCACCTCACCTCATGTACTAGGACAGCATAAAATACATATATGAAGGAAATCCATCACGATCGCGGAATTTCGATGCAACTGTTCACCATGTACCAGGACGACATAAGTTACAAGAGTATTCCAATCTCCCATCGACGCTATAACGCCTTTGTATAAAGAAAAGCGATATCTCAATCAAAAGGCAGAGCGCATTTCTTCGACACTTCCAAGAGTTGACGGCAGATCAAACGCCGGCAATCAGCGTGGTGGCATCCGTCTCTTCTCATTAACTGGTGGGTGCACGTGACTGGGAGACTAATGGTTGAAGGTTGAAGGTGCACTTCTTGGAACAGGGCTTGGTGGCATCAGGTTGACAAGCGGTTCTGTGACAGATGGTTCAATTGTTCAATTTAGAATTATGGAATTCGAATTTTAGATGAAACTTATTACGTCATTCGAAAATAGAATGCGTAGAATCTATGTTATGAATGTCTTCGCCTGTGTGTTTATCATTTCGTCAACCATCGTCAACCGTGACGTGAGACTATACGGAGAGACTATTTCAATATTATATATAATATTATATTATATTATATATAATATTACTATATAATATTATATTATTCCAATCTTCTAACGCATCTGTTCACTGACATCTGACAAGTACCATACTAGGATAGCATGAGTTACAAGAGCTTGTTTGAGGCTTAGCAAAAAAATTTCTTAGTTTTTGGTAAAAAAGTAGAAATATGTAAACAATCATTCGCAGAACAATGGTTGAAGGTTCACTTCTGGTTGGGCTGGTTGCACCATCAGTTTGATGCACGTTTAAGGTATGACGAGGTGAGATTTTGAATGAAAAATTTGGAAATCCATTCTTTATTAGGTACTCTTTTGGAAACGGTTTGGAAGTTTGGAAATATAATGCTCAGCGTCTACATTTTTATAATTTTCCTGGTTCCTCCTTGGTGGCTTTCAGTGTCTTAATATTTTTACGAAACATATTATAAAGTTTTCTATAGGTAGTTTAAAATGACAAAAACTTAGGCATTATCTAATCAAACAGCACGTTTTCCTCATACTTATCCTCGTTTTTAACTAGGAGAAAAATATATATTAAATGTTAAAGGTTAAAACAATAATGAATGATCTTATCTGCCCTTATTAAAAGGAAAGTTTTTAAGTGCATTATGAAACTACATAACTAATATAATCTTGTCAGTCAAATGTTACCTTACCATAGTTATCTAACCGTACTTAACTTATACTGTCATCAATAGATCATAATGTGCGTGCTGTGAATTGTCCTAATTGTTGGAGATGTATAGATGTATGTATTGATTTAGTAATTTTATTAGATGACATGAATTATGTAAATAAACAGCGTTTTATACAATTGGTCTTTTATGGAGATAGAACTAAGTACATGTATATTTGATTTAAATAATTGATATTAGATGACATGAATTTTGTTGCTATGAAGAATTTTATCCACATGGTCTTTAAGTAAGAGACAGATTCAGGGTGAAAAAATATCGTATTAAATGTTAATCAAGAGCATACCTTCAGTTTTTTTATTTACTTACCTCAAAATCTGTACATCATATTTTACATATAAAAAAAGGGTTTTTAAAATCCATCTCTTCAGCGGTTTTGAAAATGTAACAAACGCCCGTAAACTTATTTTTTTTTTATCTAGGACATCTTCCAATAATTCAACTTTGCAGTTTTCATATCTAAAATGTACAAACAAAACACTACTGTGCTTACACAAGACTTCAAACATCTAACTTCAGATTGTCATTTGACAAGAACTGTCAACACAGTTATTCTAAGAACACCAATAACTCACCATAATATTAATTCGATGTTTCACAAGAAACCGACAGCCCTAAGAACAATGACATTCCCTGGCCTATCGCTAGACGATCTCAATCACGTGTGTATGAACGCCCTTACAAGCAAAATTAACGACACAGCTATGCCAAACCATTTTCAACCATAACTGTTTACACATAAGCACTAAATCATTCGCTCTAATAACGTTGTTAATATCTCAGTTAGCAAAGTTGACGGTGCAGATAGGTCAAGCTATTATAGACTTTAAGCTATTGACATAAGGTGTATGTGTGGGTTTTGGAAGTGCTAATTATGTTTGTAGACGAAGAGTTGTCACGTAAAGGCGTCATAGCGATCTAGGGGTGTGCGCCTGAGTTTATAAAAAAGTGAAGCTTAGTTCGTGTTATGTGGTTCCGTTAGTGTGTATTGAAGTTTTTTGAAGGAATAGTAATACCTACCTTTAGCTGTCAAAGCTGACTTAGTTAGGTGGTAAATATGGCTGGAAGTAGGTATCAAAAATATGTAGTTTTTCTATACATACATAGTATTTCGACTATGTAAGTACAGTATAGTTGACGCTGGAAGCCTGATAATTCTGTCTGGTATTTCTTATACGTCTTTGAAATACTCGAACATTTGACCGAGCTGCGTTGTCGAGATCGCCTAGCTAGTATGAGTACATATCTAGTATGTACCTTTAACACCAATGGCTGAATATATAAGCGAAAGAAAACATATTGAGGAAACCCGGACTAAAATTTCTAAAACCACCAACTGGCCTCGTGCAAACATGGTTATTAATGCTCATTCCTTCTCTGAATAAGTTGAAGTCTGGCTTACCTATGACAATTAAAAGACTGATAATAATGACAACTAGACAAAACAATTACTCACTCACCTTTATAAACTAGCAAAAAACCGTAGCATACCTGTGTCTATTTTATTTTATTTACATACACTATCAATATCAATGATGTTTATCATTTTCCCAGCCAATTGCATATAACGGTATACCCACTACTCATTAACAATAAAACCGACGAGATAATGAAATAAATAAATAAACAAAGAAATTATTGAAACAGGTGGATAGCGGGGCCATGTGGCTTATACAGGACGAGTTCTATTGTATAGTTACAGGGTGTTTTATAAAGTTTATAGTGTTTTGTTTTGTAATTGGTTTAGTTTGGATGATATTTGGTGTACAAAATATATTTGATAACAGGAAATGATGGAAATTTTGAATTGAGTGCGTGAATTTCGGAAATGAGTAGGAATTCAGAATATACTTCAGTGAAACACCGCAAAAGTCTTCCATTTTGGGATTGGTTCGAATATTATAATACTTTTCTCTGTACTTGCTCTGGCTATGAAGAACCAATGTCCAAACAAACTCTATAAACATACAAACTCTACAAAAGGAACGCGCATTTAAATTTTAAAACTATCGAGATGTTCTGCTGTCTATCACAATCTCACTGTATAATCTGTGACCACAGAAAAAAAAAAACTTTAAAGGCATCTTGCCGCCAAGAATGGAATCTTGAATATTTCACAAGTAGAACACGTTTTTTCTTCAAATTCTTTTTTTATCCAGAATCGAAGAGATAGGTATCACTCTTGAAATGAAACATGATACTTACGATTGAAAATCGAAAATATGCGTTTAATTGGAAAACGAATTAGTGAACAAAACAACATAAAATAAGTAAGCAGAATAGAATTGGCTTTTATTACGCTTATAAGAATATTTTGAAATCAGCGTTCCCACTAAAATGTCAAAGCTGTTACCAGGAGTTCAGAAGTTGAAAGAAGATTGAAACCTTTTTCAGAGGACAAACTATGTTAACTTCAATTTCAAGTACGTGTCAACGTGTACGTTTTTTTCCTAATGAGATCATTTTTAGCCAGACAAATACAGCTCAAATAATCATTTAATCAAACTATTTAAGTAAAAACAAATACATCAGTCTCGCTTGGCTCAGCTGTCAAAAGGATATGCGCTTATTAATGCTAAGGCTGTTAGAATGTAAACAATAATCGTCTGAATGAAGCCGTGCTTCCTAGACTAACAGACATTTCCAGTGTTGCCACACTTCCGACACCGGTAGTGCTGAACGGCTAGTAAAGAGTTTTTATTTTTATTTATTTTTTATTATACAATAGCAATAGGTTTATAAACATTTGAGCACAATATCACCTGATGTTGTTGAAGATTTAATTATCAAGAAAAATGCTGAAATCATTTTAGATTTTTTTGTGTGTCAGTGACAAAAGGAAAAGGCGTTAGTAAAATGTCATTGCTACGGACTAGCAATGCCAATAACAAAAGTACTTTCTAGATGCGATCGGTTTTTCGAGACGTATAGAAAAAAAAACTATATATGTATATTGTATATGTAGAAAAGTAATTATTTTACAGTTAATGTCTGCTTTTTCCATTTTATTTCTCCAAACATTTTTTTATTTCACTCGGTCCTGCCGAAGGAGGAATGAAGATAAGTAGGTCCTGACGAAATGAAAACTGCAATTTATCGTTTCCAAAGATTAAACAACATACAAAACTTGATCAAAACGGGTCAGCGGTAACCATATAGACATGCTTAACAGACAGACATACATACAGAATTACGTACACCCAAACCGAACGCAGATCAAAAGTACCAGGGCGACATAAACGTTAAGGAGTGTGCACCGTAAATCGCAATTACGTCACGACTCGTCTCAGGGTTGTCCGTGGTCAGTAATAAGTAATGGTATAGTGTGTGACAGAGCAAATAACCGCGACTGATTACAGTTATAGATGTGTGGCCACGAAAGCGGCGGGGAAATAAGCTTTGATAAATTTTCTTATGTCAGAAAGTCAAGTCAAGTCAGTCAAGAAAAAAATCTGAAGAACTGCTTTTCAAAATAATATAAATCTTGGTAAACACTGGTACTCAGCTGTATCCAGTTAGACTGGAAGCCAATAGTTGGGAAAAGGCTCGGGTGATGATGGTAAATCTGGGTGCTTCTTTTTGAGTGACCAACCACCAAGAATGAGTATTTTTACTGAATCATTAAAATTCAATTAAAACTATTATAATCGTTATAATTTTATATATACTCGTTAATAACTGTTGTATTGAACACACAACACTTAAGATTTTAGTTTTTAGATTACGTAAATTTTATTAAAAGACGCTGCCACAAGAGAAAAAGTTACCACAAAACTTTCCTCACTTTCAATTCGCCGTTTTCAAAGCCACACAAAGCTTGTGCACATTTAATGATTGTTATATTACTCGGTATAGAACCCGCCTAATAATAATGACGTAAGGTACATAATGTTCTACTCGTGAACTTTTCATTTTTTTTGATTCACTAGACACACTGAAAACTAAACAGTCGGCCGATAGTTGACAAATGGTTGGCTTTTTTTTACCTGAAAATTTTGATTCCACTCAAAGTTTTCAGTCGATCTGAGACCGGGTAAATACCTGATCTTTATAATATGCGCAATACCAATTATCTTCATACTGATTTATGAGCCCTTTAAAATACGTCCTCAATAATTCGGTGTTTAAATACATGAAATATTTTTGCGGATTATCGATCAGTAACTTTTTATTTCTTGAAAATTAGAATATGTTAAATGTGGTACATATGTATGTCAAATGCATTTTTTAAATATTCATAAAAGAAATCTAGTTTAAAAAGGAAAGGCTCAAACCAACTATCGGCCGACTAAAAGTTTGCAGTGTGCATAGTACTATTATTGTACTTTTAAAAGATTCACTAAAAGAAAGTTATTATTAAACATTTTCTATGAATCATTATGGTTATATCATTTGGCATTTAAGGGTATTTAGGGTATGAGAGCATGACAAACATTATATTATGTAAGTAGGTAAATATATCGTGGGCAGATGAGAGTAAGTTATTGAAGTTAAGCTACTTACCGCGGTCAAATCACAGCTGGTTTACATTCCACTATGTTGTTTGACTAATAAGGACATTATGAGAACATGACACGCGTAATCTGTAGGATAGGATGAATGAAAGAATGTTACTTGTGAGACGACGGCAGATAGAAGAAGAAAAAAAAATGAATGCTGCGCGGACACCAAATAAAATTGGGATAGGATGATGATGTAAATGATGCAGAAGAGTTTGTTTGCTTGAAAGCACTTCTATGAACTAATAGTCCAATATTATTATACCTACTACTTGGGCTACTTTTTACCCCTCTACATGAATTTGTTCTCACAGGACGCGTGTAAATTTTACGTCAGCGGGTCAAATCTCGCGCGTACTCGAATCTGTCAAATTTTAACAATCGAACATTTTGACTTTCCGCTAATGTGATAAGGTAGAAAATACAGATTGCGTTAGATTGATGTGCTGTCATCTGACCTAAAGTACCTCCTATTACCCCACAAAATAATAATGAAAACTGATAACAATTACCATTGAAGACCATAAGATTACCACGTTTTATGTAATAAGGACATTACCATAGACACAAATTATCATCCACCATTGTTGTGTGGCGTAACACGGGCGCTTGTCCCATAGACAAGCATTGTCTGTGGTTTCGCAACCTTGCTGCCACTAGATAATTAACTTGCTGGGTTTTTGGGGTTCCGTTAGTTGAAAATGGCCCTTTGAATTTTGTTGTTGTGGTTTTTCTTAAAAAATCTTTTAACTTTCTCATTTTTTAATATTTCTTACTTACGTAAGTAGAGCCATCCGGGTCCTTAATTTAGGTATAGAAAGTCGTGTAAACCTTAACGAGAAACGCCAATTTTTCAGTACGGAACACACAGTTCATGGATTGCTACTGCTGAGAGCTTCAAGACAACCTAGGGTTTTCTTGTTTGTGTCAATTCTAAAACCGAATAAGTAACTTGAAAGATTCAAATTCCTTCTATTTTTTATAACATTACGATGATGCACAGAAAATAATAAGGCATGCACCAACTCTTTAGCTAATGTCAGTTTATGTCTCGACACATCATAAACTTCTCAACTAATAGACGTTGAAAAGGTACTTTGACAGTACTCACATTTTAGATCCAGTTGCACATTTAAACTGTAACGAAAACCAGCCGTATTATGAAAAATTTATATACAGGGTTACTTTTAAGTAGATGTATTTTTAAGAAAAGATCTTGAAATTCGATTATCTTGAAATGGGTTAATTTTTGCCGAGTGTATCCCATGGTCAAATTTGTCCGTATTGACCTATACTATCACCTCATGAAGGGATGCGGTCTACTTACAAGTAACCCTGTATATAAAACTGAAGATGGCTCAGTTATCATTATAGTTAAATGGAACTCACTAAAGACATATCAATCGAGCTTCATTTGTTTACATACCCCATTTCCAAATAAACAAAAGTTTTCGTCTAAGATAGAACATCACATTAATTAGTGCAGATAACGATCCGACTAGGCCAAGTGAAATCGTGGCTAGAGGTCGTCGTCATGGACACTTGAACACGGTATACACGTTAATACGCTAATGTGGTGTACAACCTTCGGTTAGTTGAAAACCTTCTTGAGTTGTAGAGAAAATTGGTTGGAAGAACGTAAGATGGAATGAAAAGGTAAGGTGTGATTTGAACATTCGAGCGGGTCAGAAAACCAATACCTTAAAAAGTAACTATATCGGGTGTGTCGTTTATAATCACATTAAATGAAATGCGTTAATATACTGGTTAATATATGTCGATTAAAACAAAGATAAAAGAAAAATATGTAAAAATAAAAAAAATGATTTTTTCAAACAAAGTAAATGGAATAAAAATGTGCAAAAATTAGAACACCATATAAAAGTCAGTTATTACAAACAACTGAAATTCTCCCTTGAAAACTGACAGCTGTCAACTGATCAAAACATACGATACTCCTAACTTTATCTCTGCTTTACACATGATGTTGTAAATTATAAAAACGAAAAATGACTCCTGTGGTTAAACCACTGAATGGATTAGGCTATTTTTTACCCACGACGGAACGGAGCAGGTATATGCGTTTAGGGTGAGAGATGTGCGTTTGTGCGTTTGTGTGTTTGTGTGTTTGTGTGTGCGTTTGTGCAAAGTAATGTTCCCTCCTATCTTCTAAACTAATGATCTGATTTTGATGCGGTTTTCAATAACGTATTTGTGTTCGATGAGTTCATGTTCTTAGACCGGTGTCATGACTGTAACTCACTAGGGGGCGCCACAATATTAGGGCAAAACAGCAAAGTAATGTTCCCGCCTATCTTCTAAACTAATGATCTGATTTTGATGCGGTTTTCAATAACGTATTTGTGTTGGATGAGTTCATGTTCTTAGACAGGTGTCATGACTGTAACTCACTAGAGGGCGCCACAATATTAGAGCAAAACAGCAAAGTAATGTTCCCTCCTATCTTCTAAACTAATGATCTGATTTTGAGACAGTTTTCAATAACGGATTTGTGTTCCATGAGTTCACGTTCTTAAACAGGTGTCATGGCTATAACTCACTAGGGGGCACCACAACATTAGTGCCAAACAATGTTGCAATATAATCAAAACGTCTGATTACAATTCTGTTTTCATCAGCAATGTGTACGTGCTTAATGCATGTTCCCAAATAATAAAAATTACGCCAGTAACTCACTAGAGATCGCTACAATATCAGTGCAAAATAATATTGCAATAACATATATTATATAGACTATAATTCGTATATGCTCTCTAAAAAGTCTGAAATAAAATTAAGCAAAATTAAAAATTTTGAAAAACCCCCGACGGTAAAAATCTTATTGAAAAATAATAAAATAACTCAAAACCCCCGACTTAACCCAATTATATAGGAATAACCGTCGGGGGCTGCCTTTTCTATATGAAAATTCAATAATTAATTAAGTGTATTTTATGTCATCGTTAAACATCTACAATTCTTCAAAAATTGTATTCACGACACTAGGAATCCTTTAGCTGGTTTAATGGCAGCCCCCGACGGATATTCCTATATAATTGGGTTAAGTCGGGGGTTTTGAGTTATTTTATTATTTTTCAATAAGATTTTTACCGTCGGGGGTTTTTTTACAATTCGCCATAGAATATCATAAAGTATATGCGATATGATTTAATGTGATTGTGAACGACACACCCGATAAATGTAAAATATATTTAAATTGTTATTACATGTGTGGCCAAATATATAACAAAGTACCCAATGACATAAACAAATTACCAAATCGTTTATTTAACAGTCAATTTAAAAAATGGCTTATTAACCAAACTTTCTACTCTGTTAATGAATATATCAATCGTAAATAAGTAACTAATTTTATTCCATTTCATAATTATTTGACATTTTAAAATTTCACATCGATTAATGAATTTTGTCTCCAGTTAATCTAATTCAACTGTATACCTACATCATTTATAATCTATAATGACTACTTACCAGATATTTGCATGTCTATTTTTTTGACTAAGTGTTTGAAACATGACTAGTTACCTATAAGATCTCCTTCTGTACAACACTTAAGGCAAATAAATTATTATTTTATTTTATTTATTTAAAGAATTGCACTGTTGACGAAAATGGTTGGCATGTACATATATCCTTGTTAGTAATAGACACAAATGGGGGAAGTACCTAGTCTGCTTATTGTGTTTTCACACCAAAATAACGGAATCTGTTTAAATGAAATTAAGTACACAGATACTTAGATAGTTTTAGACATAGACTACTTCGGGGTTTTGGGTTCCCCTGGGACGTGGTTAAAACTGCAAGGAACAGCTAGTTAATTTATATTTACACAATGTGTCTGAAATACTGGCCGCTGTTGTTTGAGTAGTAAGTGCACATAAGATGATCATAATTAACGAGGTTACTACAGTAACTTGATGAGCCCTTAAAAACTAATTACTTCCTAACAATCATAAACGAAGTACTAAATTATAAACATTAATTAGACCCCATTTGCACTAAGGGAATTGCAAATTAGAATGTACGATCAACAAATTAGATACGGGAAAAAGTAAATATTACTATTTTTATGGCGCAATAAACTAAATAGGTACTCTTTAAAATAATCCTGCTTATCTAGGTATATCATCTACTAACATTACTCAGCTGAAAAATTTGTTTGTTTAATAGCACTTATCTCAAGATTTTTTTTGACCAATTTGAAATTTTATTTCAGTGTTAGGTAGCCCATTAATCGAATTAGGCCATAGGCTACTCTCATTCAGGTTCAGAGACTGTTTTCCACGGGTGAAACCGCTGAAGCTAAGTTCGCAAAATGTTGAATTATTATTGAAATATCAAAGAAAATTTACCTTACGTATTATATCTTAAAAAACAAGTTTTACACACATTTCTAAAGCACTTTTGTTACCAGTATCCACAGATGATAATTATAATGATTACTTTCCATTTCTGCGTGCGCGCAGCCGAGCGCGAACTCTGCGCGTTCTAACCACTGATAATGGTGTGCCATGGTCTTTAACTGCTAGATATTTCATATTAATTGAATTTTAATTAGTGTTTTTTTATGGGAAATCATCAAATGACCCCTCCCGCTGTAGCTGTGTGAGGGAGTGTCAGACTCTTACGGACGAGAACCCATAATGTACTTTCTTAGGTTTTTTTATGTATCAGAGCCAAGTGGTCACTCTTTCGAACAATCCTGCAGTTTTAGAAGGAATTAATTCTTAATTATTACTGGCTCATTGTTACTCCTACAATGATAGGTAAAATCCTTTTACAATGAACTGAAAAAAAAACCTTTTAGGCTTAAGTTCACAGACAAAACAACGTCAGTTTTTCTGAAAAGAACAGTTTACTATTCGTTTTTACCTTCCACTTTCAAAGTAAACAGTGGTTACAACCACTGTTTACTTTGAAACAGATTATTTGTAGTAAACAGATTCTTCATAAAACAAATACTAGGCTGAAAATCGCATTAAAATCGGTGCATGAACATACATGCAGGTCAAACCGAAAACCTTCCTTTTTTAATGCCGGTTGTAAATGGACGCAACGATGATGATGACGATAGACGACGTAAATGAAATCACAATAGCTATACAGTATTGGTGATTAAATTATAATCATTTGATAATAACTTAATTTGATTCAAAAGGGAAAAGCTAATTTGCTAGAAATCTGTAGGTGTGCGAATTAATTTGATAGCCAGATAAGGTTAGATTTTTTGCATAAATTATTGGTTTTGCTCACAATAAATCATTGTAATAGGCTATTATTTAGTTAATCGAAATAATTGTGAGTTTCTACTTTGTACTGTTTGCAACTAGATAATTAGCCACATACAGGTTCAATACTATATCTATGTACCCACATTTGCTACCCACCAACATTACGCATTAAGCACATATATCTACGCAAAAATTCATAAAGAACTCAACCTACTTGATTTAAATTCACACATACTTAAAACTAAGGTAACTGAGTGGCTTCTCCAGAAGGACTATTCTTTTACGGAGTCTTTACTCACGTATATCAAGTAATACAAACAACAACAACTAAGCAAACGCGCGCTTACACACACACACTCACCCTCACACACACACACACACACATACCCTCACACACACAATACCACTCAAAAAGTTAAATTCACTCCTTCACTCCTTCCTCTATTACACGAATTATAAATAGGTAAAATAAAACTGTTTCATTGATAGGTGTTAAGTCAGATCGACATACGTACTTCCCTTGCCCAATTTTTTGTTGTAGTGTATAAATCTTTTTTAAGATTAAGTTTATCCCGTAGCCGAACACTGTCTCTTAAGATACAGGTCACCCTAGTTTAAGAGGCAGGGTTAATATACCTGTACAGATTTTGCAAAATACAACAATAATATTGTACCCGTGTGCATTGTAACGAACACTGCATATTATTTTTATACATTTTTTGTACCTATCTGTAATTTTTCTGTAATCTGTAATTTTTCGCTAATAAATAAATATTTTTTTTTTTTTTGTATGATTCTTACATTAAGAATATTTTCCCCTTTTTTAGGTGACAAAAAAATATTTTTTTTTATTTAATTAACCATCTTTCAAAAAAGATTGTAATTAATTAATCCTTGTAGACAATTTTTTGGTCAGAAAATACTTAAAAATCTGACCAACTACGCGTAAAATGTACCAGGCGTCCATAAATTAAAGGCGTTGAAACCAATATGGCTATTTCCGAAGCAATCGTCACGGTCCGTTACCACGTGTCACCTCATTCAACACACAACGCTTCAACGTAATACTACCAAAAAAATTGGCAACGCACTACTTTCGCAAACTGGTCTTTTGGACCAAGTTATACAGGATATTTTTTTAAGCAGTGCGCAAAAAAAATTTCATCATCTCCCGAGACTTTTCCATACTATGTTGGGGTCAACTTCCAGATTGACCGGCGAGTACCAGTATTTTACAAAGAGCGACTGTCTATAATGACCTGCTCAACCCAGTTACCCAGGCAATCCAATACCCCTTGGTAAGACTGGTTGTCAGATTTACTTTATCGATTTTAGGAAAAACATATTTCGTTATCAATAACTTTTTTGTACTAAAACATTAAAGTAAAAGCATACCTATGTACGTTAAAACTTGTTTAACCATAAATTGACAAAGTTTGCGCAGTGGTTAAAAAAAATAAACCAGTATATACCCGATGTCACAACAATTACAGAGAGTTACAGGTTAAATCCGATGGCCCAACAGGTCCGTAGGTCAAGCAAAGGGTTTTGTCACGTTTGCGAAAGATAAAATGATTTGTAATTGTGGCTTAAAGGCTGTGCTCTGCTTTTGTAAAGCGATTTTCATTTGTTTTGTTTTGTTTTGTGTTTGAGATGCTTCTTGCTTTACTGTTCTCCTGGTAGCTTGTCATTGTTTGTACAATATTTGGTATACCAAGAGTTTATAGAAAAATCTTAAGTAAGGTAAGTAACGAATAAATAAACAAAAGAAAAGAGACCAATATAAAAATTATAATGCTAATTTTAATTTAACTGGTCTTTTATAGTCCATTTTCTTTAGCGAGGGCTGTTCACTCATGACTTAAAACTACGTATCAGATGGGGCAACCCGAATTCGCATTGTCGAATATTCTTTTCTCTTTGTTTTGAAAGATGGCCTTGCATGGATGCACTATGCATACCTTATACGTGCTTTACTCCAAATGGTCATTTAATTAGTTGTTAGACCGCATGCGACGATTCCCTTTATGCTGTATGCTGAACCAAGAAAAATGATAATCCATAAAAGCTCCAGCAATAAAGTTTTTCAATATTTTTTTATTTTTTATTTTTACCATGTCTACATTTCGAGCACTTTTAACCTAAAACAGCAATTTTCGAAGCAAGTAAAATTCGCACTACACGAAAACTTTCTTCGTACACAAACCAGGCGGTTGGCAGTACAAATATGCCTGCCGTGAATTTATTGCGGCCTACCATGGTAGCCCAGTTTGTTATCACTCGGTGTTAGTTAACCGAACGGACCGTTACTCGAAACTCGAGGAACTGGGACGGAGTGATGTGAGAAGGGAGTTGGATGAGGTATATGGTTTTCAGGGTCGAAATAGTAGGTAGTGTCTAATATTTGATTAAAATTGGGGAATTGGAGGACAAGCATTTAAAGTGTTTAAGGGTTCGTTGTAAGGAGCTGTGAGAGAGTGTATCTCCCTTATCGAAAACTGAAGTCAGTTTTGTGAGAATAAGGATGCTAGAATCTTTACAAACGCCTTCTTTAATTAATTAGAAGGTACCACAGCGTTTATAGTGTGGTAGGTGTAGTTCTTGTTCTTAACCGACTAATTTAATAAACTACAAAAGAAAAGAAATAATTAAATGTATGTCATATAAAAAAAAGAATTTAAGTCGCAGATCTACACGAAAACATTACTTAAACTTGGATTTGCCTCATCCACCGCGCACACCAATCTTCCTACCTCCCCGTCCTTTTCACATCGAGCACAGATAGTAAACAGGTTCCATTCCGATGAGACTTTATTATTTGATTTTACCAGCATTACGCAATGGTGGAAACTACTTGATATCGACTTACATCGACGTGAGCTTGTGTTGCTTCTAATAGATACAGCTTAGAAGACCCCTTAACCTAAGGCGTGGTGGCGTATACTTAGAATACGCACATACTGGCGACTAAAAAGTCGGCCGACTATCGGCCAGCTGGATGTAAGATTTTTTTTTAATCGTGAATTCTATCAAAGTTTTTAGTCGGTCTGACATCGGATAAATCCGGGGCTGCGGAATTGTTCGAAAGAGTTACCGCGGCCCTGGTAAAAAGGCCTACGAAGGAACATGATAGGTTTTAGTCAGTAAGAGTCTGACACTCCCTCACGCTGGTAACCCACAGCGGGAGGAGTCATTTGATGATTTCCCATCAAATAAAAAACATCGGACAAATACCTTGCCTACCCAAATATCATTATCACATACATATGTATTTTAACATTCATCTTCATTCTGATTTACGAGCCCGAACCGACTATCGGCCGACTGAAAGTTTATAGTATGCTCGTACTCTTACTGTAAAATTAAAATTGCAGCAGCATTTTAGCGCTCGCATTTCACACTGTGGTGTCGTTGCAGTATTTTAGACGCACCCAGTTTTGTGATGGGGACATTTTAGTGGTCTTGCGTATTATGTGTTGATAGTAAAATGGACTTGCAAATCTATCTTTAGTTACTAATAATATCACAAAGATGAAACATTTTTTTGTTTGTTACTTGGCTCTGAAACTACTGAACCAATTTGAAAAATTCTTTCATTGTTGGAAAGCTACACTTTTCCCGAGTAATACATTGTAGGCAATACATACTTTCTGGTCGTAGGTTTATCAGTTTTTGTTACTTACCCATAAAGGAGTTTTAACTCTAAAGAGCAATAATGATGCCCTTATAAGATCTTCAAACATTATGACACCAAAGACAAACACACCATCAATTCAATATATCAATCAAAAGAAAACCTCAAAAGCTCTTCAAACTATAGAGGTATGACCAACTAACTAACAAACCAAGTACATTCCTTAGAAAACGTTTTCAAACCAGCTTTTATAATAGAGATATTTCAAAGAACCTGTCGGCTGGCTTAGTTAGCCGTTCAGCACAAAGGCTAGCCATTTCATTGTTCAGTTCTAACATTTAGTTACAATAGCGACCCCCCAGATTTCGTCCCCATTTCTATGACAAGCCCTTACATGATGATTTAATACTCGGGACCCATGACCCTGTCAAAAGTACTAGGATAGCATAAGTCTTGGGTGGTGTGTGGTATGGAATATTGTTCGTTTGCAAGGCGAATCTGACATATTAAGTTGTAGGTACCTCTCATGGCTAGAGGGATACCTGATATGAACCGATTTATATGTTTTGGTTTCGTTGGATTTATTTATATCCTGAACACATATCCTATGACAAGCTTTTTACATGATGATTTAATACTTGGGACCTGTGACCCTGTCAAAAGTACTAGGCTAGCATAAGTCTTGGGTGGTGTGTGGTATGGAATATTGTTCGTTTGTAAGGCGAATCTGACATATTAAGTTGTACCTCTCATAGCTTAGGGGGATACCTGATATGAACCGATTTATATGTTTTTGGTTTCGTTTACAAGCTTTTTACATGATGGTTTAATACTAGCGACCCGTGACCCTGTCAAAAGTACTAGGATAGCATAACTCTTGGGTGGTGTGTGGTATTATATTAAGTTGCTATCTACGGCAGGTACACACGATAGAGATTGTTTATAGAAATATCTGTAACCAGCGATTTGTTGCGCAGACAAAATTCTATGAAAGTCTGTGTGAAGTTGAAATACATATTTTACACATTGAACTCTGAGATTGAAATTGAAATTGAGATGAACAGCTCCTGAGATTAGCGCATTCATACAAACATTCAAATAATTTTTTCAGCTTTATTATTTTAGTTTAGATAAAGAAGAAAAAATAGAAGTGCAAATGTCAGGTTTTCCCATTTTTAATCCTTTCAGGAGTTAATCACAGATTTTATTTACACTCTTAAACTATCAAAACTCAAATAATCCCATATACAACAACTAGTCTCCAAATAAACCCTCACACACACACTTACATTATCTCTGCATACAAATGTTAAAGAAAATCGCATGCGCACACAACCTTGGATTAGTTACAGCGAATTTACGTGTCATGGCACTTACATGGTGTTTTGTAGCAAACCAGTTACAAACGCACAAGTTCACCGACAACATAATCGACACTTTTCTTAAAACTACCGTTTTACTATGAAATAATTCGTTTAATTTTCAAAATTTTCAAAATGGGAAATCATCAAATAAACTCTCCCGCTTTGGGTACAGCATAAGGGACTGTCAGACTCTTACTTGACATGTTCCTTCTTAAGAAATTTATGTACCAGGATCGGCCACTCACTTGACCAAAAGGCTGGCTATCTTGGACAAAGGATAAGCACTGCCATCCAGCGTGGCAATGCTGCCAGCCTTTTGAGCACGCTTCCAGTCCAGAAGGATTTTTGGTCGCGTTTTAGTTTAGTGTAAATACCTCTTTTATGTATAATATTTTTAAACTTGTAAATTACTCTGAATATATATGTATACTTATTGGTAAACAACTGTTTTAAAATAAACTGACGTTTATATTGCTGGTGAAGTTAGCCTATGATTGGTTTTAGACGTTTCGTTTCACGGATTTATTATTTATTTAACCCGGAACTTGGTGATTATAGTCTGCATAGTTAGAGGTCGTGTACCTATTGAGATGTGTGTAATTTTGATATGGTGTTGGTTGAATTGATTGAAAGAAGTAAATAGTTTAGGAAGTAGACTCGAACCAAATACTTAAAATATGATTTATTTTAACTCCACAAATTACATAAGATCAAATGCAGACAATTATACCGATATTTAATTAGATATTAACCGTCATATTTTATTATAATAAACAATTACAATATCTGGATTATCTGAAATGCATCCCAGATGCCTATTATTTACGAGTTTATAACAGACTTGATTCTTTTTTTACTGACCACATCATCATCATCATCATCATCAGCCTATCGCAGTCCACTGCTGGACATAGGCCTCTCCAAGTGCACGCCACTGAGATCGATTTTCGGCTTCTCGCATCCAGCTCCTGCCAGCCGTCTTGCGCAAGTCATCACTCCACCGTGCCTGAGGACGTCCTACACTACGTTTGCCGAGGCGCGGTCTCCACTCTAGAACTCGTTTACCCCAACGGTTATCGGTTCTTCGGCTAATATGGCCAGCCCACTGCCACTTCAGCTTGCTGATTCGGTAGGCTATGTCGATGACCTTGGTTCTCTGACGGATTACCTCATTTCTGATGCGATCCCTCAGAGAAACGCCGAGCATAGCTCTTTCCATAGCCCGCTGAGCGACTTTAAACTTGTGGACCAGCCGTACCGTCAGTGTCCACGTTTCGGCTCCGTAAGTCATGACAGGTAGGACGCACTGATTGAAGACTTTTGTCTTTAGGCACTGTGGAATCGACGATGTTAGGACTCGACGTAGCTTCCCAAATGCAGCCCAACCCAACTGAATTCTCCTATTCACCTCGTCCTCAAAGTTGTTTCTACCTAACTGCAATGTCTGCCCGAGGTATACATATTTCCGAACAACTTCGAGAACGGCGCCGTGTATCGCAATCGGTTCCGGTAGAACATGTTCATTGAACATGACCTTGGTTTTGTCCAAGTTCATCCGTAGGCCGATGCGTAGAGAAGATTCAGCCAGGTCGTTAAGCATCTGTTGTAGGTCCTGCAGCGTTTCCGCCATGATGACGATATCGTCAGCAAATCTCAAGTGAGAGATGTGTTCGCCATTGATGTTGATGCCGCGTCCTTTCCAGTTCAGCGTCTTGAACATATCCTCCATTGCATTAGTGAACAGTTTCGGGAAATAACATCCCCTTGTCTCACTCCTCGATGCAACGGTATGGGCCTTGTTTGCTGATTCTGTACTTGGACGGACATTGTAGCGGCTTTGTAGAGACATCTCATCACTTGGATGTATCGCCAATCTACTTGACAACGCTGCAGGGACTCCAGAACAGACCAGATTTCAACCGAGTCAAAGGCCTTCTCATAGTCCACAAATGCTAGACACAGGGGCTGATTATACTCCTCGGTCTTCTGTATAATCTGCCGCACTGTGTGGATGTGGTCTATGGTGCCGTATCCGCTCCGAAACCCAGCCTGCTCCGGTGGTTGGAATTCGTCGAGTCTTCGCGCAAGTCGGTTCGTGATCACTCTTGAGAACAGCTTATAGACGTGGCTTAGGAGGAAATGGGTCGATAGTTCTTCAACTGGGTTTTGTCTCCCTTTTGAAGAACAGGACGACAACACTCCTACTCCACGCCTCTGGAGTTCTCCTTCAAACAGGACGGCATTAAAAAGCTTCTGGAGCTCCCCCAGTACGGGCTTACCTCCTGCTTTTAAAAGCTCTGTTGTAATGCCATCCTCGCCAGGGGCTTTTCCATTTTTGAGCTGTCTCAGAGCGATCTCGATTTCGCCACTGCTGACTTCTGGCAGGTCTTCGGTGAAATGGCGTGTTAATGTGGCTCTAGAATCCTCATTTCCGGGATCAGGTCGAGATGCATGCGATGCGTATAACCGGCCATAGAAATTTTCCACTTCCGAAAGGACTGCCGGCACCGAAGAAACGACTTCTCCACTTGTTGTGGTCAGCTTCGTCAAGTGGCTTCTTCCAAGAGATTGTACGAACACCTTTGACCCCCGATTCAGCTCAATTGCTCTTTCAATGGCAAGAGTATTGGAGCACCGGAGGTCGCGTCGTACGTGCTTGTTGATCTCTTGGTTTAGAGCCCGCTTAGCTGACGAAGTGACAGGCGGGTTTTCACGTCGTTTCTTCATAAGCCCTAATGTCTCTTCCGAAAGCTTTGATTTCTTGCCCTTACGCTGCATGTTACAGAATCTCGAACCTTCCTCCCTGAGGATCCGAACCACATATTCGTGGTTGACCTGACCACAGCAATTTTGAAAATCTTTTAGGTATGCTGATTTTTCTCTGAGCTATTGAAGGTTATTTTTATTCAAAACACAAGTATGTAGGTACCTAGAAATGAACAAAACATGGAAAGCGACGACACACGAAAGAAGAACACATACCCAAAATTCCTTACAGCATAACGTTACCCATTCAAACTAAGTCTTCAGGTGGCAACAAGACAAATATACGACTAATAAGTCAGTTGACAAGTCCACAATTAACTATTAGCATAGAATAGCGACTGCTTTCTATAAGAACATTCGTAGTGTTTCATAATTCAATGCGGGCGCATGTCAGACGGTTTCTATTGCTTAATGTACGTACTTAATTGGGACCTGGAATGTGGGATATTTTGATGGACTTAACTGTTCCTAGTGGAATTTGCATGTCCCGTGTCCTGAAGGAATTATGGCAACGGGATTAGCAGTATGATATGTCTTGATTAGGGCTATAGGTTAAGTAACTTTTGTAAAAAGCTGAAGACTTTGTTTGTTTGCTTAGTATTTTGGTTAAATTTTAGGAATGACTGGACCGATTAACAAAATTGACTATTTTAGAGTACTTAGGTGTTTATTGAGGAAGGACCACTTTACGGTAGAATAAAGGAAGCAGTTTCTACGGGATGCAGCTGCTAAAATGCTGGCAGAAACTTAACCATCATCGTCAACATCAGCCCTTTTAGTGTCCCAAAATTGGGCACAGGCCATTCAGAACATAGAGGTCATACAGACATACCGAGAATCAATCCCAAAAGCATGATAAAATGTGTAAAACTCAATAATGATTAATCCTTTTGTTTCAGGTACGTAACAGACACGTAAATAACTTAAAGCGAATCCTTCAAACAGTAAGTTAATAATCGTATGAATATTTTAACCTGAATAACCAGTGACCACATCTCCTAGTATATTAGACGTTATATTTGGCAAGTTTACACACTATTTTAATAAGAGTTCCGTAGTATAAAAATATTGCCGTCCCATCGGGCTATGAGAGTGAAGGAATAGTGAGTGCACCTGTTTCTAAGCAAATGCTCGTGCACTATCATATGTCCTGCGCAGCTGGCTAATCTCCTTACATGGGAGCCGCCGTAGCCGATGATCGGCTAGGAGGATATACCTTAACTGAAATCATCCATGATTAATTAACTATTACGATTAACAAATTTTAATCATAACCAGCCGTATACATACCGCCCATTGGTTAAATCGGCGATTTGACAACTGAAAATGCTCCGTAGGTACTTACATCGTTTTAGTTAAATGTAAAAATAAAATATTTATAAATCTATTTAATTTAAAATAATTGGACGGAAAATAATTTTCACTAGTACTTCCGTTTCTTGTAATTTTACGAAGCAATAAATTAACAATAAACTAAGTCGTAAATCAATAGTTTATTATAACCACATGTCAGAAATATGTAGGTACATACACTTTAATTAATGTTCTTAGGCCCAAGAATACTGAAAAAACGTCAGTTTTCTCAGTATTCTTCGTCAGTGCTTATGAATTTTCACGTTCAACTCTCGAAGTAAACTATTATTGTAAGAAAAAAACAACCTCTTAGTTGTCGGTAAACTTGACACTTACCATAGCTAAGACGTTTTTGAATAAATCCAATTTGTACAAGGAACCCTAAAAACGTTTTCCACGATTTGGAAATCAGGAAATTGAGGAGGTTCATATAGCATTATTATCTACACATCTGTTTCCTTCATTTATATCTAACTCACAAACTTTTAATGCAGTTACTACTGCTTCTTGATATAGGAAACACAACTTTATCACAATAGCAATAAGGGCTACAAAATACAAAAAAATCAATTCTGCAACTGAATCATTTACGCTGTCTTAATTTAGTTACGCTATTAGAAATCTTAGTACAGTTTCGCCCACATTATAACGATTGTTACACACGCAATTTAGATTATAATCACAAGGTATTACAGTCTAAAATTGATTGATAGACTCACATATGATGTGTTACGTCCGTAGGTATGAAGTGATCGATTAATTTCTTTACAATTTATGATTGCCTGGTAGCTGCTCGCGTAATTTTGCCTACTTATGTAAAGGGTAGTTCGTTACATATGTATTGTCATGTAAAAACAGTAACATCAATCAATTAAACAACTGCATTAACTAATTACAGGTTTAATGAATAAACTTACGTAAATAGTAGTGGCTTACTTTTATTTATTTACGAGAAAAAAACCTGAAAAATGCGACTCTTACTGACTCGTCAATGGTTCCATACTAAGTGTACAAAATACTCCTCTGACGAAAAGATAAGGGACAAACTCGATATGTAAATGGTACTTACTTACTTTATAATAAACTAGATGGAACTTCCTCCCTCACCCGGATAAAATATACTCTATGACAACCGGGATAGTGTAGCTTCCCAACAGTGAAAGAATTTTCAAACTGGCTTAGTAGTTTCAGAGTCTAGGCCTCCGACTCTAGGGTACCACACTAACTCTTTGGGATATTGGTATAGATAGATTTAGATTAGAGCCATAACACACACACCAATCACTCGAAAAATCCAACCGTCACACTGACCACTAATCGCCAAAAAATCGATTCCAAAAACCCGCGATAATCGAATAAGATTCCTACCATTGGGCGTAAAATGACACCCATTAACTCGTCATTGTGTCGAGAGGGTATTTTTCAAACTGTGACGTCATGCAGTCAAGCCGTGACGGTTTCGCTCTGGTTGCTGCGACTTTGAGACTGTAGTGTCACTGTCTTGGTGGTTTGTAGCTGTTTTCTGGTACTTTAAGTGTGTGTTTATGTGTTCAGAATAACTTTTCGTTCCATATGAATAACTTTTTCTATTCTATTGGTGGAAACTGCATGAAAATACGTTGAGCAGTTTGAATTTTCTGCGACGACAGCTTAAGACTTTAAAAAAATTTATTAAGTATGTTTTTGATATCTAGAGATAATTATATTAAAATGTATGAATCCAAAATTGATGTGTCTGATGACGCCTGTGACGTAAATCTTATTTTTATAAAGCAGAATCACAGACAGAAATGACCATTAAAAATAATGTGCCCAACAACACATACTTAAGTTCCAAAAATAAACTCTACTCAATCAAAATTAATTTATTCAAAATAATTTACCATCGGTCAAGGCAAAAACCTAATTGGATCAGAAACTTGCGTATGTTAGCAAAAAATAGGTGTAAAACTATTCGTTTGTCACTTTGTCCGTCATGCGATCTGCAAACCAAATACGAGACCTATACTTAGACCTAACGGGCCCAAAATCTTAACAAGAACTTTAATGTACATACAAAAAATAATCGCCAACAAAATCTGTAGAATCTACAATTAAAGCTACAAAGAAAATACTTAGAAAAAAACCCAGGTCAGATAAGTTGCAACAACTGGGCATCGAACTCGCGTCCGCTACATCTCCAACGAGATAAGGAACAATTGAATCAAAAGCTACATAGAGATTTTTATCTTGTAGATACAGAGTGTATGGAAGTGCTCTGTGAATTTATGACGCCCTGGTACCAGCAGGTGTTTTTGATACAGTTTGACGACCCTGGTTTTGTTTGTGTGAGTTTGTTTCTTACTTACAAGGAGAATATGAACTTTTTCCTTGTTGCGAAAATGTAAAGAAAATAATTTTTAGTTTCAGTAATTTCGTAAAAAACTGAGAAACCAAAAAGACTGTGGTGAGCAATGTTCTAAGTAAGGAACGGATCGAATGCCTAAGTGGTGGGTAAGGCCGACAGGGGTAGAAGAAGGAGGAATTCATTTACTATTTTAGTATTTATTGGATACTTGGAAATTAGATTGCGATTTATTGTCTCAAAGATTTTTATCATACAGATAGGTTGTAACATGGTTTTAGATGACTAAAGGGCCGCCGAAGGCCAGCTTTGACAAACTGTGACTAAACCGAACATTGGACAAAAATCGCTGTCTCATCTTGCAGCATTTTAAGCAAGCACGATCGCCGAAGCATCGACCCCGATATTGATTATTACTCCCGATAGTTTCTGTCGCAACATGTTGAGACAATAATGTTTTCTTAACGGGCCACCTAAATAACCGTATGCCCTTAGTTCTACCGGTCTAACTAGTACTACGGATGACAGAGCGATTTCTTTTAGTAAACCGTTAAAACTGACGGGTACCCACGGAAACACACCGGTCTTGCCAGTGTTTTATATTTCCATGCGATCTGGGAAGTAGGAACATGTTTATGGAACTGTAAATGCCGTCATAGTTGAAATATTTTGTTGGAGCTCCGGTCAATTCCAGGAATACTTTTGTCAAGTGCTGATAGAATCAGCATTTTTTCAGAATTCTTAAAAAATATATATATATATATATAGTCCTCCTTATCGATTTCGATAACGGCGACCCATGGCAAATTCACCTCCTAGCGTGAGCCCTGATGTGACTGGCTAAACCGAGCTTTGATTTGAAGACTCGGTCGCAAGCGCTGCAGTATAACTGACCCGCAGCATTGAGAGTGTAGGTGTACGAATATATACGAATAATGTATACGAATGTAAATAATCCTTAGAATTAAGTGGCAGGATCTTAAAAAATAATGTAAAAACAGAATGCTATAATAGTTGCACCCTTTTTCAAAATCGTCATAATAGCAATTACAAAGTAGCGTAACTATGTTTTTTTATTAGCTAACGCACTAAAAAAACTAGACCAAATCCACTCCAAAGTACTAGGCTCGCATAAAAACAGCGGACTAGTTAGATAAAACACTATCTACGGCATCCGGGTGTTTTCACCCGACGGGGAACTGCGGCAACAATTGCCTATCACGTGTGAACGTCCCACTGTTATGCTTTCCTGGTAATACGCGAACACTTTCTATGGTGGGTGTTGACTTTCCCTGGTGGATAACTTGGTAATGTGACGTCCATATATGATGAAATCAGCTGCTAATTAATTAGCTAAAAACTTACCAACCATGGAAAAATTTAATATCATATTTTAGTAAAATAAGCATGTACTGTACAATCATTATCTTGTCAATTTCACTACAAATGTAACTAAAATCAAACTACTGAATTCGTATTCGTTTAACCTACCGCAAAAGTAATTGAATGTCAATCAAAATAGTCAAAAATATAATAACTTATTGCCACAGTAGCGCATGCAGGTTGACGTGCCGTTTAAAATAATTATTTGGTTTGAGATTGATGGCCAAAGAAATGAATGTGTGATCAATGGTCATAGAATATGTTGTGTATTTTATTTTATTTTACACTTGTCATAGATTACTTATATTAATAGTTATTGAGAACTCAGTATTCTAACGTTGAGTTACACCATTTGACTATAACGATAAACGAACCATTTTCAGTTGTCAAATCGTCGATATGACCAATGGGCGGTAAGTACACGGCTGGTTATACCCTTAAAAAACACAGTTCTAAGAGCGAAAGGACCACTTTTACCAAAATGTAACAAAGTCTAAAAGACCAATTAATAAATCAATTTGTAAAGAAAACTCTTTAGTGAAAGTTACCAAAACAGGTAAAAGTTTATGTTACGAAATGTATCCTACACAAGTACACATATGACGAACTGGGTTAAAAGCAAAACAATGACTTATATGGCAAGGTAACTTTTGTGAGCAATTGTTTTGTGACATACAAATAAATGTAGGTCTTTTAGGCCGGAACTGACGCATCATATTTCATTTACAGAGAGGGAATGGGATCATATTTTTGTTAAAATTCTATCCCGAATCTTGATCTAATGTGTATCAATGTGGGTTATGTTTCAGTCATGCTTTTGTTGCTTGGTTTCGAAAATATTTTTTTGTCTTGTCAATGGTAGGTAAATCTTTAATTTCCCTGTGTGTAAAAAAGAGTAGTTCCGGAGCAATTTGCGTTTATTGGCTGAAAGCTCAGTTTTCGTTTTCAACCGACTGCTCCAAGAAGGTGGACGTTTTTAATTCCACTGCCCTTATAACTCGATTATTTTTAACACACAGATTAGGATTCAAACTTAAAACCACTTAATTTAACCAAAAAATTCATCCAACTCCTTAACAATCTGACCATATATTACCTAGATACTTCATCGAAGTACCAGGCAATCATGTCTATATAGAATGTCGCGTGGTCAAGCCTAACATGGTGCACTGGTCATCCGGTGCGGTCGTGCAGCTGACGATGTGGTTATGGTCAAAAGGGGTTTATTTTTAGCTTTTTAGCACGTTATTTTTGATGAATGGGAGTTGTTATGGAGTACTACTATATTGTGCAATGGGGTGTATACAGCAAATACAGAAATTGTGGGAAAATTAATTTTCTCTGGTTTTTCTCACCAAAACTGCCCTTTGGAACTTACATGGTTGTCTGAAAAAGAAATCCCGACTCTAACAGCCTTACTACAAAAACTTAAACATCTGTTGAACACTTTTCTAAAACAAGTGGAGCTACAAAATGAAGGTCCATTCCAACGTCATAATCTGACATTTTATTAGACAAGTGTTCAACAGACGTTTAAAAGTTTTTGTGGTACGACGGCAAAGGCAAAACCACGTGCTGGAAAAAAACTATTCTTTAAGTGCCATTCGTCTCGAAACCATATTCAATAGTCGTACTATCTATATGATAAATATGATGAAAACATAAACAACCAGACATAAATACTGACACAAATCCATTTAGAAAGTACCTACACATTTTGTAACATCAAACTATATGATACTCAAGCATATAAATATATCACTTTAATTATAAAAACTCAGCACAATAGTTGGGAAAGAATTAACGATCAATCATTGAGAATAATCTGTATTAAGTATAGTCTGAGAGCCTGGGGTGATCATCGTTGCGTCATGTATGACTTTGACTATTAATCGATTTTGTTGCTTTTGCAAAATGTTGATATATTTTTTAGATGTAGATATGAACTTGATATATAAAGTTATCAATTTTGACATTGCGTAAACCATATTTGTAGCTATGTCAAATTTTATTTGGACTAGATCAAGTTTCGGAATTCTTTTAATGTCTAAATTGCATGTCTGTAAAATATTTAAAACTATTATTTACTACTTGATGTTTCCTGGGATTTCACCCGCGACTCGGGGTAACTACATTTCACACCCAAATAAAAAGTATCTGTGTACCAAATAGCCGGACAGGCCTCAATTCATTTTGCATTTATAATATTAGTAAGAAGGATAGTAGAGGTAGAATAAAATAAGGTAAAGAGAGGAAAACAAAACACTTATTTCACCGTCCACCGAGTATCTAACCTGAGACATTTAATTCACTTTTACTCGCCTCATTAGTATGCACCCACACGTCTTGCAGATCAGTTTTATCTCAAGCCAACTCGATTCGTGTCACTATCTCTTAGCATTCCTACAAACTGCTGACTAAATAGTCGCCCGACAGTTAACCGATAGTTGACGTTTGGGCTGCGGGATTGTTCGAAAGAGTTACCATGGCCCTGGTACAGGAAGGGCTTAAGAAGGAACATGGTGGGTTTTAGTCAGTAAGAGTCTGACACTCCCTCACGCTGCTAACCCACAGTGGAAAGGGTCCAAGGAAAAATGGTTGGCATTTTTTTTAAAGTAAATATTGATTCCTGTAAAAAGTTCTCAGTCGGTCTGTTGTCTAAATACCTGATCTTTGTAATGTGCGTGCTACCACCATTCCTCTTCATACTGATTTACGGGCTCTAACAAACTATCGGCCAACTAAAAGTTTGCAGTATAGAGCTCTTAGACTATAATGCCCAGGCATAAGATATTCAAAACACATAGTGAAAGGCGCACAAAACAGTTCAAGGTAGATAAGTCAAGTTTGAACAGACAAACATACATAACAGTTAGAATGTTCAGTGAAATATCCGCGAGAATTCTTCCGACTTTGAGTTACGTGGAGGTAATTTCTGATTGGTTATGTTACTTATGTTTGTAAAAAATGGTTCCTAAATTAATATTTATTAATCGCAGATAGTATGTACTTTTAAGTATATCATGGACACCAATGGCTGATAAAAAGGTGAAGGAAAACATCTTGAGGACACTTGGACTATAGTCTGAAATCATCAACCCGCATTGAGCAAGCGTGATGATTAATACTCAATCCTTCTCCGTGTGAGAGGAGGCCTGTGCCCAGCAGTGTGACGATAAAAAGGCTGTAACAGTAACAGTCGACTATGAAACGGGTTTTCTTTTCTTTTGAGCTATCAGATGAAGAAGTATGGAAGAAAATGAAAGGTTGCGTTGACCTGAAATAGAATTGGGATTAGTAAGAGGATTTGATAATAATGTCTCCTTAGGAAATTGAAGGAAGTGCTGTTGAAATAAGAATGTTGAGTCTATCCAGTTTTTTGATGGATGTGCAAAATTATATTCCCATGCACCTAACGGTACCGTGATAAATAAATAATTGATGAACGAGCATTAGACTTTTAATTCTAAATGATGTAATTTAATTCAGTGCGAATAAATATCTTACACAATATAATATTACGTTATTAGTAGATAATAAATATAAGTAATTCCCGTTAGTAAAGATATAAACAGTTTACTAAAAACTTTAACGACTTAGCTGTCTAACATTTTATATTGACGGACTATTCTGCAGAAAACGGCACTTATTTCTATTGGTTATGAGCAATTTTCTAAAGTGTGAGGAAAATGAATGAAGTAGAAAATTTGAATTGGTAGTAAAACTGAGAAATGATGAAGTTTTGAGTTTTATATTATGTGTAGATGCAACCACAGTTCATAATATTCAAATGCAATTGGGCATACAAAGTACATAATATTATGTTATTGTGCTATCTATACGGTAAATGTAAGATACGTTAAAAAGTAAATCTCGAAAAAATTTGGGAGCATAATCTTCAAATATCAATGGGTTTTTTGAACCCCTCAAAAACAGCACTTACCTTTCCCAACAAAAAAAAACATCAAAAACTTACACGCACATGTAACATAAGTACCAGGCTCCCATAAGCACTTAGGATTGTCGAGAGTTACACCATTTAGCAATTAGCTTTGAGAGTGTCTCAAGAGCTGGGAGCCTGGTAACCTCGCGTTAATTACTAGGCTAGCAGAGGTCACTAAGAATGTGTGTTATGAGCAGGAAAGTTTGTTTTGTCTTAAATTACTTTCCTTGAATAACGAGAACGTCAATAAAATAACTCGATAAGGAAAATGAGTTTTTGAACCCCAGTCTGTATGAAAAAATCGACTCTTGGTGGCAGGTCAACCCCAAAATAATGATATGGAATCTTAGATCCGCAGCAGAAAACATGATCAACCGCCGTACTATTGTTTAACACCATCAACCGACACCAGTGGGAACTCCAATTACACTTCCATTAAATTCGTACCTAAAATAACAGTATTCTATTTACACAAACATTGTTCACCTCTCAATGCTTACCATCACTTTCACACGATTACCGCTCATATTTTCCGTAAGATATCGATCGCAGTCAAACAATGGTTTCGACGCGTGGGCGTGGCTTTGCAACACGTTATAATAATTTTAGTGTTATGTAACCAGGATGTACTTGCTGTGGACTTATGAGCGCCTAGTACTTGATTCTTGATTGAGATAGTTTTAGTAAGATAGTTTTTTGACGTAGTGACTTATGGAGGTTAAGATAAGCTAGTTTGTTTGTCAAGGAAGATTTTGTAAAACGTGTTTGGTTATGTTAAACATTTATCTCAATATGGCAGTATAATACACACATTCCTAACTCTCCTGATTCGAATGAGCCTTCAAATGTAAAATAAAAGATAAACAACAAAATAAAAGAAGCTTCAACTAAGACCTCCTTTTTAACTTTTAAGTTCAATGCGATATATGTAGGCAAGTGTCTAAGATCTGCAAGCGAAACATGTCAAAAACATATAAACATACAACATGTTAGACGAGCCTTACGATATAAGTACTAAGACTATTTACTATAAGACAATCATATCAATACGTACATAAAGTGGCTTGTATGTTAAAACCGAAAGTATTCACCGTACGCCAAGTTTACCCGCGGGCAAACATAAAGCTTATGTCACACAATCATATCACCATATATTATAGCTGTCGAATAACTTAAATTATACACGTCAATATATCTTGCCTAAATTATGTCACATACTTAAACGTTTTGTAACTATCTTGTTGAACGTACCTAAAGTATTTATTTACATGTCTTATTATGATAGTTACAACATACTGGCATTATTAATTTTAAGATAGGTGCACACTATGCAGTCATTGTTTGTGTATAGGTATTGTGGGTCCTGACATTTGAACATTTTCGGCAGTCGGTACGGTTAGTCAGAAGTCAGAAAGTCTGACAATTAGCCTTTTTAAAAGTGTCGATCAGGTTTCCCGGTTAAATAGGTTGACTTCCGACAGGCAGTCGCTCCTTGTTAAACTCTGATAGTACTCTAGCTATGTTAGAGTCGGCTTCCAGTCTACCCGGATGCAGCTGAGCATCAGTGTTTACCAGGAGCGGCTGTCTATCTGACCTCCCCAACCCAATTACTCGGGCAACCCAATACCCCTAGGTAAGACTGGTTATCAGACTCTCTGGCTTCAGACTACCCGTAACGACTGCCAAAAATGTTCATTGACAGCCGGGACCTACAGTTAACGTGTTCTCCCAAACACGGTTATTGGGTACATTCAAATTTTAATACAAAAGCAACAAATTCAATACAAAACACAACATTCCCGATCACACCACAATCCAAGAGCAGTGAACATTACAAGTTACAATCGCTGCTCACGCGCACTGCTCAATATTTCGCAATCCTGCGCACGCGTCCCATCGAGCGATTCGACGCGCCCATACCGACTGACAGATACATTTTATTGTTTAGATATGGCTTTGTTTGTGTGTGTGTTTGTTGGTGTTTGTATTTTTTTAATGAGGTATGAATATGTGATAATGATGTCTTAGTAAGGTGTAAGATGTATGAGGTATAGAATGATGGGCTTAGATTGAAAGTTTTTTCAGTATGTAACTATGTATACTCAGTATTCAGGTACACATAAAAGCAAATAAAAACATTATGGACCTATCTTTTCCTCAGCAATATCTATTTAATTTGAAAACTGTTTCACTATGTATTTCAGGTACCTACACATAAAAGCAAATACAAACATTATGGACCTATCATTTCCTCAGCAATATCTATTTAATGCTAATATTTTTTATAGATCTTATCAATGAATAAATAAATTGTTGAAGAAAGTCAAACAATATTTGACAAGGTCCTGTCGACCGCTCATAGATATCAAATGTAAACACCAGTCAAATAAATAATACCTACCTTACTAGTTTAGACAAAATATATGAGATAGCAGCTATGTCTATATAAAATGGTTTGAATTAAAATACCACCACTGGTGGTATTTTCCGCTAGCAATTCGGTTCCACCCATGTCCCGAGGGACCTATTTCCCGCACCCTGATAAAAAGTTGCCTTTGTGCTTTCTCAAGCTCTAAACACAGGCCTATCTAGTATCTACCAACTGTCCAGAAGTGGGACAAACTACGACAACTATGTACAAAAGACATCATAAAAGACACCGAACATTGACTAATACTAAAAGATCATTAGTAAGACAATAAACGCGAACACAAAAACCAGTAGATCGTTGAAACAATGCGCAATGACATGAACATTATTTGTATTATAATGTTACATCAGTATAGATCATTTGTCAAGAACTATTGATCCATAAGAACGTATTTGTGGACATAGATTAAGTATGTCGTGTAAAGAGTGGGCATTTTTGGTCGTGTTTTCTGCCTAATGATTAATTGTCTTTTTGTGTGTTAAATTCTTTTGATTGTAAAAATGTAGGGACTAATAAAATGAATAGTTTGAACAGTCAGTAAATTTGTTTCAGTGTATAATTTACCCACATTAAATTCCTATTAACTCAGTTTCTGCCTAAAACAGTGTACTCCAAACAGAACTGTATTCATTCCACCGTAAAGAGGCATTTCTTAAATACATTAATTATAAACCGTCCTTGCATTAATTGAATGTCATAAAACTAACACTTTCCAAACTCTCCAACGGAGAAAACCTTTCTGTTTTAATTATACAACATCCTAAGCATGTTCGATGTTTATTTACTACTTATATATTAAATCCTCCATCCTGATCAAGAAGGCCGATCATGTTTAATGTGACAATAAAAGTTTTCAATCGGTCTGATACCGGCCAAATACCTGATTGATATTATGTGCGTACCATTAATTTACAAACTGATATATAAGCCTGAAAAAATTGTTGCGAAAAAGTCATATATAAAATTACTTAGGTACATTTACCAACTCTTGTTGGTAAATCTTAGGTTTTACTGTAAAATTTTAGGATTTACCGTAGTTCGCGCTTTTACAGTAACATATATGTTGGCCGACTAAAAGTTTGCAGTGTGTGTTTACTCTTAATATGACAATTAACTTGATAGCAATAACACTCGTAACTCGAAACTGATCTTTAGTTTCACATTACGGTATCTTATATCAACATGCCTATCTGCGTTTTATAGTCTTTGGCGCAAAACCAGCGGAGCGTGATCCAAGCTATTGTTTACATCTTACAACGTGCGTAACACAGATGGGCAGGGCTTACATCAGTCATAATCTGTGCTTACATGCATTTGTCTTGTCTCATCATCTTTCTTTAGTCTTTGACGTTTTATGCGGACTTGCGTGTGTGTAGATCTGAAGCTACTTGATTGCTTTTGTTTTGATAAGGCCATCTGTCTATTACTATACAATAAATAAATACAATAGATGGCTAGATTATGATCAGTGTATGCGATAAAATAACAACCTGCGAGAGTTTGGATTACCCTAGTTTGTACTTCTGACATTATTGGTCCCCAAATACAAGAGACCCTTATTTTTAGATGTTACAATCTGGCGCCCTTTGCTTTATTAAGACTGAAAATTCAGGCAAAATACGGGCATGACACAGTTTTGAAGGTTCAGAATATAACTATTTTGAAAGCTTCAGTTACAATTTCCCTCGTAGAAACTCAAATGATTGCCTTAAACTCGGAAGGACCAGCATTATTAAAGCTAATAATGTCTTGTTACAATCGGGCACCACTTTCTTCTGATTAGCCGATCATACATGGTCTTCCCGCCGACTTCGACTAAAAGAGTGCCTTTCACGTAACTGGTAGGAGCGTTTTCTGATAGATACTTAAGTTAAAAGTCGCCTTCTGACCCTCAAGTCCGGCCCTGCGCTTATAGTACTATCTTACAACTGACCAGCCAAGCGTGAACGTGCCCTATTGTATACAACGTGATTAGATGAACATTACCATAAGTGGGTGCGTCTCATATTACTCATTAATTTATATGTCCAAGCATGATTACGTTTTGTTTACTTGTTAACCGATTTCTAAAAAAAGGAGGTTTTCAATTTAAGATTAGTTTAAGATAGAAACTGAGAATGGGCAGTTGACATAGATAAGCAGTCTTCAAAAATTTTTTTTTCGAGAATTGGAGAACAAAGTCAATCTTCTCTTTTATAATATTATGTATGCTAAGCTAGATCCTATAAAAAAGAAATATTTACTGAGTGCTTTTACAACTATCGTAGATCTCTACCCAAGTACATACTCTTAAGAAAAGATTTAATATACCCAGACTCTGATCTCCATATAATGCCAGCTGAATGCCAACGTTCGTTGCGTCGCTTTCCCGCCAAAAGGATTAGTATGCTGTGCCCGTCCATGGCAGACAGATTTACCTTCCACCTTCACTTTCCAAGAAAATAGGAACAAAGTAAGTTTTATACTTTTACGAGTCAAAGAAAGGATTTTTAAAAGAATGTATTTTAAGTTAAAAATCGGTTTCAATACGGAAATTGACAGCTGTCAAGTATGACGTTTCATTTCAATATAGCGGCAATAAGTTTACAAAATGGTTTAGATATCTTTCATGAATTGTTGCTGACTATATAAAGATTTTAAAGTAAATGATTGTATTCTTTATCGACAAAGTTATGGGTTGGATTATAAACACAATATACGTCACAAAACTTAATAAAGGTGCAAGAAACATTGTGAAGTGTTACAAAAAAAAAACTACAAATACTCATTGACGAATTGCCAACAACAGTAATTTACTTGTCACAAACAAATGAAGCAATGAACTTAAATGCACGGAAGCCTATAATTATTTCAATCAACCAATTAGAGTAGGTGCATGCAACGTCATTAAGTACTTTTGACAATTCAAATGACAGTTTTGCAACTGTCATGCAATCGGCTTAGATTGCAAATGGCGTGATTAGATCGGGATCGAAACGAATCGGTAATGAGAATGATTTTTCTCCAAATTGATATTTTGTAGATTATTAGGTGGTAATAATGAAAATGGAATGTAGGTCGTGGCTATGAATTGGTAACATTAGCAATAGCACCCTTATTACGTAAATTGATATTTATTGATGGGCAATTGATATCTTAACTTTTTAAATGAAGTTTTATATCCATTGTGAATCATCTGCCTAGCCTTCATCCCAACTATGTTGGGGTCGGCTTCCAGTCTAACCGGATGCAGCTTGGTTTTACAAGTAGCGACTGCCTATCTGACCTCCTCAACCCAGGTATTCGGTCAACCCAATACACCTAGGTATGACTGGTTGTCAGACTTATTGGCTTATAACGACTGCTAAAGATGTAAATGACAAAAATATATGTGACAAAATATACTTAGACGTAAATAATATTTTCTTCAAATTCACGAACTTACTTTTCTCTTTATCATTGGTAAGCTGTATAAAGAAATAATTTTCCTCTATAAGTCCATGTTTACCAAACGATCGATCTAGAATATTCGATATCGAAACCTAAGTTATCAAGAGGCTGATTTGAATGGAAACTAGACTAATAAGAAACCTTCAATTTCTGTAATTAGGTTTCGATTCTGATATAAATTCGCGTCTGATATTGATAAGGTAGTAACAATTTAATGAACCTATAATTTTAACTTAGTATTTGAACTTTATAGCGTTAGCAACAAGGTTCAAAATTAGACTGCGTTTTTCCTGGTTTAGATTCGAGTAAAGATTTTGAGTAATTTATCTTACTTATAATACCATGAAGATTTAATTGTAGAATGTCGTTAAATGTGTAATTCGAAATGCTCCATTCATTGTTGAAACTTGGGGACTTAACTTCGATTCCTTGACCAGGAAAACTGTTTTTTTTTTTTCAATAAATGCCCAGCCATGAATTCGTGTACAATCAATTGCCAATGTAATTAGATATTGTAGCAAACACAGACTAGGTACTCAAAAACATTATATCATCGAACCAGGCCGAAGCGCCTTATCTACCTAGGCCGATATTTAGGCGTTCTGCCTACAACAGGCTGCATTTCATTCCATTTTCTAAGAAATATACGTTCAAATTCTGTTGACAGTTCCAAGGGAATTCGAATGTTAGTGCTATAAAAATAGAGTTGAGTTTTGTTTGGCGAGTGTAGAGAAAGCTCTGATGTACGTTTGTTCTATTGATAACCATGCTTCCCGGTTGCCGAGATGCAAATTATTATCACTACGGTGACCCGGCTTCGTCCGTGGGCGTTCCGTTGTGTAATACTTTATTTATTGTCGTCATATTTGTGTCGGGAACATGAAATTGTAGCTGTTAGGTGCGGACGAATGTTGGCTTGTACGTGCCGTTGGTACGGTTCTGGTTTATAAGCTCTTGACAGATCTGGCGCCCTGGTACTTTTGTTGGATTGGAGATGGAAGAAAATTCATGAAAATAGGTTTTGAACATAATTTTTTTTTTTACTTTTATGAAGTTATCTTCGTTTTTTGATTTTCCAAAGATGAAGAATTTCAAAACTTCAGTTTTTACAACCTTTCCACTGACCTCTATATTTACCACTGGACAGGCTGTTGTCAACGTGCTTTTGTGCCCGTTTGATAATCGCCATTTTGGCGCTGTTAGACGTAGCGAGTGTCTGTGATACTAAAATTATTTTACAGTGAACCAATGAACAAACACTTCTCTCACAGCCATTTGAAATTACACGTCAAAAAAAATTAATGGCCAGTTTCACCGTTTACTGATAAAGTCCAAATACCTATATCAGGCTGAAGTTATAAGCAGCCTTTATCTGGCCGATAACATTAACTGTTGGATAACTAATTGTCACTTTATCGGTAACCAGTAAAACCGGGTTTAAAATGATCATCTTTAGACTAAGTATGTGAACTCCAATGCTTCTTAAATATCTTTGAAACCGGTAGCATTCAATTAAACAGCACAATGTACAATGTACATAGTGTACATTCTTTTGTAAACAATCGTTCGATCAATGTACACAAAACTTCAGTAAATATTACACAGAAATCTATCTGGGTACGATTTCACAATCGTCCAGTATCCACATCGATTCTATACACAATATTAGTATCGATATGCTGCGACATGCTGCGCCGACCCCAAATAAAATTGGGATAAGGGCAGGAGGATGATGATGATGATGATAAAACTATCGAGTAATTATCTAAAACGCTTACCTGCGCAATGTAATTCTTCTTCTTTCTCAGTAATAACACATGGGAAGTCGTGAACTTGTGAAGGGTGGTTTTTGGGGGCTGTCTCATGTCAAAGTGCTGATTGTCAGCCTACTTTGAATAAACACGTATTGATTTTGAATTATGAACATGGATGCCATAAAGTCTAGTATAGTATACTAGTGCAAAGTAGCATAAACAAAGAACTCTCATAATTTTATATCGATACTTCTAAACATATCGATAACATTTATCCGATACGTGAACTCATAAAACATGATCAGTGTTAAATATTTAGATAATATAAGACATTTTTCCAGCAAACTGCGAGTGCACTCAAGTGTTTAAGCTATGTGCATGTGCATACGATCTGTCTCTTAATACAAACCTTCTATAATTTCTTCATACATACATACATGTTTGTGTGAAAATATACGTGGGACTGATGTGTGCGCGACCGCAACGGAATGTTTAAGTTCTGAAGATTTTTTGTGCTTGCTTGGTTATAGATTTACACCAGTTATATATATCCAATTTTCCATCCTAAAATGTTGCTGGTTCATGGCTCTGCTAAAATATCTAGAATCTACAGATCTAAAGGATACTTTACATGTTTTGAAGTATTATAAGACCAAAATAATGGCAGTTTTTTTCCAGAATTGTTTTACTTACAATAAAAAAGTCATTTAGCCTTTTGAAACTGCATGAAAAGGTACTACTTTACCTACTTATTTAATTTGGTATGGCTACAATAACTCTTTCAGAAACTCCAGTAGGTACCTTTGTGTGGGAACTCGGGAACAAATATACTTATGGCCTCATTATCTTCCTAACTAGAGTTCTAGAGTGGAGACCACGCCTCGGCAAACGTAGTGTAGGACGTCCTCAGGCACGGTGGAGTGATGACTTGCGCAAGACGGCTGGCAGGAGCTGGATGCGAGAAGCCGAAAATCGATCTCAGTGGCGTGCACTTGGAGAGGCCTATGTCCATGGACTGCGATAGGCTGATGATGATGATGGTGATGATCTTCCTAACTCCTAATATTAGAATACGCAAGGTATATTTGTGCTACATCAGTAATGCTAAAACGATAAAGACCCAAGGATCTATCGTACAGAATAAAGTTCTTAACAGATACCACCATTTAAATGTTCTCAATAGTTCAAGTATATTACAGAGCATAGCCTACTGAACGTTTTATAACCCACATTGCTTAGATCTGAGCTCTAATGACTCCCAATAAATGCTGGAACGGAGTCGTATGGACACATTAACTCTTTATGACTCATGCTGTACCAGTTAACGAGTTCATCGTTAAATAGTTTAGATTATCTTATCTGAGGAGTTCATTATTGAACGTTGATCTTTAAGAAAAGCTGATATTTATGTTTTTTAAATTCTTGTTCTTTATGTAATTTCTCAAAAAATACCAAAATATTTATTGTTTATTTAATATATATTTTTTTAATTATACCTGTATTTTCTTTTTCTGTAAACGATGACAACATGTTGATGAATTCCAATGACTTTATGATTTGCACATCATCTATTAAGATTATGTATTTGTGTTGAACTTTTTAATAAATAAAAAATGTAATGGTGTTTCAAAATATACCGTTTATTTTTTGCGATTGAAAATTCTAATGTTGAATAAATAAAAACAATAACTAAGCATATAATCCGTATAATCCGTATTTATAATTCGCACAATACATATAGGTACCTAAACGACAATTCTCATGAAAACGCAGCTTCTCCAAGCAATATACCTTCCCGTATGTTTTCAATAATCTTAAGTAAACATCGCGCCGATATTACTCAATTCCCATGTTTGTTGGCAGAAGCATTTTATGTTGGACATATAGTGTGGGGTAGGGTTCGATCCCAGGTCAGGCAAGTACCAATGCAACTTTTCTAAGTTTGTATGTACTTTCTAAGTATATCTTAGACACCATTGGCTGTGTTTCGGATGGCACGTTAAACTGTAGGTCCCGGCTGTCATTGAACATCCTTGGCAGTCGTTACGGGTAGTCAGAAGCCAGTAAGTCTGACACCAGTCTAACCAAGGGGTATCGGGTTGCCCGGGTTACTGGGTTGAGGAGGTCAGATAGGCAGTCGCTTCTTGTAAAGCACTGGTACTCAGCTGAATCCGGTTAGACTGGAAGCCGACCCCAACATGATTGGGAAAAGGCTCGGAGGATGATAGTGTGGGCGACCGGACTCATCACATCTCTTCTTATGTTATGCAACCCTGGTACCCGTTGACGGCGTAGCCAAGTATTTTATTTACAAAATGGAGAAAATTGAAGGAAAGTTATTTTTGGACTTGTAGATTTTTCTTCATGGGAATTTCATCTGCCTAGCCTTTTCCCAACTATGTTGGGGTCGACTTCCAGTCTTACTGGATGCAGCTGAGTACTAATTAAATGTTTTTCAAGGAGCGACTGCCTATCTTACCTCCTTAACCCAGTTACCCGGGCATCGCAATACTAAAACTTTTAAAAATTAAGATCTATTGAACCAACACTAGTTAGTCCGTTTTAAATATCAATTTATTAGTATAATTGATGCCCAAAATTGTCTAACAAGTCTTGTGCCATAGAAGGATAAATGGATTGTTCTATCTAAACTCGTTCAGCTATTTTAGACATAAGCTGTTATATAAATGTGAACAAATTATTTTGTAACTCACTCTTTTTGAGTAGGTATGTAATTTATCCAAATTAGGGCCTATCCTGTACGAAAAATATCTAAAAATCTTTTCCACATTAACTTGCCTATTGTTCGATTACTGCTGGACCCATTAAACATAGTTTTACTCTAGTAACTTTGTTCGAAATTGGCTGCTTGTCAAAATATAAGAAACAAAAAAACGCAAAATACGCATTCTTGGGTTTATGGCGATCTTCTGAGAAGCAAAGTTATTTGACAGAAACTAAAACCTTATACCTAAAGGTAGCCGGAAGACGTTGCCTCCAACAGGTATCTGTGGAGATCTGAGGGGGAGGCCTATGTTCACCAGTGGACGTCCTATGGCTGAGATGATGAAAATCTTTTGACAAATTGATATTTTCATCACACTAATCTACCTAACCTCGCGAAACCATACCAAACTAGACATCCAAACACAAACTATTTATATACAAAATAACCCAACGAAATCAAAGCTAAACTTATCTACTTAGTGGATCAACAGAATTCCTCTGGCCGTCATGTCGCCTAGATCCACTCGGCCGACGATAAGCGCGCGCGCACTATCCGCGCCGATCTTTTGTACGAAAGCAGGGCATTCAACCCAGAACCGGATATCGATGGAATTTCGACACTGATAAGGGTTTGTAGGTATTTATTTTAAGTTGCATTGTTTTATTAACGTACACTGCTAACTTTTAGTCGGTCGATAGTTTGTTTGGGCTCATAAATGAAACGAAGATGAATGGTTGTAAGCACATTACATAGATCAGTGGCTCAATTCTGCTAATTTTACTTAAGCAACATACGATTGATATTCAACTGAGATTCAATTACGACTCATTTTTAATTTTATCCTTTTCTGTGATTCAATAATGAATTGTCTGTAAATTGTTTACGATTGCATACGATTGTAGAGAAGACTACCTATTGACCAGTGGTAGACCAAATGGCATACCAATGGAGTATATTTGGAAAATCTTTGGTCTTATATTAGTAGCAGAATTTCAGCCGCCCGTAGGTACCTATTGGGCCGGTATAAGAACGACTGAAAACTTTGATTGGACTTAAGATTATATTTCAAAAACAATTGACAACCATCGGACAACTGTCGGCCGACTATTTAGTCTTCAGTGTGCTTGTACTGTTACTGTTGCAGTTTAATTAAGACCGATTTGAGACAAAGATATCAGTTTAGGAAGTGTCTACAGCTAGGTGGTTAAGGAATCTATGATAAGGATACAGGAATTTGACTGTGAATACTGGCTAAAAGAATAAGCAAGCTTGTTATATTTTTTTATTGCCTAACTAGACTATGATGTCATCTTATCCTGGAGTTTAAGATCTGCCTTTAAATATAATATGTATAACATTACCTATGTATTTTTTTGGTTGGATGCCTCACCTGGTTTGAATTCACATATGTAACTTTTAGTCATGCTGTCGTGGTTTATGTATTTTGAGTTACATTTTTTGTTTGGACGCGCTAATCTCAGAAACTAAAGGGCCGACTTAGCTCAATTATCGGGGCAAAAGTAGTCTAGGCTTCTGTTGGTGACGTTTATCCGCGTAGGTACATGGAGTAGTTCCGAGGGTACGCTGGTAAAATCGCTGGCGGAAGCTAGCCTTGGGACACTGACTAATTGTGAAGGAAAACCTATACCGCCACTCCAAAAATATTTTGGTCTACTACGGATTTCTATAACATATCGGCGATCAGAGATAAAAAATTGACATTAGCTCCAGACAAACAATTGATAGATAGCTTATAGAAACTCACAGTTAGTCATGTGAAGATATCAATATAAAATTGCTCAGCATGCGTTGCATAAAATGTTACCACTCATCAAAGTTGTATGGAGCAATTGCTCTGAGTCTCAAGTGAATGCCAGATCACCAGTTTTATTACTGTAACTGTTGCAAAGATTTATTTGTAAGTAATAGAGTTGCGGATTAAAACTGTTGGTCATGCTTTGGATTACCATAATTTTTATATTACCTACACATATTATGCTCAGTCATGTTCTAGAACTATGTAACGTCCACTGTCTTGACAATATGCAGCCCTAGTACCATTTCTCGGATCTGGCAAAGGTTCCTTGTTAAATAATATAGCCTAATAAAAAGATTTCATTAATCTAAAAATAATTGCTATTGATGAGGCTATATATGAGGCTTTCAATAATCAAAAATATTAACTTTTTAGCCTCTAAAAACAATATAAAACATATTTTAAATAAACGCAACGAAAACCCTTAACCCTTCATACGTCAACGAACGTAAAACACACACTAACAAAACGCCCTCACGATCTCACGCACACAGACAAACAGACTTTCCATCCGTGTAAGACAATACATTTCACAATTTCTTGACACCACCTTTAAGTTGGTTCGAAGTAGTCGACCTTGGTAAAGGACGGCCCAACGCCCTATACTTTTTTCCCCATAAAAATTGCTCATAAAACGGTGACCGATCCTTGCAGACCAATGAAAGTTTAGAGGCGCTCTCACTATAAATTTTTATGCACTGTAAATTATGTTGTAAAATATGGGGGCAATGATTTTAAGGTTTATTCGAATTATTTCGTAATGAAACCTCGTGTTTATGGTTATGTGGTTTTTATTGAGTTCTGCTCGTAAGTTGATCTGTTAACGAACTGTTTTGCACTCGCAATGGCTTATTTGTTTTGTTCTTCATCTTGTAGCAATCATCATTTATCAATGTGTTTATTATATCATCTAGTGAGTACGATGAGGCGTGGGACAATATCATGGCATGTGGCATTTAATTAAAAAAATTATGAAAATAGAAATGAAATGGTTTAACTAAATAATAATGCAGAAACACACAGCAAACTTCTTCTGTCTTGTGTGTTTACTGTGTACATAAATGTTTAAAAAATATTTTTAAAATTCCGTATTAATTCTGAAATCCCAGATTTTTTAAAAGTTAGTTAAAGACAGCTCTATACTTATAAAACTCTACACAAGTGAGAGTGGTTCTCATGTCAGGGCGTTTTTGTATCGTCGCGGCAAACAACCGCATTATGTGCGCCCGCGCTTATCGCGAGCGGTCGTCGAGGGGAGGGCCTGTTGAAACACGGGACTGTTGGTACAACAAGGATAATAATAGTCCTATATTAATGTAATAAAGTGTTTTTTTTTTGTTTGTTTGTACCTATTGGAGAAATTCAAAAATTATTGGATCGATAAAAAAACACGATTTTAAAGCTACTTTATCTGCGAGTAACAAAGGCTATATTTTATCCCGGTACGGGTAGTAGTTCCCTCGGGACACAGGTGAAACCGATGGAAAACGTCTAGTATTGTGTATTTTTTTATTGACATTTAAAGTTGGTAAAAATTACAAGTTGGAAAAAAATGCAACATTCCCTGTAAGTTAAACTTTCGTTAACGATAATTCCTACTTTAAACTTTCAACCCTTTAATTAGACTTATTCAAAAAACCGCCCAGTTCTACAAAAACCGGAGCAGTAAAGGGTTAAAACGCGACCTTTAATTACATCAGAGCATTACCAGGGTTACGTGGTAATGACTTCGCGTGACATTTCACTATTTTTACTTTTTCTTCGCTCGGTTTAATGGCAGAGGCGTCATGGCCTGTATTGGCAGAATAGGGCTGCGCGTACTGGGAAATATTAATATTAATTACCGATTTCCGAGGTGATAAATTACCTGTAAATGGTGTATTAAAGTTAATTAAGTGTAGTTTTTGTGATTTACTTATGTCAATTTAATTTGCAAAATTAAGATGTGTAGGTACAGGTAGGCTTAATTGTCATATTTTTTATACAAATTCTTAACATGTCATTTCCGTTTAGGCTTCTAACTTCGTGGTTAGAAAAAATCACGGTACCTGGAGTCTGGAACAATAAGAATCACGAAATAATCGAAGGTTTAACTTTCCTAGTAACATCACCCTTATTACTTACAAAATAAACAAAGATTTAACTGAAACTTATCAAATGATTAGACCATAGGAACCAATCTAAATCAATAAAACTTTTAACCTGTACCTAATGCAGGTTAGAAGTTTTCAACATAAAAAGTTTGGTATCAGCCCTACCACAGACTATAAGGTCGTAAAACTGTTTTACTTTTTCTTCATACGCGTCTGCACATAAAAGAATGTATAGAGCGAAGTTTTACATCTGCCTTCATTTTGCGTAATTTGTTGAAGGTAATTACTCTTCAACGTCCATCACTCCTTTTATATAAATAAAAAGAGTTTCCAATAGACTGTCTATCAATAGGTTAACGCCATGGACCATTGTATGAACGTACAGGCCGATATTTGTAAAGAAAATATATTCACTTTTTCTGAGAGAAATCATCATCTGCTTAGCCTTTTTCCAAAATAAGTTGGGGTCGGCTTCCAGCCCGCCTAAGCGTATGCAGCTGAGTATCAGAGTTTGTACAGGGAGCGACTGCCTATCTGACCTCCTCAACCCAGTTAGCCTTGCAACCCAATAGCCGAAGCTAGATTCATTGGCTTTTGACTACCCGCAGCGACTGTTTTCTTTAAGATAATAATAATGGGTGTGAAAGAACTAAAAGTTTTTACGAGACGTAAAATTGCAAAATAGCTTTGTTGCTTTGTTTATGGTCAATTAACTTCAAAGTCAACTTTAATCAAATTGAAAAACACACGGGTTTTCAATGACCCAACATTTCTTTACAATAAGATACAATTTTAATACGATATAGGAAAAAGGATTATGACGTATAGATTTTTCTTAAATCTGAAAGTGTGATCTCGCATTTACACATTTAAGATATATTTTGTACCTAATATGTCAGTTAATTTCAAAGAAATAGGTTCAAAAGCAGTTTAAGTACTGCCAATTTTCAACACAGACATTTTAAGTAAATACAGTTTGTATGTAACTAAGTAGCCCATTTCTATTTACAGGTTGGTTCTCAGCATGCGGCTGTCGGGGCGGAGCGCTAGCGGCGCCGCGGGGCTCCATCGCGGCCCTGCTGCGGGCGCGGGCCTTCGCCCTCGTGTCTCCGCGCGCCATCTCGGCGTACCGGGCGAGGCCGGCCTCCGGTCAGTTACCAGTAACTGTTTAAGCTTTGATCTATTGAGTCTGTCGCTGTTTTGATGTTTGTTGTTTGTGTGGAGTCCTTTTAGAGTAAACAAGCCGACCTATCTGGTGGTTTAGTTGATAAAAAAGATTTTATGGAAGGCCCTCAAGTTTTCAACTTCATTTATTGTAATTACTAACTACATTTACTCAAACCATTTCATAATATGACCATTAATATCATAAAATATACGACATTTTGGTCTAGCAAAAATGCTGTAGGTACTCTTATGCCTGAGAGGCCTAATATGCCTAAGTTTACCCAGTAATTAAAGACTAAGATTTCAAGTCATGCTTCTAGCGAAAGTGGTGCCCAATTTAGCCTAAACGAAATAAGGATTTTTTTTAAGCTTGGAGCTCCAGTTAAGCGACTAACTTAATAGATGCTACAGCACAGTAACCCCTGGTCCCACAGAGAGCGGGCGCGTAGGAGCGCAGTACGAGCGGGCGGCGGCGCGGCCCGGCACGCCACTGAGGCTGGCTGGCGTGTTCGCTGACGGCAGCAAGGCGAAAGCACCGAAATACGCACAATTGATCGATCCGCAGGGGAACGTAAGTAGTATTGTTGTTTTAGCTGTGTAGCTGTAGGACCTAGCCTTATATCTGTTGTGGTATATAGTGTTTGATTTGATTCAATCTAATCGCCCAAATACTCCGTTCAAGAAAATATACCTACATTTTAGAGAGTGAAAATTAAAGGTAAAGGAAAATACTTGTGCTTTCGAAAAGGGAGCTTGACACTATTTGAAACTCTTCTTAACTCTTTTACCTTTAACCTGATCGTTGACTTAGGGCCTTGTGGCATACACCACAAAAAAATACAAATATAAACTGTAAAAAAATCAGTAATCTCCTGTTTAAAAATGTGTCCTGGAATTTTTGACCAAGAAGTCCCATCTCTGTAGTAGCCAGACTTCTGCAGTAGTTTAATTCTTTCAAGCCACATTTCGATTCAAGACCTGCCGGAGCCCATCACGTCCGCCACGACCTTTACTCCTGATATTTATGCTATCCTGGTAATTTGAGTCCTAAGTTCTAGACTTTAGTGAAAGCGAAATAAATAGGTTTGAGTTTTTTTTTATTATATCCAGGTATTCCTTTTTAGATAATTTCAACTAAAATCAAAATAAGGGAGACTGGATTCTATTTTGTTTGTTTCAATGATTTTATGTTTGAAATCGACTTTCATTGTTTTTCTTTAGTACCACAAAGGCAACTAAAATCTTGTATGGTTAGGCATTTCCTGAAAAACTGTACATAAGGAATTGCAACCAAACCGCAGAATCCATTTCAAATAATTATAACAATAATACTCAAACCAACCCAATTCTATACCATTATCGTAAATTTTCCAACTCATTACCCGATTTCTAACGATCCAGTACAATAAAGATTATTAACCCTAATGCCATCTAGCGACGTAAAAGATAAACAATTGAACATTAATTCGATAAAATTTAAATCACAAGACATTACGACTACAGAGTCCCATATTTATGAAGATTTATGCACCAATTGAATTTGTGACAAAATATAATTAACACACAATAGAGTAATAGGTAACTGAGGCTTTAAAGCTGTCTTCTTAAAACGAACAGACGGACGGGAGCTCCATCGATTTTATAGTCCAGCGCAGTAATGAATCTTGTGGAGTGAGTGATGAGCGGAGAGCGATTTTTCTAGTCATAGTGCCATTGCTTAGATTTAAGCCGCTCTACGCTGGTTGGCTCTCCGCTTGACAACGAGCCCATGACAAAGATTACTTAGTAGCTATGATTTTTAATGAAGATAACGTTAAAACATATTTAATACGTAAATGTCTCTGGACAATATAGATGAAGTGTAAGAAATGTAAATGTTTTATTCTTTCGAAGTTACTCATGTCTATAATTGACGTCTTGAAACAAAAAATCCTAAAAGTACAGTTTCCTCAAATAACGTTGCCCCTCTAAAGTTAGCCATTTCACATTTAGCATGTGCAGTAGTGGTTATTTTACTCAAATGTTGACCCTTGTGAAGTCACCAATTACCAACTTCGTACTGTATTGACGAGGACTTTGCAAAATGCCGATACTCCTATAACTTAGACCGCACTTACCACGCGTTCAACGGCGGATCCAGGGGGTAGGTCACAAGGTCATGACCCCCCCCTGGGCCAGGTTCAAGACCTAAGAGGACCAATAATTGAAATGGTTAAACACGATGTTTTATATTTTTGTTATAAGTATAAGATAATTTTTATTCCGAGTGAATAGGTAGATATCTACATAGTTACAGGTAGACTAGTTTTGCTGAAGAATTTGTGCTCGCAACGTTCGCTTTCTATTCTTTATTTACTCTTTATCCGTCCCCAAAAGGAGGAAACGGGACCCTGTTACTAAGAATGCGCTGTCCGGGTTGTCTACATTACATGCTGTATCTCACGCAGGGCCGTCTTAACCTATGGTGCAGGGTGTGCGAATAACCCGGGCGCCTCGATATCAGGGGCGTTGCGGGACGCCCCACCACCAGGAAATTACGAAAAAATTACACCCGTTAATAAGGAAGTTCCACATTGTTTCATGATAATCACAAAAAAGTCGCCTTCGCTTTGTTGGATTGATTATTTTTAACTTTTAACATCCTCAAACTGAGTGAAAAAATTCTATATCGCTACGCTCGGGAGTAAATGACTATGTCTGTGCTGTATTTCTGATTGTTTATTATTTTTTTTGACGCACCGAATCAACGAACGCAATTGGCACTCGCTCTAATCACGGTTCCTTTTTATTTTTACGTAATTCCCAGTCTGATTTGTGAGTCTTCAAACAAATAATTTTAAAAAGTTTGCGCTCGCGGCTACTTGTTGCTTTACAATGTACTTAATCAGGTGCTTTTGTGTCGTAGGCTCGAAAAATTTCGCGCTCGCTTCGCTCGCGCAATATTATATAGGTACACCTTTCCTTGATAACTTCATAAGTCAAATATAGCAAAAAATATATTAATGGAGTCCTCAAAAACAAAACAGTTTGCGCTTCCGACTGCTTGTTACTTTACAGCGATTTTTAAAACTTATGAAGTTTTTGTGTCCCAATATTAAAAAATTCGCGCGCTCGCGCTAATTTTTACAATAACGTTGTCCTGTTATTAGTTTTTTAAGTCCTTTACCTACCAAAAAAGTGACTTTCGTTAGAACGTTCTTATATTTTGGACCATGAGACAAATTGGGCTCATTGTCCAACAGAGTTATAGCATATGCCGTTGTGAAGGTTTTTGTTTGTACTAAAATTGTTACTATGGGCACTACCTTCAATTACATGGCAAAAAAAAGATATGCACCTAAATAGGTTTTGTAGAAAACGACGATTGTTAGGAGTCGTAGTGCGCTTAATTCGCAGGATTTATATTATTAACCGACTTCTTAAAAAGGAGGAGGTTCTCAATTCGTCAAGATCTTTTTTTTTTCTTTTTTTTGTATGTTCACCGATTACTCGGAGACTCCTAGACCGATTTGGCTATTAAGAGGAAGGATATAGTCAAGACATGTTCGTGCACGTTCATATTACGTATACATTCTGGTTAACAGAAACGAAATGTGTCGAGATGCCATCGCTCAGTATTACTGCTCGTGTCTAATAGGTAGACGCACAGTAGGAAGTTGTGCTCATATCATTTCAATAATATGATATCTAGGGTTAGGCAGGCACACACAATTTAATCCACCGGCAGGATATTTAGATGACATTATTATTGATATTGATTGAAATGTTAACAAAAATATTTTTAACTGATAGCAGCTGTTTTTTTTTTTCATGTATACATTAAACCTGGAATTAAAACTAGTTAAAGGCGTTCAATAACAAAACCTACAATGCCATAACAGCACAACTTTTTGCAGAATATTAGTTTATTTATGGTCGGAGAAAAATATTTATAGCAAAATAACCCCATGGATTCTTCTCAAAAATGAGTTTAAATCTTTATATTTAGTGCTTTACAAGTATATTCAAAGTGGTCTCATCTCTGTTGGTGGGTGAGCCCAGGCTTCATACATTTTTGCCCATGGTCCTTTCTTGTAAAGTACTTCGATCAATATGTACTACTCAACATCTTTCAATAGATACATAGGTGGCGCTTGGGTGATGATGATCTCATGAACCCTTACCAATAGTAAGACAATTGAAGTTTTCACAGAAAATCTTTTACTGTTGCTGCAATAAAAAACGTACGCACCCATTTCTGCATACACAATACTTTTCAAACGTTTAGTCTTCAACCTGAAAAAATTCTCGCGCTTGCTATGATTTATATTTGTTATACGGCAAGAAAGTGTTTTTATCTACTTTTAGTCCTCGAACTGGATAAAAATTTTCGCGCTCGCTTCGCTCGCGCTTTTTTCAATTTCGTGTCTGTGATAATGTCCAAGAAATCGCGTTCGCTCAGCTCGGACCATTTTCACATAAAAACACTTTTTTAACCTTAGTCCTCGACCTGAACAAAAATTTTCGCGCTCGCTTCGCTCGCGCTTTTTTGTTTGGCACGTGTGTGTGGTATTAATACGAGAAATTGCGCTCACTCTGCTCGGGCCATTTTGTACATGAAAACACTTTTCTTAACATTTGTAAAAATTTCGAGCTCGCTACGATCGCGCTTATTGTATTTATACTACTACTTTTAATATTAAAAGAAGCATACGCTACAATATAATATTTTTTGTGACTTGACCACGACTGTGTGACCCCCCCCTGGCGCCGAAGCTGGATCCGCCCTTGCACGCGTTCTCCATAACAACATACTAGGACTTTATAAGTGTACTAATATCTATTAATCAAGCCTATCAGGTACGTTCGATAAAAAGAAAGTCTGGACTGTCGCCGAAGCAAAAAGGACGTATCACAGAGTAAGGAAAGATGAGCAGAGTTGACATAATGAATGAAGGTAGCTCAGGCGCCTTCTAGTAGGTCAAATACATACGTATGGTGGACATGACCAAAATGATCAGTTACAATGAATTGACGAAGCGTTCGCGTTCTTTGAGACATGTGTCAACGATTTTTGGTATTACTAAAAATGATCGGGTCCAAAGAAGGCGTGTAAGAGCGAAGACAGTAACGTCCCTGTCAACCCGCATTTTGGCGCGCTACTTTCTAAGGAGATTTTCCGTTATGGCACCTCCGCTAGTCATTTTGTTCTCCATGAGGCGTATCTACATTCAAATTAAACAGCACATAAGTCCTTTTTATTCTGATGGTGATCTAAGGGCCCTCGACAAGTTTACGATTAATAGTTCAATGTAGATTGATGGGATATATTGTCGTTTGTAATTATGTTCGCGATTATTTTTCTGTGATGGACTTAAGGAATAATGTACTGGACTTGAAATGGCTTAGATGTTCGGGATTGATTTTCTGTTGTAGGTATCTAGACGTGAGGTGCAGTTTAAAGGCTATTCTTTGACTTTGATTTGACAACTAAGTAAGGTATTTTAATGCAATTTTAACCAAATTCAGAAAAGATGGCTATGCATTCTTAATTCGGTTGTTTGTTTATTTTTTCGGTATGGTATAGTGCATTTTTACTTATTATGTTTCTAGAAAAAGCTTAATCCTTACTAGGTTAGAGATAGTCCTGAACCCTACGTTTATTTGTTGGGTTTTGAGAAATATGTCATGGGCAGAGACTTGCTCTATTCTGTTAAAATGATTTGATTGCAAATAATACGAATTTCGTAGTTTATTTCTGTCCTAAATCACCGATTCATTCCTAACTCAACTTTTATTCGACCACCAAGAAAACTTTTTCTCTAGCCGGAAACAGTTACTATATAAAAATAAATCAAATTCAAAAACATGGACGCGCCACCATGACGCTTTATTAATATTTAATTCATTTATTTATTATTCTAGTCGCCATGTAAGCTTTGACAGCCGGCCTGAACATTCATATATTCTATAGTTACAAGTTTTTCAGCTACACACATGTTTGAAGAGAAAATATAGGCAGTGGTTACGATGCATTATGGTTTTTATTTTAGACGTGATTTCTTATTTTTAATTAGAGGTATATTATGTTGTAGGCGATACTGTAAATCGTTATTTCAGAATTTTTTTTTTAATTTATCAAAATTACAAAAAATAAGTATGTTCTTTAAAAAAATGTTCCGTTGCATGACTTGCATGTATCTGAAAAGAGTCTGTAAATTGTTCTTCAAATTGATGATAGAACAGGATTATTTTCGAATACTTATGGAAAACCAATGAAATTATATTATCTCTGCGGCATATAGCCCTCTTTGCAGTAGGTATCATAGACGATATACCTATTATCGAATTAATGATACATAATATTTTAGTTCTGAAGATTGAAAAGTAACAATACATTTTTTATCCAAGAAGAGCGTGAGGTTGATAGAATTTAGATTTCACGATGAGAAAATCTTGTACCTTTAAGGACTATTCCTTGACTCGTTGAAGCTGTCATTCTTCCATACTCACACTTAGAGGTTTCAGATAGACTGCCTTTCAATCTAAAGAACAAACATTTACATAAAATAAAAACATCTTTAACAATTCAATTCAATTATGAAAAATCTATATGACATATTTCTATCATCGTCACAGATGTTCACAGCTTCATAAAACGATCTTACCCTGTCTGCACCTGTTATCCCCATAGCGTAGCCTATCCCGCCCACTCGAACACTACACTTGACGATACAACAGGCCAATAAGGCCTCACCATTATAAGGCCTAGGCCATTTAGCCGCCATTTCAATTCCTTATTGAAGGGATAAAAGGAACCTACATGTAACGCTATAATGTTAATGGACCCTATGCTTGTTACAACTCGCCCGTGGTCTAACTCGTCCTTGTTACAACTCGCCCGTGTTACAACTGACCCGTTAATGAGTATGACTGTTCTTTATGTTGGGGGTTTTAGTCCTTTGTAAAGTTAAGGTATGGGTGACCATTTATGTACTATGTCTAAACGTAGCTTGATATGTTTTACCTCTTCGTGAACTGTACCTATTTTCAGTTTTCTTGTAAAAAAGTCTTGCCACAATTTGTCTTGTCTATAGTAATGATCAGGCAATATAAAAGTAAAAAGAAAAAAAAATAAGAAAGCATACTCTACATAATTGGCAATTCAGAATAAAGTACCAGGCGCTCAGAAACAGCAAGAGCTTTTAAGGTAAAAGCACCTACTTATTACTGTTAAAAATTACTAATCCCCCTGATTGTATTTAAGCTGAAATTATATTCCAATCGCGAACACTACGATTATACACGAAAAAATAAGAAAAAGAATAGAAAAGCCTTCTTTACACTCGAAAGAACATTAAATTCTTTGTCTATTTTTGTTCGACAACCCATAGTAACACGCCACAGGATCTTGACAGTAAAGATCTGACATTAACCTGTTCAAAACACGCTAAAATCCACCTTAACACTTAACAAATAGAGTTGAGAATAGCCATGACATATCTAAATGGAATGCATAGATCCCACAAAGTTATTTGACAAGTCTTATTGAACGAAATTGGCGCTTATGCGGTCGTGTTAAGGTGGGTGTCGTAAGCAAAGTTACGTTGGTTCGTTTTAGCGTCTTAGGGCAGTGTCCTCCGTGAACCATGTTGCTAGGACGTTGGTATAGGGCTGTCACGATTTCGAAATGAAAATCTTTTGTTTTGTTTAGTTTTTATTGGCGGACTTAAATTATTGTTTGCCGTCCACTACAGGACTCGCTTTTGATATTATTTGAAATATTGGCTTTTATGATGACTAAATAAGTTTTGAATTTTATTTGAAAAGGGATTTATTATAAGCGATCGGTTTCGCGTGTGTGTGCATTATTTATTGCATGTAGTGTTACTGCTATTATAGCTTTTGTAGATTTTTTTTAATAATAGTGTTTTTGATAACGCAGATATCAAAACTATTTTTTTTTTTTTTTCAAAAATCAGTATCTTATCTTTTTTTTTTTGTTTACACCGTTATTTTTTTGGTAATAATTTTATTTCAATTTGTTTTTATGTAAGTATGTAAATGTGATTGAATAATACGTGCAAACATAGTATATTTTCAGCCCCAGTAATTCTTATTAATTATTAAATAGACCGCAATTAACTAAATCAAATAATTGTCCACTCTTCTAAAATCTAATGCCAACCCTATTAGAATATGGCGAAAAATGACGCAGCCGCAAGTTTTGTTTATGTGTATAATGAGAAACTTAATTACGTGCTGGACGAGCTACACAACGAGTACAACGACGGACGGACGGACGGACAGACGGACAACGTGTCCGGGGTAATATAGGCACAGGTGGATAATAGATTGCTAACGCTTTGAAGAAAATTGTGAAGAGTTTGTGTTTTGAATTATTTTACAGAGGTGTTTGGGACACTTCATTTTGTTAGGACTTAGGTTTTTTTGTTACTTGGTAAATTCAACATTTTCAAGCTTGTAATTTTATGTTTTTGCCGGGTTTTCCCATGTAACTTCACATGGATATTTTTCAATTATTAATTCTTTACAAAGTTTTCCTAGCAATTAAAATCATTGGTTTTTTTTCTTCATGTAATAAAAAAGTCGCTCCGAAGACTTAGCATGAGGGCTTAATTTATCTATTTGGGTTTAAAAATGTATTATAGTAACTATTTAGTTTTACAGTGTGTAACAATATGTACTTAAGATTCATCAGATCTCCGCCTAGATGTTCACAAATACCTAACATTTTAAGCACTTACTGTTCGAACCGCGAAGTTTCTCAGTATGATAGTGATCAGCAAATAACGGGTACCTACTATATCTTCACTTGAAAGCTATGTGTTACGTAAATTAGGTGTTTTTGATACTAGTGTTACACTCGGGTTCGGCTGTGTAAATGCGTCTTTAGAACGTTAGTGACTTCGTGAACAATGTAAGTGTTTAATATTTTTGAAAAAAATATTTGATACATAGGTAGCTAGTTCTCCGATATTCAGAAGTCAGAGATATCGAAAATCATAGAAATCAGAAATCAGACCTCAGACATCAGAAATCAGATCAGAAACATTTATTTGTGCAGCATAGGTAGACGCAGTAGTAGCGCTATAATCAATTCATCTTGATACCTATATTATTTTTTTCAAACCTACAATAGCTGTCAGAATTTCAGGATAACTCAAAAGTGTTCCCGGTTAAACGCAAGACGCGATAATAGTTTTTATACGCACCGAAAAGCACATAGGTAATGATTAACGAATCCATGATGAATTTCTGAAAGTACCTAAATCAAGATTCATATAGATAGATATAAAATAACACATATAATTCTCAATTAACAATATCTAGAACAAACGGTTTCAATCTAAACATTTAGACACGTTTGAAAAATAGTTGTATCTTCAGGAAACTGATGTTCGCTAAGAGACCCCTTGCGGTGCAAGATTGATGATTCGTATACGCACTTAATAGGACAGTTTTAATTATTGCGGGAAATAAATTAAGTACCTTACTATACCTATAGAAGAGTTCATGTTTTATTTTGCTGTAAAACCCATTTATTTTAAAGTCTACGCTATTTAGACTGATCGATCGTAAATCGCAGATTGATTTAATGTCCACCTTGTCTTTTAGTCTTCATTCTACATCCTTTAAGTAATTACTTAATAGATTCCCTCACAAATTCAATTTAAAAACCAGTGAAAAAAAAAAAACAAAAAAAATACCAAGATACAGTAAAACTAAATTTAGTTTCGCTTCTCACCGCTAGATGGCGTTAAACAGTATCCCATTACTATCAACAGATGGCGCTTTACTAAGTTGACATAAAGACTAGAATTTAAACAACGAGGCAATTACCATGAAAATTTATAGTTATTCCCATGAGAACACTATAATAAGTTACTAGGAACGTTAGGGGAATTAACATTTGTGTTTCTCGCATGCAAAGTGTGGACGTACGGACAAATGGCTGCTTCTAATGGGTGCTGTACCTTAATAATGTAGGTAAGAGTGTGTGTTAACTTTATAGTAAAAGTGAGATATTATTGTTGAGAATTTTACAGCGTGATTTGTTATTTAGTGGACGTTTTGTTTGTGTTTGTATTAATAGATAGTTTTATATTTCTGCCCCAGTAATAACAGCGCGTTTTCGCACTAGTGGATTTTTGCCAAGCGATGTCAAATGGAAAATCCACTGATGTGAAAGCTCCGAAACTTTGTGACTTAAAGGTGCGTTTTGAATGTTAGCTGCGCACTTACTCGAAGCGGCAGCAGCACGTGCAGTTGCTCAGAGATATCGAACGAAGGTCAAAATCAGTAGTTTTCATTCATCTTCACCTAACCTCATAACTACGTCCTACTTAAAAACCTCAACAAACAAAATACCATAATTTACGCCTTTCCCATACTTATGGCACAATCAAACTAACTTTCGTTGGAAATCACGATTTTTCTCACCAAATAATATGTTTGCAATGATTGTTTTGAAATTTTATAATATTTCTCTGCTGCATCAAGGTTTCTCTATTTATCTTGACATCGTACTTAGGCCCCAGTTCAGCGACAACATACCCGTCAGTTATCTTAAAACAACAGTTTATTATGAATTATCACGTTAATTTTCAAAGTGAACAGTAGTTACATATAAGAAAAACTTATGTTTTTGCTCTCTGTGAACCTTATTACTCTTGTTTCTATTTTCTCCTTTTTAGCTACCATATTATATCGGATAAATCAAGAGTTTTAGACATTCAAATAAAAATAATTCCGTTACTAGATAAATGTGGAAGTTCATATGTATGAATGCTTGTTCCGGTTTCACGATAAAACTACTAGGTAGATGGATTTTGATGAAAATTGGCAGTAGCAATATAAGAATTATTACAGACTACTTTTTACCCATGCATGGGAAATTGTGGGCGAAAGCTAGTTAAGAATAAAAAATATTATAAAAAATACAAAAAACAGAAATAACTTGATTACTTTAAATAACACACAGGAGACTTCAATATTACTGTTTGAAAGATGGAACAAAATGTTTTGGATCACAATCATCACCTGTCTATTAGGATTCGTCAAGGAAATTTCAACATTAAGCGAACACAATAGAGAACAATTTCCATTGAAAAAAATACTTAATTCATTTGTATTCCATCACAGTTTTTATAGTCACGTTTTGATTACAACTCGACGACTCTGACTGGCATAGTTTATTTTGTATTTCCTACACATCGAAAGAACTAACTCTACAAACTTAAATCTGCATCCATCAAACTAAACTCCATTCCAATTTGAATTTTAATCCATTGCAATAAGAACTAGACACAAATCATAGCACCGCACAAGAACGTGCAAATTTGAATCCTGTTCGACATAATTAATATTGCGTTCTGCAAAATAAATTTCGAATGAATTAGGACTCAATGCCAAGGGAATACGGGTTGTTTATAAGTTTCTCCGGTGCATATTTAAATAGGTTTCGATTCAATGCTATTGTGTCGCTCAACTTTGAACCATAAAAGGAAGGTAGACACATACATAAAACCTGTGTCACTTGACCGTTATAATGGAAACTAAAATTTACTTGTTCCGTGCTATATGCAATAATGAACCCTATCCTTTAGAAAATTGAACTGATTTCAGGTTGAAAGTAACCTATTTTTAAACTATTAAACAAGTCTGCCTGGAATTTGATTGATTACCTAATTCACGTTACTTAGTATGATGATAGAAAATAATGGGCTCATTGTTGTTATCAATTAGTCAAGATAATGGATTCAAGCTACTATACGTCTTCACTACAAACCTATTTGCAACTTTCTCGAAATGTCAAACAACCTCTTTGATACCAAAAAAAATAAACAATCCGTAATGTGACAGTTGACACCTGTCACAATAACTAAAAGTTACTGTATTTTCTTAGCTTTTCCACAAAAATGGATAAGAATAGGGAAAAGAAAACCAAACAAGAACCAAGTATCTATTTCACACCTTTCAACTGGTTAAAAGACGCGAAAATTTACAACCACAAGTACGAGAGAGTCCCAAGCGCTTGGATGACAGACAACGTTGATTGTATCATCCTATATTTCTCCATGCGAAACGTCGACAGACCTGATGACATTATGTACCAATTCTACGAGTGGTATGAAAACGCCAGGTACATAAACCTTCCCATTGAAGTCATCAATGTACCCATGGATGAGACCAAGGAAAACATGTGTCATGGATACGACGAACAAGCCAACTGGTTCACTCTCATGTACAATGACCCACTTATCCTCACTCTTCAGTACATCTACGCAATATGCTCCGTACCTCACCTCGTAATCATCAGAACTGACTGCTCTGTCGTCTCCCAACACGGGATTTTAGACCTTGATAAGTACGGAATAAATGCTTTTATTACTTGGATGTCAACCTCAGCTGCTGCGTGCACTCCCAAGAGACTTAGCAAGGAATTAAAAATGTATGGACCTAAGTGGAAGTACTTGACCGCTGGCGTCGGAAAGACTGATAAACCTGATTACACAAGAAAGTTCAGTATAATGCAAAAGCCGGATGAGACGACGTCAATTGGAATGTCAATAAGAACTTCGGATCTTAGTGACAAGTTGCCTCTGAATCAATCTTAGTTCTTTTGTTTTCTGTGCTCCTAGTACTCTCAGAAAGTCTTTGGAGTCTTAGCTCCGAATGATGCGTTCATCTCTTCATGAATTATTCTTTTTTTCTTAATTTATATACCATCGTATATATTTAATTCGTTATTAAAATAATCTTTCCAAAAAAATATTTTTCCTTTCATTGACGTCTTTCACACTCTGCATTCTCCGGTCCAAATGTGTGAAAAGTACTTATAGATAGATTCAGATAGTTACATAGATGTACCTTATTAGGTACACCAATTTTACATTTTTGATCTTTACCTAGTTAAAGTAGATGACATAATGGGGGCGGTCTTATCGAGAGCGATCTCTTCCAGACTACCTTAGGATGGATTGAAACGAAAAGGAAAAGATTGTAGAGGCAGAATTTTCAAAAACACTTGTGGATACTTGCAAATAGGCAAGACAATACACTTCTTCAACAAACATACACAACCCATCATGTATGCACGTATGCATTTACCACTGCACTTAATGAAGGCATGCTCGTGATGTCTCAGGGCCTAAAGCATCCATGATATGCAACACAAGGCACCTGTTGCTAATTACATTGCTATTCTCAAAGCATACAACGTCATGATTGGAATAGCTTATGAGTACGCTACCGGAGATCAATATTAATTGCGTTATTGTCACCTTTGTCGCTTCATGCTTTCCTGGTAGGTTATGAGCTGTGTTTTTTCTTTTTACCGTTTATACTATACGGCTAGCCTTTTCCCTTATACATGCTGATTGCAATTTCATTAAGTAATTACTTTTGTTATGAAATTGCTTCATGTCTCTATTCTTCAAATTATAGGTATTTATCCAATATCAGACTTAGGTATTAATATCCATGAATTGTATGAAGACTGAAGATAGCTTTCAACGGTAATCGTAATACTCTTGAAACAGATGACCTAAAGTCAGCTCATTTTTATTTGCAAAATAAGGCTTAGTGAAAACTGAAACTATTCATAAATAAAGTTCTTCTGTCCTACAGAAGGTATGTCATTTTCTGGCTTCGAAATTAAAATAAGGTTGCCTTTCTAAAAAAATGTTGGTCAAGATGTGCCTTAACCAATTTGTGTGTTTCCATCCTTGTCAAGGGGAGTGCTAACCGTCTCTCCTTTCAATAGACACGACATATAAGTTAGCAATTTTAACACATACACAAATGTCTTTAGAAATATTGCTTGTGCGATGTAGCATTTATAATAATAGTGAAGAAACTATAATTCACACAAGGAACAAACATTCAAAATACTGAATATTATCTTTTACAAAAAAATATTAGGTTATATTTAGTTAAAGTTACTTTATAGAACAATTTATATTAGGGCATGAACACATTTTAGATCATATTAAGAAAGACAACGCCATCTATCGACAGATTCGAGAAACAATTCAATTACAAAATCAATTGAGCTTCTTTTATTGTAAGTAGCTTTGAAAACAAGTTAGTTATCTCAGTCAAAACAAGTGACAGCTAAGCGTAAAAAGCGACCGAGATTAGCATAAATATTGTAACACTTTTTGTTAGATTATGATACAAAACTTGTTTTAGATTCCAGTTCTATGTCGGCCTAAGATATTCTATATTGACAAGTCATTACTTCATAGTGAAGTCATTAATATTATTTATTGTTGGTACGTCGAATTAAGTTTAGAGTTATTAGATAACTTTTTGTTTGTCTATGGGTATATTGATGAACCTTTGAGAATTGAATGTTTTGTTATGTACCAAGAAAAAATTAAATTAATTCATAATAAATAGGTAGTAAATTTAATAAAATGAAAAAAGTGTTGTAGGTATAGTAAGTGCCTATATTAAATTGAGTTCTGGAATACCAAAATAGTAGAACCAAGGATGGTGTTTAAAAAAAACATCGAATTGAGAACCTCCTTTTTGGAAAGTCAGTTGAAAAATGGAAATAAATAAAAAAAAAACATAAATTATATCAATAAAAATATCTTGCCTTCCAAATTAAAAAAGCTACAGACACAACCATAAAGACAACACCAAACTTTTTTACAACACAATAGGCACTGACACCTAACATTCAGGCAACGATTAAGTAATAAACCTGTATTTAAAATCTAGATAGACTTAAAATTGCACCATTGTTTGGATGAAGCCTGCTTTTAATTTTGGCTTTATAATCTAAGTTGCAATACAGGTCTTGAGACATCGTTTATCACAATGGATAAAACAGGTACCTAGGTACGTAATACATTGGTCTGGCTATTGAGTTAGACAAGAAAAAGTAATTAGTTAAGTATCTACGTGTTACTCAACTTGGTTAAGTATGTTAATGAGATGATTGCGATCATATATGTTATATGTATTTAATATATGGTCATTGTTAGACAATAAGCCTGTTATCAGGATTAAATAAGAATATCGTCTGTTCTTCATCTTGAAAACAATGCGAATTTTACGCAGTAAATTTTGATGGTCACGCCATCTGTTGTCGAGTAGCAGTAAATACAATTTATAGATAATACATTTTTATTTAGTCCAACATTAAAAAGATATTATTATTCTTCGTAAATTCATAATAAGGACTTCAGAATTTTGTATAGGTAGGTACTAATAGAAAATATATACTTAAGTATCCTATTGCAATAATCCAGAACATAGCATGTTCTGTACCATAAGTTTTGCCATGTAATATTCACTTATAATACCACAAGAGCTTCAAAATTATCGGGTATTTCCCGATAGGTTCGTTGCAAACAAATGAAGGAGTCAAGTTTTTCAGGTTAAAAAATCATTCCTGGAAAACTTGACGACTTTATTTGTTTGCAGGGAACCTTGAGGGAAATGCCAGAGAATTTTGAAGCTCGTGTGGTATTCGGGGGATTATTTTTCCGTCCCAAATGTCGGCCACAACCTGTCAGTTTGACATAGCAACGACCAGAGAAAATATTCAAAAAAAATTATCAGTATAATACCATGTAGGTTGTACCACGTGACGTCGAATGGTGCAATTCTATTGGTCGATATTTGGGTCGGAAAAATAATCTATGCTATTTTTGAAAAGCTGTTTACGATTGATTACAAAATTCAGCACCCATTCAAGTTTCTGCAGTTCCTACAATACAATACTTGCAATTTATAGGAAACATCATGTTATGTAACTAACGTTTCAATGAAAAATTATCCCATCATTCCTTAATAAGTAATTAAAATTTCATAAAATACCATTTACAGTGATTTATTGCTAAATAAAAAATCGAAACCTGTATTACATACTGGGCGCTAAATAAAATTAATTTAAATTAAAAAATAACTAATAATCATGTTTCTAAACTCTTAAACCAGACTTACAAGCAAACGAAAATTTAAAAACGCCACCAAGCGCGCTAGTGTCATGTTCCGCCATATTGGAATGTGCAAAAGCATAAACAATAACGCTTGCCGTGACAGAGAATACATTAAAATAAATGGACACGAATAAAATACGCAGACAATACGCTGGTTGCTTTACAAGGAACGATATTGCCAGACTCAATAATACTGGAATGTTCGCTGTCGTTATTTTTTTAGTTTATGGCTTGCTTCGAAATGGGTGCGAGTTGAATAGGTTTGCACTTTCGTTAGCACGTAATATTTATAGATTTCGAAGTGAAATAATTTAATTACTTCATCAAAGTGTGTGCGGTACTTTCACAGTTATTTCAAACCCTGACCAATCCATCGCCAATTAGGTACATTTTCAGCCTGAAAACCCTCAAAAACTTAATTTATTGATAAGTGTCCATATTATTGTAATCATCCATACTATACAATTATGTTGTATTTTCCCTTCTTCCTTTTTCTCGTAATTTTCAACCTTGACTTACCAGGCGTTCATACATTTCCAGGAGCTCTTCGTGCCTATCAACACTAAAGGGGAACTGTACGAGGTATGCCCGGAGGAGCTGTCGCCGGCGGAGTGGGAGCCCGCGGGGGAGGGGCGAGGGGGCGTGGCTCCCGACGTGGCTGCGCGGGCGCACCGCCTGCCGCACTTGCTCAGCATATGGCGGCTGCCGACCAGGGTGCGCCTGCTGGCAGGGACCGTGCCGATCGAAATGGCACATGATGTTGGAGGTAAGACTGAACATAATTAAAATATACCACATCCAGTCTATAGTATTGTTAAAGACAGTGAACTATATGGGTTTCTTTTAACATTTCAGATGACCTTCTACTGCGGGCGGCAGTAACAGAACCAGTTCTCGTGATGTGCACCCTCCCCGAGTACGGGTCGATGCCCTCGAGCCCGAGCAAGCAGGTGGACCCTCGCTATCACGCCAAGGAGACGCTACAGCTGCTCCCTCTCAACAGCGCCATCAAAGTGAGGCGCACACAGCTCGGCTTCGAGAACGAGAAGCGTATGTTCCTCTCCGCACGCCTACAAAAAGCTCTAACCTTCTGTCAACTCAATGTTGACAACTGGATCAGGCAGATTTCTTACGCCAACTCAACCGTGGTCGGCAAAGCGAAAACCGCTGAAGACCTTATAAAGGAAGACCACGAACCTGTCAAGTTTGAAAAGGAAAGAAAGTTCACCTTACAAGGTCTTAAGATTGACACATCTAGGTTATTTGGTAAAAGCGAAAAGGTATTGAAAGATATTCCGGACGAGACCGAGGGCTCTATTATATTTTTAAGTAAAAACGAACTCGAGCACATGAACTACGACGTTTATAGCGACGACGAGGGTAAAGAAGATAAACCGGAGGAGAAGATCGAACAGGAACAGTTTTCGAGCGATAAAATGCAAGTATTTCGAGAAGATTCAGGCCATAAAAAGAACAAATGGTTTAAAAATTTGAAGCTCTTAAAAAGCACAGAGAAGCTTACAGAAGAAAAAATAACAGCCATTGAGAATAGTGAGAAATCACGAGATGTCAAAGACCCCTTCGATCCTCTTGGCGAAAAGCATAGCTCCATAGAACGGTATCAAGATATGGCCAAACTAATTGAAGACAGGTTTGGTTGCACCAGAAAGAATGACGGTACAGCTGAAAAGAGTCATTCCTATAAGAGTCTGACTACATCTTCATCAGACATGGGAACGAGTCAGTGCAGCTCTAACCACAAAAAGCCAATACTTACGAAGTCAGTGTCCGTACAAACAGGAATGCCTGACAATTCATATACGGAAGATGACAGTAGTATCAACATGAAGCATGGTCGCAAGAATCTTAGCGTTGACCAAATAAACTACTGCGGTTCTATGGAAAGCGATGCCAGTTCGGGAAGAAAACTTAAGAGCTTGGACGAAAATATGCTCAAAAAATCATCAGCTACTAAATCATCTACTAATCTTGAAAGGAGGCAGAGGATACAGCCAGACCTGATACCAGAAAAAGCCATGGTGAAGTCCGAATCTTACAACCAAATACAAAGTTGCGAAGAAATAAATATGTTTGGAGTCGGATCTCTGTATAATGACAGTGATTTCGAAATCAACTACAAACAACACTCTTTCATAACTGAAAAGCTATGTTCAGAATTTCACGTTAAAACTAAGAGAGTGCTAAGCAAATCCACATCGAATCTTCTTCATCCTAAAAAGTCTACTGATAAGAAAGAAGGCAGCAACAGTAATAGCATGCCTACTAAAACAGAACGGTCTGCAGATAATGAGAAAATAGTTAACTTTAGAAAGAAAATTGATAAACCAAGAGCCCCAACACCTAAGTCTGAAATAGAAGAAGATTTCACAACTGTGGACATTTCCGAAGAGGAGCCCCAAACTCAAGTGAAAATCCGCAGATCTATATCATCTATACAGAAGAGGAAGCTGCCAGTCATTGAGGATCTACCATACGGGCAAGTAGCAGATGCCGTTCACGTTGAAGAAGAAAAAGTTGAATCAGACGCCAGCTCTGACAATATCTACGCAGAGATTTGTACCCCCAACGGTCACAAAACTAGCGATGAAGAAAATTACGATAACAACATCGATATTCTCGCTACAGACCCAGTTATCTGCAATGTGAAAAAAGAAGTGATTATAAGAAACGATGAGCGAGCGAGGCAGATGATAGAAAATCAAGAAAATCCATTCAGACATATAGAAGTAGTTGTTATTGAAAAGACAACGGACTTCGATTTGGATAATTCCAGTGTTACGTCAAGTGATATTGATGATATGGGAAGCAAGAATGATGTCTCTATCGTAGACTCCTGGGAACGCGACAAAGATAAAACGGAGAACAAAATGCACGCAATCAGGTTAGAAATAACGAGCAACATTGACGATTATCCAAATGAAAACGACAATAATATAGAAAAAACTGAAATCTGTTTAAGTAAAGATAATTCTTTAAGTTTTAGTAACAGCATACATTTGAATGGTACATATCCCAACGAAGCCATCTATGATACTTTAAAATAGTTTTAAGTTTAGCGTAGTTACACTGGCGGCCACAAATAGTGTCTTGTAGTCATATTTTTGATGTACCAATAAAAATATAATCTGCAGTTCCCGCTTAGAAAGTCACGTAGATGTGATGTTTTTTTTAGTTTACCTTTTTCAGTGTATAAATGCTTTATATTATCCGTACTTAAGTCATTATAATATATCAATATTAAGTATGTGATTATTACAACCAGTGAAGATGTGGCATATGATAGATATAATATTTTTGGCCTCATATCACCATTAATATAGTCAAGTAAAATGTATTCTGATTAATTCTTGTACGTTGAAAACCTGATCGGATGCCATTTGCAAATTTTACCAGAAATGTGCCAGAAATTTTAAAACTAAGTTGGGCTGTCAATTAGTAGTTATTTTCCGCAAAAATCGTGGCTGTTTTGCTGAATCAGGTCTTGTGCAATAATTTCAAAATCATTTGAAGTGGTTATCAAAAAGCTAAAACTAAAAAAATATTTTCAAAATGATCGAAAAACGCAATTTTTTGTACCACGAGTAAAAATTATTGGGGTGATAAAAATGTAAAAAAATCTATTTATAATTTATCTTTTAAAAAGTGTATACTTATTATTGACACAAAGTGTACCACTTAATGTAAAAATGCACTATTTAGTTACGTGATTTCTTATTTTTTGGCACCTACTAATTTGTCACTATATTTTATGGTAAAAGGCAATAATTTGTAACATTTTGAGCGATATGAGTTTTTGATTGCCTTTATAAATTAGTATCACACTAATGTGATCGTCCTTTTCACAGGCATCATTGAATTGTGCAATTGCAATATTATTGATAGTACCCCTACTCGCCGCCAACAACGTCGTGGCGCTAGTGTGCTATCGAAAACTCGTATCGTGAAAATTGAAAATCACATAAAATAGACTGTACTACTTACTTACTACACAAAAAATCATCACAATCGGTGCTATAGGGTGCTCAATGTAGTCAGATAGATTTCACCACTACCAGAGAGTAGGTAATGATCTAAACTACAGACAACAGTGTTGATTCGGCTTCAGCTGTTTTAACAAATTTACTCATAACTCCACATTACTCAGGATTTTTAAACTTTATACGTACCTAATTATGTTAATTTGCTTCTATTTGAAGTAAACGCAAAGTGCATGAATATTGTATCCCACATTAAACTTTAGTTTCGCTATTCGCCGCTGGCAGCGTGTGGCGCTAGTGGTAGTGGTGTTATCGATCTAAATAAGATTTAGTAGGTACCACGACATGACATACCTAGGTAATTGTAAAAAGCGTTTGTATTATATAGTTTTAACATTGTATTATACTATCGAAATGTGCTCTCGACGAAAATGTAAAATTGAAAAATGTTTTGCGAAATTATACAAATTATTGAAATAAATCTGTTGTTTTTTTTCACGAACTTTATTGACGTCAATATCGCACTTGAAAAAATGTTTGCTGATAAGCTGCCTACGGGGCTAACCCACGTGGAACTAGTTAATGCTTAATTTGTACCCACGTGGTAACGTCTAACGATATGCGATTACGTAGGTTAACTTGAGATAATATATTACGTAGATGAACCGAAGCTGATTGCCTTGTTCAAGTGTAGTGACATGCGTCAAAGCTGAATATTTCAGAGCTGGTTTTATACGTGTAATTGAAGTTAAAAATTATTTGCCATTTTGTTAGTAGAGCGGTAAGTATCTCAAAATACAAAATTAAATAGCAGATAAGTAGATATTATAAATATTGTCGTGGTAATATGTTTGTTCTCACTTATGAACCCTAATTATTTCAGTATGCATCCTAATGTGAGTGTGTATTTTCCGGTATTTTCAAAACAATAACAACGCAGCTTTCACAATCTCTTTTGAACGTCTACTATCCCAAATACATGGCAGCAAAATGTTCCCCATTTCGCCGCAGCGCCACGTTGCAAGGTAACAAGGCCATCTAGGAATAGAAATGGAAATCTATACTAATACTAGCTTTCGGCCGCGGTTTCACCCGCGTCCCGCGTCCCGTAGCCGGATGGTGACAAAAACCTACCTACCTCTCCTCTAATTTTCAGCTTCAACGGTTCAGCCATAAGCAAGCTATGGAAATTTATAGGTAGCAATTATAAACAATTTCAATTAAACAACAGTTAATATGACAAATATACTGTTTTTAATCAAATAAATTACATTTAAAATTAAAAATAGTACCGACAAATAATTTCGTTAGCGTGGCGCGGATATAAAATAATTTCATTCATATTTTTACAATAAAAATTCAACTAAAATCGAATACAAAAAAATTAAAAACCGCGATTCATTTGCGCTAAACCGCGTGTTGTGCGTCTACACTTATTGGTCTCAAATAAAACTTAAAGGAATGAATTTCAACAACATTTATCTAAATGCTCTCGATTTTTATCTTCACCTTAACATTAATTCATTTTTTACAATATACAAGAATATAGTACGTACAATTATGTTTTTTTTTTCTTGAGATTATATTGTTTTTAAAACCTGCGCTTATGAATAACTAAAGATAAAGTAATGCAACTTTGAAAGCTACATAGATAGTTGCGCAGTCATTGTACACAGTGGGAGCAGAACTCCTAATGTGGACAATATTTATAAAATTTATTGTAATTTACTACTGGATTTCGTGGCTTGAAAAGTTTCATATAAACATGATCTTGCAAGAAGGACGAAAATACACACATTTTGATTATTTTCTACTACATAGTATTTTCAACTATACTAAATAATATAACCAAATTAGCATGTTTTAACTAGGCTGTTACTTAGCAAAGTTATTGAAGATATTTTAATTCCATCCGTTCAAAAAAGTACTAGGCTAGCAGAAGTGAGTAGGAAACAGTTCAAGCCACAATGGTAAGGTATTCAGTCAAGGGTGGGAATCACAAGAGAGGGGACCTAGGCAAGTCTTATGGATTGGATTATTTGGAACACTGCTGAACCGCAAACTACGAAGATGAAGAGAGCCAGCAACCAGGGCGCGACGGGGTATTGGTCGTCCTTTTCCTGTAATTAAGTGAACAATATAAATATTTTTAGAATTAAGGTGATGGAAGCCCTGATTATCTATCTATATCTTCCGAGGCAGACGGGTAAAAATGCTATTGCTATTTTGTACCATAAATTGTTGACAACCACTGCAGTTTTCTAATTAACTATAACTAAGCAGTTTCTTAGAAAAATGTTACAGACTTCATTATTTGCCTAGCTTTTTTCCAACTATGTTGGTGTCGGCTTCCAGTCTAACTGGATGCAGCTGAGTACCAGTGTTTTACATAGAGCAACTACCTATTTGACTTTAACATCATGAAATGATTTCAATTAAGCCTTATAAGTGCATATTTATATATTTTTTTAATAATCTAATTAACACAATTTTATCAGCGGCCACAGTGAAACAGTTTCAATATAACCATGAAAAAGAATTACTTAGCTAAGATTAAAATATTCAACATGAACCCAGTGTAACTAATCAATTCTATGCATTTTTTTGTAGTATAGCATTGTAGGCATGTTTGCACATGCTATATGCGCAATTTATGTTTATTATATAAACTATATTAATCTTTTAAATGGTTTACTATATTAGTATTTTATACAGTAAAGAGAAAACATGTTTGTGTTTGCAACCTAATCTAAAACTGATGCGATTTGAAAAATTCTTTCACAGTTGGGCAGGTACAGTATGCTGTAGTAAAATAAGCAACTTTTTTGTTTTATTTTGTCCGGGTATGGGAAGAAATATTTCAAAGACGCGGGGTACTTCGCGGGAAAAAGCTAGTTTATAATAAAACTATGGTTTGCTCACTGATACTCAGCTGCATACGGTTAGACTGGAAGCAGACCCCAACACAATTGGGAAAAGGCTAGCCAGACGGTTGGTTCCAGAAAAATAACATTTGCCCAAGTAAAAGTGTTTCTAAACGAATTCATTTTCAACTTTCACTAAAAGTTGAACGGTGTTGGTCACTTTTCCTTTCTATTAATTACTCAAGCATGAAGCATCGTTAGATAATCACTTTTAATGTTAAAAGGTTAACTATATAATATTAGTCATTAGTTAAATTGTAAATTCTGTAATATGCAGCTTAACTAGCCCTTGGTCAGCAAATAAACACACAACACACACACGCAGATAATATTGAAAGAGTAAGAAAGCCACACTTGAAAATCAATCAGAGAAGATAGTGATCTCCTTGAAGTTATGATATCCTGGTAGCTGAATGGCAAGATATGATTGAGAAGTATTGGGAAAACCGTTTTAATTATAATGAATTCATTCAAAACATTAATTAGACAAATAATGGATATTTTGATGATTTTTTCAAAATATAATATTTTGGCATTCAAATGTGTGATATTTAAGTATGATGATATATCACTATGATAATTTATTCTGAAATTACATAACTCATTCGTTACAATACAATCTTATTTAAAGGTCAAAATCTACATATTATGTTTTCATTAAGCAGCCAATTTTATTTGAACAAAAAACTTGAAACTGTGTAATCTTTAAACAGTTAACTGCTCCTCGGATAAGTAAAAACCAAATTACATAATCGTTCCACAAAATTAGCAAAAAGTTTTTTACAAAAAATTTAAACCAACTTCAATAATATAACTAAGCCACTCTCAAAACCGCATCAAAATCGGTGTAGGCAAACGTGAGGTCATTGCTGACGCAAAGATACACATAAACTGAGAACCTTCTTTTTTGAAGTTGGATAGATATCAAATTTGTCTAATATTTTGAATGAATTACAAAAAAGTTTGTTAGTATAAAGTTAAGAACTTACGTGCTAAGGAAAAAAAGAAAAAAAACTCAAATTGGTAATACGTACTACCTTGGTAGACTTTGGCACATTGCCTCTCATGGTAATGTTTTTGCTGGCAATTTCGTTGGCGATACGCATCCTCTGTTTCGGTGCCATTTTCAATGATTAGCAGGTATATTTGTCCTGGAAATGTGTTAAGAAAGATTGTTAATACAGTGTCTAGATTTATCGGCCATGGCGGTTATTCTCTGTAAGGAGATCAGCCAGCTGTGAAGGACATTTTAAAGTGCACAAGCTTTGTGCAGACATAGATAAACTCTCAGATGTCACTCCCTCACTGTCTAAATGTCTGTCTAATGGGATGGCTGAAAATCTAATTTTTGTTGACAGTGAAGTAGTTAACTATGCAATTTAGGTAGTATTAGGTTTACATGTTTTCCAGTAAAAGTACTATTTAACATTGTAATGCAGATTTATTTTCTAGTCTAGCAAATACTGACAAATAGAGTATAAATTGCAGAACAGAATGATTAAAAGTATGAATATAATTTAAGAACTTTTCTTATTTTAGCTTTGTATTGATCTTTGGTCTTAACAGAGCTTTGGATACAGAACTGATGCATAAAACACATTTAAAATAGCCATGTTTTTCATTTGCCCTTAAAAATCTAAAAACATAATGCTTGAAATTGTACATTATAATGTTAATAAAAGTAATTGGTTTGTTTACACAAATAAATATGATAACTAAAGCTCATTTTCTACTCTTTATCAAACTTTAACAGTATTGTAGTATGCACAAATCCTGGGAATACTATTTAAGTATTGATCTATGAACACAAATCTTAATTTATTTGAAAAAGTGATGATGAGTCATTATGTACTGCAAACATATGGATTGTTAAGTTTCTTTTACATAAGTCTCTGTTCAGAAATACACAAATTTAAAAATAAGGAAAACTAAAACACATTCTACCTTTTACTAGAAAACTGTTGACAGTGCAAGTAGTTCACCCGTAATATGTGTCAACAGACCTAACTGTTATTTCACTATTAAAGTGGCACACTTTGTAAGTCTAACTGTAGTTCTACAAATCAAAATACGTCAGTACGAAAACCCGCGCGACACGTTACTGGAATAACTAGAATTATTTGCGTACCACGTTGAATACGTGTCCATTGAAATATACTCATTATCTACCAATAACAATGTCTAATCACCAGCTTAATGATAATGCTCAATTAAAACTGCAAAACGAAGGCCAGCACGGTAATCAGCATTAATCTATAAAGTTTCACCTTTTATTTACGTCTTAAGAATCTCAATTTTCCTCGAAACAGACGGTTTTATGACGAAAAACACAAATTACTGTTGGCACAGCTGGACGGAAAGTTAAGTGCTCACGTACCGTTTTGGAGACAAAATACTGCCAACAAATGCGTAGTTTATAAAGTAATGAGCTTTGGACGCGGTTTTAACTCGAATTACACACTAAATCAAGCGTTGTTATCGAGAAAAATGTTATTACATACACGTAATGAAATTGAAGTGTAAACAGGCCGACTCTACTTACGAGTTAAATGGGAGTTTTTATATGAAAAATGACACACAAATCACCCGCAACAGTCACACAACTATATTAGATGAGAATAAGAACAAAAATATAATTCTACTCACAATTATTTCCTAAAATTAAGGGCCGCTAAAGCCAAACGCGCAAGTTCGCTTGACACGTATGTAAAAAGTGAAATGACAGAAGTGTCAAACGCGTCATTTGAAAGCAAGTTTGTATTGCGCATGTACCAGACACGCGTCAATTAATGTTACACTCACAAAAAAACATTGAAAAAAACAACAATTTTATGTAAAGGACTAAAATAATTTTATCTATTGATTAATAGAGTAGTTTTTTAATATGTAAAAATATGACTAAAAGCTAGTTTTACAAATAAAACGTGTTAACTTTACGGAAATGTTTTATTTAAGTAGGTTGTATGAAGAGGTCTTTTAAGTATGTAAGCGACACCTAGCGGTGAGTAGCAGTACTATGTACAGTCTTTCAGTGCAGGTACTTTGAAGTACTAGATGGCGCTGTTAGTTTTATTTCTTTTACCAGCAGATGTCGCTTTCATTTTAGTACTTATCGTAGCCGCTAGAGGGCGAGAAGAATTTTTGTGTCGTAGCAAAGTCGTAGCATGTAGCAAATTGGAAAGAATGCAAGTAATTTCATTTTCTTGATTCTGTGCAATTATTTTGTTTTGGGTATACACATTTGTGCGTAAGCTTATATTAATAATGTTTTAGACTTACCTAGCATATTTTACATCGAATTATTGAGCGATAGCAAGTTCCTAATAAAACGTAGGTACTTTATTAGATAACAGTTTTTTTTTATTAATATAATTCAAATCCATGCCGAATAGATAATAGGGGTTAGGTGATCTTCACACTGCCCCGCATCACGCTGCATCTTGCGTGTCGACGCACCTACGCGCGTTCTTGCGGGAGTGCAGATCTGCATCATCGTGCGGGTTTTTCACGCACTCACGCGCGTAGGTGCGTTTTTTAAATTCACGCACAGCGGCTCTCATCGAGTTCCATTTTCAAATATACACGTCACGCCCATTCAAAATCACGCGCGTCACTGCGGGATCAGTGTGCCATACCTTGCATCTCGCCCCGTACCTACGCGCGGGGGTGCGTGTTTCTCCGCATGTATGTGCGTGATCCGCATGAACGCGCGTGGATGCATTTTCAGTGTGTTGGACTATGCGTGTTTTCCATACAAACGGAGATATTTCCATACAACGGAAAAAAACGCATCCACGCACTACGCTGCATCATGCGGGGCAGTGTGATAATCGCCTTAAAGTATGAAATTGCCGATTTGTACTGAAAACCTAAATTGTATTTTTTTTTAATTTTTAACAAACTTATTTAATCAAAATAGTTGCCATTATTATCTATACATTGCGGTCATCTAATAAGAAGGTCATTTATGCCTTTACGATAGAACTCTGAGGATCTAGACTGCACAAACAGTGTGAAAGAATTTTGTTCTGCCTCCTGGGAAGAAACTTCTTGTGACGTAGATAATTGTCCAAATCACAAAAAAAAATGGTCGTCCGTTAGAGCAAGGTCTGGCGAATATGGAGGAAGACGAATAGTTTCCAACTGCAGTTCCTGAAGAGTTAAAACGGTTTATTTTGCTGTATGAGGCCTCGCGTTGTCATGGAGCAATAGCGGTGAAGGTCGATTCATGAGTCGTGGCTGTTTTACTGCTAATTTTTTCAACATTATTCGGTGTTCGGCTGGGTATCTGGGTAGTTTGACTAGGATCGGCGTTCACCGTCTCTCTTAATTTCTCGTTAATCACCTGTCAGGCGGTCTTTCTCATGGCTCGTTCTTCAAGTCGAAGTTTCCACCACGAAAGCGTTTAATCCAAAATCGCACGGCGCGTTCTTTAGCAGACACCTCTTCAAATGCAGCATTGATATTGCGGGCTGTTTCTGCCGTTCAATCCCGCGTCGGAACTCATATTCAAAAATTACTCAAATTTTCGCAGTATCCATCTTTCTTGTTTAAGTTGAATAACAAAAACAATTGAACATCGATAATCAAATGTTTCACATTTTTTAAAAGAAAAACATCACAGAAACCACGTGAAAAAAGTTCCATTCGAAAACCTCAAACCATGAAGACTCTATGGCAATTCAAAAACCTACTAGAATAAAACGGCAATTTCATACTTTAACCCCTAATATAAAAGCTATAGATAATAAAATAGGTTTGCCCGTTCGTTTCGTACAACAAAACAAGGACGTAGGCTCAACAATTATTATGACTATAAAAGAGAAAGAGAAAACCAACAAAGGATCGTCAGGACATCACTATCAGGTGTCAACTAATCGACCAATCACGTTACAGCAGTATCCTTGGAGGGTGATCCTGACGCTCTGATTGGTCGCTTTAGACAACGCCTCGAAGCTACGCCTACGGATAGATAGAATCCATTTGAATTTGAATGTCGAAGGGAGAACGTCAATAAATTGTAGGCGAAACGTTCCAATCCGTTCCATCCTTTGTTTGTTCCTTTTTTGAAAAGTTAAAAATGTACGTCGGCTGCCAAATTATTTTTTTCTTTTATTATTTTTAACATTATCCGATTACGTTTTTAGGTTTAGTGTAATTATCTAAACTAAATAAAATATAATACTTATATGTGATGCTGTTATCTCTGAAACTAGGTACCTACTTACCTTTTTTAGTGCCCATTGGATCAAGCTATTTTTTACGCTAGAACGCTACACTATCTGTAAAGTAGGTGTTCTTTAGTAGACTCGACCTGTACCTACCTAGGTACCTACTTAAATACCTACCTACCTAACCTAAGTCTCTTTTCACTTTCATTTAAATTAGTTCAGTGTTGGCAGAAACCTTGACGAACAGAGTGTATTTTGCATACTTAGATACCTTTAGGTAATATGGAAAGGTAAGGATTAGCTACCCAACCTGGCAAGACGCAGCACTCGATAAAGAATCAAGAAACATGTAGGTAGGTAATCTTTGGATAATTTACCTACTTCGAGATTCTCGCTGAATAAAATAAACAGAAGTACTTAGGTACTTAATACATTAACTCAACTAGTCATTGTAGGTAAAACGATACAGATGCAGAAGCAAGAAATAAATGGCTTACCTACTTATTTATTTATTTAAGAAATTACCATACCAAAATAATTATCTTCAGATAACAAAAGCCACTCCCCCAAGCCCGACAGTTACGTAAGATAGGTGAGTACCTACCTACACGCATATCATTACGCCTAATTAAGTGGGTAAGCAGCGGTAATTAATTAATATTATCACGATGCAGTGTCAGGTGACTGCCTAATGGTAATTAGGTGATTAGTTAACTTGTAGGCTGTTATGTAGGTAGGGACGCCTAGGGCATCTTCTAATGGTGGTGATTAGCTGATTAGGGAACTTACTTGTAGTAATGTAGGCTAGGCTGTGATAGGAACGCCTAGGTTACCTCATTAGTGAACGGATCTTCATGTTTCTTTTATGTGTTTAGACATTCAGACTTGGCAGAAAATTGTCGTTGGGTCGGGTACCTTCCTAAAGTCTCTGGCACAATAAGTAAGTACTTATTTACCAACTTAGAAAAGATCTAGAGTTTTTTTTAAGAGGACAAGTTTGCGTACCTATCCCGAAAAATATGACTGGTTTTCATCCCGTAACTGTACCTATACTTATGCGTTTGTGGTTTCAGCTAGAATTCATGAAAATCTCCTGCTAGGCGTGTTGATCTATAGGTACATTTATACTTAAAACTTAGCGTAATCACCACTCATTTTCTTTAAAAATCACAGATTGTTAAATAGTGACTTATCTCAAAGATCTAAAAATAATTTAATTTCAAACTCTCCACCATGTTATCTTAGGATCGAAAAGAAAAAATATTTGCAGTGTGGCGCCGCCCTTAATCCGCGTGCAGTCGGACAAAAAACAATGCAGCTTAATTTACCAGATCACTAAGCAAAAGTATAGTTGATTAGGTACTTAAGAAGGTTATATTTTCTAAAGAAGATGCTTTGATTTCTTGAAATTTTGCGTGAGAAACGGTGTAGGACCTTAACTTATAAACTTTTAGAGGTCATCATTAAAGTTAAAACTTCAGATCTATTGAGTCAGAGTCAGCAATAGATTTAAAGATGCTTTAACTTTAATGGAGCTTTGTGCAACTGACGGTATGTAAGTATGTTGTTATCATATTTATCTATAGGTACATATATTTAGGTATGATACGACTGAAACTACAACTAACGGCCAGTTTCTTCATCAAAAGTTAAAGTAATGTCTTAAGTAAAAGTAACGGTCAAATACGTTTTTTCAAGGCTAAAGTGACAGCAAAACTAATAGAAAAATTGAATTTGACCGTTACTTTTACTTTAGACATTACTTTGACTTTTACTTTGGCTTTAACTTTTGATGAAGAAACTGGCTGTAAGAGTCAAAGCCTGCTTAAATACCATAATACATTGAAATAATTTTAAAGTACTTATGTTTTCCCCATAGGTAAACTTACCTACGTCTATAACTACTCTTTATTTACTTACCTATCTATTCGTTATCTATATTTTTTTTCGCATCTGTCTTATCCGACGGCATCTCAAAGCGGCGAAATGAACTCGGTACACTTTTAAACCAATTTCGCGCATCTCTGCTGATACCCTAGTACACAACAAACATTATGGGGATGACAATGGGACAGTTTTCGCTTTTATTCATCCCTTATCCGCTTAGGGGATGAAAGAAATGAAGACAATAGTGTCACTAGATTTTTATCTCAATATTTCCACAATACTTTCTTAATACTTACTACTTACATGGCTCATTACTGTCTCTGTATTGTTAGATACTTTTTTATCTTATTTATTTCTAATATCTTTGGTATTTACGTAGGTATTTACATCTACACCTTGTTAGTATCTATACTCTAAACCGCCCCTTATCAATATCTTATTCATGTAAACTCCATCCAACGGTTGTTTGGAAGAAATCGCTTTTTAGCAATCAGACCGTCATTTGCATCTTTGTAATTGTGATATTTTATGGCTTATTTTCGTAGTGCTTTTTTGAAAGTTAAGTACCTACCTACTTTAAAAAAATATCCAACTAATCATTCGGTCGTGTTCTGTTACACCTAAAAGTTATAGTCTGATTTAAATAAATAAATAAATAAATAGTCGAGATATTTTCTAAACTAATTACTTGATGCTTTTATCACACCATACAAAATGTAAAAAGCACGCCACACAAAGCTTTTAGAAAGATACCTACTTACTTAGAAAGAAATTTTTTACTGCGCTATAAAAGACGCATAGGTACACACACTTAAAATTAGACATATACAGAAATAATAATATAAGTGGAAAATATGCGTCTTAAAGCGCTCGCTCAGCATAATGCTGCGACCCGGAACAAGACGGAGTCCCAGCGCTGGTTTTCAGCGACAGCCGGTGCTACCTTTTCCACACATTTCAACAAGGTGTTCTCAAGTACCTACCTACCTATCTCTTAAATAAATTGATAACACCTTTAAATCCCCAAAAAAATCAAAAACCCATCTAATAGAACAGAACACCCACAAACATCAGTGTTGCCATCTAAATTGCGTAAATAAACTACCAAGAACTTTCAATAACTTCACACACACATGACTTGATAACAATGAACCACCATAAAATTGGATTTTGGTTAATATAATATAATAACCCGGGTCTGTGTGGTCGCTGTGTTGCCAGCTCCTTGCATTACGTCAAACCTCATCAGGGAACCGATCAGCCGGAATGCACGTTGCCGTGGTCGATTAAAAAATAAAATTAAAAAGTTGGGTGTGTTTTTTTTTTGCGCTGGCAATTTTATGTTTTCATTGAAAGTTGTTGTGTTCTGATTTTTTATTACTTTAAGATATTTTGTTTTAAGATTTTATCACAATTTCCGGATTTAGCAGGGAGATAAACAGGAATCCCAGATTTCCCAGAAAATTCATTTGTAGGTACAAATCATCTTATAAAGTTGCATAGTTTGTTTTGTTGAATGTCCTGATCATGTAACCAATGATACCTATGATTTGAACAAATATATTTCAGCTCTTTTGTAGGGAGAACATTTTTAGCAAGATGCGCGAACTACTTAAGTAGTTTCTTAATGATTCCGGCACTGTACAGACTCTTACTTTTGAATAAGCCTAAAATTCTAACTATGGAATACATAATTATCATAGGCTGAAATTAATATTCACAAGGGGTATCATTATTTAATTAACATAATACGCCTAATTGTAGTTTTGTTAGATAATTCAGTAATTAAGGCGCGCCTAATTAATTTTAATTAAGCGTTTATCGTAGAATATAATTAAACATGTTCATACATACTTAAAATTGGTTTTGATTTAAGTATAGGTAAGTACCTCGTAGCTAATTAAGCTAATACCTACATATTACCTACCATCAAGACAGTACAGTCAACGAAAGAAATCCAAGAGGCTGAACTTAATTTCAAACATTTAATGAAAAATAGGTCATAATGTATCTAAGATTTAAGGCCTTATTTCCTATATCGCTTTAAGACAAGAAGCTAGTGGTGCCGTGTGAAAAAAAGAAATACTGTAAACTTATGGTTTTACTTACCTACCTAATTCTGACAGACTTTCAAAAACACGGATACCTACAGTTACAGTTAGTTAGTACCTCCAACAGTTTTAGAAGACTAAGCAACTTACGTCAGAATACTAGGCACCTACTGAAGGGTATTTTGTTGGCCGGCCGGGTAACTGAGTGGAGGAGTTCAGACAGATAGGCAGTTGCTCATCCTCGAAACACTGGTACTCAGCTTCCGCTAAACTGGAAGCCGACCCCAAAATAGTCAGATGTCAGAATACCTAGGTAGGTACGTACCACATCACGAAAACAAACTTTCCCAACTTAAAAAAAAGGTTACACTCTATAACTATCTCACGATACCATAAACAAATACTACGCCAGACTTTAAAAAAAAAGTTTGCACATTTTGGCGCCATTTCCCTCGGCGTCCTTGCGCTCGAGTACACAAGAAGATTATAGTAAAAAGTATTTATGTTATTATTTAACCAAAAGTATTAACTTGAGTAGTTATTGTTATTGCTCGAATATGTTTTACGGTTATTTTGTTATTATTTGTGACAGGTTTGCGATAAACATTCGCCCGACGGCGCCATGTTGAAATTGTTTTTGGGATTAAAGCGGGAAATTGTTTTTTTTTTCGGTTTTGTGGTATTGCGTAGTGAACGCAATTATTTTGAGAGATTACCTAAGTACTTGCCTATTAGACTATTTTTTATAGGAGGTACCGAATTTAATAGGGAATGTGTGCACATTTAGGTGCTAAGTAGAGCTTATTAAGTAGCATCTTTAGCTATGTATTTCTTGCATCTTATGCCACGCCACCTCATAATTTAAGCAAATATTGTAACTTCTTGTGGAGTCCTTTTCCATCCTAATTCTTCATCATATGATTCAGATAGTCAAATCAAACTATCGATCATGGTATATATCTCTTATAGCCTTTTCAAAATTTATAGATCCAACCTACCAACCGTAATACAAAAGCCACAGTTCCTGCTCACTACACAGCATCCCGCATTTCATCCGCGTTTCAAAATGATCTAAACCGTCAGACAACCAGGAGAGCAAGGGCAGTAGGAGTAACTTGATAGCCAGCACCCCTCCCCCCGCGCCGCTCGCTCCCCGCGCACCCCCGACGCGCAACGTATGTCGCTCGATACTCGATAGATAGCGGATGGTGCTATGTGAGATGGTGAAAGTTTTGTGAATATTGGGCCTGTTAAATGCTTTGGGATTTTGTTATTAAGTATATTTCAGATACCTACTTTTGTAATTTTGGAAGATACGGATAAAGATAAAAACGGGAGTTTTCAGTTGCAATTGAAAAAAAAAATTGCCAGTTGAGTTACTTTTGTTAAAGCTAATAAAATGCATTTTCTTTTTTATCACTTCGAATTTTGACGAAAGTATAATTTCAAATCGATCCATTTTCAATTTTTATTAACAGGAAAAATAATTAAACAACCTATTCAAGAGTAGGTACTTATAGTACAACATAAGTTTAAAATAATACAAATTGCAAAAACACAAACAATACCATAAAATTCTCATACAGATCTCACGGTAAGAACAACGAAAATCCGATATACACTGTCATAGCCAGCCTTCTAACAATACAAAATTAAAAAAAAGAACATCCGAAAAACAAAATGGCGCAAGTTGCGTTCCGTTCCTTCTTACATAACCCTCACTCAACAAGGTGCAGATCCCGAGCCCTAACAATCACTTACGCAATTGTTTAAACAATGCGCACTAATAAAATATCGTATTACAACAGAATTTGTAGTCATACTGCAAACTTTTTGTCGGCCGATAGTTTTTTTGGGCTCGTAAATCGGTATGAAGATAATGTAGTACGCATACGCACATTGCAAAGATCAAGTATTTAGCCGGCTTAAGAACGCCTGAAAAGTTTTATTGGAATCAAGATTTTATTAACAAAAAAAAAATTACCAACCATCGTCAACTTTTTGACAACTTTTATTCAAATCGTTTTATTTAGGCTTTTACAAGCACTTATGAATGTCATCAAATAATAAATAAGTTTCACTCTAGTTGCCCATTCCAAAAGTAGCTTCCTATCGAGAAGTACGGGCAAGAAACTCCTTAGTTGGCCGACTGTCGCCCGACTATTTAGTATCCAGTGTGCTTTTAATGTGAGCAAGTCTAGCAATATGCCTGAATTATAATATAGGGGTAGATTGTACCCCGCGCTGCGTTTTTTGATGCGCATTTCCAGTAATGACATTAGGGGGGTTGGAGTCAATTATTTTCGAAAGAAGGGCGTTTTAATGTTTTTATTTTGGATGATCTCGTTTCGTGGTCTTATGAGATCAGTCTCGTGGGATGATCGAATTAAGTGGGTGTTATGTGGAAGATGATATTTCGCGTTACGGTAATTTTTGTCGATATTATATACCTAAGGCTGAATTGTTGAGGTACTTAATTTTAAATGTGGTTGTAGCTTCTACATGCCTTCGTACTCTTGTAAGTAAAAAAACACCAATACCTACTGGAAATCATTTTCATATTACCTAGGCTTTGCGTGAGAGATACAAACATTCATGATGACATTTAAACACCACAATTTTGGTTTATTTGGCAAATCAAAATTGTTGTGTGCAGTTAAGTTAAATTTATAAACGGCAATTCAATGATTAATCAACTAATCGATTTGGCTACTAGAGGCACCTACCTATAATATTGGACATAAGTTCAATACAATATAATGTTGGTAAGTAAGCACCTACATAAAGAAAAAAAAAAAAAAATAGTTTAAAAAAACTAAAAAACACGCTTTTATAGAAAAACGAACTAAAAAATAGGAAATAAATTTTAATGAATTTAAATTAAGAAAACAGTGTTAAAAATTTCAATGAATATAAATTAATAATAGTGTGAATACAAAAAAAAAATATTTAAAAAAGCGTGGGGTGCATGGTGTCAATAGTTATAAATATTTTATTGACAGATATGAGTACAGTGATTTTCATTTCGATAATATCTTAAAAAGCACCCCACGCTTTTTTTAAATATTTTTTTTTTGTATTCACACTATTATTAATTTATATTCATTGAAATTTTTAACACTGTTTTCTTAATTTAAATTCATTAAAATTTATTTCCTATTTTTAGTTCGTTTTTCTATAAAAGCGTGTTTTTTAGTTTTTTTAAACTATTATTTATTTTCTACTTTTTAGTTTGTTTTCAAACTATTATTTGTTTTGTAGAATTAAAATTCTCTTTAGTATACAAAAATTTGTCAATATTAGAGAAAACGGCTAAAGATAATTATTGGAAATAAAAATTAACATCGAGTCCTGCCTTATCGACTGTAGAGAAAAATTCTAGAAAATTTTAATTAATTTTCTTACCTTATCGACTATAGATGAAAATTATATAAATTAACAAAGATCATATTTTGCAAATTGAAAAGCCTAGAAGTCGGTGTCTAATGGATGTTACTAAGTTAATTTTGCCACCGACTTCTAGGCCGATGCACCTAAAATTAGTTTTTTTTTTGCTTTTTAGTGTTTTGGGAACTCGGTTTAATTTTTTTGTAAAAAGGTTATTTATTTAAAGCTTTTCAGTGATACGAATAGTTGTCACTATCCATACAAGTGGGAAGTTCTCATCAATACAAAGAATATAAGTCCAAACGAGGTATTTTACATATTCAGTTGTCGAGTTCCCTTGACTTTCTCTGGTCTCCATCATCAATTCAGCTCCCAACCTTCACTGTTGCAAAGGTCTTGTCAATACAAATAATTTAAGCCCAAACACGAGGTAGTTTACATATTCAGTTGTCGAGTTCCCTCGACCCTCTCTGGTCTCCATCATCAGGTCAGCTCCAAACCTTCACTGTTGCAAAGGTCTTGTCAATACAAATAATTTAAGCCCAAACACGAGGTAGTTTACATATTCAGTTGTCGAGTTCCCTCGACCCTCTCTGGTCTCCATCATCAGGTCAGCTCCAAATCTTCACAGTTGAATAGTGCTTTTAGGCGTATACCTAAGTGTCAAGTTTTTACCCTATGTATGCCTACAAGTTTTGAAGGTTGCCCTCGATTTCTCAGGGTTTCCATCATCAGATCCTGACCTGATGAATATGGGACCAAGTGGCAGCTATTCCAAGTCGAACAAAAAAAGAATCACGTAAATCGGTCTATAAACCTCGGAGTAATCGATGTGTATGTGTAACCTCCTCTTTTTTGGGAAGTCGGTTAAAATGGAATAATTTTATCAAATTAGTGTATTGTCATCGGTCCTCAATAAATCTACAAAGTTTGAACGAAATCTGGCCGTTTAAAGAAGTCGGTTACAAACAAACATACAAACATACAAACATACAAACATACAAACATACAAACATACAAACCTACAAACATACAAACATACAGGTGAAGCTAATAAAAAGCGTGTAATAAAGGACAATGCTCATGAAGTATGAGAAAAAAACCCAGGCCCGGCGCAAAAGAAATGTAACTCAAAATATAGGTAAAAATAAGTATTTAAATATTACATAGGGGGCATTATCGAAATCAGTGGCTATATGTGTGAAATTGCTATTTGAATTTTAACATCTGCGGTACATTGCTACTCAAGATTTTAGAGGTAACATAATGTATTAATAAAAGGAACAGCAAACAGATACAGTTGTGGTTTAAGAGTGTACATGTTTACTTAATGACATGTTTATAGCAACTTCTCCACTATTCTACCTACTTTTACAAGATAAATAGGATGATAGAACTAAAACAGGATATGAATGTACTTTTCATTTTAATAATAGCGCTTAAAAGTCATCGATTCTTTATTTCTAACACGACGAGATCCAAAAATGTTGCAGGATGCGCGAACTGTTCCTCATGTCTAGCCCACCCTAAGTAATGTAAAACGCTCATGACGCGATGACGTAGGCGCTGCAGCCTGTACTTCGGTATTGATTTATCTTTTTGAAGAAGCTTATTACTTGCCATATTACTTGTTTGTTGTTTCAGATAGCACTTTAATTAAACTATAAGTCCCAGCTGCTCATGTTACCCCTTTAAAAAATCAAATAGCAATTTCATACATTTAGCCATTGATTTCGATGATGCCTCCTATGCAGTATTTCACTACTTATTATTACCTCTAATTTGAGTTACTTTTCGTTTGCGCCGGGCTTGGGTTTTTTTTGAGCATTGTCCTTTCTAGAAGAAATATCCAGCAATTGCTGAAAACCGCCGAAAACTTAATCTTATTCGCTGTATCTTGTCCCTAACTAACAAAACATATTAATACTTCATAGTTAAAGTTCTCTATAATCAAATAGAGCCCACACAGCTACCAATAAAGTTAATTTATAGCAATCAGCCGTACGGTGCTTCACATATCCGATATCCTATGGTAAACTATCGACTATCGAAAATTATATCGATAAACTTATGATCGTTATGTTAAGACGACGCCCGACGTCCCTAGTTGTTGCTACCTACTGCCAAGAAGATTTGATGACAATTATTAATAGTTGTTGCTATTGTGTAATGTTAATATATACATAAGTGTAAGTAAACACTTAACATAAAGTTAGTGGAAGTCATCGGTAAAGCTTTTTCGCGTTCCTAGCAGTCAAAGATATTAAATATATATCTACATAATATATCTCTTTGTTGCAATTCCACGTATAGGTATTTGAAAAAACTCAGACTAGGCCTTATTGGGCTTGTCAGACGAAGCCATCTCATCAAGCCAACTCATCCTTTAAGAAAAAATAGCCAGGGACTAGTAGCCACTTATCTTAGACTAAGTATTGGTATGATTTCTAAATGTGTCTCAAACTTCATGTGGAGTTATGTGCAGTCTTTGTGAAAAATCTGGTTTACCTGATTCTCTTCTGAATCTTACTGAAATTCAGTTTATTCTAAGCTTAGGCGCTTACTACTTATGTTATTTATGGACCAGGCAAACAATGCTATTATACTAGGCTTTGGGACAGTGTAGTCATAACAATCAGTAAAAAGATTTGCACAAAAAAGGTCTCAGTGCAAATCTGCTTCAAACTTTGTCAACCTTATAATTTGCATTCAAGAACAAACAAATATGTCTTCTAATCCTTATTCTAAATTCAAATTCAAAAAGTGAAACACAAATGAAATCGAAAAGGACATTTTACGAATGTAATGTAGCAGAAATTTGAAAAAAGAACATTATTGTAAGCAGACAAGCGCAAGTGACGCAAGGATTTGGCGCCAACGACAATGGACGGCCATATTGGAATGCGTTTAGTTGGTGCAATTATTGTGTATCGCGGCCGAGTGATTCCTTGTGCCCCTGTCTTGTATCAGGTGTCGTTCGAAAGTGCTTGAGTTACACTTTCTTCTTCAGTGAATAAAAAGGAGTATTGTTAGAATTAAGTGATACGAGTGCGCTATCTATTCTTCTTTTCCTTTAGATTGGTGACGTAGATTAGATTATATAAGCAGAACATTTATTCAACTAAGCATTTCGTGATCCGTAAGCAAAAGTGGAGTTATAGTAAATTATTTGATATAGCATTAGGAAAACACTAATTTGTTTTACTGGTCAGTAATTCTGCTTGATTGTTTGTTTTATTTAATTGCGGAACTATTGTGAAGGCATTATCATAAACAAATGCAGTTTATTATTGTCATAAAACATTGTCCGTTGCTTGATCTTCTAATAATCTTAGCTACTGTTTATAATTCACCTTTAATTCATGCTTACACCGTGCTCAATGTTTAGACTAATTGTTTTCGTTTGGCGCCAACAATTCGGCGCCATGTTGGAAAGCGTTTAGTTGCTGCAATTATTGTTTATTTGCGGGCGAGTGCACCTTTGTGTCCGTGTATCGGGTGACACTTGGGTACCAATTGAGAGTCCTTGAATTACACTTTTCTCTGAAGAAGTGACTTTGGAAGCTGTAATTGTGTGTTTAATGGGGGTGCTTTTATTTAATGGGACTGAATTGTTCGATGTAAACCTTAGAAAAAGGAGAGAAAAATAGACTCTGAAAAATATAAAATTATCGCTACATTTCTCTAACTTTTATTATCCAACAACTTCCCAACTTTCCACGAACAAAACTCAACGAAAAAAAAGCCTTACAAAAAAAAAGTTCGACTGAAATTCAAACCTCTACGGAAAACCAAAATAAAAAAGAATAAAAATTACACCATTGTTTAGTAAAATAAAGGGCGAACCACACTTGGTCGGCTTCCCAACCCTTCCGCCGGGGTGGGCAGGGGAAAAGTTAAAAACAAACGGAAAATGTACACCGACACGGAAACCTTTTAGGAAGCACCTCCCCTATTTTTGTGGAGCAAATAAAAAGCTTAAAATAATTTCACTGTCTTTTGTTTTTATTTTTTTGTTCGATATAAAGTTTTTTTGCTCTTGTCTATGCTTATTTTTTAAAGTATGCTACCTATTTGGAATGATAGGTAAACATAATCCCCCTTACTTATAAAAATCTCTAATCACCTTCCAAGCAACATTTTAACTAATCACTACTTAAAGTCTTAAGAAGTGATTAAATGTTAGTTAAGACATGCTTAAGCAACGTTTATAAGTAAGAATTTTCTTAAACATAAAGTATTACTTACTATTTAATTCACGTTTATAAGTAAGGCTGAATATGTTTAAACTGTGATAGGTACGTAAACTAAAAGCTAGGATCCCAAAAAATACTTGTAGGCAGGTAAATTATATTTTAGCAGGATTCTATTTAATTAATTATCAATGCACATTTTAAATGTACTGAAAGCGAAAGAGTTTTTTTCTTTGTAACGTCATAATAAATACCAGGAACACATAAGTACTGAACAAGTCAACAGTACCTATAATGTTATGTGCACGGTTCACTACCACTTGAGACAACAATGCGTTTGACAAACATCATGAGTTTGGACGCAGCCGACAAACAAAACATACACTACATGCACTTCAGATGAATATTGGGCTTTTTTGGGGGGTAGCTAAAATGCTGCTAGGAAATTGCAAGAAGTCAAAATCATTGTCATAGAAAAATAATTTTATTTGTATCGTTGGGGTGTTTCTGATATAACACGGTACTACAATTGACCAACAATTTCATAGAACGGTACGGTAGAGTCGGTAGACAATTTTAATTTAACTAGGTACTTAATACAAAATCCTCCAATTTATGAATCAAGTATCAGAATTCAGAAATGCTTCGGCTAATGCTTTAAGTATGTTCTTACTTATGTAGGTATGTCTTCTAATGTATCTCTTCATATTTGGTCTGATTGTGAATAAGTACGAATAATAGGTACTGGGTACCTATTATGTAGGTATACGCGACTAGCAATTGGTTCACTTTGATTGAGGAGCAAAAGTTAGTGGCAAACATTTTTGTAGCCAGCAAAACCTCTCGTGGACCTACGGAAGAAGATATTCAACTGTTTTAATACTTGAAGCGCCATATTAAGTGCCCAAAAACCGGTAACACTCGTAATGAAAGACACAAAGCTAAGTCGATCGCGTTTATATTGACCGACCCGGGCTCGAACGGCGACCGCAAACACCCGAACAAACAGATTAACGTTAGAACAATGCCGGGAAACAGTTTGGCTGAAGATTATAATAATATTGGATTTTGGAACTACCTCGACGCTCATGTGTGCCTGGTACTTGTTTTAGATTTGTTGATTAGCTGTTTTAGAAAAAGTGATGATTCCGTTACTTTTGAAGAACTTCTTTTGTTTTTTTTAACCGACTTTCCAAAACGGAGGTGGTTTTTAATGCAGTCATTCGCATGTACGTAGTTTTGCCTTCAAAATCATCATCATCCTTCGGTCCTTACCGCAATTTTATTTCGGACCGGCAAAGCATATTTTATCCTTCCACGCTCTTCTCCTGTCTTCAAAATCGACTCCTTCTCTTCAAGACCAAACCGTCTACTTCAAGGAGAAAAATTCTATCATCGACTTGATGGTTATGATAAACTCAATAAAAATGACAGTCGTTAATGTTTTCAATATTTTCCCACATTTAAAAAAGTATACATTTATAGGAGGTATAAACTCTCAAACCTTCGTTTTTATCTCGGTAACAAAATCGGCCATACTTCTGGATCGCAAAACATAATTTCAGAGTAAAATTCAACAAGATCTAGATAAAACAGTAGCTCAAACTCTAACTTCATCTCACCTAGTATTGTTACTCACGATTCACGATGCAAAACACATAATCTATCAAGTTACAGACGGAAATCGATACCTCTCGGTAGGTACCTACTACCAACTACGTGACGTTATCATTCACGTTTATGTAGTTTTTTTTTTTCTTGTATTTTATTGTCAATAGTTAAATGGAGGTTGTATACGTTATTTACAAAGTTTTTTTAGACTTGTGTGTCTATATTTTTCCTAAATTATACCTATGTAATATGTATTCGTTCATAATCTAAGCAAAATAAAATCATCAAATTTTATTATAATTTAATTTCATCTATGCTGCAAATACTTGAAGAGTTCCTACATCTTCTATAGTTTTTTTTTTTTTGGGGCAACCATAAAAGAAACACATGGCTTGAACTGAACTTAATCAGTTTCAGACAAACAAACCTACCTAATTTGACAGTTGCCAACAATTTCGTAAAGATATTTCTTCCCTATAAGCTGTAGGCAGCCGTGAACCCTCTTAGTAATTCCTGAACTCCTTGTACCAACTCCTTTGTCATTACCCAACTCGTCAAATATTGGCCGCTGGCAAGTATTGGCGGCAAATATTTGCCCATCCACCGGGCAATTGGCGGTGGCAAGCGCTAATTATACTTAAGGACTTATTTAAGACCTGTCCTACGGTCAATATTTGGGCTTCGAAGAAAATGGCGACGTGATTTTTAAAGCTTACCTCTACTGCAAAAGAAGATTTTTAGTTAAAGTTACTTTACCTATATTGTCTCCCCTCGATATCATAATCCTTATTACACTAACGACATAATTTTTGCCATGAATAATAAACTTTTGCCATAATAATGGGTTTAGTCACGTGCCTCTCGACACATCTCCATTGTTGCCCCCAAACAATACACACCCATTTTCACATTACCCTTCTACAGATTTACTGAACTGCAAAAATCAACCTTATGTGGTCTGAATAAAGTTTGAAATTGGACCTGTAAACGTAGATAGAATGCATAATTTTTAGACGTCATGCAGTTAGGAAGCCTAATCACCTGTCAAAGATTTAATGAGAAGGTCACGCGACCGCTCCTGTGGGAGAGAGCACGGAGAACTCTTTTGAACTTATGTCGCCCTAGTACTTTCGGGTTGGATATTCAAATGTGTAACGACCACGTTGGCTTCGATGTCTTCAATCGTCCCGTATGCATTCTTGGCATATAAAATACATGGAAAAAAAGTAATCTATATCTATATCTATACATATAATAAATCTGTAGAAAGTGATTGTTTGTTCGGGATTCACGTAAAATCTACGAATTTAATGCAGACAATGCTTATATACAAAAGTTCTACGTAACTTGGGGTATTACTTAGGCTTCGTTTCATCTAAATCGGTTCACTCTATCAAAAGATATGATTAATTTAGTGAATTCAAGATGTAAAATATTACGACACGCAATCTGTTTGACAAAACAGTACAGGTTAAAGTAGCTCCATCTGTGGTAAATAAAATACATTAAGAAGCGAGGTGGTAAATAACAATGAATTACCATTTACATTCTTTATATACTATTATTTCAATAGATGGAGTTGTGTATTTTCCGTAATTCACCATATTTTAACACGTAGTGTAATTTTTCGATAGACATTTCAATACTGTTTGTCAGTTTGCCGTGCCACATCAAAATCCAACTAAAATTACTAACTTGATGAAAGGAAAATTAATAGATCTCAGCCAAATTTAAAACGGTGCCATCTAAATTATTTTTTGAACATTATGTCAAAAATGATGACTTTAGTGGAACAATTAATTATAATTTAAAGTTACAGATGGAGTTCATATCAGGATTTTTTCATAAACATAGTTTAGCTTATCTTCCACTAATGTGGTGGCCTTAAACAAATTACTTTGAGTGAGTAGTATTATTTTTTTTGATGCAAAATATGAAAACTTAATCCTAGAAGAAATCAGGATCTATCTCTTGCAAGCGCTGCTAAGCGTGAGATAATGTAGGCTTCTGTAGCTTTAAAAACCAGCCCAGATACAAAGTGCAGATAAGAAATGGGAGCTGCCTTATCGCGTCTGAAAACGTACAAAATACGCGTCGCATACTAGAGACATGCTTACTTTCAACTTCCGATCGCAATTAATACACTGTTCCCGATTACGAACAGTCTCAGTTAGACCCGAGCCAAGTCTAAAAAAACACCTTTTATATAAAACTACGTTTGATATCATTCAATTACAAAGACAGAATTGTTCTCTGTTGCAAATCCTATCCACCTATATCCTATCCTAATCCAGAATGCATTGCAGGCGTGCATTGCACAAAAACCAATGGTATCCTATTCGAAAAGTCAAAGAGTTGACCTGCCAACGTCAGCTTCTGCGCTAAGCAAGTGTTCTTAATAGTACCATCAGAATTACATTCATCGTTGAATGAGGTGAATAAATTTTCAGAAACCACAATAACAGTAGGAGCCAAAGCGTATTATCGCTTCATAGAGCTCTGATTGGCCCCAGGTGACCAAGTCAGGTCTAATTTGTTCGTTCATCAGATCTTTGAAAGTGTTTCAGTGGATACTTACTGTCGTCCTGTTTACGTGTGACACAAAATATGGTATATAAACGTCCTCCGCAAGAGCGAAATTTTCCCAGTATGCGGTAGTGACGCACAGTATACAACACTTCTGTTTCTTTTGATTTGCTGGCTCCACCAAGAAATGACAAATTGCGAGCGTACATTTTGAAAATCTTGGCAAAACTGCAGGTTTCAAGTACGAACACATGAAGTGGACTCTCTCAGATACGTACATTTTGCCTATTCGTGAACTAATGCAAACATTTCGGTGGAGTCCCGGCTTAGGCCACCACATTAGACGTGCGCGATCCTCGGGCGTGTGAGTAGCGCGGGCGCCGCGCGTGCGTCGCGAGCGCGTTGCGTGAGCGTCGCGTTTTGCTGCCCTGCGGCATTTGTAGCGCGCTCGCGGCGCGCACGCGCCGCTCTCCTTGACGTTTAACTGCTAAGGCGTTTAGCGGGCGGCGGGGATAGCGGGCGAAGGGGTAAGAACGCAACTCGAGCGCCGCGTGCTCGCCTCGAGCGCGTCGCTTGCACTCTTCACACATGCCGCATTGCAGCAAAACGCGATGTTCACGCAGCGCGCTCGCGACGCCCGCGCTACTCACACGCCCGAGGATCGCGCACGCCTAATGTGGGGTCAGCCTTACCATAGTGAGTAAGTGAAACTATCCTACCCTATGCGCCTGCTGATGATGATGACTCATTTCATCATCCATCCAGCTATTCCCCAACTATGTTGGTGTTGGCTTCCAGTCGCCGAATCTGTTCGAGTACCAATATTTTGCTTGGAGCGACTACCTATCTGATCTCTTAAATCCAGTCACATTACAAGACATTATCCATGGTAAGACTGACAGACTTTCTGGCTTCTGATTAGTCACAGCAGCTGCAGAAAATGTACAAATGACAGCTTTGTCAGACTCAAAGCATATAGACATAGATTATAGCTGTTTCCTGTGAAAATTACTTACGCACTATACGTAATAATTTTCCAAATTGGCTGACCAGATCCAGAGATATTCACAACGTCACAAACTTTACTTCTTTTGTTTAGATAAATGGTCACATCCACAACACAACCTTGATCATTGAATCTTTGCGACTGCTAAGTGCTAATCCTAATTATACTGTCACGTGAAAGAATGCACCTACGGGATAAGTAGTATTTTGACGATTCTATATTGCCCACGCAGACGAAGTTGCGGGCAACAGCTAGTTAATGAAATAAAACAAAAGCAACTTTAGTGTACTTTTTCGCAATTTATCCATCTCTTCGAACAACGCATCGACAGAACTGGTAGGTACTGATGTGCACCTACGTTGTTTACATTGTAGCAGCGAATGACAACTCCATCTCGCGTGGGTGCCAAACTGGCGACATGGCATAAACTTTACGATTATTTCAACAACAATGTCACAGTTTATGACCAGGGCTGCAGAATTGACGAGAGTGTTATGTGGAAAGACGTTAAATTCAACTGGGATGACTTTAATGTGAAGGATAATTAAGAAGGTTGAGGATCATTTACTTTTTATTTGCCCTTATGCTGGGAGTTAAGTATTTTTCAGGCTTTTTTTGATTCAGAGACTCATTTCAAGGAGCGAGCTTGGATTTCAATAGTCTACTCTTCGTCAGAATATCAATTCGTTGTGAGTTTAAAGTTAATTATTTTCATTGAACTTTACCACGATTTTTAGTAATCATGCCTGTAAATTACGAACTACGTATCTAAACCGCTGAAAATATCTTCTAGGTAGGTATTCAACGGAAGGTAAAATAAATGCTACTAGGGCACAAGTATATCAGTGCGTACAATAACAAAAAGCATGTACCAGGCTCTCATATACTCGAAGAAGTGTTCCAAACTTCCAAATACAATTTCCTTTATAATCGTGCTTTTTCGCCAGACAGCCAGATGTACGGTAACTTGATATACAGCGTGTTGTTTTTTTGACGGCACAAGCTTTCCGCTCCCGGCCGGGGATGAAAGAGGCTTTGAACTGTTGGTACGTTTTTTTCGTGTTTTCTCAAGACAAGCGTCTTAGTTATTTTTGTTTTAATAGACAAGAGTCCTTTTATGTTTTTATATAAAAACTTGTATTGTTTTAGGAGCTGTCAATCAATTACAAATAGGTATGGGAATCACGATTTGAAGCGTACAACATGTCTTGGAAATTGTAAAGCTATGTCAATGAACATTTTTGATTTAAATATCTTTAGATTTTCTTGATTGCAATCGTTGTTGTTAAAAAAAAAAACATTACACGTAAACATGTTCTATTGATTTAAATGTTCATTTTTGTACATTGATATCATTCTCTTCTCTCAAACATGGTTCAGTCATTAATTGTTCAAATTCATAGTTGTAATTTGTTAAATTATAAGAACACGTTCTTAAAGGAGTGCTACTCATATTTTTCTTAATATTCAATTATTTTCAGTCATAATTATCTTCTCTATGCTGTTCTGATATTAACAGAGAGACTGTCAAACTACGCAGTCTAAAACAAAGTACATATGTGATATCTAAATAGGTATATAACTCCCATATTATATACCCACACGGATGTCAACGGGTGTGGTCAGACAGGCCGCGAGCCACGTCCCGTGACCGTCCGTTATACTGCGACTGTCACGCTCTACCTACCGTGGGGTGAGCACAGAAAAATATATTACGCACAACTATGTACTGTTGCTGTAGTCAAGCTTAATTAATTTTATTGATAGGGTTGCCCCTGTACCATATACTTAGGTATAGACAGTTTATGTAACCATTTGGCGATTATCTTTGTTTCTTTCCAATGAATGATCTTCCCCAAGAATTTGCTAAGTAGTTAACATTGTGCTAACTCCTGTTTTATCCTTCATAATATTAATACACTAACCAAATAATTTTGTTAAATAAATTATTATTAGGTATCTCAGACTCAAAATTACAAGACACTTGCAAGCCAAAATCACAATGCCTTTTGCGGGACTTAAATGGCCGATTTCAGAATCCTAATAAAGTTTATCTATTTGTTTTCCCTTAAAAATTAATACATAAACCACCGATAAGTGCTCAAAAATCGTGAATAAATTTCAGTGAACAGAATGTCACATACGATGAAGCTCACAAAACATGCTCATAAATCCTGCTCTCATTAACGAACCACTTTTTTATATATAAAAAAAAAAAACAGTGTATCTATCCAACACACGCCTGTGCACCCTACGCAGTGAGCGTGTGACGGAGCGCTGCGGTGACCGCGACAACGCCTTGCGGTCGCCGGACCGCGTGAAACTTAGAACTCACTCACCGTTGTATACAATGTACAGTACATGCTAGGTATGTATACATAAGCATTGGGGAGTAGGTATCTATGTAGATGAATATGTTTAGTTTTTTAACTGAATTCAAAAAAGAGGCTGTCAATTTGGCCAGTACATATGTATGTTTGAACGCTATTAGGTATCTCTCGTTTTTTTGTGATAATGAAAATGCAAAGACCAGTTGCGTTGTTGAAAAATAAATTTGGTTTTAAAATATTAACATACGTTTGCTGAAATCGTGAAACCGCAGGATTCAAATGCGTCATAACATGTGCACTCACTCTATTGTTCCCTATAAGTGTGTACATTTACAGAAGGGATTTTTGGAATATTCAAGGGCACTGAAGACGCAGCTGGCCTTATAAAACCTGTGATTAGCAAGTATCAGTAATTTAATACGAGACAAAAGCGCCATTATCATGTTTCTCATCGTGTTAAGATTTTTTAAACTGGCTCTTTACGATGTTTTTTTAGTTTTATTTTCTTATCCCATGTATAAATTGATTTAAATTAAATTATTACTACTATATAATATTATATACCTACTAAATATTTTATTGTATGGTTATATTTTAGCTAAAATGGTCTCAGCTACTTACTATTTCACGCATTCCTAATAGCAAAAACAAATCAGCTTTCAGCTTTCCAAACTAACCTACACGTATCATTAATACTCGAAGCGTGCCCCTAATACGTCTAACAATTACCGCCATCTAGCGGCACGCGCCGGCAAATGGAATTAATTATTCCAAACCCGAACCCCCTGTATTGTTAACAACATAATTTGACGTCCTGATGTTTCTGGGCGCCTGGTAATCTTTTGTTGTGAGCTGATATTTTTTAATTGGATGGAGGGAAAATAATTGTTTTTACTGTACCTAAAGTTATTTAATTTGATAGAGATGAAAATATAGGAAAGGTCTGCTTCATATTTATTTGGCCACATTTTGATGGCAAGCTATTCCATAATTTCTAAGGTGAATTAAAATGGCCATTTTGCTAGCGTCATTTGAATTTTCCCATAAGTCTGGCAAAATCGAATTCCTATTTTCTCCGGCTAGAACGAACTACACAGTACATACTTCTAAATTACTTATTTTCTTCACATTCATTTGACTTCAATAAATGAGTGATATTAAAAGCGGTCACCCCACTACGCGTGCCTCACATTCAACCCTCGAGTAGTGTCCAAACAGAGGGAATCTCGGAAATTTATTTGTTTCCATTGCCCCTTTTAATAGAACAAACATTTTAATGGTCTCGCCGACCGCGTTTTAGCGTTGATCGATACGCCGAAATTATTGGCCAAATATACATAACTAATGAATCATTTGTGTCAGTTCTAGCTGAATAAATTGAGGACAAAACTAATGAAAATATATGCGGATACTACGAGAACTCGTAGTCCGAAGTATACAATCTTAACGAAATGAAGATATTTTTAGTACTTTCACGAGATACATTTAATAAGAAACTAAGTATATTTCTCCATATTATGTTCTTGATGCCATTTATTCAGTATGGGAAAACGAGGGTATGATATAGTTTTGTGGTTTATTTTAGGTATTTATAGAAAACTGTGTTCAAAAAAATTATAAACCTCAATTTCGCTGGCTCAATTTATATCTAAGTTTTTATTTATTATATTTATTATTATTTTAATTTATTTAGTTATATATTTTATTTCTAGGTACTCGTCGTTTCTCAACAATTTTTTTGCAACGTATGTTTGCGCTCATCCCCTAAAGTACTAGGGCGGCATGGCCGGCGGAGTGGTGAGCAAACATCGGGCGCCGCCGCGTCGCCCAACCACCTGCCTGCTTTGTGTACTTATCTGAGAGGACTTCTTGCTGTATTGTATTTAAATACCTACTATACTATTCACTAGGTAGGTATATTCTATTCGAATCGTCTTTCTTTCATGGAGTATTTCTTGGCTCTGAAACATCAGAAAACACGAAAGAGTTAAGCTTACGACTGTGAAAGCGTGGTAAGTGGGTACGTGGTAAGATTTTTTTTTCTGAATATGAGCAAATGAATCGTTCTGAATAATTTATTTATGAAGATATATTTTCAGCAGATTTCTTTCACTTATGTATAAAGCATCTTCCGGACCAAAAAAGGAGTGTTTTTTTGGCGATCTTTTCAGCATAATATTTTAAAACTTAACGATCCAGACTATGATTTATTTTCCTATATAGATTAAAATATAAGTAAAGTCTCGAAAGTCCAAAAAAATATTTTAAATCAGTAACCAGAGAAGTATCTAAATTATTTCCCTTTCTTTTCAAAGATATAAAAAAGATTTTGCAAAGCAAGATGCTGCAAGAAAAGAAATAATAAGCAATTTGCAAACGTCTTGCAAAATACCAGGAGCGCATATCGTCCAAGCGATGTTGACTAAACACTCCGCTGTGTATGCACAGTCGCGCGCTTCTGTATCCTATGGTGGTCCAAGTGCCATAGATCCATGGGTACAGATGGAACTATATTATAAATATTTATTAAATATTACCTATATACAGGATATAGGTATAAGAAATCTGGTATGTCAAAATTATGTACGTATTATTATGTATGTATTATGTAGTATGTGTATAAGTTACGTAAGTATACTTTTATACATATATGTAGTCTAAGAGTTAACCCTTTCAAAACTACAGAGGTACAAATTGCAAATAATAATTTGCCCCAATTCCAAAAGTCATGGGAATTTATTTTTTTTGTTTGATTCCAAAATTCATCTTTTTCTTTTGAAACATTATAACTTATAACCCTTTATGCTTTTAAGAACTTTCTAAGGGTCACATTTTTTACAATCATGACCTTTGCTATTTAATTTGTGAACTTTGACATTTTGAGAAAAAAATCTTAGAAATGGGGTCAACAATTTGGGCTCGTTAGCAGTTTTGATATAATGCAGGTAAAAAGTTAAGGTCACACATTATGTTGTTAAGATTGAAAGTTAAATAATTAAAAAAAAAATAGAAAAAGTTTTTTGTTGAGTTTCTATTGATCTCAATTTTTTTAACACTTTTAATCCTTTCGTTTCTGAAAAACTTTAATGCATATACCTAACTATACACATATGCCTAGTTTTGGAACAATCGTTGCAATTTTTAAACCATATTTTACCTCTGTTTTGTTTTCATACAGTTTCAGTACGAGTCTGAGTACATTATTAATCCAATCCAGACTAAGCTTTTGTCTGTTACAAAATAATTGAAAACAGCATTTATCTGACTTTATAATATTACAATAGTCACTTCTTTTTCGAACTTCATCATAACCCTTCGATGATCGAAGTCATAACCTAAAGAAATGTTATACATAAGTACCTACATACAAGATACTTGAATTTTATGAAAACCAAACGATATTCGTGAGACTGTGCGCGTGCGGTGTGCCGCGACCGCGTAGTTATAGTAAAAATATGATTTTATAGGCCCAGCCCGCGTTGACTTGCGGTCAACGATAAATTATACCCAATTGATACTCGACCGTTTTGATGATTTACGCGCCATTTTAAATGACAGTGACAGACGTCAGTGATTGAACGTCAAATTGGACGTGATTTGTATTTAGAACTGCTTTCTTAGAAGTTGTTAAAATAACGATGAGTTAATTGAACTATTTTTAGCTGCTCTCATTAACACAGTTTGACAAATACAGAATAATTTTAACTCGTTGACAGTCACCTCTTAGCATTTTCCTTGACATCACAATTAACAAGTTACACTAAATACCAAATAATAACATTCATCGCATTCTTAAAACATTTTAAAACTGACGGACAGACAGGAAAGCATTTTTCAGTATTAAAAAAACACGACAAATCCCAGTACATTACATTTAGCAGTACCAGGAGTGCATAGGAAGGCGGGACATCGTTGACAGGTGATTGACATCTCACTCGCGTTTGGCCCGCCATGTTTATCTCATTGCTTTCGACAATGTTATGCAATACCTTCACAAAAATTCATTACACCTCTATTGTCAAGTCATTAAGGGTGATTTTATAATGAGTTTAGTAAACTTTGACGGTAAAATAAAGGTTGTAAAACCTCACTAATGTAATGAATGACTAACAAGACGAAACTAAACTAAATAGTGGCTAGAAGCGGGCCAGCTGTGTCCGGTGACGGATTGCTTTAGTTTTAATTCTAAATGGGTACTAATTGAAAACTGTCCACAAGCGTGAGTAAGGTGTTGTTCAATTAAGATTAGAAAAATACAGGACGCTATTTAAAAAAAAGGTTAACAAAGATAGTAGGTTATATTGTATCATAGTAACGAGTCGAGGAATAGAAAATTCCAAAACGCTTTCCAAATCTACTGGAATTTATTTTACAATAATAAAAAAATATACAAAGAATACTTATTTACGGAAACGAAGCAATAATGTTCTTCAAAAGTATCGATTGCTCAATCACCCAAGCAATTGTTAAATTAAAAAGGGTTTGGTTGGTACTTATAGAAATAAACATTTAGAAGTATTATTTTCTTTAGAATTCCTTTTTTTATACGAGTAAGCACTTAATTGCAAGCAAAAGGTCAAATTGACAATCAATAAAAAAACTCTTTTTCAAAATAATTCCCAAGGGGTCAATCATTGAAAGGGTTAACAAAAGGGTTTAATTTTACAACAATTCCCGAAAAAAGTTGACCCTTTCTACAATCGATTGTCCATATTTCAAGTGAAAAGGTGGCAGGTAATAAAAAATAATATTTTTTGTCCATCCGTGCGTAACTTAAAACCACAATGCACATGCGAGGATGATTTGTAAGAAAAATAAAAAAAAAACAATGTTTTTTTTAACAATATTCCCGTATTTCGTGCGAAAATATCGAGTTTCGTCTATTTCGGGGATTCGTTGTTCGATTTTCGGAGTTTTCGGTCGCCGAATTCGATTTCGGACATGTGTTACTGATGTAGGTATGTTGTGTTGGACCGAATTATTTTGGGAAAACAAAAGGAAACGTCAATCTTTGTTTATTTTTGAACCGTGTAACGGATATTTTTTGAAAGTTTTTTGTCTATCAGATGTTCTGTGACGCTATGCATTTTGTTTCAACAGGAATGTTGTTTCAAAGCGTATTTGCGAGTTTAGCTCTATGTTTTCAGATGATCCAAACGGTATATTTTGATACAAAGGATTTTGACGTGATAACATACTCTATTTCGATACCGCTCGGAGTCATTCACGAAAATTCTATGACGTCGGAATCTCGGGAACGTCACGGAGACACATCAGACAACATTCTATTATGAAAAATACGTTATCACGTAAAAACTTTGCTCTTATACTGACTTTGACTTCGCACTAACTTTCAACAGGTATCTACTTACTAGACAGGGGTTAAATAAAATAAAATCTATTCATTGTGAACATAAATAACATTGAAGTTAGTATACATAATATGATTTCAGACCTGCCTATTACCCATATACCTAACTATCTTCTTCCAGCGGTTTCACCCGCATCTCGTGGGAACTACTTCCCGTACCGGGATAAAAAGTAGCCTATAGCCTTCCTCGATAAATGGGCTATCTAACACTGAAAGAAATTTATTTATTTATTTATTTATTTATTTATTGGCCTATCTACAATTGTTACACTGTTTGTTCATATGATACTAGTAATTAAAATACAAGCATAGTGTACAACATAGTGCGATAGACACAGCATGCAAAAAGGAAAAAAAAAAATAACAACATAAAGCTACAATATACTTAGTGCAGAAATAACGCTACAATTACAACAAAAGTGGGTAGGAAAAGTTTAACAATGTTGTATGTTTTTTTGGACTTGGCGCTTGAATTTCTGAAGTGTTGTGGAAAAAATATCAATTGATATGTATAAATATAGATATGTTCAAATCGGACCAGTAGTTCCTGAGATTAGCTCGTTCAAACAAACAAACAAACTCTTCAGCTTTATAATATTAGTATAGATAATTAAATTGCAAAATCAAATCATCAACATGAAAAATATAATTCTCTTTCTCTACGGGACAAAAAGTGAGGCTTAATAAAGTTACAAGTTAAAACTAAGTTATTCTCAACATTGTTTATCTTGACGTTGGGTGTTATGTTCCAAAATATTGTTAATGTCACTTAAAGGGTTAGTTCTGACTGACAGAAGGATAAACACTAACGAGTTTCTACGTATGGTCTTCGAAGAAATGTCGGGTTTGAATGTTAATTGCTTTGCAGTAGCATTTTTTGGTATTGAATAAGAATGCTATTTTAAAATTGCTATTTCTCTATACAAGATCTATCTGTAAAGGTACGTACACGCACAAGGTCAAGAAGCATGTAGTAGGTATTTGATTGTTAGATGACAAAGATATTGTGGATATGCAAAACATGCAGAGGTCTCAAAGTACATAAAGTTCATTTAAAAATGTTTGAAGTTAATTAGAGCCCTTTGATGCGTCATTGGTAATTAGTAACATACCTAACGATACCGCTCTCAAAAACGTGGCATTATTTCAGTCTCAGGACTCAGACTGGCTCATACATGCCAATGTATAGGTATGGTTTAGCCAAAAGCACTTAAAATTTACAGAAAAGCTACATACTTTATGAACAGTTGAAATAAGGTACAGCGATAAGTGCGTGAAAAACAAGTTTTAGACGTAGACTAAGCAGAAGAATTTTCTCAACCAATTCCTAACTTACTTATCACCTAACAAAGCTACTCCTACCTCCATTCATAAACCAGTCTACCTCTCACCTATTCCATACAATAGGCTATTTATCAAACATACAGGCGTTATCTTCGCATCACATACGTCCGTCACCGAGCAGATCACACACGATACAATAAGTGCCTCCGGAGAAACAAAAGTTTAACTTAAACGGGCGTAAAGGAGAAGTGGGTAGCTGAGTTTTTGTAGCATACACTTGGTAATATTTAAAGGAAAATAAGTACATATATTAAATAAGGGATACATACTGGAAAGAAAGAGGTAATATGCAACTTGATTTGATAATTTGGTTAAGTCATTTCGCCCAAATTGCATAGAGCAACCGTTTTCGACAATTAAATAGAAGTATTGAATTGTTCTTTTCTGTTTTTTTTTATTGTTTTCGGTAAATCAGAAATACGTTTCAGTATTTTTTTGTGAAAACTGTGAAAATCAGTGTCGTAACCTTGATAATTAACAAAACAAATCTTTCAAAAGTAAATAAATAAAATGCCTACGTGTCATTTTACGTTTTTCATTTACATTACCATTTACAGTCCTTTTGAATCTGGTTTTTATTCTGTATTTAAAGACGCTAAGTTTATATATCATGACATGAATGCAAGTTACCTGCCATTGCAGCATCACCGCTCCGACTCTCTAGATAAAATAAAAAAAGAAGAATTAAAAAGTAAACTTAAGGTCGCGCCATACTGTCTGCTATCCGGTTTCCCCGATATTAAGTTACGTTAGCTCGAACGTTGGGCTTTATAAAAAATATATAATTTTCTTTATTGAAATATCTTGTTAGTGGCCACAGTTAATGGGTTGTTTTATTATAAAAATAATATTTCATATTTACGATATTTTTTTGGGGAATTCGTGTAATCGTTTGGGCCTTTTGACAGAAATCTGAAGTTACATTTAATTGGTGAGAAGAAGAGATGCAGAAATTACAGTTGTTGCATATTATGATTACAATAAAGTTCACAGTTCATGAACCAATTAGGCATATACAAGCATATAAGTGCCAAAAGAAAATAACCCTATGTTCTTTCTCCGCAGTTGATAATAAAGTAAGAGCACGCAAAAAACAATTCTAAAAAGTACCAGGCGCCTATAAGTTAGTAGTAATGTTTCCGCTAATTTGACTCAGCGTTGTAGTTGTGTCGATGCCAGCGGCGCCTGCCCGCCGCCGCGGTCTCAGCAGTATCAGCTAACGCCCTTTGTATTTATGCCACCCTAGTACATTATTATTCGGTTGTATTATTTAATAATTATTCGGGTTATCCTGGTACTGCGAATTGTTTATTTATTGAGTTAACCGACAATCAAGATGAAGTTTATTGTAGGTCTGCTTTATTAGTCAGATAATACGACTATTATTAATAGTTATGAGATTGGTATGACTCCTAACTGTGAGTCAGTGCCTCTTGAAATTGCTCTGATCTTTAGATCCAGGAACTGATTTCTCCTTTGGTCTAATACGACGTTCTTAATTATATTTTAAACGATTACGCTTTTATAAATTGTCAGTAGAACAAAATATGTCGTCAAACTAATATGTATGACATAGCAAAAAAATAAGGAACAATGCGTTCTTCATGAATTATTATGCAAAAAAAGTAAAATACTGCAAAAAACTGTTTATCATTCCTTACGAACTGAAATACAATACTTAGTAGTATTCCTAGAATAGAATTGTTTATCATAATTACAAAGACTTAGGACCGACTGTAACCCAGTTTTGCAATAGTTTACATACAAGTAACGTGTTTGTAAAAATATTAACCTTGACAATGGTGGTTCGATGACGCGGGTGACACATAGACTAAAGAAAAACAGAATGGACTGTAACTGTAATGATACGGCATTAACATTAACCATTAACGAGAAGGTTTGAGAAGAGTCTGATTTTTGCTACATGAAACAGTGTGTGTACTCTAAGAATAAAGGAAGATTATATAGGTAATTATGCATAACGTAATTAGTGGAAAATAATGAAAAAATATTTTAGGTACATAGTGTATCACTTGTCAACATAATTTATCTCATTGCCAACTTGAGCCTAAAAGCAAAAATATAAAATCTAAGTAATTATTTTAAGCAATGGTAGTGTTCTATTTCCTAGCGTTTCGTACAGATTTGTGCATATTAATATAGTTATCATGAAAAATGTACAATCTAGGTAATTCGGTACATACAAAATGCAGAATTATACCTATTTACACCACTGTACTTACATAATCTTTGTCCCAAGACCTGCGCATTGCTTCCGTAGCGATAATCTTGTAGAGTCAGCATTTACCGTGGGAACGAGTCGACGCTGTCACGCCTTCCTTGTAACTAGGCGTTTTATTTACATACATAACACATATTTACAATAAAAAATGCTAAATATAATCTCTATAAATTATTTCTTCTATCCTGTTTCAAAACTGTGTATTATCCTTGCTTTTTGCGTATATAAGTGTGCAAAAGTAATAACTCTGGTGACGCCATAAGTACCGAACCGATTCAATTGAAATGTACACAGATAACCTAGCTAGAGTCTGAGAAAGGACATAGGCTATTGTTTATCCAGGTGTAGAGAGTAATTTCGACGGGACGCGGAAGTTAGCAAAAACTAGTACCCACTTACTATTAGTATCGATTTTATTATGATCGACTATCCAATAGTGACTTTAATTTGATGACACCCGTACGTTTTACCAGTACAGGAAGGCACTTATAACTTCTAAAGTAGGTACACAATACACATAAGACCCTCAATAACATTGAAGGCCGATCCTTAATCCACCTCAGGTTCAATGAGCAGTATCCTGACAGAGCCTGTCAGGTTGCATCTCACCGCAATGGATCACTCTGAGACTTTCTATGGTATCACCAAACAGGATAGATATGGGCTCCTAGTATGTATGTGTGGGTCTCTAGTGGTGAAGATGATCGATATGATGAAAATAAATAATTTTATTAGCTTCCTCGTGCGGTTTTGCTCTTTTCCCGAGGCAATTTCACACAGATGGATAAAATTCTTCTGGGGCGAATTCGCAAGTCGGTATGTCATGTGTGTCTATGTTTGATTATCATATCATATCATGTATTGCATTCCATAATGTACATTTGGTGGAAAATATAAAATAATAGATAGAGGTAGTTATAATATAAATAATGACGCTGATGAGCACAGCAAAATAGTTATAAGAGAGGAAGGCGTTTAATGTAGTAGTACGAGTAGTATATTATTCAAGTATTTATTTATATTATAATATTACGTATATTTTAGTGTAGCATAACTATACTTAGTTGTTTTTCTTTATATGTTGCTTTTTATTTAACTTTAGGTTATTTCTTTATTTTCTTTTCGATGATTACTAGCCTAAACTGGCACCTAATAAAGCGTTGAATTAATGAACATGTGTTAAAAAAATTGGATTCATTCACTTTGGAATTACCAATTGATGATACTATGGGTAATATTAAAAGCCAATAGCTCATTACATTTATCAGAGAGCCATGTGTTCATGACGTCAGTTATCACAATCATGATGACATATTTGAAACAACAGCATCAACATGTATCCGATTTCAGGCAATGTGATTTATAAAATATGATAAAATACCTATGGTTTTTGGCATTCACAGTTCTGTTAACCCATTTTCATCTGCTTAGTGTTTTCCCAACTATAGTAACTGAGTTTAGTTATCGGCACGGATAATGAGCTCTCGGCGGAAGAGTGGGGATCGCTTTGCACACTGTACAGGTACACTTAAAGCAATAAACCAATAAATCACTTCTGCGCAGGTGAAGGTTAGGGCTCAATATCCTTGCCGATGACTATAACAGTGTCATACGTAAATCTGACCTCCTCAATCCAGTTAACCGGTCCACCAAGACTGGTTATCAGACCTAGGTATTGTGGTCTGAACGATTGCCAAAGATGTTCAAATGACAACCCACCATACATGAGTAGTTTTACCCAGTAGTTTTATGATTTTATGATTTTTCTGTCTAGAGCATAAATCATTTCATATCGTTTGACACCCGCAACTCCTCATAGGTAAAGTTGAAAACCAGCGTCAGGCACTAGCTGTCTGGCATAATGCTGAACTGGACCTATTTGGCGCAACCTTTTGTAACTTATTATTTTTTTTTAATTTCTAATTTTATTTCTGTGTATGTTGTGTCAATAAATAATTTTTCTTTCTTTCTTTCTTTCATTTTCGAAACACGGAGAAATTCGTCATGTCGTCGTAGATGACATCGGCCAGCCTTCCAAGGACCATCTACGTTAAGAGATCCTCAGTTTACATGAACGAATGCGGCTGTTACTTAGCCGAGCTCCTTCATAAACCTCCGTCCTATTGGTCAAAAAATTTGAACCAAGACTAGGTATCACAAAATTGCAACAGGGCATAAATCACGACCATGCACCACTTCTCTGAAATTCCACCAAATGACGTCATTACAAGCCGAAAAACTCCTGAGTCCAGACCACCCTCAATACCACATTACAAGTTTATCACACACTAGATGCGTATCTTGTACAGCAATATAAATACTGGCGCCACCTCCAGCGAGGCGATAAAACTCGAAGCGATATAATTTATTCACGTGGACCACGGTGTGAGGTTACAAGCGCTTCAAATTGATATTAATGTGAATGTTGTGGTGGAATGTAGTACGGACTTTTTTGGTCTTTAAATTGTAGGTTTTTCCTTAATGGTTAATATCTGTAATTACCTGAAAACATCCAGAATTGAAATCATCATGTACCAATGCAACTTTTCTAAGTTTGTATATAGGTACTTTCTAAGTTTAATATCTTAGACACCAATGACTGTGTTTGGGATGGCACGTTAAACTGGAGGTCCCGGCTGTCATAGAACATCCTTGACAGTCGTTACGGGTAGTCAGAAGCCAGTAAGTCTGACACCAGTCTAACCAAGGGGTATCGGGTTGCCCGGGTAACTATGTTGAGAAGGTCAGATAGGCAGTCGCTTCTTGTAAAGCACTGGTACTCAGCTGAATTCGGTTAGACCGGTCGACCCCAACGTGGTTGGGAAAAAGGCTCGGAGGATGATGATGATGATCCAGAATTGAAATCATCATTCGTCACAGCCTTACAAAAGTAGATGGTGAATGTTTGTTACTCTTTCAACTAAATAGGTACCTACCTAATTAATATTGAAGTCATTTTGTTAACTTAGGTAGGTACTGACTTGTGGTCTTAGTTATGGTTATTGCTTAATTTGTTATTAATTACAAAATAATGATTCATTAATTGGTGGATTTTTGTATAATTGTGCGCTTACATCCATTTGTGCATTTTTTATGTATTTGTTTCTTGCTAATGCAGCTGTATACAAACTATCTCATGATTTCCTCAGAATTTCAGATGGTCTGTGTAAGAATTATTATTTATTATAACAACCGCGATTCCTTCCAGAATAAAAACAGTCAAAAATCTAACTTAGGTACGCATAAGTTTCAGTTACTTTTATGTGCTGTGTAAATACATATATGTATGTGCATTCGATTAATAAAAATACGTTTATACTTACTTATGTACCGATTTTTACTATTCACTTATTTTAAGTGAGCAATTTTTTTCTAACATATCACGCCGTATTAAAATTGATAATACCAGGAGATCATAAAGCTGGTGGCGATTTAATTTATTCCCACATGAGCGGTGTCGGTTTACACGATGTGTAAAACTGATTAGCACTGACAAATCCGCCGGTGTGAACCGTCCCTTGGGTAGCGGGGTGAGTAGTTATAAGATTATGGTTGTAAAATTGTTTTAGACAATTGCAATCCTAACATGTTAAGGAAAGTTGGCTTGTTTATTTCTGTGTTTATAGGGGAAACAGATTATAAACAAATGTTATTTGGAGGCAGTCATAGGCGTCATCTCTGGCTTCTGACTACTCGTAACCACTGCCAAAGATGTCCAAACGACAGCCGGAACCCACCAGTTTATCGTGCACGAAACACGGCAGAACTCGTTATAACAAAATGGTCACCCATCCGCGGACCGACCGGGCCGAGCGTTGCTTAACCTTATGATCATGAGCTCTACCAACTTCCAAACCATGTTTACAATATTAGTTCTCAAGTGTTAATTTTCTTTATTAGCCATGAATTTTTATTATATTCCAACCCTCGGCTCAATCTTTCATCACCCCAGTCTCAAGCGGCCGATAGCATCGGCGGAGGGTGATAAAGTGCCTTGATATGCTCATCATCACCTAACGTGTCCTTATCGCTTGTAGAACTAATTGGCCAATTGTGTGGGTTAATGCTTAGATCATTCAACTGGCTGGATACGCCATTGACGAGTCTAACACTATGCGAAAGGTATGAGAGCTTCCGCACCGGTCTTGCTTGTTGGTGTTTTGCATATGTGCTATTGTGCAACAAGTTTATCAATTTAATGTTTATCAGTTTAAAATAAAGTTAATAAACTTGCCTATTAACAATGACGGATTTTTCGCTCGATTTTCCGGCTTATTCATGTCATTTTTGTACAAATTCTTTGCTGTTGTTAATTGCTTACACCGTGCCTTCGAAACTGGCGATGTGGCTCGATTGAAAATTTATGTGAAAAGGCTGTAAGTGATTTGATAAAAATAAATTAAGTAAATAGTATTTACGTAATTGTTACTTAGTTATTGTAAAGTTTTATGTTGTTTCTAATATTTTTTTTTTTTTTGTGTTATCTTTTTTTCTCAATTTTCTTTTTTTTTAAGTTTCCTTTGTAAGAAATCTACTTCTCTGATTTATGTAACTGACTTTTAAAGACGTGTAAATCAAACAAATAAATTAAATTAAAAATACATGAGTAAGCTATCTCCATTTGGAGTTGGCTCGCCTCCCGCCGGATAATTGACAGTCTTTTTTGTCACAGAGATTTACGCTCCGTGCCGGTAGGTTAGATGCTCTAAGCACTAATGTCATCATCACACCCCCATTTTGTCACAACGCCATGTCGCCATATGGTGATTATGAGCAATCAGTTGCAGAAATAATGACTAATGATTTTAATGCACTTGTCCGCAAAGATTAGGGGATTAATGGTTTGGTGTTGGTTCATTTAATTTATATGTGTTATGTTGCTAGCTGCCAGTAAGATGACGACAGGTAGACGAGTATAGAAGGAGAAAACATGCTGCGCCAATCTCAAAAATATAGATAATGGTAGGAGAATGACGATGATGGTCTGTATTGTGTATGAAATACAAATTCCTGAAATGGATTTTTAAGTTTTAAGGTTACACCGAACTGTGAGAGAGATTTGGAACCCAATTGGTAGCACAACTTACAAGGAAATGATTATATAATGGCGTCCACGGCCGATTTCGGCCACGGCGGCTGTTCTCATATAAGGAGATCAACCAGCTGCGCAGGACATATTATAGTGCACGAGCATTTGCGCAGACACAAGTGCACTCACTATTCCTTCACTCTCATAGCCCGATGGGACGGCAATCCGACACGACCGGAGAGAGATCAGGCGCAGGACCGACATTAACGTGCTCTTCGATACACGGGAAAAGACCAAACGAGGGAGAAGATGGATTATATAATAGACCAAAAACACGACATAGTTTATGAAGACAAACATTTTTATTCTTTGTTTTACATTATTTTTGATATATTTAGGCATATATCTACTTATTATAAAAACAAATTAAGATTCGAAGATTTTCCTACATACATACTTAGTTACAAGTGAAGCTAATATAAGCGTGTTAAAAAGTGAAATTCAACCAATTATTGTTCTTTTATTTGAGTATATTGCTTTCTTCGTCTGAAGGACTCCTTTTCCCCTGAAAACAAAATAATCGATCAAGTAATCTTTTAAAGCTTTTCTTTTTGAGAATTTAAAAAATGTCTAGAAACGAGTTCTTGGAAAGTGTCTTTTTTAGACAGATCAAGTTCAAAATTGACCGACTTCTGTTCTCCTCTTATTTATTCAACTAGGTACATATGTACGAGTATGATCATTTTACAAATTTTCGATAACATAGTCCGTTTCGTTATGCAACTACATGACGTTTGGGAAATGAATGAAAATAAAAAATCCCTCATAGTGTTTTGGAGATATTTTTCCAAAGTTCATATTAACAAAATGTCTCACCGTAGGACTCACCTTTATGATATAGAAAATATCATTGTATATCATAATCATAATAATTATAATCATCATAATCATAGTTATTTGTGTTTCTGTTTTTGATATAGATATAGCGGTATATGGCATATCGACTCGGCGAAAAATATAATGCCCCTGGAAAAGGATACGTGAAATAAATAAACCGTCCAAGTGCGAGTCGGAATCACGCACGAAGGGTTCCCTACCATTGTTTAGAAAATGAGTTTGTTGTATTTATTCTAGTTTTCAGTATTTGTTGTTATAGCGGCAACAGAAATACATCATCTGTAAAAATTTCAACTCACTAACTATTACGGTTCATGAGATACAGCCTGGTGACAGACGGACGGACGGACAAAGGAGCGACGAAAATGGGGTCCCGTTTTACCCTCTGGGTACGGAACCCTAAAAATTTTCTCACTGCTGGGCTTACTACTACAAAACTTACCAGTTACGAGGTCAGACACACAGAAAATCACCAAAAAAATATATGAAAACTTCATGATTGCAATCACGACTGCCTGTATTGCTAATAAAATGAGGTGTGACTTAAATTGAATTATATCTGTATAGTTTATTACCCGTGTTATTAGGTATATTATTTGGAACAATTTATCCTTGCATTGTTTTTGGGTCACATCACGCCACAATTTTCAATAATAGACATTATGACCTACATAATGTCTATTATTGAAAATTGGTACCAAAATATTTTATTGAATTCAGCAGTTTCCTCTATATCATGTCCAAATAAGGGATCAGCAGACAAGTTTGAGTGCCTATTCCGAGTTTTATGAACGTTCTCGATATTAAAATTAATAAACAACTTAATTACGTAGATAACATTTACTTTTAGAAATGTTTATTTGATCTTGGTCGTATTATAAACTCGATCACAGGTGAAATAGTAAGTGTTATTAACTAATAGGTACGAATGAAAGGATTCAAACCATGTGACGTAATATACGAGTCTTTATTTCATAGACAAACATCCTCCTTTTTTGGGGAAGTCGGTTAAAAACTCGAACACGGTACTCTGAAACTTTCCAGCGACGAAAACCTAGAAGTATGAATTGGTACCTATATAGAAATCAATCGATTATTTCCACGAATATCTTTAACTAGCTTTTGCCCGCGACTTCGTTCGCATGGAATAGTGACTTCCGGCATATTTTTGGTTTGACCAATAGATGGCGCTATATGTCCGGAATAAATAATATTTTTTATTTTTATATATTTTTTTGAAATAAAAACTATCCTATGTCCTTTCTCAAGTTCCAAACTATGTCTGTACCAAATTTCACACAAATCGGTTCAGTAGTTTAGGCGTGAAGAAAAGACAGACAGACAGACAGACAGACAGACAGGCAGACAGACAGACAGACAGAGTTACTTTCACATTTATAATATTAGTTAGGATAAACGCTACTCCCACCTCTTTACGAAGTCTGACAGCCTTGTCAAAGTTCCAATGAAAGTAATAAACTTGACTGAAGAAGGTACTTTATGCCTCGATTCCGTATAATTTGATAGACAAGTGTATCTCCCCCGGCCCTTGGGGGCGGTTCTCGGTTACCGTAACATAGGGTGACTTGCTATCGGATTAAGAATACACTCACTGCCGACTAAACAGTAGGCCGATAGTTGGGACAACTTTTTTTTTGTAATAAAATCTTGATTCCAATGAAATCAGTCGTTCTGATACCGGCTAAATACCAGATCTGTATTGTAATGTGCGTTCTACCATTCATCTTCATACAGATTTATGAGCCCGAATCAACTATCGGCCGGCTAAAAGTTTGCAGTGTATGTATGTACTTAAAAGTGTGATGATTTAATTATTTTTAGGATTAGATTTGTGGCAGATAAAGAAGTTATTGAATTGTTGTTACGCGAATTTTATTATAATGTTACCAGGATACTAGGAGCAGATATGGATCGTTAGGTACTAGGACTGCATATGCAAGTAGAAGGTGAAGTCCGCTAAGTATGTATTTCTTATTGTCAAAGCTTCGTCATCGTCATCGAGTCATCGTTTGCCTGATAGGTAGAAACTTTTTCATGAAATTCATCAATTTAATGTAGGTTTACCTATATGAATCCTTTATTGCGAACATACATTTATTTTCGTGCAAGATGGCTACCAAATGGTAGATTGGAAGTAATTATCAATAAAGATTGATGATTTTGTCAAATTCCTTAAAATAAATGCTAATCCTTAAAAAAAACTTAAATGAAAATGTTACAATTTTACAAGTTAACTTTATTGTAGCAAAAAACATATTAAATTAGAAAATCAACACTGTCTAGGGCTGTCACTTATCTAAACATAAAACGAGTTATTATTAAAGTTGACTTTACCGAGCAAATTGGCGGAGGAAGTGGAAATAGGATTAATTTTATGCTACCCGCCTTCCGATAGTCAGAGCCGTGTAGGAGTCAGACATCGTTTTGTTAGATCATGTCTGTGTCAAATAGGACAGGAAGATGACTCGATTTTAAAAGGAAATTCTGTACCTCTATTTGAAGTAAAAGCAAGTATAAAGCACTGAAATCATTTGTAAAAAACTAAGAAATACCTACACTTTTTTTGTTAAAAAGTTTAAAAACGTACCTGGGTCACTTTACGGACTGAAATCTGAATCACACATTTTCGCAATACATAGAGACATTTACGTAATTATTTCTCGTTCAACTTTCCGAATAAAAAAACAGTACAATCACTCACAAAATGATATATTAAAAATAAAACTTATCCACGAATATGATTCAAACATTCTAAATTCGAATGTCCGCTACGAATGACAGCTGTCAAAGCTGTGTCATGGCGGCGCAAGATGGCGTCCGGTTACCGTCGATCTGGCGCGCAAACCGTGACCGCTCCGGACACACACAAAATGACTATTAAATCATTTCCGATCTTTAAAATAGCAAATAGAATGTGTCATCTAGTTTCTGTATGAATTATGATTTAAAAAGCAGACGAAGCTCAAATGGATCGCTGCCACCATCAGAAGTAATTTATCATTTTGGCAGTTTAATTCTAATTAGCCAAAGTGGATGTATTTTGATATGAGAAAAGATGTCACAACAGATGTACGTATAACAGATGATAAATATAAAGAAATAGTTTTACAGACAGGAGAAACACTCATTCTTTCTTAAGGCTAAAAATGAAATTAAATAAAATATATTCCCAAAAGAGCCAATGGGATGACCTGGACACCACAACTGAATCAGAAGGGAGCTGTAGAGACGAAATGGGGAGTCCTTAGCCCAGCAGTAGGACAGTCCAGGCTAGAAAAAAAAAACCTAAAGCTAGTTTAAAACTACTTAAAAATGACAAATCCTTGAGAACAATTCCTAACCTAGCCCAGATATTAACAGGTGCAAACTAAAACCTCTATTTCTCTAAAAATAAAAACTATTACGGAATACCATTCACCATTATACAGAAACAAAGCCTAATTGTTGCGAAAGCCGAGTAACTTAATACATAGAAGTTTTAGAAACTTGCCAGACATAATCAAAGGATTCCAACCGTGACGGTAATGGATACCAGGGCGACATAACTATTGTGACGGCTTGTCTGTGACTAAAGAGGTTTTTAATTTGAGTTTTAATATTTGTGGGTCTTTGAAGAAGTTTGGTCTGTGGTGATGGAGATGGATGATGGAGATCGTAAACTTAATAAAAATTTAATTTATTTAAATTGTAATTAAATTAAATAACTTCATTGACGACGTGTCAGTAAAATCTTCTAAAACTGCGATAAATGTGTACCTACATACAATTTTAACTTTTTCTTGACCAATTTTGCATTTACGTAAAAGTACTGCGCCCACTTCACTAACTAGAACAACGGCTTACATTATAATTAAAGATCCAAAAATAAACTCCTAAACATTGCACTCATTTACACCATAATAATACCAAGAAAAGGCAAAAACAAAAAAGTCTTGCAACATGCCAATGCTTTGATTAAGAATGCGTGCCTAAAAATTATATAGCGTTTACAAACATACGCATTTAGCTACCTTAGGCTTCCGTTTATAACTTGCTCGACTGCAAAAAGAGAAGTGCTGTGTTGTGCTCGCAGTTAATTTGTTGATTTAACGAGTAATTGGCCGACAATGTTAATTAGGGTTGCCAGTACTTGTGAAGTTCTGTGTTAATTTATTTTGATGTTTGTTTCAGAGTAGATGGGACTTGTACGAGATCGAGTACATTATGTTTAAATGTAAAGATATATAATTATTTAATCTAAGGACGTGTATATTTGAGAATATGTACAAAATTATAAATTTAAAAAAACCCCCGACCCAAAAATAGTACGAAATAATTATGACAAAAGGTTAAAAACGCTAAACCCTATAAAAAGCAAAAAATAACTTTTAACACTACGTAAACTAAATTTTGTCGTGTCGGGGGACCGCTCTAATTCATTACTTTAGATACGTGTTTTTTTTTGTAAACGAATTTTGTAATTAGGTAGGTATCATTTGATTTATGTAAGTATTTATGAAGGTAAAAAGCGGTCCCCCGACACGTCAAAATTTAGTTTACGTAGTGTTAAAAGTTATTTTTTGCTTTTTATAGGGTTTAGCGTTTTTAACCTTTTGTCATAATTATTTCGTACTATTTTTGGGTCGGGGGTTTTTTTAAAGGACAATGGGCAGATTGGTATACCCCACCAATAGCAATGTCATATATATCATTGGATAGGCCTTTTTATGTAGAACAACATTTACTATGACAGCTTTGCTGAAATGTTTGTCCGTTCTGAGATATAGATCAAAAACTGTGCAAAAGTTAGAACTAAGTAATCTATTGATAACTCAAGTTTTGAAAGGAAAATCTAAGAACTACTAAGTGTAAGTCTTGTATGAAAGAAAATCAGATTACAGTATTGATTAGCATCAGTTTTAAGATTGTTTGTTATCTATATCTCAGAACGGACAAACAATAGAACAAAGCTGTCATAGTAAATGTTGTTCCAGTTAAAAAGACCTATCCAATGATATGTATGACTTTCCTATTGGTGCGGTTTCTCACTACGCCCAACATCCAGTTGGTACAATAAAAGGTTGAAATGCTACATAATAGTAACAATTATGGATCCTAACGGGCACAGTAGTACTTACAAGACTTAAAGTTATTAGTACTTAGATTTTCCTTTAAAAACTTGAGGTATCAATAGATTACTTAGTTCTAACTTTTGCACAGTTTTTGATCTATATCTCAGAACGGACAAACATTTCAGCAAAACTGTCATAGTAAATATTGTTCTACATAAAAAGGCCTATCCAATGATATATATGACATTCCTATTGGTGGGGTATACCAGGTCCCATATATTTGTGCCCATTGTCCTTTATAATTTAATTTTATTTCATGCTTTTTAAAGGAGCTCCTTAATTTTTCCTTCTTTCATTTAATTTATTTTATCTTAAGATGGGATCGCTATATGCGATCTCGGCCAAAGGAAGCTGTTCAACAATCCTCATGACAAACTGGCTCTGGGAGAATTGCACAGATTGAGAAACAATAAAGATTAACCTTTGGACATTCTAGATTTTCAGCAAAATCAAAATCGGTTTATCCGTTTCATTCCGGCATTCCAGGGTTTCATCCGCCACATCCCATTTCCAGCATCAGGTTCTCGTCAATCAGAAACATGAAGAGAAGAGAACTCGTCAAGACAAATTCAACAAGCCCAAACTCGATGGGTTTACTAAGAGGCAGTTCAGGGTTACGTCTCCTACCTTCGTGCCCTAACAGCAGACCAGCTCAGTGGTTCCAAAAGACATTAGTGTTTCAAATTTCAGATCCCACATATACTTGCAAGTAAACTGAGCGTGTAACATTCCTATCACATCTAGCAAACGAGCTGATGACCTTGAAGACCTGAACCGATTTCCACCAAACATAGCTAAGAACACTCCCGACTGACATACCTTTTAAACAAAAAAAACCGCATTACAATCGGATCATCCGTTTGGGAGCTACGATGCCACATACACACACACACACACACACACACACACACACACACACACACACAGACACGTCAAACTTATAACACCCCGTCGTTTTTGCGTCGGGGGTTAATAAGGATGGATGGCTACTTCGAAAATGGAATATCTCATGTTCGGCTAGAAATGAAGCTGAACACATGATGTACCTACTTTAAACAAGAAAAAAATCTACAGTACGACGAAATGAACGACAAGACTATTTTATTTATTTATATTACGAGATCAGGAAGAGTGAAAAATGACTTCATTTCATGTAAAGCTTTGCCTTTAAAAACGCATATTATGCATACGGAGAGTTTGCATCCAATTCTGAATATATACTCTTACTTAGAAAGTATAGTACTACTTTCAGATTTCGTTTATAATAAACATTTAAGTATGTTTTTTGCATTGGAATGGGAGTAAAATTAGTAAAAGGTGAATCTTCTGTAGGTATCCGTTATACATAATTGTTATAAGTAGGTACTGTATTTTATTTATTTCTCAATAACATTATTGGTTTATCGCCAACCCTTTTTTTTTGTTGTCGCTGGGCTAAAAATGCTATTACGCATCCCCTTCCCGTCGGGGGACGAGAGAGGGGTATGTGGGACTCCCCGGTAAAGACGTTCCCGGTATACCCACTAAAAAGGCCCAGCGGCACTCCGACCTCGCCTGAGTGGAGGGGGTCTGGGAATCTATGGCGTCCAGTCCCCCTCCGGCGATTGCCCGCCTCACGGCAGGCCCCTCATGCCTCCCCCCAGTGAGGAGGGGTCCCTATGATGGCCGGAGCACAAGGGGCGATCCTTGTAATGCAGGCGGTGGCACCCCCGCGTCTGTCGCCCGCTGATCACCCCCCAGGGCGGATGGGGACGGGCGTTGTGTTCGCCGTCTTCCACCCCTTCTTCGTCTGCGGTGCGGCGCCGCGAGAGGGTCGCTCTCCCGCACGCGCTCCGCTGACTCCTTCTGTGACATGACGTCCTCACAGAAGGAGGCCACCGCTTCCCATGCCTCCTCACTTCGCAGCATGGCAGAAATCACGCTGGGGAGCGAGAGGTCGTCCCCGACTACTGCCACCAGGGTGCGGCGGGGTTCAGTCCACGATGGGCACACCTCGAGTGTGTGCTCTGCCGTATCCACCTCGGCTTCGCAGTGATGGCACTGTGGAGTCTCCTCCCTCCCAATCCGGTGCAGGTACGATCCGAAGCAGCCATGCCCGGACAGCACCTGCACCAGACGCATCGAGGGGCACCCATGCCGCCGATCGAGCCAGCCGTTCAGGACAGGCCCGATGGCATCCAACGTCCGGCGACCGAATGTTGCCGAGGCAAGATCTTCGGCCCAGTGGCCAGTTATTGCCTCCCTCGCTTCCTCCCGAACTTCTTCCCGTTCTATTGGGTCCGGGTGCCGGTCTAGTGCCCTCTGCGCCGCCTTCCAGTCGTACACTCTAGCGAGCACCCAAGCCTCGAGCTCCCAAGGAGGGGTTCCCGCCAGAACGCACGCCGCCGCAAAGCTCACTGTACGGTACGCCCTCGCCACCCGCTGCGCAATGACCCTCTGTGGCCTTCGGATGGCGGCGGCGTTTCTCCGTCTGCACAGTGAGTCTGCCCAGATTGGGGCCCCGTACAGGGCCATACTCTTGAGTATGCCGGCGTATAGACGACGGCATTGGTCGCCGGGCCTCCCGATGTTTGGGAGGAGCCATGAGAGGGCGCCCGCGGTCTTCATTAAGCGCGTCGACAACTCGCTGAAATGGGCGCTGAAGTGCCACTTGCTGTCGAGGACTATGCCCAGATATTTCATCTGGGGCTGCACCCCAATGCGGACACCCTCCACATGGATATGAGCGTCGGGCGGTTGGTGCTGCCGAGGCCCGTGGAAGAACACGGCTTCGGTCTTTTGCAGCGCCACCGTCAGCCCTAGGCGGGAGATTCTGTCCACCACTAGTGAACCGCCCGCCGAGGCCAAGCTGGCCGCCTCTGCAAAACCTCTCCCCCGGGCAGTCAGAAGGGTGTCGTCTGCATAGCAGATGACAGACGTGCCACGGGGGAGGTTTTCCCGCAAGAGCCAGTCGAATCCGATGTTCCACAGGAGTGGCCCCAGAACAGAGCCCTGTGGGACACCGGACTCGACGCCGTAACGTCGGAGCTGGCCCGTCTTGTCCACAAGGAGGACTGTGCGGTCCCTCAGGTAGTCCGCCAAAGTCCCCGCAAATACAGAGGCACCCCATGGAAGCGGAGGGCCTCCAGTATGGTGGAGTGGGGAATAGAGTTGAAGGCGTTGGCTATGTCGAATGACACAGCCAACAGTCCATCCCCCGCATCCATCGCCTCCTTCACCTGAGTCTTGAGTCGGGATAGTGCATCAACTGTCGAACGCTCAGCTCGAAAACCGAACTGGGCGTCCGACAGATCTGGGCCGATTGTACTCAAATGCCTGTTGATTCGGGCGGCGAGGATCCTCTCGAACATTTTACCGACTTCATCCAGTAAAACGATGGGTCGGTATGCCGATGGGGAGTCCGCCGGCCGCCCTTCCTTACGAAGAAGGCACAATTGGCCCTCCTTCCATGGCTTCGGGAACCTCTCAGACGTGAGGCACTCACTGAAGAGGTCCCGAAACCTTTCTTCCATCTGGGAGGTGGCGATGGCTATCACCTTTGCGGGGACGCCGTCCGGACCTGGGGCCGTCTTTTTCCCCCTGAGGCAGGAAGCTGCCCTTTCTATTTCGTTCTCCGTAACCAGCGGGACCTCCTCGGATGACGGAGCTGCACCCGCGGAGCGCTCATCACTGGTGGTGTGAAGTTGTCCCTGCGTGGAAACAGGGACTGGACCACCCCATCCAGCAAAGATGGCTCGAGGGTTTCGGCAACGGGGGGACCGTACGGGCGCAGTTTGTTGCATGCGGCCTTGTACGGCCTCCCAAAGGGGTCAATGTCCAAACCTTCAAACATTTCCGCCCTCGCGCGATCCTGGGCTGTGCCCATTCGCGCCGTCAGTGTCGATTTAGCCTCTATGTAGGCTGCATAGAGGCGGTCTTCGTTGTCGAGGTCGCGAAGGCGCCGCCGCCGGCTTCTTGTGTAGGCCCGCCTGGCTGCCACACAGGCGGCCCGTAGATCCCCCAATTCCTCCGACCACCAATAAACGGCACGTCTAGGTGGCGGACGATGAGACCGAGGCATGCTAGAGTTGCACACCTCGGTCAGGGATACCCTTAACTGGACCGCTGTGGCGTCCACATCACGGACTCCGACAGAAGGGGAAAGCCAGTCCTGGACGAACGCCGCCTCTACGGCGGCCTCCCTATCTAGGCGAGAGAGCGCCCACCGTGGGAAGTGCGACCGACCCTCCTGGGTCCCCTGGGAGCCCGGGGTGGAAACATCAAACCGCACGTATCGGTGGTCGGACAGCGTCTCCACCAGCTCCACCCGCCAGTCCACTACACAGGCCGCCAAAGAAGGGGATGCAAAGGTGAGGTCCACGATGGAGCCCCCCTGCCGCCGCACGCAGGTGTGTACTGTTCCTCTATTCAGGAGGGACAGACCGGATGACACGGACCAGGTTTCAACCTCTCGTCCTCGGGCATTGGTGGTCGGGTTACCCCATATTATCGACTTGGCGTTAAAGTCGCCCAAGACCAACACCCGGTGCTGTACCATTCCGCCTGCCACCCTGGCGAGGACCTGTAGAAAGTTCTCGAAGTCCGTGAGAGGGCGGTTTGGTGAGAAATACACCCTATAAGGGCTATGTCACCCCACGCAGCGGCCATCCCGGTCCCCCTCTAAGAGCGAGAGGGGAGGAGAGTCCGTGGAAGATCGCGCCATCAATGCAACCGAGCCGTTGTCGTCTCCCAGCCAGCTGCCAGGGACAGAGTACGGCTCGGCGATAACCGCCACGTCCACCAACCACTCTGCAAAGGTTTGGACCAGCAGGCTCTGGGCTGCTCTGCAGTGGTTGATGTTCGCTTGAAGAACACGTCGTCTTTGTCCAGCCATCAGTCGGTGTTCATAGCACTACCCTCGGTGGCCGGCACTGGAACTGGAGTTACAGTGGCAGCGACAGCGGCAGGCCGCACCGGCGCCTGCGGTTTGCCCTTCTTTAGTGGCGGTCGGCATTCCCTGCCCGCCATCACGTGGTTGGCTGGACGACCACTGGCAGCGCATACTGCGCAATGCGTGGTGGCAGCATCGCAGGTGGCCACCCTGTGCCCCTCTTTCCCGCAGCGGAAGCATAGTTCCCCACGATCGGCAGTGGACGGGCAGAGAGGCCGGGTGTGCCCGATGCCGAGGCACTTGAAACAGCGCATCGGCGCATCCTCGAGCACTCGGACCCCACCCGAGCTAAGTCCGACCGGGAGGCGACCCTTAGCCAGGACCGCCTTGGCAACTACGACCGGGCACTCTACTCTCGTAGTGCCCATGCCCCTGCGGCCAGGTCTAATGGCTCGAGCCTTGATAGATTCGACGGTGCAACCCCCCGCCGCCGCAACCGCTGCCACCACCTCCTCTTGCGTGACTGAGTCGTCGAGGTCGGTCACCTCAAGAATCACAGTCTTGACGGCTCTCACGACCTTGGCCGTGTCCGAGATAGCCTCTCGGAGCTTCGTCGCGAAGAGGTCCGCCTTGGTGCCGCGTTGAGCCCCCGAGAACTGGAAGATTCGGGCCCCTGTTTGGGTCTTCCGGCACGTGACTCTGCCAGCCCCTAGTTCAGCAGGGTCGACATTTGTACGAGCCCGCCGTAACACGGACTCATATGTCTCCCCTCGTTCCGCTGCCTCTGGGGTCAGTGTGACCACGACGGCTGCAGTTCTTGGAGGAGGAGCGAGCTTCCTCCTCTTGTCCGCTAGAGCTGCAGGCTTGACTGCAGGGGGCTCAGGAGCCGACTTTTTCCCTTTCTGCTTCTTTTTTACCACCTTGATCCAAGGCTGGTTGGAAGGGGTGGTGGAGGGCAGCAGTACGTCTTCCCTCACCGGTTCGGGAGGGAACGTCTGAGTAGTCGGGACCGGTGACGTCTTCTTGCCCTTGGTGGTCTTTAGCACCTGGGGCTCTGCCTGGGCTGGAGCCGTTGAGGGCCCCGGTGCGATGGGCATCCGTCCGGGCGCCTTATCCGCCGCGAGTGGAGGGCGAAGCCGCGTCTCCGGCAGGAGCCGGTCTTCAATGCCGGCGAAACAGGCTCTGGTGAAGGCCCTCTCCTCCATAACGACCTTGCGGATAATATCCTCAAGGATGGAGGAGGGAGGCAACGGTGTTGGACCTTCTGACGTCCCCTCTTGCCGAGTCGTGGGCGCGGCAACACGCGCGTGCAGCGCAGACACCTCTTTCTGCAGGCGATCCACCTTCGCCTGCAGTTGCCGCGTCTCCTCGGTGGTGGTGCGCTGCGCCAGTTCTTTAACAATGCCGAGCAAGCTCGCTGCCCGGCATTTCAGGGCCTTCTGTAAGGTCCCCTTCAAGTTGGAGGACTTGGAGGCGACCTCTAGGATCTCCATCTGATCCTCCAGGGCCATGCGCTCCATTTCCTCCACTGTGTAGTCCGCGTAGAGGACATCAGAGGCGCCGTGGCTGGCCTTGGCTCGGCTTCTTCGCGCCGGCTGTTCCTCTAAGTCGGCTTGTAAAACCGCCCGCTTCGCCGGCTTTTCAGCTGCGTCTGAAGAGCCTCCGGAGCCCCGCTTGAGGAAGGCCCTCTTCCTGGTCTGGCGGGTTGCAACGCCGCTCGTGCCACTCATTTGTGACTCCGTGTCGGACAAATCGGTGGACACGACGTCACTATCTCGCATGAGACTAGCCGCGGATGGTGCGCGGCTGGTCTCTGATGCCGAAACATCTCGAGCCATGGTTTGGCCCTGAGAAGGGCCTTTGGTTTGGCCCTGAGAAGGGCCTTTGGTTTGGCCCTGAGAAGGGCCTTTTGGGAGACAGCGCCCGGAGGCGGCCCTCGGCAGACGTGGCATTGCCACCGACAATTTTGAAACACAAGACTTTATCGTTTCGACGCACAGCGTTCGTTAGCCGCCGGCCTGCCACTCCGTTACGGTGGTCAGGCGCGGCGTTGCCCAGGGGTCACTACGTGGAAGTCAACGCTGTGGGGGGACCCCCTTATCGCCAACCCTGACGTGCACTAAATGTTATGTGTTAATACCGATATATTTAGTAGTTAGACACAATAAGCCGGTCGGTGCATACGCCTACTGTTCAAGTATTCTTTATTGGTTTAATTAGCTGGCTTGTTAACACTTCTCATTACTATCAATAGTACGTTTATTAAAAGCCGCAGTGCAAAGTCCTGTACTATAAAAACTTTGAGTCCACCGACAAAATAGACGTAGTTTTCTTAAAGCTAAGAAAATTCATTGAGAAGGGTTGTTTTAAGAAAATTGACGTTTATGTTGCCTTATAAAGATTTTACGCTTTTCCAAAAATTAAGAAATGATCCAAGTAACTAAAATACGCCTTGGAGAGGCCTATGTCCAGCAGTGGACTGCGATAGGCTGATGATGATGATGATGAACGAAAATACGACTAGAACATTTTAGAGTTGATTTTTGGCAATAAACATCGATTGACTGTGTGAAAGTAGATATGGTAAGAAAGAATGTTACTTGTGAGATGACGGCAGGAGGATGATGATGTCTTTGGCAATAAACACAGTTTTCCGTAACGAACTCCTGAAAATTATAAGTTTTACAATGGGATACTGATATCAGCTGCATAGGTAAACAGGTAAACGGTTTCTTAATAATATTTAATCAATGTTGACGAGCTCAAAAAGAGTTTAATTATGTCGAAATCAGATACAATACAATATTTGTAACAAGCGGTCTTTTCTAATTGACCTTGTAAGTTGATTGTAAACAATTCAATTGTTTTTGTTTATTTATGACACAGAGTTCAACCATCAATTCATTCAAATGATTTTTAACTAGGGTCTTTTGGTAAGATGAAGGTCTTACAGAAGAAGCTGCTTTTGCAAAAATATGGATATGGGATCAGCAGAACTTGATACGATTCTTGAATACATTTTGACCATCTTATTTCGTAAATCAAAGTGTTATTGCTGCTTAGAGTTATTAGGGAGGTGGAAGAGTATGGAAGAAGAAAACATGCTGCACCGACCTCATATTCAATTAGGATAAGGGCAGGGGGATGATGATGATGACAATGTTTAAAACATAGGAGCTTGAAAGGAATATGAATTTTCACCATAAATATCAAAGTAAACAGTTGTTTTAAGAAAAACAAACTTTTATTTTCTCGGTGAACTTGATTTAGAGTTTATTTATATTGTCAATGGAGACTGCGAGACGAGAGATTTTTTGGGGAATTGTATCTATCATCTAGCAGGGCAACATAGAATATGCAGATCTAGCTACAATGCGATGACAGCATCAGCGCTGCGTTTAATATCAATTAGTGCTGCAATAACGCGTCGCGATGCACCGCCGCGCCACCAAATTAATTTATTAAGCGACAATTTATGACAGGCGCGCGCGCACCGCGTGCTCTGTCTGATCCTATCGTTTGCATGTCATTGTGACACTTGGGAAAAATTTGACGAAAATAAACAAGGTTTGGTGTAAGAACGATTAAATCTTTACGAAGTTATACTTAATTAAAATAAATAAAATTAATAATAGATACGTAGGTATTAGCTCGCAAGATTTCTCTGAACATAGTTTTTGGTGCATTACGGTAAAATGGGTATCAATAGTAACGTAATAAATGTAATGGAGTAGGATCATGCTTCATTCTCATGACCAAAGAACCAGAATGACGAAAGCAATGAATATCCCATAAATCTTTAGGTCCAGATCTAGCTCATAGTTGGTCAGCCTCATCATCTGATGAGCTCACGCCAATATTCGTCATCACCAAATGAAGAACCATTATTAAGTATCGTATGTAGATATATCTGCACTACCAGGAGAACAGAACGCAAGAGGAAGCGTAAATAGGTGTGAGACTCAGACCATCCGGCCCGTCGCGCTAATGGCTGGCGTATGCCACAAGTTATACGAGACGAAGGTAATTGATTTATTGGTCTAACTTCTAAGTACTTGATGGGTCATAAGTGGAAATACTGTGACTAATAGATGGAGATTCATCAGCAAATTGGAGCAATTTGGCTTAGAACTGGTATTATTCCATGTCATCCTTTTGTCGCTCGATTGAATTCACCAATAGACGTTCATTTTTATTGCCGTAACATTTCAGAGATTCCTGTCCTTAAAGGACATAATTATGATTGGACTATGTATAATTGAACGTCCAAATTAACTGTTAAACTAACCTTACAAGAAAATAATCAAGGCGATACTCACAGTTACGACTCCTAACTTTTCAATCCGCTACCTCTTATGCAATAGACTACAATTTTGCCCAAATTAATCGCTCAGTCCAGCTTGATGAGGCGACTAGACGCTGTAACAGACGATCACGTGCGATGCAAATGGAAACGGCCTTTACCGTTTTAATTTAAACTAATGTTTAGCTAGTTTAGTAGAATTTACGGAGCTCGCTAGCGTTGGATGCGTTTATAAAACTGCGTTGTATATGCAATTGTTTGTTGAGCGTATGGATGATCAATTGTTTTGCTATCTTGAGGCTTGATTAGGCATCCAATAAACTATATGGAGTTATATACATGTACTGCTTCAGCAAAATCTTAACGACTTATCTTATCAGAATAAGTTGATGGCCACAATGGAACAAATGAAAAACTTTTCGTCCTCAGTGTATTTTCAAAGACAGTCTGTAACTCGATGTACATACACTACGACTATTGCTTAAGAATCAATATGCTGAAAGTACTGCATGAATAATTGCGTTGAGTAAAAAATCTTTAGAAAACGTTTGTGTGTTACTTTACCCCTTTCACAATTTTCCCAAAAAGGTAAAACAGTAAATACTTTTTACCAAACTACCAGGCAAACACGAATCAGCGGGAGATCGATAGAACACCTGTGCGTTGCCATAGCTACGCCGAGGGCGCCACCCGATACCGGCGCGTAATTTGAAATCCGAAACTCGGCGATAATGTCTGGGTTGCGCGCGTGCCACTATTTCGGACCAAATTACTCGTAATTTCGGATGGGGATGGGTGTCTTCTCGTATAATTAAGGGTGTATCCTGTCTGTTTTAGAAGATGGTGGTAAAAGTAGACAGAATGATATAAAACATGTTGCTGATCATTTTTCATTGGGTACGAAAACATCTCGTTAAAATTACTGTTACAATCTCGCGCACATTTCTATTTTCCCTCCACTTCGTCGTTTATGAACCTTCCAAGCTTTTCTGCGATCCTGGTATGAAGCTCTAGGTTAAACAAGTTGTGATTAGGTTTTGTTCACGCTGAATTGAGGCCATTACAATAAAGTATCCTTCATTACTGGTATCTATGACAGTTTTGAAATTTCATGCAGTAACATCAGCCAAACGTTATGTATCAAATTCAACTAAAATGGCAGGCGCACTAATAATTTAAGTAAACCCTAAACCGCAAGCATTGAAACCTAGGAATAGCCCAATACATAGACTAGGTACGTTACGAGAAGATGAAGACAAAAGAAGCTCTTAACATTCATTTAGTCCTAGTATTTTAGGTCTTAGATATTCACCTGTAGTAGGTACTGTGCGGGTGAAAAGACCGGATCAATGTTGCACTAGTTAGTGTTAAATAAAAAGATGTTACTTTTTTCTGAAAATCTTCAATTCTCATCCATGCCTTCCACTTCTTTTTCTTTAGAAGGACTTTGGTTACACTTACTGCATTATTATGCCTCTGGTCCTGCTTAACTCCTGTTTTTGATTAAAAGCTGCCAATGTTGAAAATAACTAGCAACATTATCTTGAAACATTGTTCATAGATTCATGAATTATTTTGATACAAATTCTTGGTACTGTTCAAATTCTTTTATTAGAACCAAAATTTTGAATTCTATCATTTTGTAACCGAATGACAGCCCTCAGAACGATTAACATGCGGTCGCAGATGAGACACTGGTATCGACGGATGTTCAAATAACAGCCAAGACCCACTAATTTATCAATCACGGAAGAACTGCACCCATTGATCGGTATCTTAGCTCTACGTCAGTGCTTAGTGGTCATGAATGATTTAAATTTATTGGTTCACGTCTTAATAATTGGCCCCAATGGAAGCTCATTAAAAACCGTTACATTCACAAAATATTTCAGGATGACTTAAATTAAGATTAAGACTTGAAACAAATTACTGTAATGTATTTTTATTCCGGACACTGACAGATTGTTTTCAAACGTTTATAAACCCACGCTTTTCATGAATTACCTGGCTTCGATTCTACGATCGATTGGTATCGACGACACTGTATGAATTGTACGATTGGTAAAGTCTTGATTTTAACAGTAAAGTTTTACCCCTGCTTCATATCTTGTTTATTGACAGTATTATATTAGATCAAGGACTGCACTGAAACCAGGTAGGAATGTTACACCCAATACTATGACTAGCTCTGAACGATGTTACGAGAAAGACATTTTAAAGATCAAAAGAAGGTTAGTATAGATTGAAATTTAGGTCATCTTGTCTGGTTACATAACAGTAACAGATGCTTGCGTGTATTGGCTAACATGGTAACTGTCCCGGGTATTATGAAAAGCAGTATTAAACACAAATGTTCGACCCTTCACACTTCCTTTCTACTGCACAGTTTAAAAAAAAAAAAGAAACTTTTTTTTGAAAATATTGATAACATGCATGTTCGTAAATTAGTACAATCTTATCAAATTAAAATGGGGTCCGAAAGATTAACATTATTAAAACATTTGATCAACCCTGACATATTAATTGAACATTTTGTGTGTAACCTGAGGTAACTTAGCCTTCCTAGTGCTTTTTTAAGGTTATTCTAGGTTATATTTGATGCAACTTACTGTATATTGAAACAGCTTAATTATTTTAACAAAATAACACATTTCTGAACTTAACCCCAGGTGTGCACATACCAATTTAATATCCAGCTACCAGATGATTAATGAACATGAATTTTAAGTGGCCCACTCATTTCCAGGCCCATTAATGGATAGGTTTGGATTCTATGTTAAACCAATGTGGATTAGGAATTCTGCTACTTTGGCGCAGGGTGACATATGTCAACACTTAAAACAGACGAGGGCTGTTAATTTGCCGTTGGGTCATGAATTGTGAACGGTAGGTTTGAGATTTCAAATATTCAGGCAATGTTATTTTAATACACTTTTGTTTTAGCTCTCATAAATAGGTTTTAGATGACTAGGTCAGGCCTTAATCAACAAATTCAAATATTTTATTGAACCAATAACGTATTTGAAAAATCTATTCATAATGATAATTTAGTAGTCTATGATGAAGATTCTATGCTTTTGTACATATCAATTAAAGAAGGACGGTCCTATTGTGTGAACATGTAATGACTTATATAGAAGTGTGCAAAGTTCAGAAGCTTCAGCTTCAAAACATGCGGTATAATACAATGATTTGTTTTATTAGAAGATTCTATCATATTTATTTTTGTATCAGAACTGCCTTGTTATTAAAAGGTTTCCTTGACTCTAATAATAATGAAGATGAGGTTTTTAACATATTGGTGTTTTATTTTACCTCCTCTCCCAGTTAGAAAGGTTACGAAATTGCAAGTAGAAACTTGTCAGACTTTACTACGCGTAGAGGAGCTTAATGATGTTCAAATAGCCAATGGAAACAGTAGTGGAGCATGCATGCCGAATCAGTGCAAGAACAGCAGCAACAAGAGGCCACCCAACGGACTGATCGCTCCGTGCGTGTGCTGTAATGCGCTTCTGATGCTCCATCCGTGGCACACTCACCATTTTCCGCTCAGCTGCTCCCTCCGCCCAGCTCCGCTTCATTAAAAACCCTTTTCACCGTACTCCTCCGCCCAGCTGTCAGTGGAAATAGTCAGTCGCGCCGGTTGCGGCGTAGGATGGTCATGCACAAAATGCATAAAACCATTGATTAGAAGTTGCAAATTTATTTGCAAATACAATGTTACAATTATAACCTAACTTTTACTATAATTCAGATAACTTGGTTTCTGGGTAGCCAAAATTCACCAAATTTTTAGTGAAGCCTTGTTATTATATCCTCTTACAAATAAGGCTACTTTGATTCAGTTAACACCTGGGCCCAGGAACCTATGGAGCCATTCCCTTCTCCTTTACTCAGCTTAAGTTACTTGGGAATAATGTAGCTTTCCAACTATGAATGTTTTTTTTTTCAAATTAGTTCAGAAGTTTCGTACCCGTTTGGGCCGCAACAAAATTTTTACTAAAACAATTGTTATTGCCTACATTTACAGTAAAACTTGTTAAGTATTCGTTTTGTAAAAAGCAAAAAAAACAAGATTTCCCACCAAGACAATAGGCAACAAAAAAAAAAACAAACGAACATGACTTCTTTGTAATTGACTAAATATTCTAATCTTTGGCCGACCGTCAACCGATTACTACCAAACATATTTTATAACTCTTATACGGAGATATGCGAGTATCGTACAAATTAATATATAGATATTAATATATGTATATAGATATAGTAACTATTATTTATCAGTGACTGTAGCAGTTATCAGCTACCATGGTTTCTGTGCAGTTTTAATTCAGAACCGAATAAACAATTATGTGTAAACTGGACTGAAAATTGTGTACTGTTCTTGAACTTGGAATTTACAGGTAAACTTGATTGTAATTATAATATCCTCATTAAATAGAGTTAAATATTTCGAATTCATTCGGTCCTAGGGATGGTTGGCGCTCGGGGGAAACCTACGTTCAGCAGAGAGTTCCTTTTAAGAATAAGGATTGTACTCTGTGAACAGCTGCTTTCCTGGTAGCAGTGATTACAATTCTAGATGGCTTGGAAGCCAGAAGTCAGACTTTCTGACTTCTGACCCTACTACTACTACTACACCCTATATGAGACTAGAAAAAGTGGTGAACTGGGGAGGTCAGGCTAAAACCACTACACTGCTATGAAGCTATTAGCTGGTTTTGAAAAAATATAAGCAAGTTATTTACCATGAATTGCTAACAAAGAACTACTATTTGCAATAAAAACGAATAGTTTATTTTTATGGACACTGTTCATTAATGATTGAAATATTATCGTATTCCCTCCCCTCTCCGTGTAGTCATCATCATCATCTCAGCCATAGGACGTCCACAGCTGAACATAGGCCTCCCCCTTAGATCTCCACAGATACCTGTTGGAGGCGACCTGCATCCATCGTCTTCCGGCGACCTTTATAAGTCTCCATGTAGTAATGTAAAACAATTAATCCACTAATTACTCCATACTTAAATTACATAATTTTTAGTTTTATTTAAATATGTGTACATTTGTGTATGTTCAAAGTAATTCTTCTCTTAAATTAGAATATTTAAAACCGCTAACAATACGAAATAAATTACCAGTTTGTTTATAAATAATTTGACTTCCGTGTAGGCCTAGCCTAACAAGTAAATAAACATTATTTATGTATTCATTGTATGGCATTTTCAGTCATAGGCAGTCGTTTTTACATTTAATTTTATTGTTCTCAGAAATAATTAGTGGTCAAAATGTTCGAGTATAAATATTTGACGAAGGAACATCTGAAGGGGTTCAATAAATATAAGGTAAGATTGCAATCCCTACTAATATTATATTCCTACTATCCTATTAATATCCTACTAATATTAGGTATAAATGTGAAAGTTTGAGAATGTATGGATGTATATTTGTTATTCTTTCACGCAAAAACAGCTGGACTGATTTGGTTGAAAATTACTTACTTATTTTTTATCAACAAACCACGCGGGCGAAGCCGCGAGCGGAAGCTAGTGTAATTATAATTATATAAAAACAGCTATAGTATTTTTTGCTACCTGTTATATTGTGATATTATTTGTTAGCCTAGAATAACCTTATCTACGAGTACGACAATACATATTTCGTAATGGGACGAAATATTTATTTATACGTACCTAAATATGTATTTTGAAATGTATCTTACTTCTTACTACTACTCCCTCCTCGCAAACTACTCCCAATAACATAATAAATAATAAAATGGTCTATGATGCTAAAAAAATAGTAACTTTCTAATGGTTTGTATTTGTTTTCAGTACAGTGCCATAGACACCAGTCCCCTCAGTAAATATGTGATGCATCCAACATGGAACACCATAGTCAAAGTAAGTTGAATTCGAAGTGCTTACCATCACACCAACCATATCTCCATAGGTATATAATGGCATTTAGGGTCAATTCACACTGAAAGAGCAGCGGCCGGCAGCGGCCGTAAGAGCACGGAAAATGTAAGAGCGTGGCGCGATGCGGCGCCGCGCGGCGCCGCGCGGCCCGCCGCGCTCACGCTCAATCCCTTGCAATTACGGCCGCTGCCGGCCGCTGCCGGCCGCTGCTCTTTCAGTGTGAATTGACCCTTAAGCTGATTGTCGGCCAAGGAAGCTGTTCTCATTTAAGGAGATCAGCCAGGTGCGCAGACACAGGTGCACTCACTATTTCTTCACTCTCATAGCCCGATGGGACGGCAATCCGACATGACTCTCCGATGAACGGAAGCATAGGTATATGTATTAAAAAGTTTACCCCTTAAAACATTCATACATGGACTGCAGAACTTTGCCAAGATTATTTAGCAAAGGCATCGTAAAAATACGTTAAATTAATAATCATCATTTTTCACAGTCAGATGTAAAGAGTTATTTCAAATAAAAAGAAACTAGTGTCTTCAATAATGCAATTAAAAAAAACAAAGAATATAGAGTGACTGGTAATGTGACCGATACAAAAAAGGAGTATGGCAAAAGTTGTTTGTAATCATGACTAAATCACATTTTCGATTATCGGTCACTTCATCAGTCACTCTACATAATCTTTAATTTCAGGTGATACCAAAATCCATAGCACCTAATTTAATAACCTTTGCCGGGTTCCTATGCATGGTTGTAGCAGTATTAACGCTAACTGCGTATGATTATGACTTCTACGCGGCTGGTGGGCGACCAGGACTCTTGGAGTACCCGTGCGAGATCCCCAAGTGGGTGTTCACCTTTTGTGGGGTCCTGATCTTCATGGCTTATCATTTAGGTAGGTGATTTGTAAGATAACTGTCTAGGTTGAGATGTAGATGGGTATAGTGGAAGAGGACCAATGAAACGATGGACGAATTGTGTGAAAGTCGACAAGGCTAGAAAGAACGTTAGTTGTGAGATTTCGGCAGACAGAAGAGTATGGAAGAAGAAAACATGCTGCGCTGACTCCAAATAAAGGAAAATTGCGATAAGTAAAGGCTGATACAAAGGATGATATTAACTGTTTCGGTTGAGAATGGTGCGTTTGTGTTGCTATGCTGATCTTATCAAAGTGACTAATCATAATCGGATAGCGGATAGTCATTGTCGTTTGTAATATTGCTAAAATTACCTAAACATTTACGGCGAGAAAAAAAACACTACAACATTAAAATAATTAATAAGACATGTACGCTAAAACAGTATTCTTTTCCTAGAAAGTTATTTTAGATAATAATGCTTTTATTTCAAGGAAAAGGTTTTTATTCGCTCATTCCCTATTCACTAACACCTAAGTACTAGGCCTTCATAATTTGCAGACGGTATTGATGGAAAGCAAGCGCGTCGGATCGGCGTGTCTGGACCTCTGGGCGAGCTGTTCGACCACGGTCTCGATTCCTTCATCGTGTTTCTGATACCCTATTCCTTAATATCTGTATATGGAAGGGATCCGGTGTTCTCCGTTAGTTGTTTCAGGTAATTTTGCAAGAAAAGGAAATGCATTATAAGTTTTTGTTTTTATCTCTTTAATGCAGCTAAAGAGTGTGTCTCGCCCAAAAATACATAACGATTTCAAAATTGATCCATTTTCGCGGCTTCTTTAAGTTCTTTACCTATTTATCAAACACATATACGCATAACTTTGATTGTGCATCTTCAAAAATAACTACATTAAGTATTAATATCATCGATATTTTGAGACACATAGACAGTGCAAATCTTTGCTTAGTCTTGATGACTAATCTAATTGTGAACTAGAACTATTACTAGAGTGTGATTTTTGTTAATTTGATAATTGTGTTGAAGATTATTTTCTAAAGTAGTTTTCATTCAATGTCAGTGCTAAAGAGAATGTGGTATAAGTTCAATAAGCAAATATTTCAGAAATAGCCCTTTTACGTCGATATATATTTTTTTAACAGCCGATTGAATTTTCAGAGGTTTCCTGATCGTTCTAAGCGTAGTAATGAATTTCTACGTGAGTCACTGCGAGAAGTACAACACGGGAACTCTGTATTTACCATGGAGCTATGATCTGAGCATGTGGGTCTGTATACTGTCAAGATTATTTTGTAATCTATAGATCAAGCAAATATGAGATAACTCTTTTCAACTAGCGACTCGTTTCTAATAAGTTAAAATATAGCTAAGAAATAATGCAAATGTGTATATGAGTAGTACGTTTCTACATCTTGTAACGTTAAATGAAAAGTCGTATTTTTTTTGCCTTGGTCAGTAGATCTGCCAGTAGGCAATTCCGATCATTCTTTACGTCTGTAATAAAATAGAAAGGGCACTAAGATTTTTGAAAAATAAAATTATTGGAAAGTGGTTTAATTGATTCTGCTCATTGTTCTGACCAAACTATTTTCAGGTTTTGCGCATATTACGTTACACGCTGTATGAGACATCGTGGTTCTAGCTATAATTCTCAGAAAATTATTGACATCTCGCAAGAACTTTCTAGCACAGGTGCACGCATATGACACCTCCCAACCAACCCTTTACCCAAATAGTTTTCTTATGAATTACAAGGTAGTAGGTGTAAACTCAAACAAACACGACAAAATCTATCAATAAACGTCCTTTCCAGGTGAGTTCATCCCTGTTCCTAATAGAAGGGCTATACGGCCCCGGCTTCTACAAGTACTACATGTTCCGAGATGTCACGTTCGTCCAGGCTCTAGAGGTGTTGATTCATGTCATGGGGATGATCACAACGTATCCGGTCGCTGTTTATAATGTTTATTTGTAAGTACCGTTCCATGATTATGTGGGTTTTACTAATATGAATGTGATTGACTTTGGATGTTGTTACGGCGTATATTGTGGTGCTAAGGAGTTTGGCTGTTTGAACAGACTAATTTCAAGAACTACTATACCTACCGATATGTTTTTTTTCCGGTGCTACATGCTTAGCTCGTTTATCAAGGATAGCTATAGCGTAGGTAAAAAAAAATATTACATGTAACAATACGCCAAATTTACGAGACAAAAAATTTTTCTTTTCTTATAAAAAATATTGTAAGATAGCATAGACCCCGCGCCCAGCATTCTTACCACGCCAATACAAGACCAACATCGTAATTTTCATACAACTAACTGACAGACTATCCAAATAATTCCTAATAATTCCAGGTCATACAAAAACCGCACAGGCCACAGATACACGATACTAGAAGCGGCTCGGCCCATCTGGTCCATGCTGGTCATGACGCTACTCGTCACACTGTGGGCTCTGAAGTCTGATAACAACGTGATAGAGCAGTACCCGAGGTCTTTTATACTCATGTATGGAGCGCTGTTTAGTAATATTGCGGTGAGTTTGATTTTTAAGAGTTTAACAATATATTTTATCATCCGTTCATCATCCATCCAGCTCGCGTTCTATGTTAACTGCTGCCCGATTCGGGATAAAAAATAGCCTACGTTACTCTTGAAGAGTGTAGCTTTAGGGCACTTTGGGGTACGAACAAACAAAGAAAACAATGCTTCCTCTTTATTATATTAGTAAGTATAGAATATAGACTACATGCACAAACTTTTTGTCATAACATGGTATCGAAAGAAACTCCGTGTTTCGGAAGGCACGATTTGTAATTGTGAGTCCCAATCGTCATTTTTACATCCTTAGCAGACGTTACCGATAGTTTTAAATGCCAATAAGTTGGGCAACGTACACTTTAACATGATTATTTTCTGAAACACTTTACTTATACTCCGTAGGTACATTTACACCCAATATTGTGAAAAGAAATCTAATATTGACTTCTCTATAACGTGTTACAAATATAGTCGACTCTGTTACTGAAACATGATCTCCTCTGAAAGTGCCAATGTCACACAACTATTCTTTGGCCGTGTTACAAAAATGAGATATAAAACAATACAAGTCTCGTTTTCTTATATTTTTGCCGACTTGAAATAACGTGATCTGTTTACAATAGACATTCATCTTGCTACGAAAGTGATTTTTGAAATTTTTTAGAAAACTTGCATGAGTGTGTAGCTCAAAAGATTATTTGGTAATATTTAGGGCCTAAGTCACTGTCCTGTATTATCCACCACTACTATACCTACTCAGTCCTCATCAAAGTTTTTACATTACGAACTTGTGCTTAGAATTTAGTTGCGGAACGACATCGAAATGAGTGCCAATTGTAGCTTTCGTCAAATAACTTTTCACTCTGAACTTACCTAATTGGCATTGTGAAACAATCATCTGAGTAAACATTATTTCGCATCAAATCGTTGACTTCAGAGCATCGAAAAATTTTGACAGTAGCTGTCAAATTAAAAGCCCAAAGACACAAAACCATTCTAGAAGGTGCATCCTAACACAACTACGCTTAATTCCTACAGTGTCGTCTGATCATCTCAGAGATGACCCACAGACGTTGCGAGCTCCTCTCCTGGATGACGTGGCCACTTCTAGCAGGGGTTGTTACATCATTGTATCTGCCTCAATTGGAAGCCGTGGTGGTTCATTCGCTGTTGATCCTGTTTCTATTTTCGCATGTACATTATGGTGTTTGTGTGGTAAGTTTTATTCCATAATTATTTAGTGACTTTAACATTAAAGATATATTTTTATAACTGGATTTCGCTTATCACTATACTCACGGGTCCTATGACCGTGTCAAATTTCGTCTCGATCGGTTCATCCTTGTTTGTTTGAAAGCATAACAAAGTAATACTTAAATGTACCTAGTATCCGTGAGGAAGTAAGTTTTATTTTAAGAAGATGATTTTCTAAGTCGGGTACTAGTTTTTGCGGCAAATAACATGTACGAGCAAAACATTGCGTCAAATAGCTGTCTTCGGGCGGCAATTTTATTCGTCGAGAATTTTCAAGGGATTTGATTAGCACCTCTGGAACAAATGGGTTTTTTCTAGAAAAAAACTATGCTTACGTAGTTATAGGAAAAAAGCTTTAGACATGCTAAAACGTAGAGAGACGTAATAGAGATGCTGCCGACGCAGCGTTGCAAAAAAAAGTGTCAATTATTACTTTAAATTAAAAATTAAAAATTAAATAAAAAAGTATGAAAAATTAGAAAGCATTCGGTAACACAAATAATATGTTGAGAAATTAGATCGAAGTTACCATTAAGCTTGTTCCTAAGCTTTTAGTAACAGCTTACGAAGACGGTATCAAAGAATATAGCAAAATATGAAAAGTTAACGTGATGAAGGCCCTAATTAATTTTGAATTAAATATTATATGCAGTAGGTACCTACCTATTTAAAAGATAATTAATTGTAATTTTTATATTTATTTCAGGTAAAGCAAATCTGCAATCATTTAAAAATAAGCTGTTTCACCGTCCCAAAGGAGAAGAGAAAATAGTCAATAAGATAACTTAACTTAAAATAATTGCCAAAATAGTAGTCATAAGTATGTACAAAAATGTATTTTTTCAATTACATTTAATTCTAAGAATAAAGTTTAATTTGTTAAAAACAATGATTTAAAGATATGAAAGATTATACCAACCTGCTTCCCGATCCATCTTAAAGTACCAGGTAGGTTGAAAATATGACACCTCGACACAATCTAATTCACAAAATAATACGTAATTCTACACTGGATAGCAAAAAAAATGAGCAATCCGACTTCTCTGTGCGAAAAGCTGCGCAACTACCTCCGTACGTGTGAGAGAGATAGCGATACACAGTCGATCGTTCACGCAACTCCGTCTTTAAATTATACGTTCTCATAGCCTTGTAGCGTGTTGAGAGAGTGCGCAAACGACGAATAATGGGCAACCTGCTGATGGATTTTCGACTTTATTTTGTAGAAGAGTGGGTGTATTTTGGTTTGGTAAGAGTTTTCAGTTGTGACGTTTCAAATTCGATACGAAATTTAGTAATGGGGGGTGCGCGACATGGACACCGAAGTCAGGGTTTAGAATTTCAGTACAGCTTCGGATAGCCGCGAAGCGCTGCTTTGTTAGATCTCCAATTGTTTACAGATCCGATTTTTTTTAATATCCCCCGCGACTATTATCGCTTATATGAAATATACGAACCGGATTTTTAAAAGAAACCAGATTCTTAGTTAGAAACTTTTACAAAAGCGCACTAAACGACGCAACAGTATTGTATTACAGAGTAAAAAATAATAAAAAAGTAGTGACTTGTGAACTTTTTAGTGTTTTGAGTGAGTGTTATAAATTAAAAATTTAATATAACTGTGAAATGAACGAAGATATTTAAAAATAATATTAGGTAAGTGTTGTGTTTGGTAAAGCGAAATTAACAGAATATAATAAAATCTTGTGGTGGTGTGGTAAATTGGCATGATATTTTTTTAATAAAAATAAAACGAATACGCATGCTGGATGATGTTTTGAGTACAGGACATAGATTTTGAACAAAACCGAATGTTTTTAACGCAGGAGACATGTTGCAAATTGACGAGGTAAATATTTTCTGAAAACTTTTTGCAAAGTCCTACTTTTTCTATGCGTAGTTACCTGTTCTAGTGCATTTAAGTCCACAGGCTATGTATAAAAATTAAAACAATGATATTTGTAAGGAAAACATAACTTAGTATAGTAATTGCAATAAAATTAATTGTTTGGGTGTATATTTGACGACGGTACCACATTTTTTTGAAAGATAGTTTAAATGGTAACCACATATTTACTAAAATCTGATAAATATATATATATTTTTAAGTACTCAGTGTTTAAAATTATTAAAAACACAGTATTTTATGAACAAAAACAATATTGACATACCTACATAATTAAATGAAATGACTGATTTCAAACATACTTTAAATGAAACAGATATAAAAATAAAATTATGTTAAGATATTTTAACTCCAGAATGTTGCCACAAAAAAATTAAAATAAATGCGCCGACGCATCTTGAATAAATATGAAAATGTGACCAAAACCAGATAGGTATGAAGATAGCGGGTATTATAAAAATCCAGTTTTAGATTAGATCTTAATAGATAATTAAAATTTGTAATATTTAGCGTCATTTGGGTTGAGGAGCAATTAATTTTAATGCATCTGCTATGAATGGAATTGTTTTAATAGATTTATTATTTTTTAATTCAGTTAATTGACAAAAAAGTATGCTTTAATTCAAAAGACAGCATTTTTTAAGTTTCTAATAAGAATGTGCATTACTGGCAGGTTGAAAATGTTAAAATAACTAATGCAGAAATAATAATAACAGGTGAAATTAATGATTTCAAGATTCTTTGTCTTTATACTGAACTAGCTTTTGACCGCGGCTTCGCTCCCGTCAACTGACTTCTCTACTTTAGCCTATTTTTTTATAAGAACCTTCTCCTGACAATAACAAACATAACAAAAAAAGAATTAGCCAAATTGGTCCAGGCGTTGTTGAGTTATGCGCTTACCAACACATTTTGCGATTCATTTTTATATTATAGATAGATAAAACAGAATACAAAAAGTGTTCTAAGTCAGTCATTAGGGATTAATTTATGATTTTTGTAATCGACTGTTGAAGGATTAATCCTTACTTTCTGGTAACTCTGTCTGTCTAGTAGGTATTTGGTGCACAGATAGTCTAATAAGGCCTAAGAATAGTTAAGCCCGAGAAAGAATGTTCCCCGGGACGCCGGTGGAAGTGCAATTAATATCTAGTTTCATATAATTCTTACATTGTACCATAACCTAGGTCTGCCTCTACCTTCTTACAAGATCAGCTCTATAAATCCTTAATGGCCAGTACTTCTTCAGTTCATAATAAAAACTTTTTAGCTCCGACTCCAGTTATGACTTTCCCAAGGCTCGTAGTTATTAAACCTTTAGGTACGGCACAAACGGGGATACTTTTATGTCGTTCGTCAGATGCAAGCTACGGATGAACATTGAGCATGATTTCTATAAAAGCAACATTAAATCATCCAGCTCTTTCTGCTTAACAGATAGGTAGTTTTTGTTGATTACAATTGTACCGGTGATTGGAAATCTAAGTATAAATCGTGAGATCAATATTTTATTTTATTGTTATAAAAAAAGAAAACGTTAATTCTGGTAACGTGACGCATTGAAAATAAAAGCTAAGAATAAGAAAGATAATGATTTTACATAAAGACAAGAAAGAAGGGAAATGTACAAAGTTGCAACACAGCATTTCCCCACGGGGTTGAAGTGGTAGAGCCGTACCTACCATCAACAAGAAGTGTCGACGTTTGCGCAGCACCTTCGATTCCCTTTTATCCATATCAGAACGGACATCGTAGTATTATCAAAAGGAATGATCTCAAAACGATGACAGTTTCAAGCAAAATTATTGTTATTGGAATTAAAATCGTTAAAACCAAATGTAGGCAGTTCTTTTTCTTGTTGTTAGTCATTTTTCTTGCGTAATTGGTTAAGAATGGTTATATAGTTAGGATAACATATAGTTGATAATCTAAAATTTTAAAATCATCAATAATTACAAAGGAATAATTTAGTTGGCATTCAGCAAATTAAATACGACACTATTTGTGAGCTAAAAGTCCGTCTTTCCAACCATACCATCTAGAATTTAGTCTTACAAGAATTGTGCTATTTAGATGACATTTCATGAGATCTCACTGTAGAGCGTAAATTATAACTTTATGTAATTCGACAAAGAATCCTTACACAATATTATAATTGCAATACTTAGTACTCCATAACAGCAGCATTTCAAGCAGTTATCACGACTCATGAGATAGGTACAGCCTGGTGACAGGCAGCCAGCGAAGTAATAGAGTCCTATTTTACCCTTCGGGTACAAAACCCCTAAGATGCAAGTTAAATTAGACAGGCTTAACACCAAAAACACCTACATCAATAAAAAACCCAAACCAATGAAAACACAAATAAATTCAATCGTCAAAATGATCGTGTAGGCAACGATTGTACCGTCGGATCTTTATTACTCATTTCCTTTGACGAATGATTTGTGTTCTGATTAATCTTTAGGACTGCTGTAAACAAATTAGTGTTTTTATTGTCATTTGTATTGGTTAATTTGTTATTCTATATCAACCGAGTTACAAAAAGGAGGAGGTTATCATTCTGACCCTATTTACTTCAATTTTTGCTAGCCGATTTTTGAAGACGCCTAGACCGACTCGGTTTTTCAAAAACAACTTGTAATTATACAAATTGTCTAGCCTGCAAGCATGATGATTTTAAGGCTCAATCCTTCTCTGAGTGAGAGGAGAGCTGTGCTCAGCAATGAGATGGTGAAAAGGCTGATGATAATGATTACTTTATTCGGACCTGGAATTGCGAATTATTCTATCATCGCACAGTTTCTGACACCATTGCTTGACACGGAGTTTGTGAGGAAATTTTGCTAGTGTGAGAATGCCAATGCTTCCTAGAAAGAGTTACCGTCTACATATTAAATAGTCGTACTTAACAGATGTCTGATCTATTGATTTCTCATAAACTAAGCAGCTTCCTACCAGGAAGACATAGGTCTTGAGAGCTTACCGGGAATATAACGGTATGTCTTGTATGATAAAGTCTATTGAACACAACTTTTGCGGAGTCGTAATTAATTAACTATGATCGATGTACACGTTAAGTACTCTGTGACTTTAGTATTATCTATTAATGCATAGAATAAACAGGATACTCTCTTCGATAGATACGAAATAAAATCTTCTACAATCTTTAAACCAAACATTTAGATCCCAGTAACAATTGCCTATTTTCAAAGTCAAATGATTTCAAGTATAGGTGCACGATTCCAAAAAGTTAGTCTCATGTAGAAGAACTGGCAAGAACTTCCATGGTACATCCATACTCTTTCATTTGTTTTACATATTTCAATAGCGAAAATAAAGGATCAAGTAGGAGAGACGTCAAGTAATAAAAGACAAACTGCAAAATTAGGTAAAGCCTAAAATCATTGTCGAAAGAGAGAAAATGTTAATAGCTTAGAGAGAAGATGAAGATTACATACTAAGAATCCTAACAATGACAAATTATATATGTTCTTGAAATAGCGAATCCTAGAACTATACGACAGTTAGAACTACTGCCACAATAATGGACATAGCAAAAAATAATCTCTTAAATATTGTCACGGTATATGTTTATGAAATACCAACGCATGTATTTTGGAAACGGCCCGTAGTTAGTGTAAAAACTAAAGCAATCACGATTGATAAACACGACTTCGTACAGTTTACGTTCAAGCCATTGGGAATTAATTAGTCCACTAACATTTGTGAGAATCGTCATTTACAATATTTTGAAGAAGTAGGAACGTGAATTAATATTGACTAATATTCAACGTAGGGTCAGATTCAGAGATCAGAACTTTGTTATACCGTGTGTGCTGATTTAAAACTTCTTACTTTGTTTGTAAAGTTTCGCCCAAATTCTATTCTAACTTTTACATGCTATATTTAAAAATTAATTGCTGTTCCTTAGTCTGACTAAAACTTGAGAATGGCTGGACCGATTTAGCTTATTTGGTTTTAACGATACGAAAATCGCGGGATGAACTAGTGTGTAGGTAAATAGTAGGTAATCAGTTTTTAATGATATCAAATGATTCACATGAAAGATATGTTTTAGCAGAAGCAGATATATATGTAGAAAAAGATAAAACAGTAATTTTAGAGGCAAATCATGTCTGAACTGATTCCAAAAAAGCACACAAGAAAGGTAGTGATAGATATACCTACAATACAGACAACGCCAGAAGCTATAGAAAGTAGTGCAAATAAGACAGTTGTTGGTTCCGTGAGGCTAGGTGCAACTGAGGGATTATTTCAGGTAAAGTGAAGTAGATAACATCATACTGATCGCTTTAAAGATAAAAGATAAGCAGCAGATGTATATAAAATAACAAAATCAGAACAGAAACCGTATACTGGCAGAAACTAGTAGGTAATATTTAATAGATGCTGTAAAAGCAGATGATTAAATAAAGAAATCTTGACAATCTTAACTTGCGTTCAGTGCTAGGATAATTAACTACTATGACAAAAGAAGTGTATTATGTGTCACAAGACATAAAATCAAACTTCATCATCGTCCTGTGTTAGTTCATCATCATCATCATCATCAGCCTATCGCAGTCCACTGCTGGACATAGGCCTCTCCAAGTGCACGCCACTGAGATCGATTTTCGGCTTCTCGCATCCAGCTCATCCATCCGCTGTGTTAGTCCACATCTTCAGATTGCTTACTCTTCATCATCACCATGCCTGTTACTCCTAGCTGCCGTCGCCGCCGCAAATGTAATCGCTCCACGATGTTTCAGTTTAATGATCTTCAATTTTTTAAGTCTTCATATTGGCTATCGATGCTTCGATCCATCCATTCCTATAACCTATTGGAGTTTAAGTCACCCCAAGATTTTATTAGAACAACAATTAGGAACATGTAATTAAGCTATTAGGGAATTGTTTATGTCAATCTCTTTCATTTTTGATGCAACCAAGGAGTGTTTCGCTATCTTTTTGTGCAAACGTGTGGCATAATAGCCGTAAATTCAGTGATTTTAATACAATTAATATTAAAATATTAAAACAAAGGGTTGCTAAGTGGTCCGGCGATGCGTGCCGGTGGCTGTGGTTCTGCGAATCTTATAGCTTTGCTTCGCAAAGTCGGGATTATTTAGCTTAGTCAACCGTGGTGTAGGGATGGCCAGTTACTTTGTCGATATTTTGAAAACACATTTCCGAAATTGATATATGTACCTATATATTATATACAAATACTGTGGATGGAAGATTAGTTTCATTTGTGTGTAGTAAATTTATTTATTTAACTTTATGCAATCCTAAAACTACAAAGGCGGACTTAATGCCATAGGCATTCTCACTAGTCAACCTCAAATGTTAATGTCATCGTTAAATCGAAATTGGAAAGGATAATACGTCTATATTTCTTGCTTTAGTTCTAATAAGATTAGAAATTGCAAAATTGACAGTTACTGAATCTCCTTCGGTGTTAATTGTAGAATGTCTCATACATACCGATAATGTTTTTAAAATTCTCAAGGAAAGATGCTGTCTAGCCTATTGTTTAAATATATTAGCCATTAAATTGTCAACTGCAAGGCAAATAATAATAAAATTTATCAATTCATTTCGTCGGGCCTTTATAGTGAATTTTTTATACCAGTCTGGCCTCAAAAATATTGCTATGACATTATGTATTTTTAATATTATGTATCTAAATATTTATATAGAGAACTCAGACATACTTTATAGGCAGACAAATAAATCAACTTTTAATGACAGACATCTTATCAAATAAAATAATAATGTATACGATATTAGTAAGGGTAACAGTTAAAAATACGTATTAATTTCTTTACATTTTAACGACTACCGGACGCCATCAAAACTGTTAACTAAAAGATTTAATAACCATTTCACATTTGCTGTCATTTGCCAAGCAAATAATTTTATTGCTGCACTAAAATGTTATTTTTGAGACACACAAATTTTTTTTCGTTTCCCAAATTATCGACAACTTTCATGTTATCGATAAGTGTGTGCACTGTGCTCGTCCCATCACTAATGTCTCGTGCCGTAAAAAGAGGACAGTGCACACTTCATTAATAAAAGGTTAAATAATGTGGAGGACGTCGTTTTGGCGTGCACATCGCCTCGGCTTGGCGATGGTGTCTGGTTACATGATGGGGAGGTTCGCCACTCTTGCTTAAGAGGACAGCTGAGGAGGTAATGCACGACAATTGCTGGAACACTTGCAGACCTGAGAAGCTACGAAGGGCTTTTCAAAGATAGGGCAAAAAATATTTTTACACCTTTCTTTGTAAGGTGTGGGATTTCAATGTAAAGTTCCAAGTATCAAGATTAGAATTCATCTGTGAGTTCCGATATTCAGTCGGGAGTACTAGTAGGTACTGGTAGGTAACTACTACTTAACTAATAGTTGAGTCTTTGTTCGAACAGTTCTCTACTACACAGGCAATGGGTTTTGAATAACTTTGTCAACGATAAGACTCCTTTGCATATGGAAGCAGTAGCAAAAACTTTTTGCATAGAAATACGGCGTCTTTGTAATCTTCCCAAAACTTCAGCTAATAGAATCATCATGACCCTAACACAATAAGAAATAATCAACAAGCCACTATCCAAACATTAGAAATTAAACCGAAAAGCGATTTAGCAAACGCTCGGCCGCGTTCGTTCCAACGCTTTTTTTTTCAATTCGGAATTCGTGCTCACAACACCCGCATTGTATGCCCGTGCGGCCCTGGCACTTCCAAGAATGATTTCGTTGGGAGAAAGAGACACAAATACAAAAACAACACCACCGAGAAAGAGACAGGATATATTAATTTTATTTTTCTTTTGGTTAATCTCCGGGCCACATGTGGCGATTGTTCTTGGACCTTATGGTCATTCTTTCTGATGGCCCGTCTCTTTTATTTTGTCGTACGTTAAAGGATATGGTTACTGAACTTTCTGGGGTGTTATTTTAATTAATATGTTGTACCTCACTTGTTTATGTTAAGGTTAGATGTGATTTGTCTCCCAATATTCTGATGGTGAAGATATGGGATGGTTTATGGGCGACTTTTATGGTTTTTATCCAACGCCAAGTATGGCAGGTGAAGCAATTAGCCAGAACCGAGATGTCACATTCATTGGAAATATTAATACGGAGTTAGCGCCTTTAGACGTGTTTGGGATTGCGTGGCTAGTTTTGAAGTCATAAGCTCTATTAATTTTATCTCATCTAGATGGCTTGCAACAAGTTCTATTTTCATATCTGTCAACAATAACCCGATCTATGTTCTTGATGATCAACGTTAGAAACTACACTGAACTCTGCATAGCTAAGTATGTTTACTTGAATCACTACTGGTGCATAATTAACTTGTTAATTCTTAATTGGAATGAATGGCATGCACGCCAAAAAGGAAATACGATGTTATTCAGCCATTATTTTTACTGCTAGTACGCCCATTTCAGTCCACAATTTCATACAAGGAGTCTGTGTTTCTTTGTGAAGAAATTCTTTATACATTTTCTTTTTTTCATTTATCCCAACGAATTAGGTAATTGTAGGTCAAATTAACCAACTCTGCAACAATTTGTGGCATCTTATTGACCTTCAAGATTTTCACCAGTTTTGAATATGGTGCTGATCATCATCTGCCTAGCCTTTTCCTACTACGTTATGTTAGGGTCGGCTTCTGAGCTAACTGGATGCAGCTGGGTCCCAGTGTTTTACAGGAGCTACTGCCTATCTGACCTCCTCAGCCCAGTTACCCGGGCAACCCAATACGCCAAAATTGAACTGGTGGTCAGATTTACTGGCTTCTGAGATAAAATTCATTAGGAATGAATTTATTACTTACATCAAAGCTGGTTCAAGCCAAACCAAATATTTTAACTACTAACATGGACATACTGTTCACTAACTGACCGTTACCGCATAACTGTTTAACTATGAATTATTACTCGTTTAAAATGGACGGATGTTGTTACTCTTCGGCATTTTACTTGACAACATCAGGCTTATTTTGTGATTAATCATTATTACAACGTTTTTTATTAATTACTACGTTCCGGTCAGGGGATTTGGATTTTGAGATGTAGGGGTCCTAAAATTGTGCCTTGTGACAGTCCTTTACTGTTCTAATAAATTAATCTGAGATTTCTGTGACATTATACTCATGTTTAATAATTCTTGTTGCTTCCCCTTCATTTCATCCTTCTTATCAATCACGCGTTTTAAACAGGTTACTATTAGATGTTCTTAACAGTACAAAACAAGCAATATTTATGATCCTTTCAAATCGCTACACAAAAACCATGTTTCTTTTTTTCTACCACCCACCCATTTGTCCACGGAGGACAGAAGACTAGCGGAGATGCCCTAAAGCAGGTAGGTCACGCGCCTTCAGGTAGGTCAAATACGTCACGACTACGTCACGGCAGGCGTGGATGGACAACGCCCACATACCGTCCTTCACTTCAAATTGACATCTTGTCATCTAGTCGTAATTTACCACAATTTGAATATATTTTATTTTTTATTTGATAAAAACGATGAAGTGTGCTGTTATAAATTGTAGAAATTGCTCAGGATCCAAACTCAAACGTACTGACAGGATAACATTTCACGTGTAAGTAATATTTTAACTCTAAAACATATTTTTTGCTAGAGACATCTGTCGTCGAATAGCTGAATTTTTAGAAGTTTTTAGTGAATTTGTATTATTTTCGTATCAATGCATACTATTAGTACCAATTTTGGCTAAAATAGCAGCTTCATTTTTACTTGCATGCTAAAAGCTTTTTTATACCTTATTTACCAACCAAAACAAATAAAAAAACATGAAATTTAAAAATTTCTAAAATACGCCATCTTTCGGTAAGTAGTTGACTTAATATTTGAAGTAAAATTGCGTTCGTCAGGCCAGATAGACCACGTTGCAATAATAATAAGTATTAATTTATGAAAATATTATTTCATAAATTAATTATTATTTCCTTTTTTAGATTTCCCGTTAACCATGATATAAGAAACACATGGATACGCATCATAAATAAACCAAACTGGATACCTACGAAATATTCCAAAATTTGTTCCATACATTTTGAAGAAACTGATTTCTATGAAACAAACTGATTTTTTGAAGGCGAACGTGGGGCTAAAGCCAACACGCTGAAGCCCTTTAGAGACAACTTTAATGACATGGCAACACAAAACCGACGATTATCCCTGTATACACTATAGAAATGTACCCAAGGACAATCCCCGGTTCTGTGTTAAACTATTGCTAATTATGGAATAAAACTACTAGGGCTATTGGGATGGGATGCTAATGGACTGGGAATGGGGATAATTATGGTACTATGGCACCTGCCGATAACAATAGTTGAACACGTAAAAATGGCAGGTGGAGACTTATTATTTTACGAAAAATAATAATCACGTAACCTAAATCCAATATGGCGGCCGTCCCAAAGTGGCGGATTGGAATTCGGTATGAAAAATAAAAATAATAGTTTTTAAACTATCTATTATTTTTTACCTTTACAATGGTTCAGCCACCTTGATGGTTATGCGTTCAAAACTACAGATGTAGTTTTATCAGTGTTACCAGTCGTAGAAAATTCAATCACCCATACTTAAAAGAGGTTTTATTTGAAAGCTACAATTATTTTAAAAATTATCACAACTTTTATTTTTTTATCTAAAACAACATGTTTTTGTTGAAGATTACTCGATAAGTGAATATGAATATCTTTGTTATGATGGATGAACAAGGATGTTCCTGTCTATAGCTTTAAAGAATATTTTTCTGTTAATACCTACTGTGTTATTGAAAATGAAACTTTTTACGAAAATTTTTACACATTTATTTATCTTGATCCTCAGCAATATTTAATCTATATCTCTCTTCCCATACACACTTTTTGACTGTACTTTTACTCAGGATAACATTCGACGCACATAAAATATCTCAACTAGTGCATGCGTCAATATGATATAGTTGTGATTATTTTTCCGACCCAAATATCGACCAATAGAATTGCACCATTCGACGTCACGTGGTACAACCTACATGGTATTATACTGATAATTTTTTTTGAATATTTTCTCTGGTCGTTGCTACGTCAAACTGACAGGTTGTGGCCGACATTTGGGACGGAAAAATAATCCCCCGAATACCACACGAGCTTCAAAATTATCTGGCATTTCCCTCAAGGTTCCCTGCAAACAAATAAAGTCGTCAAGTTTTTCAGGAAAATTCACTCGCGCTTCGCGCTCGTGATTTTTTAACCTGAAAAAGTTGACTCCTTCATTTGTTTGCAACGAACCTATCGGGAAATACCCGATAATTTTGAAGCTCTTGTGGTATTATAAGTGAAAATTCTAATTTGAATAACGCTGTCCCTAAAATGTTTAATAAAATTTCCATTGTTCTTGGTGAATTTCATAATATGGCAACATCGAAAAGAACAACAGTCATCATCAGTAAGGTTCTAGAACAAATGTTCGTGCTTGTGACGCCATAGTGGCTAGTAGACGAACTAACACAATGACATAAGTTGATACTTAAGTAACACCATGGGGGTATTTTAGACCCGTGGTGAATAAAAATGATTTTTAATCGAGTCTCCGTTTAATGGTTCCTAGTAGAATCATACCTATTTCATTTCTGAGCGGGTAAATAAATTGTTGTGGGGCAAGTTCTCTGCACCCGATAATACTTGTATAAGTATTATTTTTCTAACTTTTTTTATCTCTCTCTTTTTCTTTGGTCATTTCAAATGAATGCTTCTTCAAACTTTCTAATTCAATTACTATTTTTAAAGAATTATTAAGTTTGAGTATTTACTTCACTTTTTAGTGGTCGGTGTTAGTTTAGGGTTAGACCTTAATTGTCCTATTCCACGCTAGATGGATTTACAAAAAATGGGTGGCTTCCCATAAAAGGCGTATGCGGGTGGAGCACGGGTGGAGCCAGTAACGTTCCTCGTCCCCCGCTCACCCGAATTTTGGCGCGTTGCTTTGTTAGGAGATTTTACGTTAGGGCACCTCCGCTAGTCTTCTGTCCTCCGTGCATTTGTCCCATACGTTCAACTATACAAATTATAAATTCATACAATGTACTAGGCTCCCAAAAATGTGTAAGAGGTCGAGTCTTCAACAGTGATAACGATCTGGGTCCCTTTCAACATGGCTAGTTATCGTCGCATCTGATTCATAGCGTAGAAACTTTTTTGTAGACATGCCTTTTATATCTTGATCTATTTCATAAGCAAGTTCGGATTAGAATAGGATTAGTGTAAAATTAGCTTCATGTATTCAAACTATTTTAGTAGTATCGGTTTATTTGATGACAGTTTTATCGTTAGTTTTAACACAGCCTTTGTAGTGACTTCAAATGCTCAATCGTTTGAGTACACAACAAAGATTTAAATTGACTTGATTTAACGCAATCACAAATCACACAATAGAGTTTCACGTGGGAGGTTGAAAATCATGCAATGGCTATGATTCAGAATAATTCAAGAATAAAGTGATTGTTCTAATCTTGTGCTAATATTATTCAGGAACAATATTACTTCATATTGCGTGGGGTATTCAAACCCCTGCAGATAGGCACATGCATTTCTTTACTTCTTTCGGATCTGTAAACTATCAAGAGTCCAAATTCCTCTTAAAATTAAAACAATAGTCACGTAGACCTATATATCATTGTAGGTATGTAACACTACCCAAAACATGTACAAGGGGATCACGTATCATAGAGAGCCGCCCATAACTTTGTGAGTCAAACCCCACAAATCGTACTAGGTATTTACTTCGTTGCAAAATAGTGACATCATCACGATCGGCGTTTCGCGACCACCAGGCGAGCATAAGTTGTAAGCGTTAGGTGTCTTGCTTGATATGGGCTCGGTAATGTAAACATTTCGTGCAACGCCTAGCAGGTTGTGATTGCCTAGTACTTTGTGCCAGACGTGGTGCAACGAGTAAGCAAAAACTTATGTACGAAAAAAATAATCTTCAAACTGATCACAGCATTTTGATAAATGTCACTTCCCATGTTTTAAGCATAGCCCATATGCTGTAAAAATCTTCGATCCATTTTTGAGGCCCTTGCAAAAGCGTGCTTATCGACCAGGGACAAATCCAGTCTTCTTCTTCTTCCTCCTGCCCTGTTCCCAATTTTACTTGGGGTCGGCGCAATATGTCATTCTTTTCCATTTTCCCCTGTCACTCGTCATACAGACACTCACTCCCTTCCTATTCATGTCATCTTTCAGGCAATCCATCCATCTTTTCTTAGGTTTTCCTCTTCCTTTCCATCCATCTACATTCATACTTCGCACACACTTTGTTGCATGGACAAATCCAGTCTTCTTATATTATAAACCTTAAAAATAAAAAAGGATCAAAGTATAAAAGCACCTAAATTAATCAAGGATAAAAATCGTGCCTAGATTTTTGATGTCACTCGACAATGATTAATCCTGCGCATAGAGAGAAAATATCTGGCGTGCAAAAGCCCTAGAGTGAGTAAATACATAAGCGCAGAAACCAGTTGTCGACATAAACAAATAGATTCTAGCCTTATTCCTACATACAGCAATAACTTTAACCATTTCGCATAATCCAACTGTTCCCACTAAAATTATAGTGAAGCAACTTAGTTAAGTTGCAAATCTGTATTTCAATTGAAAGCAGACTTTAGATTGAGGTGCAGATAACGACATTGTAGGCTAGAAATATGTATGAAAACGCTATTATATTGAGCTGAATTTTAAAATAAAACATAGGTAGGTATGTTTATTTTATGTTGTCGTGAATTTGTATTCAAATCTCGGGCTTTAAAGCGAAAATAGATGTTTGTTACAATTCAACTGGCACCCTGAGCGAATTACGCCATGCGCGGACTAAGAATGATCGGGATGATCCTATACAAAAATTCTTGCGTAATTTGTCTTGCTATCTCCGTGGGAAATGTTATGGCAATCGATTCAGTTATTATCATTGTTTTAATGAAGACCAAAATCTTCTAAAATTATGGAGAACTAGGTAGTTTCGTCGCCATCGTCTCCCACTGCATTTTTTGGGTTATGGAATTCCACATCACTTTGTTATCCATTCATCTTAAAAGATACTGCTTGAATTGTAGATTGAAGTTAAATAGTTATAAAATTGTTAGAACATTCTTAGTCATCATCATCATCGTCTACATACAGACCTACTCATGAAATAACAAGTTTTGTTCATATCTTTTACTAGGTATGAACAAAACGTGTTTCTTGATGGTCTGTATGTACTGAACAATTTGACTTAAAAATCGTTGCGCCTCTTCCTCTATTTTTATTATCAACTTCAGTAGGTACCTTAAAAATCCCTATTACATAATGTAACTACGGCAAATCTTGTTCTTTCTCCTGCCCTGTTCCCAATTTTACTTGGGGTCGGCAAATCATGGGCGAAATATAGTAAGTATAGGTAGGTAGTTTTGTTCCCCATTGACAAACTCCGTAGCCTAATCCTTCGGGAGAAGCGAGCGATATATTATTTAAATACATTGATTGTGACACTAGACGCCTACATACCACAGTAATATTAATCCTCTACCAACCTATGGCGCCCTAGTCCATTTCGGGAGACAACAGTCTAGGACAAGCAAACTCGAATGGCTTTCCTACACGATTACTGAGCAAATCGATACAGAATATCAATATCGATAAATCAATCGAGCCTTATAAGATTTAGTTCTATTGTTACGGTTTTGAATGTCAGAAATAATAATGGAAATCGAACATTGCTGGCGCCGCCATGATTGTTTTGTGTTGGCTTGCAAATTCTGATCTCTGAGTTCATGTTTATTTAATTTTAGATTGATGGCCGTAGGCAGGTCCTTGGTTTAGTTGAGAGGGTCAGAAATTATTTTTAAAATAAATAGTAAAAATTGGCATCGCTTGTAAATCTTAAGTTGCACGAGTAGTGAAACCTTTTCAATGTTCTAAATTGTACCAAATGTCATTCAAGATTCAGTTCTTTCAGTTCCCAAAAAAAAACAGAAATATCTGTATTCTAGGCTTGCAGTTTATTAAGAACGTATTTGATCGATCCGTTACGTAATCTCTCTACAAATAGAGACGCGGACGAATTTAGTTTCAGTAAGGAATTAATATATTTCTAGTAAGACAGTCCCATTAATAGCAAGCACGATTATTCCGCGCATATTTGCCTTCTTTTCGAGTAACAACATGCAAGTCTCATCATCATCATCCTATCAGAATATTGTCGTCCACTGGTGAACGTAGGCCTCAGCAACGATAATCCCTTTCTTGGTCAAAGCGCACCCATTTATCATTGCTGGCCTTCTGCAGCCTATATTGCGATTTTAGCCTGAATTTTCCCACTGCTAGGCAAAGGCCTCCCCATTTTGTCTCCACGCCTCTCGATCTTTCGAGTGTTGCCACCAATCAGGGTTGTAAGCGTCAAGGTCGTCCCGCCATCTCTCCCGGGGCCTACCCCATATTAAAAGATGGCAAATCTAAAAATAATCTAGTAAGTAAACCAGTTTTATTTAGCAGCTTGCAATTATTTTACATACAAACAAAAAAATGAGCAAAAAAACATCCGGATATCATCCCAAACAACAAATATGCACAGGATAAAAAGGTACACCCTCCATTCTGTACCATCCAAAAGTCCCTTCTACCCAATTCTATTGTTCCATTACCAGATATTCCATTCTGGTACGGAAGGGGCGTGTCCGGGGGGCGGGGCGATCGACCGAGACAGAAAGATGAACCAGCTGTCAAATTGTTAGGGAATATTAACGGATCCACCGAGATAGAATGGGAAGGAGATATCGTTGGCATTTCGTTGGGAAAAGAATTTTCGTGTACGTTGCCAATGTATGCTGTATTTTTATTACGTTTTTTTAGGTATTTTTAATGTAATGATTTTGGTATAGGTATGTAGAGTTGTTCAATGATGAGTATTTTTATCATTGAAGATTGTGAAGCTTTGAAGGCTTTTTTAAAGTCACCAATACACTTGAATAAGATTCGGCCCAAAATACAATTTTAACTAAAGTATAATTCGGTAGTAATTGAATTTTAAAAGATACGATAGGTAACATATGTAAGACATATTATTACCTTACATAATATAAAAAAAAAAACAATTAAAACATGTCTAAATTCCTCAACAGGAATCACATGAGCATAATTTAATTTAATTTATCTAAATGATTATTTTACACGTAGTTATTGAATTACTACTAGGGCGACATAAACACGCAGAGCTTTAATATCCTGAGCAATAATAAAGAGGTTGTTACAACATTTTCGAGATACACATCGCATCATAAAAAAAGAAAATACCTACCATAACCTATTCCCGTACTTTGCCGAGCCTATAAAAAAGCAATAAAAATATAATTTTAACTCTACTTTTATTATGTCTATACAGAATAATTTATTTTAAGATATTATTTTGTCCATTTATTGGAGTGTAAATAATAAATGAGTCGAAATAATGCCTATGATGACATGTTATGAAATAAAATATTTTTTTTTTTTCTGACAGAAAAGGCTTATTTGGGTAAATAGTAGACATTTTTAATATCAGTTGTCATCAATGGGGAGTAAGTATTATATTGCTTTTATTAATGTTATCTTTTTAATAATCGGGTTATTTTGTATTATTAATACTTTCAGTACAATTTAGTACTAAGAAGAGTAGTCTTTTTAAAAAATATCTGGGTATTATTTTTACATGTAATAACCACGTTAGGAGTAGCTTTGCAAAAACAGGTACCTACTAATGTTTATTTTAATTCAGTATGACTTTTATGAGCTAGGTGTAAAAACTTGTATGTGGTTAGAATATGACCGCTTTTGACAGTCTTGAAATGCATATAAGTACCTAGTACTGGTACCTTCATTTGTAACTTTGATATACCATTTTCATCATTATGTCTAACTACTTAGCTTCCGCTCGACTATCTTATGTATGTTCTTTCTCAAGGTCAACTGTATCTCTGTACCAAATTTTATTAAAATCAGTTCAGTGGTTTAGACGTGAAAGCGTAACAGACAGACAGAGTTACTTTCGCATTTATAATATTAGTAGAGAGTAGGGATACACGGAAAAGTTGCAAGCAAACTACTATTAAAAAAAATTGTAAAGGGGGTATGAAAATCTTGTACGAATACGTACTTACATAAGTTTCACACAACAACAAAAAAATGTGTTTTACAAGTAAACACAAAGTACGTCATTACGACAAAATTCATTCAACAATTCAAATGTATTTTTAAAAGCGCTGACACAGCGAATAAAAAACCTCTTCGTTGTCATGTGACCTTGGTACTTGACTTTGACATCCAAGTATCGGTAGCCAATCACTGATCAATTCAATCGGAAAATTGACCACAAATGACGATTATCTGTCAATCTTCCCATGCATGTCTATTTTGACCAAAATCTGACCGCAATATGAATGTTTCATTAAGGTTCCGTATCCACGGGACCCTATTGTTTTCGCTCCTCTGTCCGTCCGTCCGTTCGTCTGTCACCAGGCTGTATTTCATGAACCGTGATAGGTAGAGAGATAAAATTTTCACAGATGATGTATTTCTGTTGCCGCTATAACAACAAATACTAAAACTAGAATAAAGTAAATATTTTGGGGGCTCCCAATCATACAACAAACGTATTTTTTTTGCTCATTTTAAATACTTAATGGTACGGAACCCATCGTGCGCGAGTCCGACTCGCACTTGGCCGGTTTTTATTCACACGCTATATAAGGCAGCCATATTGGATGCAAAAAGGCTAGATTATTCGCACGCTGATTTTAATAATCATAAAGTTAGATAGATACATTCGATTAATTAGAATCAGGATCTGGTTGAAAAAATATCCGTGGGATTGACCTCGGTTTATTTAGTTATTTAGGCTGTAAAATGTAAATAGAGTTTAAACTTGAGAAAAATAATGTCTAAGGATAGAATATTAAACTGTGAGAATATTTAAAAATATTTACATAATGTGGAAGTTACTTAAAATGCAGACTTTTAAATGAATCAGTTGAACTATTGAGTTTTAAAACCGCATATATTTTTCCGCAACAAGGAAGTTACGGTGCTTCTTACAATTGATAACTGAAATGCGTCACTTCTTAGACTATATCCAAAATAGGAAAAAAATATATTCTTACGGTCTAGCTTACTCCCGAAATTTCGCCAATGTCCCGTAAGAAATACATACCTACCTACGAAAGATACTTAACGAGCTATCTGAAACTGTCCTTTTTTTAGTTACTTATCTTCATATTAAACTTTTAATTTTTCTATTATGATAGGTACTTGTAGGTTTTTTCTACTTATTTCCAAATAACTATTCACAGTTTATTAACAAAAAACAGTTTGTGACGCACACATTGTTATGGCCATCGTTTGTCTGAATGCACCGTTGCATATTTATTTTTATTTATTTATTTGACATACGTGCACCCACCTGACCCAGCAAGTGATTACGTAGGAAATCTCTGACGAAGACATGGTAGTAGGTACTGAGATTTGCTTTGCAGTAAGTAATCAGCATCTACAAAGAATGCTTAAGTATCTGACGTAACGTGTAGGTAACTTATTGTTTGGCTGTCATTGAACATCCTTAGCAGTCGTTACGGGTAGTCAGAAGCCAGGATGTCTGAAACCTGCCTAACCAAGGGGTATTGGGTTGCCCGGGTAACTGGGTTGAGGGGGTCGAATAGGGCAGTCGCTCCTTGTAAAGCACTGGTACTCAGCTACATCCGGTTAGACTGGAAGCCGACCCCAATATAGTTGGGAAAAAGGCTCGGAGGATGATTTTTAATCGTGCTAAGGTATACTTAACTACCTAAATGTTTGAGCTTTGTTGCTGAAACAATTTTGAGCTCATATCAATTACTTAAATATTAACCAAATAATCCTGAAAAATATTTAATTATTTACCTTTACGACCTTTCATTATAACAATATGCATTGCATTCCGTTCTTTCACTTATAATTTGTTACCAACTTCAAAATGACAATCTCAGATTGACCCGGCACCAATGACAAACATAATACATACAAATGATGGTTATCAGTACAAAAAACTTCTGTTTATTGAAATAAAAAATAACGAGGCGTATCATTATTGCATTCAATTGGTGATTTCAGCTCCAAAATTATAATATGGAAATGAAGTTTGTCAACTGGAACGTTTTTCGAAAGTATTGCCAATAATCATATTGTTTGGTAAATAATGATCATTGGTAACACTGATTAAATGAGAGTAGAATTGTCGTACTTAATCGTTGTCGTACCTTATTAATATATTTTTTAAGGAATAACCGAGCTGCAGAAGATTTGGTAACTTAACTAGGTTAAGCGCATTTTTGAACATAATACTTTAATTTTTTTAAATAGAAGTTTTCTTTTGAAAGATCAAGATTTGAAAATTCAATCAACAGGTTACATAATAACTTATATTTAAATATCCCAGTAAACAATAACATTAAAAATCTAGAATTTACCTACTTCTCAAATAACAAAGAACGTCAATTAATGTACTGAATCAGCAAATTTTCTTATCAATCAATTAATTTTGAACAACGTCATTACTATAAAAATACACTAAGTAATAAGTAGGAACTTAGACATGACTTTTCGTACACACACTCACTCTTAATACTACTTAGCCGTTTTCCCGCTCCTCATCATCATCATCCTCCTAGCCTTTGTCCCAACTATGTTGGGGTTGGCTTCGGAAACTCTGCCCCTAACGAGATAAAATATAGCCTATGTTTCTTGGGAATACTTCAGCTTTCAAGCAGTGACATAATTTTTCAAATTGGTTCAGTAGTTTTGAAGTCTTTATAGGGACAGATACATTTTTAAAAATCCCTTTTATTGTATTTGTATAGAAGTAATGATTGGCTATAATTTCGCGGAAGGAATTCATGGACATTATTCCAAATTACTAAAAATCCCTTTGCCTCAACGTAGTCGATTATAATCGATTAATTTATGCCTAATATTCGAGCTGTCGATGTTATCGAGTCGGACCGGTCGGGCCGATCTTTAGGGCTTGGTACTTGTCGTATAGAAACATGTAGTATGCTTGTTATATTTATGTTTACATGCTACGACCAACAATAATGTGTGTTTGTGTATAAAAATGTCGTTTTTAAAGATAGCAGAATGTTTTGTGGTTGTTCGAAAGACAGTGATGGGAATTCGTATGTTAAAATGTTAGCTAGCCAAATACTTCCTTATCTACTTTATTTAATTGAATAGTTCTTAATTCGATAAATATTTATTTTAGCCCTATTTCGTTAATTTGAAACTGGATTTAAAGTTTTATTATTAACAGCGACTTCTAGGCATTTAATTGTAGTAGGTATTTGAAATACCTTATCTTATATGCATTTTGGACCCTCGTTGATTTGGAATTTAGATATTCACTTATACTGGTTTCATAGGAATGTTTCCATCCAAAGTCAGCAAATAAACTAACAAACAATAATTCACCCTCTATTGTTTAAAATATTCAAATAATCAACCGATTCTCGATTAGAGCAAATCGATACTAATCTCACTAAATCTGCCTAAACGGGACTTCATTCCTTGGTTGCGATACAAGCAATTGATTTTAATTCGACCGTAAACAGCTTCACATAATCGATTCGAGTGCTCGATCTGACAGAGCACGGCCGTCAGTGTGTTCTTGCCAGTTTTATTCGATACATGAATATTCATAAAGTTTTTTATAGTTGTATCGATTTGAATATTCGAATCGAATAGACAGTGTTTTGTTGATCAGTTGACGTGGTTGTTTGATGTATTGTTATTCCTAATTTGAACTTGGTAACACGTTACATTCTTAATTTGAAGATAGCATTTTTGTTTGAAATTGGAACCGTATGCTTATTCATAGATTTGAAGTAGGTAAGATGATGGTAAGATGAAAGCTCGAAGTATATTGTCTCTGGAATCTTACCATAATCTTTGATTAGATAGATACTTACCTATCTATTTTTCATTATTTAAATCTTTCTTTTACGTATGTTGCCTAATTTGTAAACCATTTCAATATTTTTTACAACAGTGTTCAATTCACTCTTCTTTACTAGTCTAACAAAAAATCTATATTTTTTGGAAGTTTAATTATTGTTCATATAGTTTTTTTATCAGTTTCTTATAATTTATAGACCCCGCTACCGTTCCCTACCCCATACAGATTATAGCGCGAAGGAATTGTCTATGCTTCCAATTAAATTCTCCTTGGGTCATTGTCAATAATAAAAACTATTTTAATCGCCAATAAAAATATTCTCTTCCATATTTAAATCTTTATAATTGATGTATTCCACACGTATTTGCTGCTGTGAAACCGATTCTCATTTCAATTTCGACTGTAATTCTTTACAATAAGGATCATAGCTCATTTTTCCGAATGTCACAGTTTAAATTTGTCACAAAGTTAGTATAAGCTTGTCATCAATCCAATTTGAACTCTATGTAGTAGTGATAGAGGCTAGATAAGATGCAGAATATAACGTTGTAAGTAATGGAAAAGCAGTTTGACGTTTCCGTGGAAGCGTTAACCCCCCGTCGCGAAGAGGCAAAGGCCACTTGTGGGCAGGCCATGGAGTCCATTAAATTTAGGACATTACGACTATTTAGGCTGTTAGAACGTATTTAATAATCAATTAAATCAATAACATAAATATTGGAACAGAAATACACGGGGATCGGCTGTCAACGATGGTGGGTAATGATAAGTTTAGTATGACACATGATAGATAGAAAAAACACAGTTTTCTTTTGACATGGTTAGAACTGCTTGTAATATTTTGATAGCAATGGTTTCAACACCAATATACTTCCATGCAGTTATGGTTTTATCATAAGGCTCCATATTATTCATATTTTTTAGTATCAGGCAGACCTTTTGAATTTCAGTAGAAAATAAGCCACAAATTCCATTCTAAGGTATCTTAAAATTACATAAGAAAATAGGTACTCCCTCATTAAAACCTTAACCAATGCTGACCTCTTACATACATTGTAAGAGCTACCAAAACAAAAACAGAAGCAATTTGAATTCAAATGAGGAATTTCGAAGGACCTTCCTTCTATATTTTATGATGACGTTGGCCACCCTGGCGTTTCGTTTCACGCAGTGAGGTTACGCTACTGTTCAGCCCCCTGGTGATAGGAACACACTTGACTCATAATATTTTATTTTTACGCTAATGACCGCCCGCGACTTTGCTTGAGATTAAAATTTTATGTACTTAGGTAATGTTTTGATGTGGTTTTGATGAAAATTAGGATTTAACTGTTTCTGTTAAATCGGAATGAGGAAGGTATTTAGTTATAGGGAAATAATAGATATAAACCACATTTTTTTCAACTTAACAACTTTTCAAGACACTCGACTGCAAAAAAGTTTAATTTGGCAGCAAAATAAATTGAGATATGAGTTACTCGTATTAAAAAAGAGCAAACTATAATACGTTATCATCTAAAATAGGCTACAGACTGATGACCCAATTAGAGATCGATTGGGGCTGATCTGTTGACAGCAGTGATTGATTAGCGATTTCGGACTTTATTTTGATGTTATGATATTTTCCTTTGTTTCGCACCTAAATAGCGCACAAGATAAATGAAGAAGCGCATAATTTACATAAGGAGAGTCGCACTAGCTCTTAACAAATCATTTGTAGGTAGTCATTAAGTTCCATTTAACCCAATTTTCTTTTTCATACTTTAGCTGCAAAGGTTATGTTTAGACATTCTTAACGAATACTAAATACCTGTTGATATAAAAACTATTGGTAGGTATTCTAAAGTATCTATTCACATAACCAGAAGCCACAGATTATCAACATACAGATGAGGTTCTACAAAAAAGGCTCGTTCACAATTATGTCAAACTCAATTTGACAACTTGATGAACATGGCCGTTCAGCGTTTGACATTACCTCGTGGGTGGTCCGTCCGGCATGCGTGTAATTTTTTTTATTTTTGTTTTTCAATATATTTTTATTTCGACCACCGTAGGGCGATGACTAAGTGGCTTTCGATAACTAGCTACCGACGAAGCGTTATAATTGGTTATGACTTTTTGGCGTGTGGCCTTCACATGATGGGGACTACCTAACGTTTTTGTATTGTTTGGGAAACATCACACACAACTTAAATAACAAGATTTTGTACAATAATTATTTGAAATTCATGTAGAATGTTTCTGGAGATTTACTATGATTTTCTTCCCTAGGTTTTCAAAGCTATGGATTGTGAAATCAAAATCAAACAGCCTACCAAAGACAAAGTGTACCATTCAAAAACAGAACCGTAAGCGCAAAATGACAGCACAAAAACTTTTTACCGCCAAAAGAACTGTCAAAGTGACATTGTGTGTGACATTACCGCGAGGGTAAATAATGGTGACCCTGATGCCGTGTAGCTACCTCGGAGGGGGTGCCTCCCCACGCTGCAGCTTGGACCACGCAGAGCCAAAGGTCAGATGCATTCTGATAACCAAACGTACGACCTGTGAGGATTTCCATTTCCGCATAATAGTTGCCGCCATTTTGACCTGAGATCCTGATAACCAAAGAGTTTGGTTTCAAACCTTCCAACAGAAAAAAAAACAATAATTAAATTATTTTTGGAAATCCTCACTGTAAATAGATACTTCAGTAGAAAACATAGTTTTTTAAAGTTCGTACGATTTGAAAAATATTGTATACTTGTCACGAAATGCACTCTGTATAAGCGCACAACAATGCACTGCACAATATACTAGTTTGTTTTATTTAGTTTTAGCTTGCTAACTCAGTATGTTTGCACGGAATGGCCTCCTAATTTGACGCTTGCATGAAATTCTTTTGCCTTGAAAACTTCAAACTGAAACTTATTCTGCTGACAAAAGAAGACCAAATATTAGAAGCATAGATTCATCACCTACACATGACTGCATCTTGGTAATTTACCAGACGAAGTAAATAAATTAGAACTGACCACACATCAGCCGTAACAACTATCGCTCGTGGCATTTCAAATTCTTCAAAGATCGATCTCACAAGATATGTGAAAACAGATTTACCTTTTCCCAATCTATGTCACAACATGAAATTAAAACAATCCAAGTGACACGACGAACTTTATGGCACAAGCCGCCATGATGGATATACTCGTCGCGTTATCTGTCCAGCGTAACTAAAACCAAATTTTATTGTGCTCATTGTACAAAACTGTTTATGTTTTCCAAGTGGTATAGCATGGTGAGGCGTCAGATCTCATGTTACCCATTCATGGGGACCATTAAAAAGTCGTAACGTACCTACGGGACAGAGGATCGTTAGCCACCTGATACCAGGCTCTCATAACTTGGAGGCGGTATTGGCTTACATGATGGTTGATCGTTTAATTTTGGTATGCGATGAAGATTAGCGCGTAACAATGCCTTATTGCTTGATGATTAGGCTACGTACGGAGGAGCGGAATGATTTCGCGGTACTGTCTGGGAAGTTTTAATAAGTCTATTAGTCTCGTGTAACCAGTAGATACTGCGTTTTGTTGCTTTGAAGCAAGCTGGGCGGTATTTCTCGAATCATTCGAATGACTGTAGTCGAAATTCAAATTTGTAAAATGTCAAGTTTCAAATAGGGAACACTTATAGCAAACGACGGTTGTTCTTAAAACAAATCGATGGCTGTTCGAAACAAAAATGAATCGACTACGAAATAATAGAGATATTATTAATTCAATGGACATTTTTTTAACCTATAACACGTTCACATAAAATACTATAACAAAGAAACAAATAGAAGGCAAAGGCAAGGAAAACTAAAGCCACCCAGAGATAACAGCAATAAAAACAAATTTGTCCGAGTTGATAGCCGAACATGGCGCGATTTATCGACCGAGATGTCTTTCTCGATACAACTTGTAAGTTCCCGCGCTTTATATCGATTGGGCTTAACTCCATTTTGTTTATTTAATCGAATTCGGACTTACTTTGAGATGTGAGATATTCGTGGAATTTTTGGGAATGAGGAAGATCTGCATTTTTACTTGAATTCGTGAATTAAATTGTTACGAAATTAGTTTGGGTTATTATCAACTTATCTCTAGTTTTGACTCTCTCGATTTTTATATGTATGTATGTTGTAATTTATTCGTTAAACATAGTTTTTTACATACTGTAAAGTAACTACCAAGCGGGTGAGTTAAGACTATGGATGATGTGAAACTAAGCTATTTATTTAAAAACGCTAATCGTTTATACTTGACGAAATCAACAATCTCTTATTCAAAATTCCTATAAATTATTTAAAAATTCTAAGACAATATTGACAGATTTCACAGAATTTTTGATTCTATAAATTGTATCTTGCGGACATTAGGTACCCCGCAACATTTTACACACAATTGCAATAAATAAAAATACAAAAATAATGATAGGGACAATAAAGAAATATTAATCATCACATCGTTCCCTATTCAAAGCTCAAACATTAAACATAAAACAAATGACGATAACCAAACAATAAACAATGAAAAACTTAAAAAATAAATCACTATTAAAAATTGACAGTTCACGCGACAACTCGGAAAAAAGCCGGCCAAGTGCGAGTCGGACTCGCGCACGAAAGGTTTCGTACCATTATTTATAAAACCGCATCTACCTGTTGCCGTTATCGATATCGAACAAATATTAGCAAAAAAGGCACGTTTGATGTATGGGAGCCCCCCAAAATATTTATTTTATTCTAGTATTCAGTATTTGTTGATATAGCGGCAATAAAAATACGTCATCTGTGAAAATTTCAACTCTCTAACTATCACGGTTCATGAGATACAGCCTGGGTACAGACGGACGGACGGACAGAGGAGCGAAAAAACAATAGGGTCCCGTTGTACCCTTTGGGTACGAAACCCTAAAAATCATCGTCATCTTATTAATAATCGGCAATATCGGTTGTTATCGGAGATAAAACGTAAAATTGGTTGGCCGATAAATTTTATAATTTATACGTTACGGTGCGGGAGCGAGGCGAGTCGTGGCCGCTCGTAAATATGCATACAGATAAAACAATAAACGAATTACGTTTAAATAAAGAAGCGTTTTGTCCTGATCCTTGTTTAGGATACAGCGTGTTGTATTTTTCGCCGCGTGTTATGTGTTATTCGGGACGTGTCGTTTGGAGGTTTTGACACACCAAAATTATAATCGTAAGATATTTAGAAGCAATACTTGTATTAGGTTATTACGGGCTGGTATGGTTTTATGGTGACTAAAAGCCCCTAAAATTACAGATTAAATACTTCCCTAATAAATAAAAAAAACAAAATAAGTTAAATTACTTAACTTATTTTTTTCTTAGCTTAGTTCTATATATGGATGAATAAGTTGATAGTCACAAGGTATTTTATAGAGTACATAGGTTAAGTCATAAATAAGAATTACCATAAATAATGTTAATGTTTCGCACTATCACGAACACGATCTTGTACTTATCGTACTTACTGATTTGATTGATGACATTTTATGTTATTAGCCGCGCCTTTAAATACTGCTTATTTACTAGAATAGTCATTAAAATAATAGGTGCATTTAATGTTTCTTTGTTAACACCAGCTACATTAATACATAACAAGTTGTTTTTGGCTATATTTTATCACAAAAAAAAAAACATAGTTACTTTTCGAGTAAAATACCTCCATACTTCCGAATTGATAACTAGGTACCTACTGCATTTCTGGAAAGTCGGTTAAAAATATTATTTCTTTGAAAAAAATCTGTCAAACTAAATGAAAAACTATATTTTACACAAAAACTATCAATCTACACAACTTACACCAAATTAACACACAAAAATAAATTCTAAATCCAAACTGACTCAGCCTGTACCAGACCATCGGTTCAGGCGCGTTGTCGCCGCGTAAAACGTATAAATTAGCCCGAGTTATCGGGAGATCGGGCGGCCTCACACCTCGAGAGGAATGCGCCCGCTGATTTACGCCCTTTCTCACACGATACCTCCTTCCAGCGCTGTGGTCCTGGTAGCTTGAGGGATTGCCCAGTCATTAGGTTTTGTAAGAAGTTTAATTATTTGGAGTAGGAGTTTAAAAGAAATATTTATACGTTTTCAAATACCTATCTCTAGTAAGCAAAGAACGGATAGTTAGAATATTGGGAATGGCCATGGAACATGGAGCAGTAAAACTCTCTGTACGAAAATTTTTCAGCAGCAATATATAGAAAATCACAATCCTTTTCCTATTTTTTTAGTTATCATAATCTTTTATTTGGTTAAAACTAAAACTTCAAATAGGTAATAAAAGACACAAGGTCCAAACAAAACAACAGTTAAGAATGTGTACTTGTTTAATGAGGTAATTAATTAAAATTAAGTACCCAAGTACGTTTTGTACTAAAACTACCAGGCGATCATGAGGCTATAAGAGTTACGTGAAGGCACTTTTGTCACCATCTATAAGTGTAGGACAAAAAACCGTATATCATTTAGACAATATGGCGCCTAAAGTCTCGAGTAGGGTGAAACATACGATTATCTTCCAAGATTATTATATCCCATCCTGCTTATGTTACTAACTTAACCGGTTTGAACCGTTATTGTTAAATGTTAGATATTAATTTTATGACAATTTATGTAAGCTGCTTGTTAGGAAATTATTGCAAAATTGTGAACAAAGCTATCAAGATTTCTTAATTACTAAAAATTAATGCATCTGAAATAAATTTCCAAGTCTAAAAACTGCGACTTTGCTAAGAAAAGTTAAAAATATATCAAATAGCTTAAGATATTATGGAATTAGGCGTTACTTTGCGGAAATAGATGGATTCTGGATTGAAATCTATTGTAAAAAAATGTTAGGATTAGGAAAAATGTGTAGCTTTAATTCCGCGAGACAATAAATCGAAGCTTGAATTCATGTTGTTATACTCTCATGCATATGCACCATACAGCAAAGGTAATCATGCATATGCACAAGAGACTGTTTTGCCATGCAACATACCATTTTTATTTTTACATATAATTTAAATAAATAAGTCTTAAATAACTATACAAGCAAGTATTTTGTAAAACAGGCTTCTCCCTATAATTGCTGCTGTCACCCGAAAATTCGGTTCAGTTTTTATTAATGTTGTTAACTTAATCTTGATCTAACGAGGCGACATTTAAGAGGTTTATTATTTATAACTTGAGGTTTATCTCGAATCTCGGTTAGTTAAAGTTATTCACCGTTAGGTTAACCATTACATTGGTTGTTAGGCGCGTTACGGATACTTACTGATTTTCAGATATTTTTTGAATTTTGGAATGAATGTCAACCATAGATATAATATTACTAAACAAGATTGCGCACGCTCAACATATATATTTACGAAAATGAACTCTATTCTAACGCAATAAGGTACTAAATTGGTTGCATAATACACAGAGGCAAATCCGAGCCGAGAGGGATAGTTCGAACGGAGGCTGTTTGTCTCTTTCTAACACCTTGCCAGCATAAAAAAATGTTGTGATCAAAAGTTTTGTCTTCCCAAAAAACAATTGAATCACATAAAATTTGTATCTTATTTTAACAATTGTAAGTCAAAAAATTAATAACAATCGCATTAATTTATTCGTATTTATTATTAAAACATAAACAACATAAATTTTTATTTTGCTTTTTTTTATTTTCTAGCGGTAACCCTGAACATTCTTGGCGCGTAATCAGCATTTAAAATTTTGTTTATATTTTTTGTATTAAATCAATTTAAACTACTTAAATGGTGAAAAAGTGTTGCGTTTATACTTGTAAAAGTGAATCCTATGGTGGTTGCAATATATCGTTCCACAGGTTACCTAATAATAACATTTTCGTAAACCAAACAACTAGGGTGCCCATGAATTCTTGTAATGAGTGAAAATATGGGTGATGGATTTTAAAACTGTTGTACTATTGTTATAGCTTCCCAAAAAATGAAGAAAGGCGACATAAATGGCTCAGCAGTCTATATTTGAAGTAGAAATACAAAAAAAAACAGTCTTCACTTCGAATCTTCCTGCTTTTATACTGCTAATTCCCGCTAATTATTAAAAGCCTTTATAAGTATCTTAAGGTCACAAACTGCGTAAGTTAAAACTTCAATACCAATCTGCGTTTAATAATCTTAGCAAATTCGGATTTGTCTCACATAGCTTAATCTCATAGTCACCCTATTAGAAAGGGACAGACAGCCTCTGTACTAACTGTTTCACTCGGCTCGTTTTTTGGGTTTATATGCGCAGTCCTGTTTACTAATATTATGTCTATGATGTCAACTAAGACAATTTGACATTACACCACATGTACGACATAGTAACTATGTCATAAATCATCATCATCCTCCAGGCCTTTTTCCAACTATGTTGGGGTCGGCTTTATGTCATGAATACAATTAATATTAGTCCTCTCGTGACCAAAAGGCCGGCCTATACTTCGGCCAAAGGATATGCATTGCCATCCAGCGTTGCAATGCAGCCAGCCTTTTGGGCACGATCGGGCAGCGATGCGGATGAATTTTTTGATGCTTAGTTTTAATATATTCCCCTTTATTATTTTTGTAAATGTGAAAGTCTGATAATAAAATATTAATTATTAAAAATATTATGTTTTTCAACATAAACGGTACCTATGCTTGATTTATTAGAACTCAAGATAACGGCTTTTAAATCGTTTCCAAAATAAACCGTTTAAAAATAGGCCTATAGGAACAGGTTTAAAATATGTACAAGTATTAGAAGATAAGATCTATTCGCATATCTGGTGCAATATTCGATTAGGAAAGAAATCATCAACATTAGAAATCAGAATTTTTCGTTATCCACTGTTTCAAAATTCGCCAATCATTGCAGTCTTGCGTAGTTGCAAGGATGATTTGAAATGGCAGAGGTTCTCCGAGACTCCTAGCTCCAGGCTATTCTTAAGCCTTAACTCTGGTCTTATTAAGTCTCCTGGTGTAAGTCGATAGGTGATGGTACAAGGGAGTCTGGAACTCTGAGCTGCTATTGAAAAAATACGTTTAACACCTTTTGGCCTACCCGAACATCTCCGAAACAGTTTGCGTCAAATAATATCGTTTCTGAAGTTGACTTCACTGAGCAACAGCCAAAATGTCACCACATCTCTCGTCAAAGTGGTATTTAGATCAACTATTTAATGCGTCGCGGTATGACACAAATGTAACATATTGATAACTTATTGAGAACAATCAGGCCGTGAGAAAAGTATGGAAATTAATCTTGGCCAAGTTTAGCCTAAGCCTGGTCACAGATTTCACTAAATTACAAAATCACATGATTTAACGTGTCTTAATTAATAAATGATTTTATAGTATTATCAAATCATCATATTAGATGTTATCAGTGCAAATGTCAATGACAGATTTTGAAGATAAGACTAGGAATGCATAAAAGTAGCGGCGGCTGGCAGTAGGTCAATCAGGTTGTATTAGCATAAATTATAGATCACTCACTGCATCGACGGAAAAGTTCTTTTTTTCTATTATAATTATTATTTTTAAAAAACTTTATTCTGTTGTTCAAAATAATGTAAAATCACTCCAATAAAATGTAAGGAAATGATTATACTAAGGAGTTTCCAAAAGCCAGTTGTTTATATTTTTGATTTAAGTATTTATATTTTTTATCCTTGGTCTTTCTCTAATGGACTATTAATTAAAAATTACAATAATAAATTATTTTCTTCCGTTATGCTAGTGAATTTGGCTTTTTAATTTACCCATTGACGTAGTTTTAATAAATTATTCCAAATTGTAGAAATACTTGTGATTATGTCTAATTTGTTGCTTAAAATTATAGATACGAGACTGACTGACTTCAAGATCTTTATCTGTATTTTAAATCTATATTCTTCCTTATTTTTTTACTTATATAAAAAATTATAAAAAGTTGTCTCTGGTTTTGTAGCGGTATTCGACATACGTCATTTCAAATCAAATTGATTATTTATTAATTAGAAGCTACCTGTTTTTTGATTAGCATCAAAGATTTAGAAATTATTTGCTACTGAATACTAGGTCAAAAAATTGAGCAAGTCATCTATTACTAAACCCGAGAATAATTCCAAATTCAAAATATTCCCTCCAGATTTTCTGTCAGCTGTCAAAATGACATTTAACTTTTTTACACTCAGCATTTTTTTATACAGCCTGAATGTATGTGTCTTTCTAGCCAGTACCTACCTAATCTTAGATTGTGTTTTTTTTTAAGTATTAAAACCTATTTGCCCAGATTATGTAAACATCTGCTTTTCTTAAAACAACTGTTTACTTTCAAAATGGAACATGAAAATTCATAGTGAAGAACAGCCGTTTTAAGAAAACTGATATTTATGTTCTCGGAGAACTAGGGGCCTTACTACAAAATTAATATTGTACTACAATCTAAATGTAAATAAAAGACATTAAAGGCAGTCTAAATTGGTACAACATCCCCGTGACACACATACAACAACACTGGCCATTCTTCATTGGTTTACACACAACGTAGTTCCGAGAAGGGCGAGAGATGTTTGTGAAAAATGTCGCAGTAAATACTATTGTCAAGTGAATTAAATTCTATTAATGGGCCGCTTAAGAACCTTTGGAGATTAAAGGAATGGAATGTGATGATTGTGATGAGTATTTTGGGGATCTTAAAATATTTACATCGTCATTATCATCGGTCTTGCGCGGTTGCCCGGGTAACTGGGTTGAGGAGGGCAGATAGGCAGTCGCTCCTTGTGAAACACTGGTACTCAGCTGAATCCGGTTAGACTGGAAGCCGACCCCAACATAGTTAGGAAAAGGCTCGGGAGATGATGATGATTATCATCAGGCTATTGATCCGTGTTTCGGAAGGCACGATAAATTGTAGATCCCGGCAGTCGTTACGGGTACTCAGAAGCCAGTAAGTCTGTCAACCAGTTAGGTACACCCTGGGTTGAAGAGGGCAGATAGGCAGTCGCTCCTTGTGTGTGTCTGGTTAGACTGGAGGCCAACCCGAACATAGTTGGGAAAAGGCTAGGCAGATGATTGCTATTCGAGACCTGTGACAACAAAAATTTTAGTTTAAGTATCTGCCAGATAAATTCTTCTAACTCTGACACTTAAAGCCGGGTAGGCTAATAGGACCTACAACCAGTAGAAAAAGGTAGCTCAGAGTAAAATATATTGATCCAGATCTAATATCAAATCTAATAAATTGACTGGTCCTAAAGATAATATCGCTAAAAACTATACATATATGCGTATTATCGCGACTTAAATCTATGATTTTGTCAATGATAAAGTTAATTTGAAAGTTTATGGCAATTCTGTCAAAGGTTTGTTTAAATAGATAATCAGATAAGAGATGTTTCTAAAAATATATAATTTTAAATCTTCGTGGTTATAGTTTTGAATGATTCATTCAAAGTTAAAATTGATTAATAGTAGACACATGCAATATATTAATTTTTTGTTTGAATATAAAGTGATGGTGGTTTTCTACCGAGAGAAGCCGTAAGATACTTATCCAATACAAAATATATATTTAAAAAAATTCAATTTAAAATATTGTAACATTAAAATAACATTGATTAACTAGAATAAAAGAAAATTTAACCGAATATTTTCACAAAAACCTGAATACTTACCGCGCTAACAGCTGAAAATGGTCTCTCTCTGCCATTACTGTAACTAAGATAGAATTGGCATTTCTTTCTTTAATTATAATTTTTAAACAAAAAATTTTAAAGCCTAGGGATCCTCAGGACATTATATTCAATTTTTTCACTATTCTTGCTTCTCACACTGCTAAGCACTTCTAGTATCCTGCATGATAATCGCTTGTCACTTTGAATGGAACATTCTAGATACTGATGATAATTCTGTATTGTTCCAGGCAAAAAGACCAAGACCTGACACAGGCACCGATGTATCAGATCGGTAAGTAAATATACTATCACTTATTTTATGTACTAGTGAATGGGATATGTGGAAGTTTGTTCCTCTTTCACGTAAAAAAATACTGTGGATATAATTAGGATTGATTTTAACGAAACTTGGTAGGCCTATACCTAAATATGTCTGACAACCATATAGGCTTCTTTTTGTCCACTTGCGTGAAATATCAGGACTCAATTGAAATTACTGGCAGAAGCTGGTATGCTATAATAACTAAGCCTCTACGAAGTTAGGTGATAGTGCCTTAACTGTGTTTAAAATACTGCGCATTCACATTTCGTCAAATGGCTGACTTCGGAGGGGCAAAGTTATTTGATTTGAATAAATTGGTATTTGATTATGTTCTGCTATGTATTGTCGCTCCCTCGGTATTAGAATTGATATGATCGGTTAATTAATTGTGCTCCGCCTCTAAACAGTTTGGGGTAAACAGGGGTGGTGCTAGTTTCAGGAATATGGTTGGCCTTTTCAATTTCCTAGACAACACCTATACAAAACTCTGTTAAAGAATGTGGCTTTTACCAAGCAGCTGCATTGAAAACTGTCTATCTGTCCTTTTTCCTCAGGCTTTTTTATGTTATAGCTACCTATACATAAGTCTAGTCTGTTCAGTGAACCAATTTTCAGTCATCCTTCTCTATTTCTGACAGTTAAAAGCGCTTCACTAAACTACTACATAATGCAACTATTTCTAGCGAAATCTCCGTTTAATCAAACATATCCGAACACCCGAAACATCAAGTAGCACTCGATTCCACTCGCTCGCAAATTAAAGTTTACACCCAAATACTGCACACCCGTCGGTCCTTCAAAAACACAATAGCAAGGGTCCTTGATCTCTCTATAATCCCTATATTGTGAGTACACAATTGCCGTGAAAAGAGCTACTTAATAAAAGTAGTGTACACGCCCCTAGTCCGCATTATCACGCGATGATCAAAGGAAATGATGAACACAATAAGGTTTTATGTTACGTGACGATTTGGGACCTTTTTGGAGGCTTGCAATCTCTTTGGTGATCTACTTTTTTTTTCGAGTGCATGTTTGGATGGTGTTCTAGTTTTAAATTTAAATGGAATGAGAATGTGCTCTGATTGGCTCTGATGGATACAGTTTTAAATGATAGAATCGATCGTTACTTTACGGGAATCCATATCATAGGTATGTTTAGGAAAGTCGAGCCGAATTAACGCTAAATATCTTTCCTAGCATTTAATTTAGATTCAGATTTGTTTCTTCCATTTTTGAATATTCTTTAGCATTTACAGGTTTTCTTAAATCATCTTTGTTAGATGACATGTTTCCCGTTTTGACAATTACAATTATTTATGCATATTCACTGAGTTATTAGATATTATCTTCCAAAGAATTAGCGCTGCATGTTTATTTAGATAGCGCCTACATATTTTCCATTCACAAAACAATATTAATCATACCAAAACACGAAATACCATAAATACCTCAGCTTCGCGAACAAAATAAAAAAGCCCAACCATGTTTGGCATCTAACGAACGCATTCCGTTTTAGGCATCATATTAGTTAGGTTAATTAGTAGTTAACATGACATTCCTGACTTTTTAAACGTTGTTCGACATTTTTCGTTCAAAATAATGAATGGGCGAAGCTTCAAAAATGTTTTGAGCGATATAAATCAATTTTTTGACGCGATTCCGTTCCGTTATACGGTATATTTTTTACTTGCGTCAAGCAGGATCTGAAGTATCGTGTGTCCGTTGATGTTTTGTTGTTATTTTTTTATTTATATCCTCTTGTACTTGGCGTAGGTTAAATATGAATGGAACTCATTCTATGTCTTCAGAAGGCAAGTGGATTTTTTCATGTGTAATTTTTTTGTTTTGTATGGATCACCTTTTTCGTTTTCTATATTGCATAGAGGAAGTTATTACCTACGCAATACAGGTATAACTTTTCTTATATGGCTATAATATATAGGTAGGTATTGCAGGTACTCCGGTAGGTAGCTACATTCGTAATAAAATATAGTAAAAAATGAGTAGAGTAGAAAGAGTAGAGAATGATTATTAAATACATGTATGCAAAGCAATTAATTTGCAACTTATTTTTTTTCAAAGCAATTTATAATATCAATCTTCCCATCTAAAACATCGCATAACACTAAATACAAGTAGTACTAAATCTACTCAAACCTGATTTCTACCAACATAATAAATTATAAGTTTATTTTTAACCCTTACATTACTCATTCGTATTGCCATCTGTTAATTTTTACGACCACAGAAATTTTGGCAGTTGACAAAAAATGCAATTAATAGATTTTTAACGCTAAGCTGACACGTGGCGGCCAAATGGGGAGAGCCACCGATTTCGGGATACTTATTTCTTTGTAGATTTTGTTTTCTTTCGATTAATACAGTATACTTAAGAGTTTAAGAGTGATAAGTGGAAATAATAGTGTACAGAAGTGATGAACACTCGTGTATAGTTTTTGAATAAAAAAAATATTCAGAAGAATTTTGCAAAGGGGTTTAATTTCAGAAGATATTCAGTAAATGCCAATTCTTTTACTGTCTTCAAACCCAAGCTATTCTAATTTAGTACATAGGTACTATAGGCTCCGTCAAATTACATAGGTAAGTTTTGCGTAGGTAAGTTAGAGATCGCGTAGGTAATTGAAAACCTAGGCTAGGCCTAACCTGAATTATAATATAAGTAGAAATTATTTCATTTGGTATTTCTACGAAGGTATATTAAAATACTTCTATTTACGAGGATTCTGATCAAGATCTCTTATATCAAGCATTATTTGTACCTTTTTAAACTACACTAACACATCCAAATCAGCTGACACCACTCTAAACTAATTTATTTCACTACCGATTGACATAACTAATAACTTAACAGCCAAATCCCTTAACCAAAGCCCTAACAAAGAGTTCCTTCATGATTGCCTCGTATATCCCGCTTGTCAAACGGCACTGAAGGTTTATTGTTCTGCCTAACTTTAACTTGACTGTACGATCACTTGTTACCGTAAATAAGCACGTGCCTTGATAACTTATTGATGTGTAAGGAGTATTGTTTTGGGTCTCTTTCTAAGGTTTTAGTCGGCCGATAGTTTGTTTGGGCTCATTAGTTAGTATGAAGATGAATGGTAATACGCACATAACAAGATCAGGTATTTAGCCGGTTTCAGACTGACTGAAAACTTTTAGTTGGAATCTGAACCATTGCCAATTTTTGCCAGATCGAGGAACTTTAGGCCGACTGTTGACTGCTGAGTTTGCATTGTGCGGATACTCTAAGTTGCATGATGGTGATTGAAGTTTTAAGTGTGCATATAGGTAGGTACGTACCTATGTTTAACATTTAACGCCTTGATGTCTTAAAAAACCTCTACTGCCGAAACCTCTTCATGTCTCCTGCAATCCTCCTGCCCTTAATCTAATTATATTTGCTGTCGGCGCAGCATGTTCTCTCATCCTGCCGTTATCAGTCCTACTGCGAAAATGACAACATAAATTAAAATCATCTTCACGACTTAAAAAATCAGCATAGAAACCATAAACATAATTAACTAAAGACCACTCCGAGCATATTTCAGACGCCAATTCACCCGGAACATAAAACTAAAAATGTGACAACTATCTTCGCGCCATATGGAATGTCAAACATGGCGGACTATTAAACTGTTTGAAGTCTTTTGTTAGACGAAATTAACGACATCTTATACGATGACTACCGCGAGTAAAAAGTCAAAAGGAATCCATTGAAAAAAAGCCGAAAACATTAAAAAAAGCTTTCAATTAAAAAGATAGTGACAATGCTAGCATTAACTGTAAAATTCCGGCGTTTGATATATGATAGTGTTGTTCCATTGGCCGGAGTGAAGCAAAGTGACACTTGAAAAAGGCGCGAACTAATATAAACATCGGCCATTTTTTAGACAAAGGCATCGGTGTTCAGCCTCTTGATTTTATATTATTGTATTATTTACGTTTGCTGTTAATTATTGCTGGGCGCGTTTTATTTATGTTATAGGAGTAAATCAGTCGGAAAAAACTTTGATGTAACCGGAGTCTCGTTTTGAAGTGTATTCGATGAAAGTTTTGTGTAATCTAAAACGTTGAATACAAAAGTTTAAGTATCATTATTAAACATAGCACAAAAAGAGTTATTAATTAATAGTAAAATGAAAGCACAAACACTAACAGCTAACGTATAAAATAATAAATTAAGCGCTCATTAAAAGTAAAATTGTTCCCGTACTTACATAAAAGTTTAATTACTGTTCAGGAGCCATTAACACGATATCTAATAGTGTATATATTGCTACAAATACTGCTAAAAGTCTAGCGAACACGAGTGGTAATCATACCAATTAAAAAGCAATGTTTTTTTTTTTAACGAAAGCAAAAGGCACGAGCCCTTTAAAACTCCTTTCTTTGACATTGGCCGCGGTATTGCCAGTAAGAAAAAAACTTGATGTCAAATGAATATTACAAATTAATGAATCATAGATATAATTTGTGTTAGATATGCAAAAACTTATTCATATAGAAATTAAACAGGTGTTATGCTAAAATGTGCTATTAACATAGATTTGACTTTAATTATGTATTTTATTGCGCAAAATAATATAATAATGTGCTGGGTGGGGTTTTAGTACTGTGACTCGCTGTTTATTTTTTTGATTTATTAATTTTTAATATCAGGGCTTGGCTGATAATTTTCTAGTTTGAAAAAAAAACTAGCTACTTCGATTTTACTAATTATTTTATGTCCTCTAGGTAGTTAAACTTATTTCTAGCCATATCGACATTCACACAATCCATCCATCGTTTCTTTGGTGTTCCTCTTCTACTATATCCATCCACGCCACACGCCACACGTCCATCTCCAAAGCCTTCCTCACAAAAATTTGCATCAGTAAGCAACGTACACCTCGGTTGCGAATTGCATTATAATCTTAAATTACTATTAAAGGAGAAAATAATGAAAAACAGACTAACATTAGCATCGTAATTAAAAGGATAGTAGGTACTTAGATGTTAATAATTCTGTTCGGTAGGTAACAGTGGCCGTGCCTTTTACTACTTACAACATCTTTTTTGTTCAAAAGATTTATGATAAACTTAAAAAATATTGAAATTAGCCAATTATAATAACTTTAATTAATCGTCTTCATAATAGTCGAACCATAAAATAAACAAGCTTTTATGACAATCAGAAACAATATCATTTTATTAATAAATATTTATTAGCACATTTTTCTTGTTTTATTCAAATCACGATGTCTAGTTCGGCGCGAAAAATATGTATAAAAAAATTGAAATGTCATTGACGTCACGGCTGTCACGTTGACAGCGCGGGAATTGATTAAAAATGGCGGACGGAAGGGCTGCGTTCACGAACGTTGATAAGGGACTTAATTAATCGAAACACGTGTAAACATTTTGTTTGATAAATCCCTCGTCCCTGGAGATAGGGGCCTGTGGCATCTGTTATACGATTCTGGTGATTTGTTTTAATGATACTAATTTAGTATAAACAGCGTGTGATTTCGTTTGTTTAACGCGCTCTTAATTGGGGCAATATGTTCAGTTGGTTGATGTGTCATGTTATGATTATTTTGTATGCTGTCATGCTGTGATAGAGAACACTAACTAGTTAATTTAAAAATATGTATTTTACTTTTAATGTAAAACTGTTCTATCGTATTCCATAAAATTCTTACTCGCAAAAGCTCATGTTGTGAGCTTAAGATGTTCCGAATTAAATGCACAATAGATCCAATAAACAGACGGCTACCCAGAAGCCAAACCACAAGAAAGACTTAAAAGAAACCTCTTTACTGCCCAATTTCCACGAGAGATGTGCATTTCAAAAGATTTCAGCGAAACGATTACAAAGTTCTTAATTTAAATCCGAGAGTAATTTAAGGATTTTTATGAAAACAAAATAGGATGCTATTCGAATTTGGAACATGTTTTTATTTTTAAAATTTTTCCAGTGTCATCGTAAAAGTCTACAATTATACATAGAGGTTTTATAGGAAGCATAAAAATTTGGTATGCATGTGTCCGCCACAATTAAGGATACAATCATTAGCCTTTAAATTGATCGTTTCTTCATCGTCCTTAAATTAAGACATCACCGATGTTTACAAAGGGCCAAGAGGAAGGAGTTTTTACGGATTTTTTAAACCTCTGTTTAGATAACCGGCGGCTGTTTTGTTAGAGCCGTTTAAAAAGCTGTTACTTTGTAAACAAGAGCGTTTTTATCTGTCAGTCTTTTACTACTTAATTGCTAAACAAACTAAGAGGACTGTGAAGATTTTCGCATTTTTAGATCCTTTATTTTTAAGTTAGGGGGTCGTTAGACTACTTCCGAACTTGAATGAATGACTTTGTGCTATGTATCTTACAGTCTCCGTTACTTTGATACAATGCCCAATTTATTTAAAGTCATCATTTTTCTTTTCCAGATTATCAGGCGAAGTCAACACAAGCCCCTGCGAATCAGAATCAACATCGAACTCCCCGCCATCACTCCTGCAGGATGCGACGTTGCCAGCTCTCCTAGTCTCCGGATCCTCCACACTGTTCCAGAACACTACAACGACTACCAACACAGCGCTCAGTCTGTCAGCTGTTGACAGCTTATGCTTGCCTGGTACTTCAGAAGTGGAGAGCTGTAGTTTAGCGAACGGATGCGCTACGAGCTCGTCGCTGGGACTGGCCTTGCCGTTGACGTCGACTGGAGGACTTTGTTCGACCTCCTCGTCGGCTGCGGTAGCCTGGTTGATGAATGAGGATAGTGCTGGTAGGTATCATTCGGGACGAGTTTAGTTTTTAATATTTTTAAACCACACTCAATCGAACTTGTAAAGTAAAAGTTGGAATTGTATCGGAAACTTGAACGGAAGATTTTTAGCGAAATTATTGTCACTAAGGCTTATCTGATAATCTTATTACGGAAAGTGCCAGTAAGTGCCTCCTCAAGTGCCCAACCTATACTTAGACACATTCTTAAAAAATAAATACCCAATACTACGGTAGGGTATGTCATTATTGCTCCTCCCTTGATGCACGTGCGTTCACATCTCCTTACCTACTTTTCGCTCTAGCTTCGTGAACATCAAGACCCTCTGCAATCCTCATATCTCTCTTCAAGTATAACTCCATAGAACCATAGTTTTAATTTTGGATCTATTTGTCCACCAGGTGGTGTAAAGAGTGAGGTCCGCAGCCCGGGCCTGTGCGAAGCCGACGTGGCGCTGTACGGTGAAACGCTGCCGTACGACCAGTCTGCCCTGCCCTACCAGTATTATAATAGGTAATATACTTTATATACTATACTAGGTAAGACTAGAATAAGTATAGGCTAGATGGGACACCGTTAAACTTGTTCTAGGGGTCTAGATTATCTTGAAATCAGAGGCAGAATGCCTTAAACATAGATTACGACTAATATAAGGCACGTGCCTCTCTCTGCTCTGCTCTCCCAGCTAATCAAATCATCTTTATTGGGACTATAGGTATGCATCATAAATACAGTAACGAAGCAGTCCTGCTCGAGGGTGCTTTAGAGCATCCCATGATATTAAACTGTTGTGAATTTCGAAGCACCGTTTCGACAGGCTACAAAATGCAGTAGTTTTCGTCATATCTTTAGTCCAGACCAGCGCTTTCACACCGCTCATGTTATCGCTTGGGAAACCGAGCAAATATCTACTGGTGTGAAAACGCTGTCATCCTTTCCTACCCTCATCCCAATTTTATTTGCAGTCGGCGCAGCATGTTTTCTCCTTCCATAGGTACTCTATCTGTCGTCATCTCACAAGTAACATTCTTTCTACCATCTAGTTTCACACAATCCATCCAAAACTGTGTAAGGAGTTCTCATCTTTAATGTCACGTGTAATGACGATCACACCATCTACCTTATATCTCATAACATAGGTCTACGAACTCTAAGGATTTTATGAAACCTCACAAGTGACTGAAATTCATAATGTTCTTGCGTAAGCGTCTAAGCGGCCGTTGACGTGCCCCCGCGCGTAAATCTACGTATAATCTTATTTTATTAATCAACTTGTACAAAGCAATAATAGATTATGCTTTAATGGACTTTTACGCTGCGTGGTTTTATTGGGCAGAGTTGGTAACTGGATACAACATTTTGTAAGGAATACTTTCTTAAGAGTTCTGGGCTTCAGTTCTTCAACGTTTTTATCCTGAAAACGCAGGCACATTTTGTATCCAAACCTAAACTGAATCTGATAAAAAACATGCTAAAATTCAAAGTACTGTTAGTTACTCTGAAAAAAAAACTCTCCATGACTGGACCCTCCCTGCCAAAACCAAATCTTTCTCAAGAAGTTCACACAAAACTGCCCCAAAACCGAAAGATGCGCTTAGCACTGACATCTTTTGGCCAGTAGTTAAACTAAGAACATACCATCCTATGAACGCGCCAACCGCCCTTGGAGATATAATTCTGCTATTTACCAATAGATGGCGCGGTGAACGCGATTTCTACCAACCGTCAACAGATGGCTCTTATATATTTTTTTAAACAACTTTTGCTTCATATTATATTATTTCGTATAATTTTTTCACATATTAAGATTAATGTTTTATTCACAGCATGCAGCAATATGGTAGCGGCAGCGCAGCTTCGTCGTACGTCAGCTCGTCGCTGTACAACCAGCCATACGGGGCATACCCACCACAGCATAACACTACCAATCGGTAAGTTATTGCGAATAATGTACTGGTAATAACTACCAAGAAGTATAAACAGAAGAAAGTTGTGGGATTTGAAGTTAAAGAACCAGCCATTTTGGCCTTGCTATCAATAACAACAAATAAAATACTTACTAATGATTATTTCCCGCCCAATGTTTTAGTGCCCTAACAGCTAACTAAGGGGTCCACGATTGCCCAGCTGTAAGCGTCTTAACGAAAAATAATATATAAACATTGGGACACAACCGTTGAGCCACTAACTAATCGCATATGGCTCTTATAAATAATACATTATGGTTACAGGCGTAGAGGCGTAGATTAGTGCTCATGTGCCCATGCTATAAAAATATCATTAACGTATCTTTTCCTCCACCAGGTCGTCATGTAAAGCGACGCCGACGTACCTAAGCGCTTACGGAGTGAGCGGAGTAAGCGGCGTGCCCAGCACGGGCTTTGGGACCCAGCCCTCGCCTTACGCCTACTCTTCGTACAACGGAGGACTGGCGCAGTCGTTTCCTACTGCACAACAGGTAAGGGGGACCGACTTATTTATATACTAAATAACGCTTTATTGATTCTAGTACCTACTACTACCACACTACTATTTGAAATTTTGACTTTGACAAAGTAAACCTCCTAATGTTAGAAAACATCTTTACAAAAAAAAACGACTACAATAATATACCTAACACCTTCTCCTAAGTCTGATAAATACTGTACTGAAAACCGCATCAAAATGTTTTCTGCCAAATATAGTAAAAGTTAACAAGTCGGGTAATAGTATTGAGGTAATTACAAAAAATCTTCGTTTTATTGTAGGTTTTCTAATTATTGAAGCAAAATAATCGCCTACAACTACTTTCTACTGAATTTTGTTCTCATATACTAACAAAACTATCAAAATATCCAGGACTACAGCAGCTATGCGGCCGGCTACGCGGACCACAACGTGGCCCAATACAGCGGATACTACGCCGCGCCTAGTTACTCGCCCTATGTGAGCTCGCCCAGCAGCAGCGGCAGCGCGGGACACACTTCATATCATTTAGGAGGTGCATTATCGGGTAAGGCAGAAAAACTTAAAATAAAATAAGAAATCCAAAACTTTTGTTAAGCTCATTTTTTTGGAAATGATAACGCATTGCCCCAGAAAACAAACTGATACCTAATGTTACCACATGATAACATTGGCCCTTAGTAAGGGTTAACTTTCATTTACTGCTGAAAGGCTGCAGCATTTTCGTATACCTCAATGTAAAAATCTATTAATGGAATACGAAATTATGAAAAATATGTATAATATTAGAACTTACACTTTTAATGAAGTACAGCAAGTGTTTTTCCAACGGCTGAAAAGCCCCGAGTCTAGAAATATTTTAAGTGACGGAGCTTGCAACCCTGTTTCATTACGTCAACTTGACTTTGACATCTTCCATCATGTCAAACACTAACGTCAAAATCTCATGAATAAATATTACGATTACGATACTTGTTGCGTTTATAATGTTTACAAAGTAGTATTTTAAAACAAATGCCTTAAATTATAACAAAGTAGAATAAACAATCTCATGTGTTCACATTAATCCGTCGATTACAAAGACTGAAGTACCATTCCGTAAAGAGTTATAAGTTTTTATAGTGTTCTTACAATGAATAAAGAAAACGAGAATTATCATCAGAATAAGCGATTAAAATTAGACGAAGAGGCTTCGGAAACTCGATATGATGACTCTGATTACTGGCCGGACACGGATAGTGAAGATGGTAGGAGATTTTCTACCTTTAAACTTCAAAATAGTGCAAAACCAATAAGTTTTTGAACCTCGTCCACCGATAGGCTCATTAAAGTGCTTCCTTCGCCGTGACATTGAGTATAATTTAGAACATTAAGGTCAAAACGTGATGGATTGGTTGTGGCTTGTGTATTAGTCATGATCAGTTCCTATAGCTCTGCTATATTAGTTTATGTATTGTTTAAACAATGTTTTATCTGGTCTCACCACTAATTTAATTAGTACCTCTTTTGAAGAAAAGTCTTAACACCACCAATGTTCTTTTTTAAAGAAGTACAACATATACCCATTTATTTACATAGTTATATACATAGATATTTACAACACAAAAAAAACACAACATATTTAATTATTAACATATTCAATTGATTAGAATTGTTAATTGATATTCTTGAGTAATAAATAATTAATTGTTAAAAAAAATCAAATAACTCCGCTAACTATTTTGATAGCTCTATTGATGTGATTGAAATAAGTTTCTTAGATAGCCTGTTTGAGGTTTATGGCTTAGAATAGTTTCCAGGGTACATGTATTGTTTGTCCGAAATATGAGCTGAACAGCGTCAAATACCCAGTATCATATAAAGTATTTCTTATTTAAATATTTATTTATTGCAGAATCTCCATCATCTATGCTGCCGTCAATAAATGACACAAGTCCACTCTCCCCCATCAAAACAGAAGTACACGCGGCCAGTCGGAGATGTCGAGAGAACTCAGGGTAAGGAGGATTTAATTCTCTACAATTATAAATACATATAACATAGTAAAATAACTGTTATATCAGTGGAACCACAATATTATTCAGGAAAACTTAAACTGAAGGTGCAATTCCACTGGTGTGCAGCTCTGTATTGAACTGTTGCACACTCAAATGTTTCTTCTGGTCTACTCACTCTAGCAAACATTTTTAAAATGTTCAAAGTTTTAGTGGTCAAATATTTTTGGTGAAATCTTGCCATAACCCAATCAGACAAAAATGTGTTGTATTTGAGTCCTTTATATGCTTCTTGAATCAGTTATCTGCTTTTTCCTGATTGTGTACCTTTATATTAAAAACAAAAGGGAAGGTCCTTTTATGAATAATAATATGAATTAAATAATATTTCCTATGAATTTCTCCAGAGAAAGCACAGCATCACGATCACGGGGCCGCGGCCGGCGCAACACATCATCGTCTCCCGCACAACACGTGCCCGAGCCGGCTACAGACCGAGTGTTCATCTGGGACCTGGACGAGACCATCATCATCTTCCACTCGCTGCTCACTGGGACTTACGCTACTAAGTACAATAAGGTAGGTTGATAAACATTTAATATATAGGAAGATAAGTGGTGGTCGCCTAGTGGGTAAAGAACCTCCCTCTCAAGTATTCTCAAGCCTGTACTTTAAAAGTCTGAACTCAAAATCGCTATGAGCATCATGATGACGAGTCATAAGCATGATGATTAGCGTTCAATTCTCCTTCTCTCTCTGTATGAGAAGAGGCCTATTCTGGCCTATGCCTATACAGATGAGGAAGATGAGTTGCAGTTACTGGCAAATAAAGTAACTGATCTGTATTGGTTTTTTGTTCATCTTTTTATCAAAAACTGATAAAAGAGAAACGTCCTTTTCAAAACGTTCATCTTCATCTTTTGCAGGACACACAGCAAATAGTTCAATTGGGTTTTAGAATGGAAGAAATGATATTCAGCTTAGCCGACACACATTTCTTCTTCAATGATGTTGAGGTAAGAAAATCATTATTTCGCTTTTATTTTTCTTTGCGATTTACTGGATAGTTTCTTGCGCCACTTCTTCCCAGCAAAAACACATAGGAAATGGTGAAGGGTGTGCAGTTTTAGGGCTGTCTTTTGTAATTTTTGACATTCAAAAAGTGCTGTTGTACAGCCAAGTTTGAATAAATAACTTTGAGTTTCATATACATAATTATATTTCAAACTGTTGTGATCACACACGTAATGTGCATTGTAAATATTTATTTTCATAGCCAAACAAATCAGAGTTCAGGCCATATTTTTTTCTATTGGCCTCCATATTTACTCAATTATTTATTTGAACAAAATAAAATCATAACCTAACAATAAACCTCTTCACCCCACAGGATTGTGACCAGGAGCACATAGACGCAGTAGCGGCCGACGACAACGGACAAGATCTATCCGCCTACAACTTCACCGCAGACGGGTTCCACGCGGGAGCGGCACCTAACACCGGCTTATGTGCGCCTGGTGTCCGAGGCGGCGTTGACTGGATGAGAAAACTGGCTTTCAGATACAGGAAGATCAAGGATACGTACAATAATTATAGGAATAGGTGAGTTTTTTATCTCAAAATACAGGTTGTTTGATTTTACTTAGGTATGTGCTTCTCGCTCAAAAAGCAACACGCATACATTTACCACCGTACCTATAGCGTAAAGGTATCATTGCATAACCTTAGTAATAAACTATTGTGTTCATCGAAACCACCTTCTACGCCTTCTACCGGAAAAGATATCTATATCAGTGTCTATGTCATTAATGTTAAAGACGTGGTCCTATTGCTTTATATTCTACTCAGAACGAAACTCTCACGTTTCTGATAACTAGCTTTGTAGGTTAAAAAAAAACTCGGAAGCATCCCAGAGTTTGGAAGTTGATCATAATACACAATTACACCTGTGCATCAGAGAGCATGTTAATATTGATCCTGCGTCTGATCTCTCTCCTGAGCCATACTTGTGAATGTTCACATACACAACTATGACTTGGCCGTTTTCAAGAAGATAAAACATCAAAATAATCTGAACCATCCTATTTCTTTTCAGTGTCGGTGGTCTCCTAGGCCCAGCTAAGAGAGAACAGTGGCTGCAGCTGAGAGCTGAACTAGAACAGGCGACAGACAACTGGCTCACTCTAGCCTGCAAGTGTCTCAATATGATCAATTCTAGGTACGTCACTTTTAGTACCATATTTTTTACAATTTACACTGAATGAATTGATTTATGATCTAGCTCTATCTATACTAATATTTTAAAGCTGAAGAGTTTGGTCGTTTCTTTAATTTGATGAACTACTTGGCTAATTTTGAATATATCAACTTCATCTTATGTTTGTATGTTAGCTCCAACTTAGTTAACTTAGTTAGCATGCCGTGGAAACTACTCTGCGCACCCGGATTAAAAAGCAACTTATAGCCTTTCTCGTTAAATGAGCTATTTAACCTTGAAATAATTGTAATTGTTAATCTTCAAATAGGTGCAATCGGTTCCTGAGATAAGCGCGTTCTATCAAACTCTTTAGCTTATTACTTTTAGTAGATATCCACGGAGTCCTATAAAACGTCCCATTGTAATGTTTTAACAAATAAATATTATTTCTTATTGTTTATCTTGCAGAGAGAACTGTGTGAACGTGTTGGTGACGACGACTCAGCTGGTGCCCGCGCTAGCTAAAGTCCTGCTATTCGGGCTCGGAGGCGTCTTCCCTATCGAGAACATATACTCCGCTACTAAGACCGGTATGTATTTATATAGTTTATACCTGTGCAATAGTAAATAAGGGTCTCCAGTTTTAGGCAGTGGTTCCTGATTTTTTACTTCTTTAAGCAATATTATAAATACCAAAGTAACTGTCCAATACTACTGAACCAATTGAAATTATTTGATACCGAGGTAGCAAAAAGAACTTAAGCTACTTTGTATGGTGGTTAGGACCGTGGGATCAACCAGTTAAAAATACTTCGCTGTTATGGAAATAGAATTATGTATATCCAGTCTTACCAAGGAGTATTGGGTTGCCCTGGTAACTGGGTTGAGGAGGTCAGATAGGGCAATCGCTCCTTGTAAATCATTGGAACTCAGCTACATCTGGTGAGACTGGAAGCCAATCCCAAAATAATTGGGAAAAGGTTTGGGAGATGATGATGAAAATAAAAGTGTATCATAATTTAGAAAAGATAATGGTAATAGAATTCTAATTTCAATATATTTTCCAGGTAAAGAAACATGCTTCGAAAAAATAAAGCAGCGCTTCGGCGAGCGATGTACATACGTCGTCATTGGCGACGGACAGGACGAGGAGGCGGCGGCCAAAGCGAAGAACTATCCTTTCTGGAGAATATCTAGCCATTCAGACATCGCCGCCCTTTACAACGCACTGGATATGGGCTTCTTATGATCTACTGGTACCCTGGTACTTGAATGCACGAGATATTTTTTTTAAATTAAACAGCAATAGGAACGGAATACTGGAATTTAGTTTGATGTGCTATCGAGTCTCCTATGATCTACTGGTACCTTAGTACTTCATATTCTCGCGGGAATTTAAAGTATTTGATAAGATCTTTGTTTGTTGGGTACAGTACTTGTGGACCACATGAGAAATTATAGCGTTTCAAATTGGAAAGTTAATTACTGAAAATTAACAGAGCAGTCTTTCTAAGTTCTAAGAGCTTCTGATGTCCTGGTTTTGTGGGAGGAAGATGACTATTAAAAATTCGTCTTTCGCTACTGTCGAAAGGATAAATAAAAGACAAAAATCTACTGTTTTTTAAATATGAATGAACAAGACCAAAACATGGTAAAATCTCTGATACTTCCTGAGCGCAGGTTCATTAAAATGAATATCTAAAATACCTACATATTTGATGGTCAATGACACACTCGATCACTACTTCGTCTGATTTCAGAGCTTCCTATAACCAAAGCCAAAATTTTTGATACTTTTACGAAACGACATTATGTGAAAACTATTTTCACATATCCTTACTGAGACAATGCCTTGAAGCGGCCAAAAGATATTCGAAAAATCTTCTAGAACATTTTTCTAAAGATTTAAGATGACTTTAAGAGGTATCTTGATCGTTAAATACAGTAGTTAGAAGAATTAACATAGCTTATGAAACGAACTATTTTTTATTTATTATACAGGTTGATAATTTTATTTTTTTAGCTCGCTACAGTTGTAGATAAATATATGAAATGGATTCGAGTTCAGTATGTTGGTAAAACTGCCTGTGGTTCATGTCTATGAATAAGAAATGTTCACATTAATACACAAATGTGCAATAATTTCATGCTTAAATAAAAAAAACTTTCTAAAAACACTGAAATAGTGCTGAACACCCATTAATACAAACTATATATCGGGTGTGTCGTTCATAATCACATTAAATGAAATGCGTTAATATACTGGTTGATATATGTCGATAAACACAAAGAAAAAAGAAAATTACGTAAAAATAAAAAAATGCATTTTTCAAACAAAGTAAATAGAATAAAAATGTGTGAAAATTAGAACACCATATAGAAGTCAGTCATTACAAACAGCTGAAATTCTCCCTTGAAAACTGACAGCTATCAACTGATCAAAACATTCGATACTCCTAACTTTATCTCTGCTTTACACGTGATGTTGTAAATTATGAAAACGAAAAATGAGTCCTGTGGCTAAACCACTGAATGGATTATGTTATTTTTTTTACAATTCGCTATAGAATATAATGAAGTACATGTGATATAATTTAATGTGATTATGAACGACACACCCGATATACAAACTTAAACTGCTTTACTAAAAATAAAATACTAGATACAAAAATATTACAGGAATACTTCGACACCTAATCAATGTTCTTTTATTTTTATGAAATTCAAACATTTTTACTTTATTTTTCATAAATATATGTAGTTTGGATCCAGGCTACACTCTCATATTGTTTTCGAATCCATGTACTAGGCTAACTTATTGTCGCGAAAGTATGTATGATCTTAAATATCGAAGAAATAAGACTTTAGAACTCGCGACAACTATCTTAGCCCATATTACCTTCTCGGCTCCATAAAAGTACATTTTTTCATAAAAACATTAGTTTCGGGGCCTCAGCTATTTAAATATATTAATTATTTTAGTTTATAAAAGCTCAAAGTCAGCTCAAAATCTAATACGAAAACTAAAATGGATAAATGATATGATTTTTTGTAAATATTTATTGAAAATAGTAGCGACGTAGTGTTTTGTAAGTCCATTCCTACAATAAGTTTTATATAATCTTTACTGTAATTATTAGGACAATGTATAGCAAATAAATGAGTCTTATAGTTTTTCTATTTGTTTTCGGGATGGTCTTAAAGTATCAATATTTATTGGGGTACAGCCCACTAAAATAAAGATTAAATGATGTTTTTATTGGACTGTACCCAAATAAATTAAAACCACACGAGTTTGGCATATGTAATTGTAATATTATACCTATGTAAAACAAAAAAATTGTTCCTGTTACTCTAAGCACAAGCGTTTTTGATATCTTCCAATAAGGACACGAATTTCTTTGTATATCTTTCAGAAACTGTACAACTACTCAAGACTTTTCATTTCACGAAACGTAGCAATATTTTTAAATGTTATTAAAAATAGAAAAAAAAATTGTAAATAAAAATCTAAATTTTAGATTAGATATAGCTTATTAATCTAGTTCGAAAGTTATTATTATTCGATTTGTAAATAAAATTATATTATTTGACAATTTATTTTGTTGTTTTACTTCTTCTCACCAAAAATGTTGTAGGTATTGGTGATTCCTCGTGGTTCCTACATCCTATCATCATCATCATCTTCCCAACCATGTTGGGGTCGGCTTCCAGTCTAACCGGATTCAGCTGAGTACCAGTGCTTTACAAGAAGCGACTGCCTATCTGACCTCCTCAACCCAGTTACCCGGGCAACCCGATACCCCTTGGTTAGACTGGTGTCAGACTTACTGGCTTCTGACTACCCGTAACGACTGCCAAGGATGTTCAATGACAGCCGGGACCTAAAGGTGTCTACACACCAAAGCCGCTGATGCCGGCGGCACAGCCCGGCGGCCCAACCCGCCGGCCGTATTTTGTACAATCATGCCGCCGGCTTTCATAGAGTATTTGACAATTACTAGAACACCACATGCCGCGGCTGTCGTGCCGCCGGGCTGTGCCGCCGGGTCAGCGGCTTTGGTGTGTAGATCCCTTACAGTTTAACGTGCCATCCGAAACGCAGTCAATGGTGTCTAAGATATACTTAGAAAGTACATACAAACTTAGAAAAGTTGCATTGGTACTTGCCTGACCTGTCTGAGTCTTGATGAAAAGCGCATGAAGGTCACGGAAAAAGAATCACTACAATAAAAACCGTTAGGAATCGAGAATAAATTTTATAACAACGGCAACCCCACCAAGCCGTCATTCCGTTGCTAAGCAACGATCAACAAACATTGTAAACAAAACAAAACGTGGAAGTCAGCATAAAATAAAGTTATCAAACAAAATGAAGGCAGTAGATACGATATTGTTCGACGTGTCCAAGAATGAGCTGTTTAAGATCAACGAAAATTACAAGATGTTGCATCGGAAGCTTAAGACTACTTGGAAAGTCATGATGTGGGTTTGTTTCTAGCATTATGTTGTTACAAACTGAAACTTCAAAAGTTCTCTGCTGCGTAGCTAAACAATTTAATCTATCTACTAGCTTGTACCAAGGTTTCACCTGCATTCCGTCGGAAGTACTTCGCGCACCCGGATAACAAGTCTAGCCTTCCTCTATGAATGAGCTATTTAACACTCACGGACACTGAAACGATTTTCCAAATCGGTCCAGTGGTTCCTGAGATTAGTAGGTACACTTTGTTTAATGAAAAATCTCTTCAGCTGATTATAGAGAGATATATAGGTAGTAGATTCTGTCCACACAACATCTTTTAGGTGACGTTTTTTCTAAATAGTGGAAGCAGATGTAAAAAATAGCTCAATAGGTACATTCATACATACCATCATATTCAACTCTGAAAATTCCTAAGCCTAAGTAAAAGTTACTTATCTTAAAAATATCTAGAAGCTACATTAACCTTACAGAAACCGCGAAGAAATATCCTCGAACGTTCTTGAAGACGTAAAGATCCTCATAGTAGCGGGACCTCAAAACGCGTTCACGGATGACGAGCTGGCGTCTCTCAAGCTCATGGTGGAACGAGGGGATTCAGTCCTGGTCGCCATGTCTGATGGTGGCGAGGAGAGGACGAATACTAATATCAACTTCTTTTTAGAAGAGTTTGGGATTGTTGTGAATAATGGTGAGAATATGTGGTTGAAAGATTTGTTTACCATCCATATAAGTAAAAAAAAGTTTCAAGTTAAAATGATGGAAAATACTTAGATAGGTACAGTGGCATTGATAGTTTCTTACGTCTCAGAAAACGAATGTAACCAAAAAAAGAAAATACGACATAATTTTAACCCGTATTTATGTATGGATGTTTGGATGCGATTATCTTAAGTTTGGCTGAATCGATTTTGATGCGGGTTTTCAGTTGTTTATTTTTATCAGGCTTAGGAGAAGCTGCGGCCTCGCCCGCGTACAGTTCAGTTATATCGCGTTTCCAAGAGAATTCTTCAAAAGTCCGGAATAACAACTATTCTATGTTCTTTCTCAAGATCAACTCTATCTCTGTACCAAATTTTATTAAAATCAGTTCAGTGGTTTAGACGTGAAAGCGTAACAGACAGACAGAGTTACTTTCGCATTTATAATATTAGTAGGGATAGTAGGGATTGAAATCGTTTTTTGTTTTGGAAAATATTATCGAATATCTACGCCATCGCAAACTCCCTAAGTTTTAAGAAGTAATAATAGGTATCAGTATTATAAGGTTACTTATCTAAACCTCATTCCCACAGACTGCGTAGTCCGTGCTAACTACCACAAGTTCTACCATCCGAAGGAGTGTCACGTGTCTAACGGGATCCTGAACCGAGCCATCACCAAGTATCTGATGAAGATGCCCAACTACTCCAGCGAGTCTGATGACTTCCTGTGAGTTCCTAGGAATTTCTTAATTCTAGTAATTTCAAAACTACGATATTAAAATCAAAAGTCATTTATTCAAATAAGGCTGCAAAACAGCACTTTTCGAACGTCAGAAATTTACAAAAGACCACGCCCAAAACGCCCATTTTACCACTGCCTATGTGTTTTTGCTGGGAAGAAGAAGTGGTGGAACAAACTCCCCAGCAACACATATTAATGGTCAGTCTCATTGGTGACTGATGAGTCTCGAATAACAATGTCTTTCAGAAATGGTAGGCAGCCTTTTTGTAACTGATAGCATTTGACTTGATTAAATACGGAAGCTACTTTTCCTTTCATTAAAGCGTATGTAAGTAGTTCTGTACAACATATAAAGTTGCGAAGATATATTAAAATTTTCCGGTCTATTAACTTTTCTATTTATAACTTTCAGCGAAGACCCAGCAACTCCAAACTTCGTATATCCTTACGGAGCCACATTGACTGTCAAGAAGCCGGCGGCTGCTATTCTGTCCAGCAGTGATGTTTGCTACCCCGTGAAAAGACCCGTTGCAGCTCTGTATACTTCGGAGAAGAGCGGAGGTATGGTGACTTTTCTCTTTTATGATATCCTGGTATCAGATCTACATACACGTAGATATAATCGAGTTGGTCAACTGTGAGTGGTATTTGCCAAGCGACCCGTTGCTGCTTTATAAGTCTGTGAAGAGCGGAGGTATAGTACCTCTTCTGTTTTATGATATCCTGGTATCAGTTCTATTGATGAACGAGGTAGTCAAGTGTGAGAGTTAGGGAAAGAGGGAAGTTTTTGTGTTGGTTATTAATGACATTAGAAATACGCGCTGAAAAAAGTTACCTATGTAAAAAAGTTATATGGTGTCCTGACTGTGGCATTCCTATTTCCAAAAAAATGCTCATGTATCGAGAACTTAATCTTAGAAGGGTCACTAATCTATTAAGATTTCGATATGTTTCGATCAAAATTTCGATATTATCGAAAATGGTTCGGTTATAATCCCCAACCAATAGAGAATTAGAGTAGGTACTTTCCTTTATATCTTTCTGCTTTTCGTTTCCAGGTAAACTATTCGTCATAGGGTCTGGTCACTTCTTCGCGGACCAGTACTTGGAGAGCGAGTGCAATGACCTCATCAGAGAGATGGTGTTCAACTACCTCGGCGGCATCACCGACCTGCATCTCAACCCCGTCGATGTTGAGGATCCTGATGTAATATCTTTGTTTATTTATCTCTATATTCCTTGCATTTTGAAATATTTAATTCAAATACTACTAGCCACCGATATCGGAAACAGGATCCAAGGTACCGGTCGTTAGCGATCCAGAGACGTTTTTACCTTGTCCTAGACCCCAATATCCATTAAGCGGTCCCGAGCCACGAAGTTTTTAAACAACCAATAGTATTTCGTTGTAAATCAAACTTAGACCAGTCAGTGATATCCCCGAGAGAAGAAGAGAAATTCTATTGGTGGCTTTAAAACTTCTGCGCTCCGCTTTGGTAGATTTTGGGTAAATCTCATGCGAAATCACAAGGTCCTTGTAATTTGACAATGTAGTCTTTATAATGGTGCATATGATCTGTCTTTTGGGTAATTAGGAGGTATCCCTAAAATAATATTCTAAATTGCCTTATTTTATCTTCAGATAAACGAGTACCGCACACTAGGAGACATGCTGTGGCTGAGCAGCCTCCCCCTCCCCGAGCCCGCCACCGCTCCCCCGCCGCGCCTCACGCCGCTACATCCTCACGCCTTGTTCACTTGGAGACTGTTCTCCTTGAACCTGGCGCAGTGTGAGTATTCCTGATGACCTGTCTACCTCTAGTACCGCACACTAGGCGACATGCTGTGGCTGAGCAGCCTCCCCCTCCCCGAGCCTGCTACAGCCCCACCCCCGCGCCTCACGCCGCTACATCCACATGCTCTGTTCACTTGGAGACTGTTCTCCTTGAACCTGGCGCAGTGTGAGTATTCCTGATGACCTGTCTACCTCTAGTACCGCACACTAGGCGACATGCTGTGGCTGAGCAGCCTCCCCCTCCCCGAGCCTGCTACAGCCCCACCCCGCGCCTCACGCCGCTACATCCACATGCTCTGTTCACTTGGAGACTGTTCTCCTTGAACCTGGCGCAGTGTGAGTATTCCTGATGACCTGTCTACCTCTAGTACCGCACACTAGGCGACATGCTGTGGCTGAGCAGCCTCCCCCTCCCCGAGCCTGCTACAGCCCCACCCCCGCGCCTCACGCCGCTACATCCACATGCTCTGTTCACTTGGAGACTGTTCTCCTTGAACCTGGCGCAGTGTGAGTATTCCTGATGACCTGTCTACCTCTAGTACCGCACACTAGGCGACATGCTGTGGCTGAGCAGCCTCCCCCTCCCCGAGCCCGCCATCGCCCCCTTCACCTCGTCCCACGCCGCTACATCCACATGCTCTGTTCACTTGGAGACTGTTCTCCTTGAACCTGGCGCAGTGTGAGTATTCCTGATGACCTGTCTACCTCTAGTACCGCACACTAGGCGACATGCTATGGCTGAGGAGCCTCCCCCTCCCGGAGCCTGCGACCGCACCCCCGCCGCGCCTCACGCCGCTTCATCCACACGCTCTGTTCACTTGGAGACTGTTCTCCTTGAACCTGGCGCAGTGTGAGTATTGCTACTGCTCCATTAGTTGGTGTCAATGTTTGCTTCAATCTGTTCTCTCGTCATGACCAATTGGATCTTTCAATACTTGCACCAATGTAGGAAGTTTTGCTGGTTGTTTCAAGGGGCTGTCATAGTCCAGACTTTGCAAAGAATCTTAGTACTAATCTGTGATGCCGCTTTATTGATCATCGTCTTATATCCCATGTTTGGTATATCTTGTGCCCTATATTATGACTATCATGAGGTGAGGAACGTGTCGTTACCAGAATGTGATTATCTCGGCTGGAATATTTACAACAGTCATGATCAAAATTACTTAAATGATTGCAAAAAATAGTGTTATTTCATTTCAGTGCCAGAAGTATTAGGACTTTACGATGCACTGGGAGTGAAGCATGAACCTCTGCGATTGATCGCGCCACAATTCGAAACGCCCTTTCCACCTTTACAGCTTGCGGTTAGTATGTTATAACGTACAAACACATAGAAATTACCCTAAGAACTAGCTAACTTTTTAATTGATAGAAGTATCGGAGCTGAATAATGACATCAAAAACTTTGAGGCATTAGCGCCAATAATAAGATCATGCCTCTCATACATATTTAATGTTAACTTGGTAAACAAACAAAAAACTCCCGACGAATTAAAAAACTCCTTTTAACCCAATTAAAATATTTTTGATATCCATTGCCTGCCTCAGTCGGAGGTTCAACTTGAAAATATACCTACGTCACCATCAATCTTTGAAACTGATATCTTCTATTGCAAAAACGACTGCAAAAATAATTTATCTATATTCTAGGTGTTCCCACCAACATTCAGAGAGCCTCCGCCTCCGCCACTGGAGCTGTTCGACCTGGATGAGGCGTTTAGTTCTGAAAGGTCACAACTCGCCAGGCTAGCCAATAAGTGTCTGCAGCCAGCCTCGTCTAGACTTGCACAGGGTAAGTTGTGTCATGGTTTGTGTGAAAAGTTTTTCTATGTATTTTACATAGATATATCAATACATATTTTGATTTGACGAGGATACTGTTTAATCGATCAACGCTTGGTGTGATCGTTCCGTAGATGGGGGGCCTTGTCATAACGAGTTCGTTTATATTTCGGAAGATGATGGATCTTGGCCGCCATTTGAACATCAGTCAGAAGCTAGAAAATATGGCAACCAATCTTATCGGTAGATAGGCGGAATAGTCGCTCTATTTAAAACACTGTTACTGAGCCGGATCCGGATGCCGGACCCAACATAGTAGGGAAAACGCTAGAGTATGAAAGGCCCAGATGAAAACAAACAACCATGCCCATGTACATAAATCTAAGAATTCGGGAATCAAATCCGCGACCTACCCATATTTAAATAATAAACGAAAACGGCCAGTACCCCCTCAAATTTGTTTTGTACATAAGCTTGCTGGATGCAGGTCGCCTCCAACAGGTATCTGTGGAGATCTAAGGGGGAGGCCTATGTTCAGCAGTGAACGTCCTATGGCTGAGATGATGATGATAAGTATAAAGGACCTTCTTTCTCCAGGAGACGGTCGTCAACTAGAGAACGAGTTGGAATACTTCGTGCGCGAGTGTGGGCGCGTGGTGCGACTGTCGCGCGCCATGCCGACCGACTCCGCGCCTGCTGGGAAGCATATCTTACACCAGCTGGCTTTACAACTCGCTACTTATAAGAAAATCGCTCCACGAGACTAGATAATAAATAAATATCGAAAACCTTTTGGCACCCGGTCAGCTACCCCCATGTTAAGCAATTTATTAGCTGGTGTTATGGGTACTAACACAACTGAAAAACTACATCTTCCTAGGTCTAGGGAAATCAGGTTCTGAAAACGTAACTTTTTCCGACCTTAGCAGTTTGACCATCTTCCTGAAGGAACTCAAGCCCAAACACGTTTATTCAGATTAGGCTGATAAATCAGCACTTTCGAATGTCAAGGATAAAAGACAGCCCCCAAAACGCCCACCCTTCACCAATTCCTATATGTTTTTGCTGGGAAGAAGTTACGCAACCCCAGTAAAATACTACACTTTACAGAACTATTTTCACAGTTGAATGACAGAATGACAAACACTGTATTCTATTCTCTGTATTGTTATTAACACAAATATAAATACATACTACATATAAGACTATGGTGGTATAAAATATAAATGTTTCCTAAAAAACTAGTGATAAGTTTCATGTTATTACGAGTTGTTATAAAATAAACAATCGCAAGATCAAACTGTATTATTTATTTCCATGAAAGTCCTCCACAATCGAGTAGGTACAAAAACTATAACTTAACAACATAGAATATATGTATTTTAAAACTCAATAAATGTTACAATCGTAAACTTGTAATGCAATTTCACAACGTCTCTCTGAAATGATAAAAATACAATAAAATATAACTCTAACGTTGATTTGCTTCGCGCCGAAGCGCCCGAAGACATGAAGACACTGTTAGTAATATTTGCATTATGTATTAATTACGTCCTATGTGAAAAATTTCCTGTAAAAAGCTTTCCAAAGAAAGTAAGGCCATACGGCAACGGAAAGATCTTAATAAACTCCGCCAAATATGACTTCAAATCAAGACATAATAGGCCGGACCCAAGACCATTTAAAGGACCGAAGACGTACACTGTGTTCCAAGTAGTTGGCATACCAAAGACGGTCCAGGGTGTTCCCGAAAGCCCTTACTTTCCCATAGATCAGGGTTACGACCACAAAACCCGGGTCAAGAAAGTTTTACCTGACTATGCTTGGACGTCACATCGAATTAAGAGATCTGCCGCAGTTAATGAAACCGACAAAAAAGATGACAAGGTGAAAACAGCTGCTCAAGCAAAAACGGCGCCTAATTTATCGAAAGGAAATCCAAAAAGTGAAGTCACAACAACTAAGGAGGATGTGACCAAAACAGCAACAAAAATAGCCGTTTCCGCGAATAAAGAAGCTGATAAGAAAGTCGAACCAAAAATAGTAAAGTTGATCGGTGGTAATAAAAATCCACAACAAAGATCCGATGCAAAACTCGATGTAGAAACTATCAAGACTAAACCTACAACACAATCCGGGTCGAAAGGGAAGGCTAAAAGACAAACAGACCAAAATGCAAAGCCAAAAGCCAAATCAAAACATCCGGCAGCCGCTAGAGCGAAAGCTAAAGGAAAGAAAAAAACCACTGTTGCTGACGTAGGGGCTAAAAAAGAATCCGCTACGAATGTGAAAGCTAAAAAGAACGCTACAATCACCAGAGCAAAGACAGGCGGCTCGAGAAAGAAAGCAAAGAAACGCACTGGAAAGGCAGCCCCAAAGAGAAACGATAAGGCAGCACCAAAGAAGGACCAAAAACCAGCGCCTCAGAGAGCCAAGAGTCGTAGAGGAGCAAAGAACGCTACAAAAAAGAAGCCAGCTAACGAAACACGTGCGGGAAAGACGGAGAAGAAACCAAAAGGTAAAAAAAAGATTCAGAATAGGAAAAGATCCAGAAAGAATAATCATTAAAGAATAAAGTGGTCAATAAAGTAATTTACCGTTTTTAATTTGACTTAAACCCTTCCCTTCTTAGCTGAACGGCGGCTGATCTCGGCCAGAGAGGCCCTCATTGAAGACTATCCTTACGTGGTCTCCATTCAGAAGGATGATCAGCACTGGTGCTCTGGGGCACTGCTGAACCCTCGCCTGGTGATAACCACGGCCAATTGTCTATGGAAGTGAGTAGTAACCATGTCTTATTCCTTGTGATTGGTAAGACCAGTACTTTTTCAAGGATAGAAGTTGTGCTAGAATAGAGAAACTACCTACTTAATTGTTATAGCTTCTTATTTACACATTGAGGAAACCTAGAATAAAGGCTGAAATCGCCAATCCGCCTTGAGCAAGCGTGGTGATTAACACTCATTCTTTCTTTGTATGAGAAAAGACCGCAGCTTAGCAGTGGGATACTAAAAAGGCTGATGATGATGATGAAGATGACGATTTATACTTGGTATTAGCAGCAGCAGGCCATTTTGACACCCAAAGTACTGTTCTTCTAAAACTAATAAGTTCCATCCTTCTAGAGCCAATCGAGTATCCCGAATGGAGGTGCGAGCAGGATCCCGTCACATAGACCGCGACGGTCAGGTGGCTGGCATTCAGGAGGTCATGAAGCACCCCAACTGGGGCTTGCGCAAGAATCCCGATAATGATGTCGCCCTGATACTTCTGGATAGGAACATCAGGTAAGTTATATGGCCATATTTAGTGGGCAAGTTTTGCTTTTTTCAGCACTGAGCAATAGTTGCGCTGGCGGAATTATCCTCTGCCCATCCTCTTTCCCAACTATGTTTGGGTCAGCTTCCAGTCTAACCAGATCCAGCTGAGTACTGGAATTTTACAAGGAGACTAATTAGAAAAATACTACTTACAATAATACTACTTAGAAAAATGCAACAGTGAAATAACAAATACCTAATACAAAAAGTGTATGCCATTGATGCAGGTTTTCACATGACGTGCATGGCGTGGACATACCGAACAAAGTCATGATGCCAGCCTTCGACGATGCTTGGGTCACCAGCTGGGGCGCTGAAAGAGTAAGTTTCAACACCATTTCTTTAGTTTGGTTTCAACTTCCTAGTCTTTTCCCAACTATGTTTAGGTCGGCTTCTATTCTTAATGGTTGCAGCTATACACTCTAGATCTAGCCCTGTACCGACTACTAAGGATGTCAGAAAATTCAGAATCTGTTTTTCAGGCCGACAATCGGATGTTTTCCTTAAGCATAAGAGTAGTATATAAAGCAGTACTTAGTAGACTCCTATTCCTCCTTGAGTCATCCTCACGTAAATTTATGAGTATGTATATGGAAATAAGAGAACTAGCAGTAGAAGTAGTAGACACAAAAGGAATATTAATGGAGGGGTAATAAATAAGGCACTACATAAAATAATTTATAAAGGTAGTATCTATCTAGCAACCTCTAGATTCTCCGCACAAAAGTGTACCTATATACTTCTTCTACTACCTCACATTCATAATCTCCTGGTACTCACAGCGAGATGGAGTATACGACACAGACTCGACGTCACTGCAAGTATACCACACGCGGCTGATGGACCGGGAGAAGTGCAACAACATCACCATGCGGTTCAGCGTCATCGTCTCTGAGAACTTCATCTGTTTGTCGCAGAGTGGGAAAGCTGCGCCTTGCACTGTGAGTTACAGAAGAATGTAATAAGCTTCAACCTTCTTTAGGTAGCAATGTTTGCGACTTTTACGAGTGGGTCCAAGTTATTGAGACACTTTAAAATCTATTGCGCCTATTTTTGGTGAAACGATGAGGGCAAATACGGCGATTGGAATTATTGTAGAATAAATTGGAGTGGTCACTTTATGTTAGTTATATTATATTTTCAGCGAGATACAGGTGCCCCAGCTGTGAGTGATGGCATCCTTTGGGGTCTAGCGTCATGGGGGATCAGAAAATTGTGAGTATACTGACCCCCTTTTGGGTAACGTACTAACACAAACTGGTATCGGGTATTGAAATACTTAATGTTTTGTCAATGAGAAACTTCTTTATGGAATTAAGAATAAAGTCAAGAGTATTTAGTCAAGAATATTTAGTGGACTGTGAAAATGTTTAGTACCGGTGTACACACATACATACAGGTGTAGCTAAATTTTTGTTATTACCAGACCCACTTCACAAAAAAAAACTACTTGCGTATCTTTTTGGTCTCGATTGTGTATGAAACATATGTATCAATCTATGAAAGTATACCTTTTTGTCTTAGAAATATACAAATGCCTATTCTTCCCAGATGCGGCACCGAGCGGTTCCCAGCGATGTTCTCATACCTAGCTTCGCACTCCAACCTGGATTTCATCACGAATGCTACCCATTTCCTGATGTCTGACCAGAGGCACTACCCTTACGGAGACCGCTACCCCAGTGGATTACCTCAGGCACCTAAGGTAGGAAGGAGTAAGAAGAAATCGCAATCATAAGGGATGGTTTTGAACGTTTTTCGGCTGTGTTCCCGAATTTTTAGTTAAGGATTGTATAAGTTAAAATATATAATGGCAGTTGTAAGGTTTTGTTTTTTTTACTCCTATATTATGATACTATAGATGTTTTAATTGCAAAAGAGATTGAGCCATACTTGTGTGCGTAAATGAACATACACATGGTGTTTGTTATTTTGTATGAGTCGGCGACTTGGCCGCTACTGAGCGCTCCCGAGCTTAGGCTGTATGCCGAAAGAAAGCTGGAAGACGCTGGTTATAAGCACTTGGCAGCGCTGGTAACCCGCGCAGGAAAATATATAAACACGCGCGGATAAGCGCTTATAAGTTTCCAGCTTTTGTCGGCGCCGGTCAGCGCATTAGCTTAATTACGTCCTTGAATTTGACACGGATGCAAATCAACATATTGTATTTATTTACGGTCTAAGTTCTGTTCAAGTGATTTTAGATCAATAGGGATGAAATGAAACATTTTTCTTCAGTATATGAGCATATTTAATATTTTCTTTTTCAAAATTGTAAAACTCACATTTTGAAATTGCAAAATTATAACTAAATTCTCATATCGTTAATAGTAACAATCGCCATTTTGTCGTTTTTTTTTTCACCATTTTGTATTTCTCTCGAACTAATAGATAATAATAATTGTAAACCATTTATACATCTCTAATAATAATATATTTTAATGTCTAACAAATTCATGTTCTCAACGTATTACCACCATTTTCGTTTTTTATCGTTATCCCAACATCAACTTTCACGTATTTCTAATCAACTTTTTTTATAATTCTAAACATACTTTTTACATTTTTTTTCTCATATACAATGACTACTAGCTTTCCTTCGCACCGAGTGTCCATTTTAGAAAAATATTGGAATGACTTTTCAAAAACAAAAAATAATAACTAACCCTAAATTAACCTTAACTTCAAAAGTATTACAATTATAATAAGTAAATTAATCAGCAATTCCACGTACCATACATAATTCAATTACGAAAAATCAATTCGTTTCTTTGGCAATTTTTGTATTCAAAAGTGAATTTACAATTTTATTTTAAAACTGGCGTTAAGCTTTTAACACTATTGAGAAAAACTGGCAAAGTTGAGAAAATATTATACATTATTTGCAGATTTCAAATGTTGCCACCATTGTAGAGGAGGTCTGTTACCTGATTGGACGATGAGTGATGACATCACAAAACTCTGAGTCGCAATTGGTCAACTAATCCTTCAAGGATCGTTCTACAGTGGTCGAAACATTTGAAGTTATGAAATCAGTAGCAACATAATAAGCGTTTATGTGACTTTAATTATTCTATTGTATTATTTTGTTTAACCTTATCATCGAAATTATATTATAGATTACAAAAATTGAATAAAACTGGCCAGAAGTTAAACTAAACTACAGTTAACAACAGAAATAACATTACGAGGTATTACCCAAATCCACTTTTTGCTCAACGAAATTACTTTAGGCCAAAATTCACAGAAACTTTAATTGAAAAATAGGTTTTACAGTTTTTTTTTAAAGAAGTGGAATATTTTGTACACCGTAAGCAAGTATCTTATTTAACACCTTACATACAGTACTTGGCCATACATCTATGGTAACAAACAGATACAGTCAAAAATCTTTCCATTGTACTGAGCAAAGCGAATAATGAATAAAAAACTAAAACTATTTAGAAAAAACTAAGCAAAATGATTTTGGATGGAGCCGATCACGATATACATAAAGACTTATAGAATCTTTTTAAATAATGAAAATGTTTAAAATTATAAATATATTAATCATTGTAAAGCTAGAGCGCTATTATACAAAACAACAAATAAATTCGTGCCTTCTTACTACTAAAATGCCGCTTCAACCTAAGTGTTAACTTTAGGTTGACTTCGAAGTCGTCAGGGACATTCAAATGCCGCTACACACAAAAAGTAGTTCAAAACCTTCGAGACCGATCTCAATGTGTCCGAGTTTCGAAGTCACCCAATCAAGAAAAGATGTATTTCGTACTCCAAATATTTAATAGCCGCCTTTTTCAAGCAATTTTCGATGAGATAATCGATATACTATACTATAAACCGCACCAGGCAAGAAATCGTTTTTTTTTTATTAACCTAACGCTAGAGACTCCCTGATTTTTTTCTCTTATAATCTAAATATACACAAAAATAATTTTGTACTCTCCCAACGAGTTTCAAATGGCAACATTTAGATTTTTTTACAATAATTATGGCAGCTTTGTACGATCGCCGAAGTAGACTTCTAAGTTTGCGACTTTGTCGACTTTGACAAAACAAAATGCGCTTTTGAACGATTCATTTTGTGAACGCCGAAAGAGTCGTCTAAGAGTGCGCGCACGCTTTCCGACATACCCAGTAGACAAGCGGACGTACCGAGAAACAAATATGTAAACAACTAGGATTACGTCCTCAGTCGACAAGTGTGAGCACATTCTTAGATACATGTATTATCAGTGAATAGACTCGTAATTCTACTTAATAATTTGGACAAATGTAGCATGCTGGCAACTCTACCATTGAGAACAACAATCTTTATATTACGCAATTAATAATGTTGTCAGCATACAGATTCCTTTTAACATAAACTATGTTTGTGTATTCTACTTATTTCGGGTATATGTAAGCGATGTGTGAAATGTCTATTGAAAAAATTTAATTAATCTATGGTGGGATGAAATGTCCAGTTACTAGTATAGCAACACTTCGTCACATTCTTGTACTGGCAACTGTCCACCTCAGCCCAGCAATTGTAACTATTGACAAATCGGATAACTATTGATTTAAATGTAACATGTAGAAACAATTAAAAGTGTTGTAATTGTTAGTAAAATTGGCATAATTCAGTCAGAAATTTTTCAACTTTTTGAAGGTTCGCAATTTGCTAACCTTAGTCCGTTCAAAGATCCCGAAATCCAGAAATTTTCTGTGCTTAACACATAATTTATAAACCCCGAAACAGTTCAGCACTTGAATTTTGTCACTCACGAGCACAGATTTTTAGAAATATCCAAATTTGAACCCGAATACGTCTGTTAGGGGTTTAGCCGTATCCTAGGGTTGGTTGAGGAGCAGTGCTTCGAGCTCGTCGGCTGATCGGAGGAGGAATGCGGCTGACTCGCGGTAGCCGGTGATCAGCTGCCGGACTGCACCTACCTCTGCGCCAGACAGCTTGTGTGAGAGAAGCTGTGGCTTGGTCTGGCTGGCCGTCGTGGATGCCAGAGATGATGCTGTGGAGGTCCCGTGCAGGGATGTCGGCGTTGAGCTCTTCAGTGACAGATCTGTTGGTGCTGGAAGTTATATTTGATTCATAAATATTTTTGCAAGCATTAAAATTTTTTCGAAGTCAAAGTCTAATCAAAGTCGACAATTTTCTTAACTCTAAAATTATTGTAAACTAGCTGATCCTGCGAACTTCGTATCGTTACCAAAAAAAGCCAAATCGTTCCAACCATTCTTGATTTTTGTCAGTCTAATGAATAGCAATTCATTTAGAAGATGACTTTTATTAACAGCTGGGCATGAAAAAAAAAACAACTATATCATGCAAAATGCTTATTCGTATTTTCGAAAATATCCTTTAAACCTTTGTAATTTTCTTCAGAGATTAGTTCGGAGTAGCTTAGCTAGCTTATAAGAATATAGATGACTTACCAGAGAGACTGGTAGGGAACGTGTGCGTGTGCGCAGCCATGGCGGACAGCAGCGCGCTCTGATAGGCCGCCATCGCTGCGTTCACGCCTGCTCCTACAACAATACAGCGATATCAATACCGTTTCATGGTTGTTAGAGGTCAATGCTTTGTTGTTTAGCTGAGTAAAATAATAGAAAAGAGGTCAAAAGTGTGAAAGTGGAATCATACTAGTGATGATTAATGATCAGTAAGTTGGTAGTAAGGCATGTAAATGGGGGGAGGTCAAAATGAGTGGGACGAAGATTTGTGGTAAATGCTAAATTCAGTAAAATAAGGAAATTAAAATAAGGAGCGCTCAAAAATTGGATAAAGGTCAGAAGATCACGTCAATAAAAGCATACAACTCGTGATATCATATATGTATCGTATTCCTACTACAATTAATCATTGATAACTCTACACATTAAGCAAATAGCAATGAACTCACCGGTAGGGGGCAGCGCAGTCAGAGTGGAGAGTAGAGCGCTACTGGTCAGCGCTGATGATGCAGGGTTCGGGTTTGAACTGAAACGTAACGTATATCGGTCAGCTATTGTATGTTGATGACTTTGTCTCAAGCAAGTGAAGAGAATGGCATATTTTAAAAGCTGTAATGTTTATGAATTTACAAAGGTTGAAGTTAATAGATAATTAGTTGTACATAATTGTGGCTTATGTTTTCGTTTTCGGGTAACTAATTTCATATCTTGAGAGTAATTTGTTATAAGTCTTACTTTTGTCGTCCGAAAGTCTGCGGAGTTCCAAACGTGTTTGGGAATGAAGGTCTGAACAGAGGTGCTGGCGATGACGCAGGGCTGAAAATATAAGAAAATTTAATTAGGATCCATTCCTAAAAATCATTCCCATTCTCTTCAAATAGTGGTTATTTAAGTATTAATTATCACTTAACAGCCTTACTTATAAAAATCAACAAATCATCTTCTAAGCATTGTTTTAAGTAATTACTACTTAAAGCCTTAAGTAGTGATTAAATTATTTTGACCTATAAACGTTGCTTAAGCATGTCTTAAGTAATGAACAGATAATGACATAAAAACATACTAATTTCTCAACACTACCGGAATGTTGGTAGCTTAAAAAAATATTTGTCCTCAAAACGTTGTGTAATGGCAACAATGGCATCCGTAAAATATAAAATTAAAAAGTTGAGCTGTCAATAAACCGGAAATGAAAAGTCAGCTGGTAAGAATCCAGCCATTTTGATAATTAGCGGGTTAAACAAGGGTGTGAGGCTACTTAATTTGACAGCTCATTTAAGACATTGCTAAGAAAATGATTTATTTCAGCCACGTTTATAAGTAAGATTTTTTCTTAAACATCTCTTAAGTATAACTTATTATTTTATAAGTAAGGCTGGGTCTCAAGTGCATCTCAAGCATCAGATACCAGGCAATCATAACTCACCTAGCAGTCTTACTCCCAGCGTTCCCATTAGCGTTATCCAGCTTCAGATTATTGTTGTTCAGCAGCGGGTTGTCCATAGTGGGGCTTGCTGATGGCCTGGTAGTGTCGGCCGCAGCCTTGCTGTGCCCAGCAGTGGGCAACGAGTTGGTTGAAGTGGTAGTAGCTGGAGTTGATGCTGGGCTACTGATGGCTCCACTGTATAGACTGAGGAATGATGAAGCTACTGCTGATGTTGCTGTGGTGTCAATTGCCTGTGGAATGGAGGAAGAAAACCGGTTTAGTGAGCAGATAAGCATTGATGCTAAGAGTTATCTGGCTGAAATATCCATGAAAGACGGTCTGTTTTCTTGGGTAGAATTATGTAGTAACCATATACTGTTTGTTAAAGAACGCGTTGCAAGGCATTTTGAATGAAACCATAAAGTATTAATTTTCGCAACAATTTCGCCCTAGTTGAAAAGTTGGTTGAAATGTTATGACGGAATGAAAACTTCGCAGACGTTTCAGAGGTTTTTCCTGGTTATATTTTTGGATCAGTTAGAGGAAAAAAGAAGAAAACGTGCTGCACCAACCCCAAGTAAAATTGAAAATAAGGACACAAGGAGGAAGATCTATTTTTAGCTCGTCACGACTGCCATTTAAATTAAAATTAACAAAACGATGATTAGTAGAGATATGGTGTTTCATTTACAATTGTTGTAGAAGTATTATTATACTTCTGACTTAATCTTAAGACATTTATTGGTCAATCCTCATTAGTTAGTATTATATTAATACCTTTAGACCTTTCTTCTTCTTTCTTTTTTAAATTCAAAGGATTGTTCAGTATTTCCCAACTTTATTCCTATATCTATATCAAAATCCTATTCGTACTAAATTGTCTTACTCACCATAGGAGTGGGCACAGTCGGCATGGGCTGGCTCACCGGATCGAGTCCAAGACGCATGCGCTTAGCGTTCAGGCTCTCATTCTCACACGCCTGCGCCAAAATGTGTTCCGCTTGCACTGATGTCAGGTGCGCAGGAGTTGGCCGCACCTATGTAGTGGGAGATTTATTAGTGGTGGATTTTTTTAGATTTTGAAAGTAATGAAGTATTTGCCTGTCTTTATGAGATCTAAAAGACCTGAGAAAAAGTCAAATGAAGAAGTTTTGTTTTGTATTTTCATATCAAGGATGCTTTGAAAATCCCTTGCACAAATGGGCGTAGTCAATCTAATTTTGGGGATCTACGGATATTTCAATAAAGAATCTTGGACTTAGAATTTTTCTATAGTAGTAATGGGGTATTTCTCCTTCCCCATCTTTGTGAGATCGAAGGCACTTGAGAAAAAGTGAAATGAAGACTTTTGTTTTGTATTTTTATATCAAGGCTTCGAAAATCCCCTGCAAAAATGTGTGCATTAAATCCAATTTTACGGAAATACGAATAATTTGATAAAGTATCTTGGACTTAGAACTTTATTACTATGCATGTTTTAGCATGTTAAATAAATATGGTTTGCTGCTTAACCTACCCATTTGAAAGGTTAATTAAAAGTACCAGGGTAACATAATAAAAGAGGAGATCGGACCCTCACCGCAGTATCCCAGGCGTTGCCCGAGCCGGGCGTACTCCCTCCATTGCCGGCCGTGGGTATCTCCCCTCGAACCTTTTTATTCCGCCTGCAGCTCTTCAGATAAGTCCGAATCCTCTTTCGGGCACGTTCGGCAAACTCCGGAAACTGTCGGGTGCACGAGTCGATGATAGCCTGGATCTTCTCTTTAGGCTGCTTTGAAATTGGAACTATCCTGTCCAAGTTCTCGTCTACGAAGAGGCGAACGAACATCTGTGGAGGTAAGTTTTTATGTTATAGAAGCATCTAGAAACATCTTTGTTTGTCTTACCTCAGTGCCGCTACAAAAACTATATAGGAGTATAACGATGAGTGACTTGTATTGGAAGAAAGGGGAATAGGTCCTTTAACTATACTACAATGGAATAGCTTTCGATTTCAATGGTATTAGGTACATATTGCATAGCAACTTCTAACCGTGTGTAGCAATGTTGATTAAAAACCGCTTGAAGAGCATACCAATCAGTTCCCAATTCCACTCATTCTTTTAATCCCATTGCCATACTTTTCCGAAGTTTTTACCACCATCCTACCATGAGTGTTGGTGTCAGTTTCCAGTCTAACTAACTAGATGACCGAAGTATTTCGCACAGACCTGCCCGCAATCCAATTACTAGCCGATGTCGATATCCGATAGTTAGTCCGTTGCTAATTCGCTTTGGTTTTGCATTATACGTAAAAATAGGAAATGAAAAGGTAACCGAGTTTTATAGGTTACCAGCCGTTTGAGAGGTTTATTTAACATTTTATTGGTCTTGGCAATTTTCGCTTAATCTAGCAGTTAGAAATAGGACGGATAAATACATAGACATGGTTAACAAACCATATTGGGTCAAGTTTCTATGCTAAGCTTAATTGTATACTCATAGCTGAAGATACAAACAATAGCTTAGGCCACCTCATTCTAAACATCTAAAGACCAGATTTCTTAATTGAAACCTTATTTCTTTTGTATAACGGTCCTTTTTGCTTACTTACATTAAATGCCTTCAGCCGCTCCGGGTCATGATGTTGCGGATCAACTCTATCATCAGAGTCATCATCTGAAGCGCCGCCATCATCATCATCTTTAGTCCGGTCTGATGATGAAGTCTCGTCGTGTGTGGAGGCCGGTTCAGCGCCGGGAGTCACCGAGCCCACGTGGATGGGACTCTGTAGAGTAACAAATGGTTAGTCCTGTGGTCTTTTGATTTTTCTTGGGTTCGAATGAAATATTCTTTGAAAGGGAACAACATTTCTGGGTAATTCGATTTGGTGGGGAAAGAAAATTATCTTAATTTCATAGCCTCAAAGCGGTCCTCATTCCAGCAGAAGGGTTTTAAGACCTCCTTCTATCTCATATGTGCTTGGTATTTGATTAGGAATAATACATGTAGAAGTTTAAATATGATATTCTTTATTCTCTTCGTAATATACCTACCTACCTATCTCGGAATGTTCCTTTCTGGTCTATTTGATTAAATATGGTAGTTTGTATTAAAATTACTTATTTTCTAAAATAATAGAGGAAACGTAGCTCAACCTTAAAACTCACCGAGTGGCCAGTGGCCAATGGCGTGGGCGGTTTGGGTGGCTTGCTGCCGAGCCCCAAAGCGCTATGGTATGATGCCCATAGGTCCGCCATGCTATCTCCTCCCGTCTCCGTTATGTCGCCGTTGCGGCCTGAAAGTACCAGGAGATCAAATTGTAACAGGAGGTTGAGGACATATTCTAGAAGTTTCTATAAAAAGTATAGGAACACCAATCTCTAATTACCAACTTCTTAAAAACAAGTGCGTGCGTATAACAATCCCCTTCGATTCGGTGGACAATTGTCAAACACTATACTTTTGATCTTAAAGTCCAGTTAAAAATTGTACATTGCGATAGGAGACTTATTGCACTCAAGTCAATGTTTTTAAAAAAAGGTTAACACCCGTTGCAATCCCGTGCAACGTATACTGTATACAGTTACCAGGCACTCAGAACGCAGTAGCAGCTAATTAATATTCCGTACAAGTCTTTTTTTGTACATCCCACAACAAAACTTATGTAGAAACGATACTCTAGAAAGAAATAAAATACATTTATTCCTTGCACATTTATAAGTAAATATTTATCTCGCCTTTGATATAAAGCTGAGTTCTATCTACTGAGTTTTTTATCGATCTATGGTTGTCAAAGAGAAGCAGTTTTGAAAAAATAGAAGGAATGGTCTATTTTATCATTAACATCAAGATGCAAAGCGATATCAGACCATAAGGATCAAAAAGTTGGTTCTTTGATCTTATCCTTATTTTTCGAAGCAGTTTTACTAAAACTCAAATATTTGCGGCGGATAAAGACCCACAGTTGACCAACTGTGTGTGTATACATCAAATTAGATTATTATTCGCACAAAATTCCCAGAAAATCCGATAGAATAATAATCCTTTTCTAAATTCTAGGTTATAGTTAGATTTGGGTTTCCAATTTTACCCAACCGTCCGAAACGTGGTTCATGTATTTCACGTGTATTTTGGCATGTAAGACGCCTCTGTTACTAGGAAATCATGTTAAGACGTCGGTCTGTAGATCTTTGGCAGTTAATACTAGGAGGCCGAAAGTCTGAGAACCAGGCTCACCAAAGGGTATTGTGTTAACTGGTAGTTGGATGTCGGTTTGGCAGTTTCTAGACGGATATCCACCTATTATTAAAAGACGTAGGAAACAGTTATGTAAGAAAAGACTAGGCAGTTAATCTGTTTTCCAAACAATCAAGTTACAGATGAAAGTATTTTTTAAACTATTTAAAACTATGATTTCAAGTGTTACGTCTCTGCTATGGTATAGTTAAACTTAACGTTTGAAACTTTGGGTGCATTTTCGTAATCAAGTCGGATACTCTTCAAACAAGCAAACAAACTCATATTTTTTACCGTGTTTAAAAGGGAATGTTCTCAATTGGAATATTTGCATGTTTACGATTTTGGATTACATAAGATCAATAAAACATATTTTTCTTCAAATCTGTGCTTGAAACCGATTTCTAAGAGCATTTCCTTTAAAAAGTACCTTAATCGGTAGATTGGTAATTGCCGTCTACCCAATAGAAAAACTTGTGTGTAGTGTTTTGTGTGAAGTTACCGTAAATACATTAGGAGTAGCTATACAGACTTAAAATTACCTCAGTGCGAGTGAGTTTAGCATAAAACTAAGTTTTTATATGCGCCGAGGTGTCCCGACCACTTATAGGACATAAATTATGTATAAAAGAAGTTAGCTACACGCCTAGCCTTGCTAAATTATCTGTCATCATGATGAATGCACGCCATTCGACAGGTCACACCTAACGTGACAGCCTGACAGGTGCTCGCACCTACCCCATTCTCATGGGAAATGTCGCCATAGAAAGAATAACAAGTAAATTGTCAACAAACGACAGCCTGCTGCTCATTTACGATCCAAACTATTCGCTAAATAGCCATCTTTGATTCAAATAAAACTACACTTTTTATCCTTCAGACCACCTCAACAACTCATTTCATTCCTACGTACATACAAACAGGACGATAATTTTGCTATGTTATTTAGTATTCGCACAGTTAGTTACCAAGGCGGCAGAAATTAATGAGGGCTTACAGAACGCAAGGGACCGGTGCATCTGCCTCTAAATGTCAACCCGAACAAGCCCCCTTGCCTATAAATAATTTGAGAAGGTGCCTGCATCGGCTGCGCCCCTAGTACTCTCGATATGGCTTCGCGTAATAAAAATAGCCGATGCGTTCCAGTCGACGTGAAAATTATGCAGTCAATAAAGTATTGGGATGACAAGAAAAGTGGCTTTGAAGACTTAAAGCAGCAAGTAAAGGTTTAATGTCAAATATTTATGAGTGGCACTTTATACTTAGTGGATACATACAAGTGCATTGGACCTCGGGTTTAAACAAGCCAACGGTACTTGCTGGGGGACCCGTAAGAATGTCTGCAAAAACTATAAATAGGACGGACTGGAGAAACTTCATAGCTCGAAATCTTGCTTACATGGTGCATTCATTGCCAAAGCAAAAATACATTCTTATATTGAAAGTATAGAATATATTTTCAACAAATATTTTAGGTATATATGCGTAGAATGCAACTTAGATTTCAGTGTTCTTACACATCCTTCGCCGTTAATCATTTATCGATCGGTACTTATTACAAATTAACAGGGGACTTAATCAGCTAAAGATTTTTCTTGGTATTAAAAAATACAGCGATCGATACAGTTTACTTTACTCTTACCGTATAATTAAACAGAACAGAAGAATAAATTCATATTTGCTGTGTCATATTTCTCTTCAGTGTTGACTCTAGGTATTTGTATATCACCAGCCTTACTTATAAACGTGAATTAAATAATAAGTAATACTTAAGGGCTGTTTAAGAAAATTCTTACTTATGAACGCTGCTTAAGGATGTCTTAACTAACATATAATCACTACTTAAGACTTTAAGTAGTGATTAGTTAAGATGTTGCTTAGTAGGTGGTTAGAGATTTTTATAAGTAAGGCTGCACACCTTTAATCAATAAAATAATTTGAATTTTAATGAATAAAAACGAAAAATCATGAGCAAAGCAAGTACCAATCGAAAATTATCCAAATTGATCGTTACTACTACTAGATAATATTATATCGTATCGTACCTCACTATCACTACCCCAACACAAAAATTCAAATAATTTCAATTATGAAGATCGTGCCGACCAAACTATATTAAAGTTTGAACATCATAGGATTCCTCTAACTATGTGATGGCAATGCAGAAATGCATAGGGTGTATGTATGCATTCATTGATAGGTAGGTAGGTACCGTGATAAGCAATTGATAAATTCAACGTGGACATTAATTAAAACCCTGTCTTGCTCTAGTAGCAATCGGAACGACACCTGATCATGACAATCTGGTTTGGATTCACTAGTAAAACAAAAATATATCTGATATATATATGAATACGCCGCCCACCCTGGTTACCTACAACTGTTAACTTCTTTGCGAAACCGATCGCTTCTTAAAAATTACAAACACCTATGTATTCAAGTCCCTCAAATTTATCTAACACATTCTTCTCGTTATATGCCCAGGCATTTCCCAAAATGTTAAGACCGACATCCAAACTAGCCAACTTACTGGATGCAGTTGAGCACCAGTGTTTTACATGGAGCAACTACTTTTTTTTTCGCCGCCAACAGGTATCTGTGGAGATCTAAGGGGGAGGCCTATGTTCAGCAGTGGACGTCCTATGGCTGAGATGATGATGATGGACTGCCTTTTTGACCACCACAAACCTGTTATGTGAATAACATAATTTCCCTTAGCAAGACTGGTTGATTGATTTTCTGGCTTCTAAACTCGCGTAACTATTGTTAAGTTAAAGACGTACTATATGTAGAAATGATACCTGATACCGCCTCACCTATCCTACATAGATATTCATAACAATATTGAACATAGTATCTACCTACGCCTAAGATAGATGTAACTCTAATATAGATGACACGACGAAATTGATCCCTTCATATCACAATTAATCAGTAGTATGTAAACTGCGGCATATATTAGTAAATACATAGGTATTAATACCCACTTGGTTACACCTGAAATGTATTGTAATTTAGACATAACTAGTTGTTTTACATCGGTTTACCTCAAGTTTTCGGGGAACATCTTTACGCAATAGGGTAAAAGGTAGGTAATCTATGTCCTTTCTAAGACTTTAGAGTCTAGTTTATATGTGTACCAAAATCTTAAATCGCTGTAGGCCTTTCTTATGGGAAATCATCAAATGACTCTCGCTGTGGGTTAGCAGCGTGAGGGAGTGTCAGACTCTTACTGACTAAATCCCATCATATTCCTTCTTAAGCCCTTTATGTACCAGGGCCACGGTAACTCTTTCGGTTCTCAATCGATGTAGGCCTAAGATTAGTCTACGTTACGCAATGGACGGCCATTGGTCGATATGATGATGATATAGGCCCAAGTTTACAGACAACATAAAGGTCAGTTTTCATTACTCAACTGTTTTACTATGAATTTGCGTAGTGAATTTTCAAAGTAAGTCGTTGTTTCAAGAAAAAGTTTATGTTAGCGGTAGTAGTTTTGGTGTGAAAGTGCGACAATTGACGGAGTTACTTTCGCATTTCTAATATTTTTTAATGATGCAAATAACTGAGTGCCTGATTGGTAACTGTTTCTTTATTTATTTGAGTAGTTGTTATGTTACAGAGTCGTATAAAATCCTGTAAATAAACAAAACAAATGTTTACCTTGAGCCTGGCTGTGGTAATTCCATGCTAGCAACATCATTTTCAACTTCTCAGCATCTTTGGCGAGGGCCTGACCTGCATCAGATCACATAGCCAATCAATTCTCAAAATTTTGATCATTTTTCGCACATTTTTGTTCAAAAATAGCCAATTCGGGAGCATTTTAAGCGTATTTCAGTAATTTGAATGATTTTTGCCTAAAATGCCGTAATTTTTGAGTTGATTTGATGCAAGTGGCTTTGTGGATTGAATCAAGCGTGGTTTTGATCCTGTTAATATCGGTACTTACTAGAAAAATTGTCGTCATCATTCATGTCTGCTGGCTCGGGTGTTAAGTTATCCTGCAACAAAAAGAGAATGGGTTTGTTAAAAACATGTTCTTTCTTGGTGGTTATTAGTTAGAGCAGGTTTTCCATAGTACCAATGGGATGGTATTCAGTGGGCCATAATCGCGTTTATTTTTGAAATTTCAGCTTAACAGACAATAAAGGTTTGGGATGGTCGAAATCTCGCCGACCTATAGTTAAAATATTAAATCACAGTAACTGTTGACGTGTAATGCAGCTACATATACATACATATACACCTACACATACATATTTGTAATGAACACAGACGGGGATGATTTTCCCCCCCATTTTCCGCGAAACGGGGAGCAGGCTCACGCATGCCCGCTACCAGGACATCATACGCGTTCGTAAGTTTAAATAATTAATAAATTAGCGAAACGGCCGGCGGCTGTGCAGTGCTGGGCGGGTCAACGCTCTGAACCGCGGACGCAAATCGATAGTGCTTCAAATGGACAAGCCACTAAATATAGCTGGATGTACCTCCATATGTGTGATGGGTCCCTGGTACCCTGCCCCATGCGGGTTTCCGAAGCAGTTGTCCCGGCTAGGAGTTAGCGGCGGACGAACAAATACAAACTTTCGGAAGCCGAGTTTCTGATCTAGCAGTTGGAGTGCTTTAATTGAACGTTAAACATAATAGCTTAATAAAGTTTAGCGTTAAACTTGAACTTACCTCTGGACCGCACAACCTAGTTTCATTATTAAATAGAGTTCATTAGTTACCATACGTTACAATAACCAAATACAGAACAATACTTAATAAACAGAAAAGCCATTTTACCTATAAAATAAACTCTATGGTATGCACTTGTTATTCTCAACCTTATAATGTCCAGGTGCTAGGCTTAATTATAGGTTTCCTCCAACGCAACACTAGAAAAAAAGTTGCTTCGCAGTAAACGTTCTTTACATACATATTTACATAGTTTTCCTATTAACGTTAGAACTAGAACCATTTAGTACCGTTCCTAATGTTGTATCTATATTTTTTTGATTACTAAAGATAGAAATTTGACGTAACCTGCATGGGTCTTATGTCAAAATTACATTTTTAGTTACTAAATTGACATATAAACAGCCATTAGTATGTACCTTTTTAAGTGCAAAAAGCCTTTTGCGACAGTTCAGAATAAATATTATTTATAACTAGACAGAAATGTTAACATTTAGTTTATGAATGGTGACAAACAGCCGCGCGCCGAAACGTTTGTCTGGTCCTAACGTTCTAACGCACACATTCAAATGGCTAGCTGGCCGCTAAAATGTTGCTCAGCGCTTAGAAAGGGTAGCATTTAGAATTTAGAGAAAACAAAATTATGTGATATATATTTTTACATGTTACTAGTTAATCAGTGTTTTTGTAAATGCTTAATTAGTAGTAATAGGATACTTAAGTCTTTAAAGTTGCAAGTCAGGATTTCAAATACTATGTCCAGCAAAACAGTTCTACATATACTATAAAGATATTCGTTGCAATTCTGAGAACGAAAGAACATCATTTCCCCAAAAAAAAAACATCAGTATCAATAAAAGCCAACGTGAAAACAAATAACTTAAAAAGTCAAGACCACTTTGCGAACTCGAATAAAAAACTTCACAAAAAATCCTTTTGAATTCCGCAGCGGCATTTTTCCGCTTTCATAACAGCTGACGTCGGCGTAAACTTACGAAAACACACGAAGATTTTCATTCAACAAGTGGTAGCTATCCCATGCAAAACGTCATCAATTTACAGCCGCACTTACACTAAGTTTATGCGGAAAAGTTTACTTGAAAATATCGAAGTTTGCTTGCAAATTGTTCGCTGTCGGATTGTTTGTCAAACACTTTTATTGATGTATTGTACAAGGATTAGCTGATGTTTTAATTCCCCATTACAGTTCCCTTGATTGGTTATTGATGTAATTTTGAATTGCGAATCAAACTTGATTGTTGTTTATTCTATACTTAGTATGCGCACCGTGGAATTCGCACAATTGGACTGCTTATAACATAATTTATGCAAATCATAAATCGCTAACCCACATTTAAGTATTTGATTGTCTACTTCAAGTGACACCTGAATATAATTAAACTTAATTGTGTCTTGAATTGCACCGCGGGTTTTAAGTCAGAAATTAATTATTCAAAGACAAATATAGCGCGGTAGCCACAACTACAACTAGTACTTAAGTCGTCTAAGTACCAGGTGTACATAGGCAGTTTGGAGTTAGGTGGGGTGACAAGCTAGATATCGACCGTCTTCAGGGCGGTGGCCAAGGACCGCATCTGCTATGCGGACACTAAATATCCGTTGACCCTTCGCGTTATGTGCGCCTAGTATAGTTAGGTTGATACCATTGCAATTTAGTCTGTAATTAATTACACCTCAATGACAGATAAGGTGCAGTGGTGCGTACATACATATCTAACTAAGTATACTTACGTAGTTAGTGCAAACATGTCATTAAGCTAAAGGTTAACTTGTGTAGTTAGATCATTTAACGAGCATCCTAACTGATTCTTAATGGCGTCTTTGTTAGGCGTCCAAGGAATACGTTTATTTACCTTTTGAGGAGCACTGCATGCAGGAGTACGCTACGCGTGCTTAATTTATTTAACTCGGCCATTAACTTGGATAGCGATTAACTTTTCTGGCGCATTTTCAAAAGAAAAGTAAGGCAAAGTATTTTGAAGAGAAAATTGTTTTGAAGAATGAAAAAATGCGTGATGTTTTTGCAGCGAAAATTATTTTAAACCACAAAGCTGGCTTTATTATGGCATCAAATATACTGCGGAGGCAGGTCCGGTCATCTGCCGATAGACGAATAAATCGCGGAATAACCTAGTTTTCCATACAAAATAACTGCAAAATTTCGGGAATCCACCAGCGGTTATGTGCTGAGGGCCTGGTATGTACTGATACATGGGCTATGTACTGCGGTATGCCCCCCCCCGGGCCGGGCCCCTCCCCCCTCCGGCACTCCGCGTGTTACCGTGTAGTGCTTGCCACCCCGCGAGTGATCGCGCTGCGACATTGCTGTGACACAGTCGCGGTTATCGATACTCGATACAAACTATCCTAGAACATTATTTTGTACTGAGGAGAGAATTTTACGAGAACAGCCTCTTTTTGGATGAGATATTGTGTCTATGAGATAAAACTGTGTATCATTTACTAAAAGTTGATTGAACTGTGGGCTACATAGTTTTGCTATGTTCTCAGAATCCTATCACTGTCTTTGTGTACCTTTGCGCGCTGAGGACCTAAACAGCAACATGTATGAGCATGGAGCAACAGTAGGTAATAACATTTCTAGTACCTAATTCAGGGGAATTTCGAGTGACAAGGTGTCGAGACAGAATTGATAATGGTAGATTTTCTTTCCGGAATATTTTATTATGAAAACCCCTAAAGTGCAATCCATTACTTCTCTTTGACTTGTTTTACGATCAAAAATCAGGCACAAGTTGAGAGCAACGGCAATCAATTCATCGATAACAAGTAATCATCGATAGCGCGTCAGAGTGCCAGCAATCAGGTGGCAGTCAGCGTATAATCATTAAATACCCACGCGAAGGGGGCCGATGACGCCCGCGGCGCCACCTCGCACCCCTCCCCCCACCCGCCCAATTATGAAAATACGAACAAAATACAAATTTCGAGCTTTTCGAACGTCAAAGGCCGTTAAACACGATGCTGTGATTATCGATAATGAGGCGACCACATCCTTACTGTGGCTCCACTAACACATTTTTGTTGGACGTGTATTGATTGTGATTTAGGTAAGTTATGACTGATTTGACCAATGGCACGGTCTCGGATAATAAAGTTTGTTATTAGGTCCGAACTCCACAGCTGGGGTGCTCAAACGAAAATAGTGCGACAAATGTTGGAACAAAAACGTCCTTCAACATCCACAGAAAGTTTATCAGTTCTGCAGATTTACTTAATTCAGGATTAACTTTTCACACAGCAAGCACTCCTTTAAGCAGCCCGTTTCATGAGTCAAAAACATTTTGCAAGCGCAGCTTCGCTACAACGAGGGTCCGCATTTTTTTATTCGCCGTCCTTACAAGTTTTACCCGTCTCTACCAGGAGCGCAGAGGCGAGTTGAAAGTCTTCGGTCTTTCAAAATAAACGGCTTCCTTTAGCATTCTGCTTGCTCGGTAGTTTCGCCCGCCGCTTGCGCCCTAGTATTTTTAAAGCGGACAGCGCCCCCTGCGGCACTCGCGGGCTCGCGCACCCCCTGTCACCCCCCAGACCCCCGCCCACACACAGTAATACCATAACGGGTGCGAGCTATGACGAGATTATCTACGTACACGCGTATCCACTATACCAATACATACGTTGCCTATATACCAGGAATACATAAGCACATAAGCGATGACTGTTGTACATAACGGGCATTGATTTACCGGGCCGGACGCTACCTGTCATCGGACACAATGACGATTACATGGGCGGTGGCAAAAATTCAGGTGAACAACGAACTGGACTGTCTGCCCAAAACAATGGTGGGACACTTATAGGTAATTGCACAAGAACTGTGACAGCCATTTGAGTACCCAACAATTATCATTTATCATCATGACAGAGTTCCCTGCGATCAGTGTTTGGGTCCATCAGTTCAACGGACCATTGTTATATGTTCGCAACTTTTAACTCGAAACTTCTGAAAGTTGGCGAAATTTTTCGCACCCTACTGCTGTCTATTCGTCGCGGAGTAAGTAAACGACAAGTTATCATGCACTCTTATATAAACAGTACTAAAACAGGAAACAGAGGGTTTTCCGATCGAACCTCTTACTGATTAGCCGTAGTTCCATAAACTAACACAAAATCAAAAGTACCTATGAATTGATTGAAGTATGAGAACATTAATCAAGAATCACTCCAAAAGTATGTATCAATAATAATCAATATTAACACTCGGGTATCGTAGAAATGCAGGCTCAAATATACACACAGAATAATAAATACACACACGCCCCAATTTACAAATTTCGCCGAATCCCAAATTAAAATTATACATTACTCCTTAAATGAGTTTTAAATACGGACTGATTTTCAGAGAAAATTACTTTTAACATACAGACCGACACCACACTCATGTATCTTATTCAGAAAATTCGAAATTAATAATATATGTAATATGCTGCATAATTATGTATTTTTATAAGTACATATAACTATGATCGCAGATTGAAAAAGTATGGAAGAAGAAAACATGCTGCAGCGACCTCAAATAATATTGGGATAAGGGCAGGAGGATGATGATGACCTATAGTTTCAGATTCAGGTGTCCAGGTGTCCAAGCTATATGTACATACAAACATATATGAAGATAGATATACAATGGCTTAAAGCTTGTCCAGATGAAGGGATTTACGTCTACATCTGGCTGAAGATTTATTGGTACTGTATATGACCTGCTTAATTTCGAACCAACACCCATGTATATTGTCAAAATATTTTGACAGTTATTAAAGAACACTGCCTGTTTTGCTGTTTTTACATCTCTACTATACTATTAAAAAACTATCTTAGAGACAGTAAACAACCGGGTATAAATTAGCGTATAGCCTTCCTCGATACATGGGGTACCTAGCACTGAAATATTCCTGAGATTTAAGTGTTCAAACAAACCAACAAACTCTTTCTACATTTAGCATCACCCCAGATAGTAATAACCATATGTCTGTTTAACCTGCCTTCATCACATTACTGAGTACATAACAAACAAAGAATTTTACCAATTTTAGGATATAACATCAGAACGGGCATTCGAAGTTTGCAGTCTATCTCTTAAATACGAAACTGTGCATACTGCATACTCTTCATACGAAATCAATCAACCGCCCAAAAGTTGCATGTTTTTATGCACCTTTGATTCTCAAAAGACAACTCCCTAAAAGTTAAAAATAGAACTACTATCAGATAAAGGAACGAGACTATATGCTTTTACTCTACAATTTTATCCATATGAGTAAGATAGTATATACATGTTATTCACACTGTAAACTTGTAGTCGGCCGATAGTTAATTTGGGCTCATAAATCAGTATGAAGATGAATGGTATTACGCACATTACAAAGACCAGGTACTAAGCTGGTATCAGACCGACTGAAAACTTTGATTGGAATCAAGATTTCTTAAAAAAATTGCCTTCCATCGGGTTAACTGTCGGTCGACTATTTAGTCTTGCAGTGTGTGGGTAACCTAACATAAGGGTACTTAGGCATCGTTTACGAAAGTTATATAGGAATATTGGACAAAGATACGCAAGCGACGCGATATTACATACAATGTACTTAAGTATGATGATTCTTTTCGAACTTGTAGAGATCTGTATTCTTTTGTTTTCATTATTATGATACAACTGTTAACAATATGTAGAGTATGTCATCATCATCAACCTTTTTACTGTCCCACTATCAGGCACAGGCCTATTCACAAACAAAGGAGGAATGAACGTTAATCACCACGCTTGCTCAAGGATTGGTGATTTCAGACTTTAAAGTAAAGGTTTGATCATTTTTTTCCATCACCGTTACCACTAGTAATATGTTTTATGTATTTGGTTACTCAGTTATTAGTGCAATAAACTTAGAAAAGATACATTGGTCCTTTGCCGGAACTGGAATCAAACCCACACGGCCGTACCTAAGACTCTGGTGCGATAACCACAAGTGTCGACGAATTTCTTTCTTCTTGTAGAACACAGAAAAACCAATGCGCCTCAAACTTTGTCATCAACATTTTTGTGCAAGTGCTAGCCTACCGTTGACAAAACTTTGGACAGTCAACTAACAAGATAGAAGGATTGACTGATGTCAAAGCCCTGTGACATACGAAAAGACACGAAGACAGACAGACATCACAAACAAAGCCTTCTTGATATTTGGCAGTCTTGTCTAAAGTTTTTCCAAATCCAATTTCGGACACTGAGGAAAATCGCATAGTCATAAAATACTAGGTATAAAAAGACATATGAACTCCTTTGTACTCATAATACCCTGGTACCTACAAAAAAACTCTGCAGGTAATTCGCAATTGTCGTATCCTATTACTTCTTTTAATTGTTTTTCAGCAGCATAAAACGCCTTTTACATTACAACATGAAAAAGATAGGTCGAGCAAACAAATTATTTTTGTACGAGTGCAGTTCGCAAATAAAAATACTAAAGCAATTTTGAAGGAAACTTTACGTTTACGTTTTGACGCTACAGCACATAGGGGTGAGAATTGCCAGAGAGGATTTTCGATGCGTGTACCCGCGGGCCATACCAATTCTCTGTACTGTAATATCGCATAAAAGTCACTCAATGTAACACTACTCAGCTGCATTCAGTTAGACTAGCAAGAGTAGGCAAATGATGAACATGAAATGCTAAATACTAGAGTAGGTAAAAACTGCTAACAACAATAAAACTTCATAATCAAAGTTTCAAATCACAATCATGTTCCATTAAAACAACAGGCAATAAATGATTTATCATCAAATTCCACGATGACTAACAAGCAACCTACTAAGTACACTGGCAGTAAGTACACATCAAAATAACATTGCCACACGCTAATGCGATTAAAACTAAAATGGGGGAAACTGGCACGTGAAAAATCCTCTAACAGATTGAATAAATAATTAAACACCCACATTCACTCGGAGTTTAGTGAGAAACTAGGTGCAGAAACCGCGTAGTTACCGCGTGATAAGTACCAGAGTAGCAAAGGCGATGTGGAGGTAGACGCAGATACTCGCATTATGTGAGGGGGAAGCGGGCCGACCTCGAAAAACCGAATGGGGGTCGCGTCTCCGTCGAAAAGCATCGCGAATTTCACAAAGCGGCTTCCTAGTTACAGGGGTATCGCTGGGGAGACGCGGTTACAAGTCGACGCTTACCCGTGCTCTTTGAAGTGTGATAAACTGAGCGAGCGAAGGCACTAAATATGGATACCTACGTAGGAGTGCGTGCCGCCGACGCTGCTCCCCTAGTACACGAGATTTATAAACGCGGTTAAATTTACTGTTATATCTTGCTATAATGCAAATAGCTGTTTTGGTTACATCTCGACATATGTCTGAGATAATGATCATGATCAGAGATTACGTTAACTGATCAACAATCCATTTGCATCGCATTTTCATAAATTAATATATCCTTAGTGGGAAACTGAACATGCAAGCCTCTTCAAATAAGAAAACATTTATCGCACCGAAGGACCACCGAATACATTAATCGAATTCAAAAGATGTTCAATAACTTTTATACAATTTAACTAAGAAACGACTGATTCTGTTACCAAACACATAAAACTTTAGTCACGCCCTCAAGTCATAAGCGTAGCGGGTTTTTGTAACAAATTATTCTCTTGTCTGAGGTAAATGCCTTGATCAGAGATATGCGATGTGCAGCAGCGGTTCCGAAGCTAAAACATTCCTATAATGCTATATAATATAATATGGGATATTTTATGTATATGGTATGCACCCAGCACGGTGAGTATGAGCCAATCCCCCAGCTTGGGGAAGCCTTTGTCCAGCAAAAGGACGTTTTTCGGCTGTGATGAGGAATCGTGGAACATAAAATCGGGATTTCAAACTGTTCTATAGTTTATCTATAACAAGACCATAAAATACAGAAAAACCGTCATCTCCCATCTTGTTTATATTCCAGAGCTAAATAGCAGTAAGGACGGATTCACAAATAAATAGAAGTTTTCATTGAACTATGAAAACAGGTGGGTTTTTCACAATAACGTGACCTTTCACATAATCCCTTGAAATCGGTCCGTATTGTGATATTTTTATCTCAAGTATCTATGGTATTGAATTCTATGTGCCCACGGCACAGTTCGGTTTTGGGGACCAACTGCCAACTTGATTTACCAAAACCTTTTTATTAGGAAAGTAGCCATTATACAGATAAGTCAGATTTGATACCGCTATTAGGCAACGTGCTCCAATCAGAATTGTTGCATTTAGGCCTACATGGTTCGACTCTACACTTAAATAACTTTAAACAACAAACCAATCGATTCTATAGCATTCATCATCATCATCATCATCTCAGCCATAGGACGTCCACTGCTCAACATAGGCCTCCCCCTTTGATCTCCACAGATGCCTGTTGGAAGCGACTATAGCATTATTGAATTTAAAATCAATAGTCATACTAACTTTTCCGCCCTCTTTTTTACATTGTTATATTATTAGCTGGTCTTTCGATACACATGTAGGTACAACACAAAATACTTAAGGTATATAAACACCTACCAAATCCGTTGTAATTCTGGCTTACAGTTTAACAATAACTCTATCTAAATATCCCCCTAGTGATAAAGTTACAACAGCTCCAAGCATTTTAGAAGCCACTATAGACCGTGTCAAGGAAATGCTCAATACGCCCCAAGAATACAAACGCTATATTAGCTTAAGATATTCTCATCTTAGACTAGGCTTTTGATTCAAGTTAACCACACAGCAACCTTGCTGGAAACCTCTATATAGATATCTAAGGTTCTACTTAATATGTTAAGCAAGTTATTTTTAGGATCCCTATTTAGTATTTGGTCCTTTGTCACAAAAAGTCAATGTCTTTGTAGTCAAAATACTCAGTAGTTGATGCGTCGTTTTGGTTATCCAATATTTAGATTAAGATTCAACTCACGTTTTCTAACAATAGATTGTGAGATGTATCATCCATCTTTATGGGTTGTGTGCAATCATCATCAGATGCAGTTTAGCGCCATTAAATTGTCACCTACAAAATCTTCATCCAATCACAATTGAAAAGGATGTAATACAACTCTTTAAACTCATATCAGCCTAGTACATTAACGCGCATATCCAGCGCATAGTTCGTTCTTTCCACTGGTTCTGCTAAATCAATAACGTTATATGTAAAAAGTAAAAGCAAAAAATACACAAAGATCCCCTAGTCAGCCATACATAGCGGATTAAGAAAAATTCCCGGCGTCACCTACAAAAAGGGGCAGCTTGCGGGCAAACCTCCGCAGCTTCGCAGTAATTCCACCCCCACGGACCGTCTCGTAGCGTCTAGCTGCTCAAGTAATTACGCCCCCTTACACCCCACCCCTCCCTTTGGGGATAAGTAAAAACAATATTTTTACGCGCGCAGTCCACGGTACCAAAAGTGACAGATATAAATTGAGGGTGAAAATGAAATTAGTGGCGGCTTCCTTGATGTCTGACGCGACTTTTTATTGTCAGTGTGATCTGTTCCGGAGAGTTGTCTTGGTGCTTTTTTGGGGATTGGGAAATTAGCCAGAAATCTTGAATTTTCATTAAATTCTCGTTAATTAACGCACTAATCTCACAAATTGAAAATAATGCCTGTATGCAAGTAATAATGACTGTAGCCGAAATACGCCTTTATTAAATCTCATCATTCGAATACAAGTTACCACCATAAGTATCAACGAATAAAATCTCAAAATATCATCATCATCAAAACTATTCAATACCAATCCATTTACCAATATTATTAATTAGAGCCGTCCTTAAGATTTAATTACTTTATTTTAATTTCATAAGATAAGCATCAATTAATTTAGTGATTTCTTTCACGAGATCATCATCATGGTGATTAGTGACTTTATCGAGAGTACTCGAAGGTGCAAGCGAACTAGGATTGCAGTTTCAGGTTTATTAAGATGTAAATGCTGTGATAATTATGATGATGTTAAAATACTTAACCCAGTGATTTTCTTGTTTGCATCATTAATTAACACTTCAATATTAATATTATGAACAGCTTTTTTTTTGTTTTTTGAACCCTAAAGGCTCTGAAAGAACTGAATTGAAAAAAAATATTTAGTGTTTGGAAGCTTCACTATCTCCGGTGAACATGGACAAAAATTTTCTGGGTGTGGAAGTAGTTAAGGCAGGTAATTTAACTATCTATTGTCAACTCATACATATGTATGTCAATAGACATGTACAGGGATACATAGTGTGTATTTCAGCAATATGAAATATTATTGATAACCAGGTAAAAGTTTAGGACGCTATTGATAAATCCAATAAAAGTTTTTGTGACCTAATGATCTAAGCAAGTTGTTAATGTTCTGAATAACATGTATTTTTTTCAACGACCGTAACTTGTAGGTACAAAGTATTAAAAGATAAGACTTTACAAACAATTAAAATAATGACGAAGCAAAAACAAATCGGTTTGATCGCGTTACAAATAAAATGCATATACAACGATCACCTAAATACCAAGTCGGTTACCGAGTAATTTGATGAGTCTTCAATATGTACACAGAAAAACAAACGTATGTATAAACAAAGAACATTGTCAACAAGTACTAAGTTCGCAAAGATTTTAGAAAAAAAAACTAGGCTAAGGCTAAGGCCTAAGTAAAATATTTTTAGTCATTTCATGGAAAAACTGTTTTGAAACTCTAAATTGTTGATTTTATCTCATGTAGGTATAACATGAGAGTGTCCCCACCGCCAAAATGATGGATTGGGAAAAAGGACCAGAAAATGACCAATGTTCTATTCTTTCGTTTTCTGATATATCACAGGTTTATCATTCTGCAGTTTTCATTCTAATTCAATTGACTAAGTTTATATTTTTATGTGACAAATACAATCTTTTATTTCTAGTCAGCGTCTATGACTCGACCTGTTTTCTTTAGCAAGTTCCGTACAAGCAACATTATCATTGACGACCCGATACCCGACTGTTAGTCGCACTTACATTACGATAAAGTGCCACAAACGGCATGCAACACCATGTTTACCTTACTTATCAATTAAATTATGCGTCTTATACCTACAAAGTATACTACTATGTCCGGTTATTCTTGAATTCATGTGCAAAGTTTAGGCAGCAAGTCTTGCATGGATATCAGGTGGACATGCAAACAATGCGGGCTATACGGAATGCAGGCGAACGCGGGAGCGCGCGTTGAATAATGTACGCGCCGTCTCAACGGACAGCGCCTCGGTCTTATGACGCCTTGGTACCGGCGAGGTCTTAAAGGAGTTTAAATATTTAAGAAAGGCCATCTTTTAATTGGTTTTGCGGGATCCTTGGGCCCGTAAAATAAAGGATCCGTGAAATTTATAAGGGTAGGACAAGCTACACTATAAAATAAAGAAGGATTCTTCCCCGTCTTTTTTAATATGGAAGGTTGCAGGTGTTTTGTTAAAAGCATTAAAAGGAGGGTTTAATAAAGTGGAATATCGAGTCATAAAATTCTAAACCAATTTATTTATCATGTAGGTAGTACATCAAAAGAAAATTACTGAAATATAAGGTGCTGGCGAGTCATTTCAAAATGACCACAATACTGCAATTCAGTAATTTCGAATATCGCAAGATGCAGTTTGCGTAATTGGATAAACAAAACAATTGTGCGTTGACTGTCAATTTCGAGCTGGACATTACAATAACCAGTTTCCCTGAATAGTCTAAAACTGCATAGTTTTCGTATCAAAGCTACTGTTTGTTGTTCGCAAGACATCTCGACAGGTAATGGTCTAATCCTAGGATCTTGGCTGATGGAGTAAGAGGCCCAGAGGGGCTTGCCAAGTTCCATTGATTTTCTCCCATTTCAGAAAATGGTCCTCAAGGCTTTAGTTCCAAAGTGATTGTAAGCATTCGAGTATATAGATCTAGGAGATTGATGAAGCTTACTTGTTTCGTTTTTAGTGATATTAATGAGCTTCTAGCAGAATATGATGTGACAAGCAATCAATTAATCTTTGTGTGAATAAATGTTTAGATCTTTTGGATAGACATAATTATGAACGGCTATGTAGCTGTAATAAATGTGCAGGCTTATGACACCAATTTGGTGCTATCTTCAGATATCGTATGCGAGGTTTTTTGCTGTGCCATCAATCGTATATATCGAATATAATAATTCAGTTGCTGAACATATCTAAAGGTACAATTTTAATGTAACTTCTAGTAATTCTAACTACTACTTATTTTTATACGTTCGCTGCATTTGGGGAAAAATATTTAAATCGGAACACAGTTTAGCTATAAATTCTGATCGTGACTCTTATAAGGACGATAATCATTTCTAAACTACACACACACATTAAAGAGGCATCCTAATTTATGGAGCAGAAGTAATATACTCTTAGTATGCGCTGGTAGTTTTTGAAGCCAAGGCTTGCTAAATGTAGAGTATTAACCTTACGTTCAACATCCAATGATTACATGTAATGTACGAGTAAGTGCATCTTTATACTCAAGAACCCGATCAAACTATCGGCTGACTAGAAGTTTGCAGTGTTTGAGGTTTTTCAAAAGGTGCAAAATTGAGCTCAAAAATAGGCCTCCTTTATTGACTAAATACCAAAATACTACATATTTGCCGATTACAAAAAAAAGCAAGACAATCTTCGTATTCCTATTATATTGGTTGGCCGTAAGTTGTAGTTTATTTCATTTTACTCTTAACATGATATGCAAAAAACTGCTAGCATACATAACTTGAGGACCGGGAGATTAGGGGACATTTGAATCTAACTGTAGACGAACATAAAATCATTGTTGAATCTGCAGGATGACCAAGATACTCTAAGGTTGGGTTACACCATATCTAAACCCATAACCAGCCATTGTCGTCCAATGGTCAAATCGGCCATTTGACAACTGAAAATATTTCGGCTATCATTACAGTTAAATGGTGCCACTCACTATAACAGTTGTCCTCGTCAAACAAATCATAAAATTAACTACAGATGACCATGTGTTAAGACAAACTGCTTAGAGGAGCATCTGTTATTTAAAACAGACTTCAAGATTTCGTCTGTATTTGAGTTTAGACAAAATATAACATTTTGATGCTTACATACACATATTTGGCTTTCAAGATCAATATAATGGCAGTGCAACGTCAGTAAGACCATGTCATCCAAAAAAATACTTCTAAGATCATACCTTATAGGTTGACAAGTAAGTACATGAGCTAAGTCCGATCTAGCTATAGTAGCTATGTAGCGGGGTGGGCTGATACGGGCAGCATGCAAGGTCGCCCGGCGCCTCGATCATCATAGACATCTTAGCACGGACCTGTCTAATGCTTTGGTATTGTCTAATAAAGTGTTGTAGGTTTTAATGGGTGATTAGGTATTTTTAGAAAATGGTGATGTGTAATTCGTGGGGTCTTCGTCTCTTGTGTTCGTCTTTAATTTCTGAAATTAATAATGATGAAAATGATAATTATGAATGTGTAATGTTAGTTAGACGACTAAATATACAGTAACATGTACTTTTTTTACTGGTGGTAATTATGTATGTAGTAATGTAATTAGATTAGATTTGTATGCCTTTTTGTTTATTAATATGAAAATTCTGCGTATTATACATAAAGGGAAGCAAGTTTTACTAAATTAATTGCATTACGTAAAAACAATAAAATGTTATGAAGAAGCAATATAGTTTGTAATGTAATTAGTGCTTAATTACTCAAACAGCATAATACCGATCTATTTTCCAAGAAAAAATAGATGTAACTCGAGTGTTTATTAGTTTTAAATGTTAATAGAAACGGCTAGTAACTGGGCATGTCCATTCTAATGCTATCAACGCCTGCCGCGTGTCACTTGAAACTCCGCCATTTTGCAAGGCGAACCGCCCGCGGCGGGAAAACTGACTTTGGCGCCAATTTCGATGCGGCCACGTCTGCTATTCGACCGCATCCGGATGATCAGCCACTCAAGAGAAGCCCTCGCGAGCCGCACACACCGCAAATCGGCCGGTTAACATCACCACGGGTGTCATTATAAATTCCTTTAATTATACCATTTTTACTGCGCTTTATAGTAGCCTGCCTGATGGCGGGAACTCGGTTTATAAGTGCCATCGCGCTATTCTCAGGCCTTGGCATGTTTATCTTGACCGTTTCAAATAGACCTCGTGCCCTTTACATATATTACGAGAAATAGGGTCTTCTTAAAACGGCAGCTGTAAGAGATCGTATTAAAATAATTAAAAAGTTACCTTTGGCAGGACATGTTGCAGGAGTGCTCCAGCTTTCCTTTTGGCAGCCATCTTGGATTTTTGGCGGGAACGCACAGCACTTTTGTCTTTGGTTTCGTTTTAATATCTCTTCTGATAATCAGTTCATGGACTCCATCTCAATTTGACTAAAAACAAAATTTTGGAATGCTTCGAATGTGTTTCTTTCCGCATTTGATAAAAAATTGCAATCAGACGTACTTTAGCTGACGGATTGTTTGAAAGAGTTACCGCGGCCCTGGGACATAGAAGGCTTAAGATGGAACTTGATGGGTTTTAGTCAGTAAGAGTCTGACCCTCACGCTGCTAACCCACAGCGGGATCATTAGATGATTTCCCATTAAAAAAAGAAAAAAGCTGAAATATCTAAATTATTTTTTATTAAAGGTTACTTTTCTAGTGAACTGTTTGAGAATATCAAAGGACCAAACAGTTCAAAGTTGCAATTATCTGCAACTGACGTAGAAGAAGAAGGACAATCGTCAGTTCACATTGCAATCGATATAATTACGGCTAGTTGTTACAAATGGGACTGTTTTGAAATAAATTACCGTGAACAATACAGCTGGTATAGTAATACCAAATAACGGAGCATCAATATCAAAGTATTTTTTTTTACTTCAAATAGGCCTAGGTATAAGAACTCTTTCAAAACGTCAAGCTAGTCGCACAGTTCGAAAAATTGAATCTTCTGGAGAAGAATCGACAAGAAACTCTTCTCTTTTTTTAAAATAAAAGACAGTTGTTTACGGTAGTTTTCAAGCATCATTATTCAAACAGCTACTATTGATAAACCAAATAATACACAAACATACAAAGAAGGATTCACAATATGCCCTAATCAAAAATGTAATGTTAATGCAAACCTGTTTAGAGTACGAGAAAGAACGGGAACTAGAGATACGCACACACAACTTGAGTAAGGTCAGTTACATTTGAAACAAGCATTTTGGAAAAGAGGCATTTTTTTTGCTGAGGGAGCCGCCCTCCCCTATTTGCGCAATACTTTAACAATGAACTCTCATTGTTTGCTCCTCCTAGCTGTCAGTATTTTGTTCGAATAGAAATAAGGGTGAACAAATGCTTTTGAAATGACCATTACTTTTTGAAATGAAACCAGTTTCATTACGGCCCTATTCGTGGTTAGTTCTCTATAAATGGGATAGATAATTAAAAGTTCTTAAAGGGTTTGGTGGGCTTGCACATTTAGCCCCCAAATAAATCGTGATTTCTCCTTCATTACCACCTATTGATAAGCAAATCTTCTTCTTCTTTAAAATAAGTATACTATTTATATTCTATCTTCAAAATAACCTCGTAAAAACTACATTTTGGTACCGCAAGAGGTGTCAGACTCTAAGTGCACTACCCTATCCGTCGGCGTCGGTGACACCATACGCAAATTGGATAGGCCAACGCGCTTAGTTTGGCTTTTCTATTCAAATCCACGACAAGGTTAACCGTAAAGAGTATACATGGGTTTTCTGTTGTCTATTCTATTTGCAAAATAGTATATGCAAACTCAAAATGCGTCAATTCTTAGAGTATAACCAGAACTTGTATAAGACATCATGCTGTTTTGTTTAATCATTTCAACTTTACAGTGGAAGAACGTCGAATCATGTTTTTAAGAGACATTCGTTCAGTGCTAGATAGACCATTTATTGAGCTAGGCTGTAGTGCATAGGCTACTTTTTGTGCGCGAAGTGATATAGCATACTATTCGACGATATTCAAATTAATGAGAAATATCAATTATAACATTAAAAGCCTATCAGATCAATGAAGAAAAAGAAACAATGCTGATTCGCAGATCGTTTAGAAATGGATGCAATTGCAGAACTTATGAATAAGTTCCTTTACATAGACTGTCTGTTTATTAAATTAATCCTTTGACAATAACTACTTTCTACGAAGAACCGAAGGACCAACAGTTACTTTACGTACTAACAAACAATTGATAAACTTTCCTATAACTGGTAATTATCTAGAAAATACTGTAATACAGTTAGTTGCATGTCAATACAGCAGTTGTTTATTTTCTCACACAATTCATAAAAGTGTAACTCCAAAGTTATTTACTACTTATCTAACTAAACTGAACTAGCCGCTTTAATTCTTAGAACTAAGTTTGTTACATTTTCTTCTTCAGTATTGCCATAGAAAAGTGTAAAATCTTCTTGTAAAAGATTTTAAAACTGTCTGTAGTAAAATGTAAGAAAATAAATCAACTGTTACCTGAGTGAGTACCGACTTTATTTCAGTTTTAAGTAACGTTAACATTTATATGTTTACACTCGCCTCGCTTTCCGTGGGAACTACTCTGCACACCCGGATAAAAAGTATAACATAACCTTCCTCAATAAATCGGCTATCAAATACTGAAATATTTTTTGAAATCGGTTCATTAAGTCCTGAGATAAACGCATTCAAGCAAACAAAGTCATATTTAGTAGTAACCAGTATATCCTTTAGTCTTCTTTACTTCTAGGTAAAAGTCTCTAGTCTTGGTTAAACTAGAAGCGACTCTGGATTTTATTTGGCTCTGAATTAAAAACAGACAGAGATTGGACTGGACTTTTACGTTGGCTAGATTTATAACGAAATGAATTATTTCTGAAAGAAGAGGATGTATCTCGCCGTGATCTCTCTTCATCTGGTTTTACTAAGGAAATTGTGGAAAAATTGCTCTATGATATGCAAGAAAGTTAAGTTGCTAAATTAATGGTAGAAGGAATCAAAGATAATTTAATTTCTGCTAAGTCCAACCGATTGAACAAGTACAAAGCAAATTAATTAATTAACAACAAAAAAGTTGAATGCACAAACAAAATTCGCAGAAAAAAAGTACTAGGAGTACAGAGCTACTGGAGAGCTTTGAGCAGATTAAATCATCGCAAAGGGGTCTCATTCTCATGCTGAGCGCGATAACGTAGGCCATTTTCCATCTGCAGACACGGTTCTACGTGCTTTATGCACCGATCCATATCTCAGGATGAAATTCTTCAACCTGACGTTTAATCCGCATCGAGTAATATTTCAATCGATTTAGTTTACCGATTAATCGGTTAGTCGTGACAATTATTGTGTTCACTGTTTGCTAGATCCATTTTGTTTAGGTACCTACTCTATGAATGTTAGGTACTGTATTTTTAGCTGAAGATTTTGATCAATCTTTATGATATTTGCCAAACAAGGTATCAGTTTATGTTATTAGTGAGCAATTTTCTTCGAATCAAACCCACGCTTTAAACTGTAATTATTTGCAACTTATAATTTTTCGCCAAATAAGGTAATTTAGTCATAATCAATCGAAAAAAGTTTACCTAAATTGGATAATATTTAACGATTTAATGATCCTCGCCTTGATCCATCGATTTTCTTTATTTTTATGCAACTTTTAAATATCTGGTCGTGTAATTAATAGTATCTTTCAATTAACGTCTATCTGCTCACAACAGAATGTAACTGATACTAATTATCATCATCAGAGTGACATAAAACTTTATTTAATCGGAATGAACATCTTAAAAAAAGGACCAATACGCATATCAGTACCAGGCTCTCATATAGCGTAGGAGTTAACGTTTAAAAATCGAAAAAGGAGTGAGTAAAAATTCACACCAATCCGCAACATTGGTGCACGGTGCGACACAACTGTAGATGGAAAGCGCACGCCATACGCCTTTATACGCGGTCAGTGCACTGGCAGCTATTTTCTTTTTAGCGATAACGACAAGGCCACTTTAATAGCTTTGGGTACGGTAGTCCGTGACGTTTTTTTATTAACTGCCTAGTTTGCGAATTAGGTTCCACAGTCACAACGACGTGTAACTTTGATTGGAAATGAAACAATATGTTGTGGTGTTTCATCCCCGAAGTGTAGATTGTTGAAAGCCTGGTATAATATGATAAACCAATTAAGATAATGTTTCAGGTAACTTCAATCCCGAAAACCTACGATCCGCGAATTGTATCAAAGAACCAATAAGTTACTCAAATATAAAACAAATTCCATTTTGCTCAAGTGCCAAATCTTTAAATTACTTTACGCTGTACACATAATAACCGGATATAGCCGGATACGCGTGTCATCAAATTACTGAAAACATGTACTTTTTATAACCCTATGCTACAGGTGCGAGGGTAAATGTCAAGGTAAATGTCAAACAGTAACGGCGATCCAACTTGATCGTATCTCCTTAACATAAGGCAGAACGAAGATTAGAAAGAAACTTACAAGTTTACAGTTATAAACTGCAGTTATTTAAAAGGTGTCCAGAGAAGAGGAATAAATAAGAATGATTTTATGACCGAAAAATAAAATATAAAACTTTTATATCAAGATGCAATTCTGAAACGTGTTCGGTGACAATCGTTCGAGATTAAACAATATATTTTTTGTGTCACAGAGACCGATTTTGATTACTTGAGAGATTACGCGTCGGTGTGAGAGACGGCCGACCGGCCCTTACACGTTATCCCAGCTAGTCGAATGTAAGGGGCTTATTACCCGAGTAACGGTCCCCAAGCATTGTCCCATCGGTTCGTTCCTTTTTTCATAAATATACTAATTACACGGCCAGGTTTGCGGTATAAAGGGTACACGGGAAGAGATGATGGCTGTATTTACGCTAGTTTACGCTATTTTACCCGTGAGGTAGGGCTTAATAGGCATTGTGCTTAGCAATGCAGTGCGTAGCCGTGGAATGCGAACCTCTGTTCCTTTGATACGGCGGTTATGAAAAATGTGATTGTTGTTTCTTTCATTCATTTACGGGGCATACTGTTCTTCAGTTATGAGCCCCAACAAACACTTGATAACTTTTTATAAGTATAGAACAACAACGTGGTTGTAAAGTTGAAATCAATTTAGTAAAATATTTGACTGTATCGATGCGAAATAGGATTGATCTCTTATGAAACGTATGTAAAAAGCGAAACCTGAAAAATAGGCGTACTCTTTGGTAAAAAACTCCATTGTTTTTCCCAAGTCAAGTAAGAAAATATTACCAAAAGGCTATAAAAAAGTTGCACAGTTACTAGAGCAACATAACACGCTGGTAGTGTTATCAGCGAAGTAAGAACCGTGAACGATTTGATTAGTTCGACGCGCGCTTGCACTCCAAAATTACTTTCAAACTTCGCTGCGTTCTACACATTGAGAACTTCTGTACAAGTCTGCAAGCCTGGTATCGTTAGGTAAAATTATATGAGATTGGATAACCCTAGTACGTAATAGAGAGAATACATACATAATACAAGTCGAGTATAAAACTAAGTTCATAAATGCACTTGAGGTGTAGCGGAGAATATTCAAACTGAGTACTCTTCATAAAGTTGATGAAACAGAAATCTTGTCCGATACTAAAACATAATATCCATACTAGATAAAGATAATAAATCTAACTAGCCGCGTGGAATGTAAAAACCTACAGTAGGAAATTACTAAGAACAATCTAAGAATCGGTACATAAGTGTCAGTTAGGCTAATAAATTCACTAAAACAATGCCTTGTCTTTTCAAACTGGCGTGACAAAGGAAACTTAGCGACACGAACGAACGATGGACTAATTGCATTTTTTGCAGTCACCATGTACTAATGCCAAGGCTTACTTACTCATCAAGTTCCTATGTCCATTCCTGACGGTCTATGCAAACCTGCATTCGAGCAAAAACTAGTATGTCAAGATGATAAAACTTCGCGCGCTCAACGTCTGATTGCAACTTTTTTTATGGAAAAATTGTAACGCAAAGGAAGCACAGGGGGTTACCAACCTATTTGAAGCACGGGAGGATTTTTTTTTGTAATTTGAATGTGTTGTATTAGAGAGTTCGAGTTCGTGTTTCGCGAGTAAGTTGTGTGCGGGCGCGGCGCACGTGTTCGCCCCTCGGAGGTACAACGCACACTGGTCCGCCAGCTCGCGGACGAGGTGCGTTCGCTCGGTGTCCGGCCGGCCCCCATCGCCCCCTGTCCCCCATACCGAAATGCATCAATGACACTCGAAACACACGCACATTCTGAACGCAGTGGGGACAATCGATAGGTAAAAAATGTTTGTCAATTTATTAGGTGCCCTAAGGCCTAGTGACTGTCACAGACACAAAGTCTGTATGTTTTTTGAATTTTGATGTGAAAAAACGACTAGGTATTATTTTTTTTCGAAGCAAATATAATTAAACAAATGTAACATAACAAAAGCCAAACGAAATTATTACCTTCCTCTTTCTCTATCGTCTAAAACTGCTTAGATAAAACTTTGGTCCTAAGTTACGCGAGGCTAATACCAAACCAAATCTGTATTTCGTATCGACAAAGTGTATAAACAAGCTCCTCATAGTACTATAAACAATAAAGTAGATCTCCCGAACATAGAATCACTTACTAAGAACTTGTTAGAACAACATCCTCTCGATCTTGTTTGATCATAACCTCAAGCTTCATCTTAATTAGGGAAATCAATTTAACCAATGTTGCATGACTATAAACTGATAATGATGATGTAATTATACAATCAATTCGCACACATACGCAATGAATGACATTCGCGTATATACTACAGAATCGATTATATACATACATGCAAATAAAGGCTGTATGTATGTGTGTAGTATATCGTATATATGGAATGAGGGACCAGGCACTCATGAAACATGAGGCGGTAGGTATATATGTTATAATACGAGCGTTAAAACGGCGGAAAAGGATTGCAGAATTTGCAGAATACTGACCTAGTGTTCAGCGATAAGTGGATGCACTTCATAAGGGGATTTAATCGTTGCAATCAGTACTTATGTCTCTTCTTAATTTAGCTAGCTTCGCTTATTGAATTCTGAGCTATGTACCCACGCGCTCTTTAATCATATTGAAACTGATCAATGTATTTTTCAGTCTTCTTTTGAAGGCCAAATGTTTCAGTCTAGAAATAAGTCGCGATATTAAAAGATGTTGCGAAGATTCATTACTTTTCTAGAAGCTAGAAGGACCATTTTAGAACTGATGTCATGTATTTCGGTGCTTTGGGACATAGCAATAAAATGAGTAATAGTATGACCCGGGCCAGTCGGTGTGTAGGGCAAGACGTCGCATCCTGTATTCACGTATGTTGAGCACAGCTGTATACAGTCGCAGATATATGAGGGAATTTCGGCAATTTGGAAAATGACTGAAAATCGAAAAAACACACATTTTTTTAAGTTATGGTCTTCGTTGGTTTTAAGAACATTTTACTTAATCTGGCGTGGTTTAAGCAATCAGTTTCAATTGGAGAATAGATAAGCAGTTACGTTATTTCTTATTTTAGCTGTGAAAACGCTGTAAGGCGCTATTACAATAAGTGTATTTGACGTTTTAACAGCCTAAAACGCCAAAACTGGAAGATAACAATCCAAAAATTGCAACAAAAAAAAAAACAACTGCTACTCAGACCAAAAACTTTCTTTTAAAGATCATAAAACCAAATACTGAAATGAAAATAACTATTTATAAGTCCTCAACAAAGAAAAAATACTTCTAAATCCAAGCCATATGAACACAAAGGAATCAAAGGGTCAGTTAAAATCTGTAATTCATGCAGAGTGTTGATGCTCATAAAATTTCGACCCACACTATACCTCTCTAAACAGGGGTCTTACTATACATGTCTTCGCCTTTTACGGTAAACCTAATATTCAAACTATCCGTTGTTTGCCTTACCAGAGATAGAATTAACAATAAGCTACTTTTGGAATAGGCAACTAGAATCAAACCTTGTTATATTTTTGTAAAGCCCTTAATGAAATAAATGATTTGAGTTTGACTTTGAATTTTGATACAAGTTGTGTCAAAGTCCTATATCTAGTAAGTAAAACAAAATATAGATAGAATATTGGGATAAGTAAGGTTCGGTTAAACTATGTATGTAAGTAGGTATCGGAGTTGTATTGGCAAGTGTGAATTTCTGTTGGCGTCCAAAAGGACCAGTTTGCGTTTTACTCTTTTGGCACGGATAATGATTTTGTAGGTGTAATCTCAATTTTAATAATTAGAAATTGCTTGACTATATAAAAAGAAAAAGACAAAAAAGAGAAAAACTATATAAAAAGAGAAAAATACTTTTGCAGTGGAAAAATAGAAAGATGACGAAATCAGAAGTTTTCTTGTCTTTTTGCAACGCATTTCAGTGGCTGCTGAAATTAAAGGTGATAAGTTATTTACTATTTAAAGATTTTAGAATGGCTTTTTAGACTTTTAGACGTCTAGCTAGATCAGGTAAAATAAATAAAATGGTGATAAAGGAAAATTTTAATGAAACTTCAGTTGCGAAAAAAGTTAACTTCCTTATTTGGTAATTAATTAGTGATGATAATATATGTACATTTTCAGCATTCTTCAATTGAACAAACTAAATCATATATTTTTGGCCACATAACTAAAAATATTACACGAAACGAAAGAAAATATTGTTCTGTATTCTCTTTTATCGTTATTCCTCCATACCAGCTACAAACCTAAATCATCACTTAACCGTTGCCATGACAACGAAGCTTAGTATGTCCTGTCTAAATTCGGGAGACTACTGCCTGCGACACGATCTCAAGTGTAATTCAGGTATAGACGTTTCTCTGTTAGCTAAGATGTATAGCTTTTGGCCTATATAGGTGTATGTACGTGGGTGACTATGTAAGGTCGTTTTTGGTTATGCAGTCCTGGTACATTGTGATGAGTTTTGTGAAGGAATTTTGGAAATTTGATGAGATTGAAAGTTTCAATTGCAAATAAATCCTGGAAAGAATTGAAATTATTTTTGTAAGAAGTTAATCGCGTTCGTTTTTGACTGGTAACTGGGTTGAGGCGGTCAGATAGGTAGTCGCTCCTTATAAAACACTGGCACTCAGCCGCATTTGGTTAGACTGGAAGCCGACCCGAACCTAGTTGGGAAAAGGCTCGAGAGATGATGATGATGAATCGAGCTCGTTTTTGACTGAATCAAAGAATTACATGTGAATTTTCATATTTTTTTCATACAATAACAATGCTTAACTTATATTATTATGTTCTAGTATCTTAGACTGTCACACGTGTGGCATGTAGTTTCCTAATTTTTGGATTTGAAAATAGGTATAGTTTCAGTAAACAGAGCCAACATTATACATTTTGCAAGTGACCTAATTTGCAGTTTACCCACAACGCACACATAACTAACCGATCATAATAATTAACTACTAAACAGGTACATATAAGGACTGCTAAGGTTTGCGCTGTCCAACCTATTATGCACCTCAAGTGTTTAGACTAAAGTCTAATTTCGAGTGACGTTTATTATGCCTTAGTAGCGATTAGGCATAGCGGTACGGAGACATGCGAATGTATGAAGGTCTCGAGTCATTTGCCCTGGTGGCCACGGCTTTGTAACTGCCCATAGAATGTTATCATCATCATCAGCTTTTCTCCAAATACAGTTTAGACCTCCATTCGCTTATGCACGCCTAGTAACCCTTTCGTTGGTTTATTAGACTATTTCCACCATAATGTGGTTTCGACACATTTCAAGACGGTTCCCTTATTTAGTTTAGTCTTAATTTTTAGATCTCCATGACAATTCTGTTTTTCTAATAGAAGCCGTGTATTTCCAGACTTTAGCGTGAAGGTGACCAAGCTATTCTGAGACAAAGGATAGATACAAGAATCGTCTGTCAAAATATAACAATCCGCCAGACAAACCGTCGAAAGTACTTAGTCATAATTAAATAATGTTGAAATGTACAAACTGACAGATATTTTGATACCTAATTTCATATTTTATGTCATTATGCCTCCTTGCGACGGCACTGTGTCTGAATATTAATTTCAGTAGATAGATGGTAGATTTATTGTTAAAAGTGTACTAAGAGGCACTGCAGTTAACCTGCAGAAAAGCAACTGGCCAAATTTTATCCATTAGGCAGAACGCTCTGTAAGTTGGGGCAGGCGCCAAGATAAAACATAAATAAATTTAAATCCAAGAGAAAACATACAACTGCAGATATCGTTCTAGGAATCGAAAGAATGGAATGTCTTTCATAAGGAATAACAACATTATTAAACAATATTTCAAAGGCGAGAGTGTTCGTTGAAATGTAAACATATTTAGCGAAGACCCTTCCCTGGCTCAACATTATTGTTATACTCGATTTTATATATGGAAAGGTCAAGCTGTCAACCTCCAGACAAAAAAATTGAACACCGCCCTACAAACAGGGGTACTAGGGTGACATAACCGCTGTGGCAGTTAATTAGTACCGGAGGGCGCGGCGCGACAGGCGCGGGCGCGGGCGCGGCGCGTTTAGAGGAAATTGTCGTTTTTATACGGCTTCCACCCCCTCACCCCGCCACCCGGGCCCTCCAACATTCGAATAATGAAACAACATAGTTACCTTCATCTTATAAGCACATGTCGCCCCGGTAATAAAGAGAAATTAATATCTTGAGGCTAGCATCTCGGCCCCGCGTTTCGGTCCGACAGCCGGACAAAGCAGGGTTTGCAACTATGAACACTAAGCGGCGGCGGCCTGGATGTGTCATTTACACCGGATAGAATAACGGACACTCTCCCATCTAGACATGCTATGGATTGGGACATTTCTAGTACATCCAGAATCTTCATTACTACAGGTTAAAATATCGTTTTGGAATGAACCTTTCCCATAATGACGATTACGTATAAAAAAACAATTGAAAATCATTTTGGATGTGACATACAGGTTGTTGTCAAAGTTGAATCACGTTTTTAAGAAATTATAGAGGGATTTATAAATCAAATATGTGAAAAAAAAGTATTTGATGGAAGATCGTTTTATTTTTGTTTAGGTATTAGGTAGGTACTGACGTTAAAGTGGAATGAGAACAAATTAGTTCTATCCCTTGATAATAAACAAGGCAACAAATGTAACAAAAAGCTTACATTTCCTGCGCGTTTTTTTCTCTTCTAATTTCCGTTTATTACTGAGGGCCTTCAACGTTTTATTGACCGTTCGAAACGCCAGACTAATAAATGAACGAAGCCATCGTCTAAACATTGTATATAAGTACCAGGGCACCATAGCCACATCAGAGATAGTCTCGTTCCGTCGGCATAATGCGACCGCCGCCGCCGGCCCCGCTCGTAACACTCCAGCACAGCTAAAACCGGGCGATTCGGTTTTATACACACCCCCTATAAAAGCAAAAGGACCGGGTATGGTCCCGGGATAAGTGGGGGGCCTGTATCTTTATATCTGCCCCCCTAAGCCCCCACTAGGGCATTATGACCGGGGGGTTCTTTGGACAGCTAAAAGAAATATCCGGTGGCCTTACCCGGCCAGTGGCGAGCAGCCGGTTATTCTTCTTGCAGTATTACCTTGCTTATTTACGAAGTAGTTAATCGCACCTCCCGCGGGTCGAAGCATGTTACCTCAAGATATTCAGATCAAGTAAACAAAGGGAAATTAAGTGCGGACATAAAAGGAAAACTTTATATTTGTTTGTGCACGGATCTAGGTATGTATGTATGTGAGAATATTTATCGATCCTGATGTCCGCTTACTTTATAGTATCAATAAAACTTACGAATCAGTTCTTTAGCGTGATTCTTCACATTTTTACCGACTTCAAAAAAGAAGGTTTTCAGTTTAAATTGTATATACTCGTGTGTATGTACATATGTGTGTACTTATGTATATTATGTACGCGATTATCTCACGTTTAACTGTACCGATTTTGAAGAGGTTTTCAACATAGTATTTGTAAGAATGAAAAGAAAGTTTCAGCCAGTTTTTTTTTCAAGTAAAACTTAAATAATCCATAATTAAAATTACCGATATTCATTAAGTGTAAAGCCTTAAGCTCGGGGGATCGTAAACTGAAGATAGCTTTGCTTTCGCCCCCGGGTAAGGGCATTTCCAAAATCATAAAAAAACCCTTTTCCCTTTCATCTGGCATTTACGTCCGACTATAAAACTCCTTTTAATATCTCATTATAAATTATGTAAAGTATTCTAGTATTCAGTACTAAAAACCTCGACTCTTAGCCGGGTTTAAGTTTACGTAATTAATAAAAATGAACCTTTTTTTGGGAATCACCATCTATCTATCATCTTTACCTCTGTATAAAATTATCTATCTAATATCATTAAGAAGAAAAAAAAATTGTTTGTTTGCTTCAAAACTACGGAACTGATTTGAAAAATTATTTCACATTTGGGAAGTTACACTATCTGTAGTCATAGGCTAAGGCTATATATATTTCATCCGAGTACGTTTACGACGTTTTTTTTATACGACGCGCGTGAAACCGCGGAAGACAGCTTGTCTTTAATATAAAAAAAAACTTTACAGTGAGTATTTGTATTTCTGCTATAGAATTATCAATGAACATTCGTCTGTAAGGACCAAAGTTTGTTTCTATAGTTTGATGTGAATGAAAAAACTCTGAAAAGAAAAAATGAAAACCGGAAAACACTAAACTATAATTAAACTATTACTTATTTTTCTAGTCACAATGACGTATGGAATTCAAGAACTTCGCTAATTCTAAAAACGTCAGCCTGTATATCAAGCAATTTTACAAAACATGACATCTGATAGTATTCGGACTCCCTTCAGAATTAATAACCATTCTGAACTAAAATATACTTACATACATATTTTTATCCATTCTAATCTTATGCACTTGTAACTGCAATTAAAAACTGAATCAATTAATATTTTACAAAAAAAACCTACGGAATGAATCTAGATTACAATTAAACTAACATATCTTTTTATTCCGTACAATTATCTTTATTAAGAAACATAAGACTAATTGAGATAAGGCTTATTTTATTATTCTTTCTTATAATTCATTTATAAGCTTTAAAAATAAATTGAAGATTGTAATGTCATAACTCGATTATAAGTTATTTGTTCATTTTAATCTAAGTAATAAAAAGTACATAAATAATAACGACTTCAAGCATTAACCTAGAAGTCTCACAAATGCTAAAATCCGCATCAAAATCGGTTCAGCCAAACGTGAGATAATTGTGCACAAACATACATTCATACATGTGAAACTTAGTACCTACTTTTTTAAAGTAAGTAAATAAAACTTTAAAGTGTTTCATTCAGGTGTTATAATTCTATTGGAAAAGTTATGTATATCAGTGCTAATAATCTCCAAATCATGAAAACAGTGCTAAAACTTTCAGTAAAGTAAATTACCGAAAGAGCCCTTAAGAGTACGCACACTGAAGACTAAACAGTCGATCGACAGATGGCCGGAAGTTATAAAAATCGTATTTTTTTTAAAGAAAACCATGAATTCAATATAAGGCAAGTTCATTGTTCTTCATATTAATTACTATTTATGCATACCTATTCAATATAGTAAGACTACATATTTACAACAACATAAATAGCTCTCAGTGTACTTTTATAGCTTGTAAATAACTCTGTACATATTTTTGTTGTAAATAAACTTACTCAAAATTTTAAGTCAGTCTGATACTTAATCGTTGTAATTTGCACACTCCCATACATATCCGTACTTATCAAGCCGATCAAATTGTCGGCCGACTAAAAAGTCGTCAGTTTACTAGTACCCTAAAACAATACCGCGCCTACTGAAAATCACGGCCAGAAATAAACGTTACGCCTAGTACCCGCCGATCACGCAATACTATCCCTGTTTATACCTCCTACGGTTTCTGCTACCCTGGTAATTCCGTGGCCCTTACGCCTGGTACTTTGTGTACAGCCTTGCGCCTGGTTAATTATACCTCCTTGTAGCTATGCACTCCTAGTACAGGGAATTGAAAATAACTCCTGGTATCTCCTGGTATGTTAATGAATTCATCTGTTGATTTGCTTATAGGAATTATCATAAGTTTTGTATGAGGTTTATTATTTCAAAATTCTTTTAAGAAAATTTTCAGACAGGTTATTGAAATCTGCAGTCAATCTTATTTATTGAAACACTTTCAGGTATATTGATACCGTTTAACTGCAATAAAACTTTTAATAAATTCATGTTATTTTCGAGTCCTAGTTATTAATAATTATTCTCATGTTTAAAAGACACACATTTTACAAAATACTTTCAGGAGCTTCTCCCAAAACATAATTTCTAATTGGATTTTTAAAATGTAATCAAGTGAACGCAGTCGAGCGACAGACGAAGATAAAACTTTTTCAAATTTTTAACTCCCTTCTAACTTCCAGATCTCAAAAATTAACACCAATTACACATTATTAAAAACAGTTTTATATCATTGTAATTAAACAATTTAGAAGTAAATAATTTCAGGTAAAAATAAAATTTTAAAACATAAACATCTTTTTATAGCCGGCGCACGTTGATGTCTTTTATTTGACACTTGAGAAAAGTCGTCTTTATTATTTAAGTCCTAGTTGCGGTTCCCGTGTTCTTGAAGGGAATTTGAATGACAACTTTGTATTTTTGTAACTTAGAAACGGTTTTATAGAGACGTAGTTTTCGAAAATGTGTTGTAATGGGTATTGAGACTGTGTAGATATTTGTCTATTTTAAAATTAAAAAGAATTATTCATCATTAAAGGCAAATAAAAAATGCAAAGGATTCGTCATAAAAGAAACTCAGGTGGTTACTCGGTAAATGGGGAAATAGTGTGCGAAGTGATAGAACTGAAAGAATATTTACTTGCAGAAGTCACGTAGAAAATTATCAGAAATCAGCTCCCCGCTCTAGTAAAACCTAATCTACCCGCATCTGCAAAAAAATACCGAAAAACAAGCCGTCTAACGTACCAGGAGACCAGAAAATTTCAAAGATATCGCCAACTCGTAATCGGGGACGTGGGCCAACTTGAATTTTGGGGTTTTCCCGCTAAAGTTCGGCTCAAAGACGTCCTCAAAGCCCCGATGTGGGTGGGCCGGGTACTAGGGTGGCAGAAACGGGTGGAGGTTTTGGGGTATCAAAGTTTACCCCCGTGGCGCGGAGGCTATACTTCGTGGAGGGAACTGCCTCTGCTACTTTGTTCGCCTTTTGGCTCGTGACAGTGGCACTTAAGGGAGGTACACACGGTCGCAGCGCTATATTAAAGTAGTATAATCCTTAGTAAGTTGGTGGCGCTTACTGACTTGGCAAACTTCGTTTGTAATCTCAGAGCCGAATGTCAGATGTAGATATTATCTGTAGCCTGAATTAAATTGATCTTGCCGTGTCTGGTATATGAGAAAATTTGGCGAAAGATACCCAGGAGATATACTTAGATTTGGTAATAAAAAACAACTTTTTTATTTTTACATGTTACAAATGTTAAAAATATATACAAGTTCGTCCTATATCATCAACTTACATATCAAAAGTTCAAAAAATTATACTCTTCGTTAAACATACAGTAACTTCAAGTGCACAGTAAGAAAATGTTACAAAACTTAGTAGGTAGCTTCAACCCTAACATGTTAAACTTTATGCTTACTTGTCTTCTCGAGTTAACAAATTTTCAAGCGTTAATCCACTTTTCTTAAAGGAACCGCGTCCTTATTCTGTAACGCCTGGAATTTCTATTGCTTTCATTTTAAAATATTTTTATGGCATTGAGATCTTATCTGGTAATATACATACATATTTGTAGGCATTAGATGGCTAATTTGGCTAAAACCCTTATCAGAAATGAATTTGAACAAATCCAATTTTACCTATTCAAAATTACAGCGATAAACACTGAATATATTTAGAAACAGCACTCATATCATATCATACCATTTATTGCATTTCATAATGTACATTAGATGGAAAATATAACACTCTAGAGTAATCATTTTGAAAATTGAATGAAAAACAATTTTCACGAAAAACTGATTGACATAATAAACTCTTGTCAAAATTATTGTTTTTAGCATGTGACAATCCAAATCCTCGAAATTCTGTCTACAAATCATTAGTGTTGTAAAATAAATATCGATACATTATTAGGGTGTCGACAATTACGATGAAATCAGAGCATTATAAAAAGCAATGACAGCGTGGGGTGACACTACCCTTTGTTTATTTTGTTTTGACGAACCTGTTACTTTATGATGCCCTGGTGCCTTAAGTAATTTTTTTTCTAATATAATAAAATAAATGGCAATTTTTTCAGCCTTTAGAAAGAAACTGACATAAGAAAACTTAATAAAACTATGTTCCAAAAAAACCTTTTCCTAAGATAGTTTGAAAAACTCAGGCCTAACGTGAGATAATCACGCACAAAATGTACACACATACCTACAGGTCAAAGTGAGAACCTACTTTTTTTAAGTCGATTAAAAATACACAACAATACTTCTAACGTACCTAATTTATTTCCCAAAATCAAACAAAAAAATGTTTCCGCACAAGATCCGAACCCCCATACGCACAGTGCAAAGTCGACACTCCACCACTGCACCCTCACAGCTTAAGATCCAATGACACGTCACAATTCACATCAATGGAGCGAGAAGCCGTTCGCTTGTCAAACTGCCGAAGGAATTATTAAGCAGCGATCATACCGCCTTGCGATTCTGAGCGCCTAGTAATGCTAGGTGAATATGAAATCTTTAAATGTATGGAACCCGCTGGTTTTTCTAATCATAGAAAAGTTTTTGTGAGGTGCTAATAAATTATCACTCTGAAGACGAAAGAAGTTAATGTAGTGCAGTGCTTTATAACATAAAAGAAATATACATACATAAGTCATCTTGACATCAATTGAAAAACTAGAGTATGTGAGAGTACTTGATACTGATAGACAATGTCGAGATATCAAAATATGTATTTGTTGTGAGACCTATTTTCGTAAATGCAGTGTGTATTGAACTTTGTGTAAAATTAGAGAACTCTAGTTACTTAATGAATCTGACTTTAGCTTTGGGAGCGATTTCAAATGTAATTACCCTACCGCCATAATAGTAGTTGTAGATGAAAATTCACGCGACAGTAAACCCAACATCCCTCGCTAAGAGAAATCTGAAACTTTTATATAATAACGACGAAACAACGCGGCCTAAACCTACAAAGGTCAACAAGGGCCTGAAAAGGGAATATGTAGGTCCCTAACTCGTGAGAAAGGCCTCAAAGGGTCTGACCGACCCTAAAAAAGTATATAACCCGAGCGGTAGGTACCAGGGTTCCATATAAGCGAGGCATCTTCCTTCTGTGCCTCCGAGCCAGGGAAATGTTAAGAAGGGTCCGGGAGGGACAGGAAGCCCCCTCCCCATCCGGTGGGGTGGGGGGTGCGTTGGGGAAAAAATTCTGTCGAGAGGACCGTGTACCCTTGGCTCGACCCGGCGCCGCCGTCTGCGCCCGTAATTAGTGATGCGGCGTGAGTCGGGCTGCTGCCCTGTCGATAATATCGACTCGATGTTTTTGTGAAGTTTTGTCTCAGTTGCTGTAAGTTTTGATATAAGTTGTTATTTTAGCTATAAGAGTTTTTGCCACCTTTTGCATTGTGTCATGGTAAACTGTTGTAGAAGAATAAGACTTCTAAATAAAATTTTGAAAAATACGTGTAGATATGAGATGTGTTATCACATGGCTTGTTCAATAAGTTTTAAAGGCAAAGTACATAGTTTTAGACACATAATTTTAATCACCATCATACTTATAATTTGTATACCCCTGGGATACTTAAATGTGTGATATATGAATACCGCGCAAACCGATGTAACTTAACTTCGAAAAACAAGTTTACTTTACGCCACCTGATTCATAGTACCATTTTTGAGGCTTTCATTTTTGATACTTTGCTTACTCTTCAACTAGGTGTCCTTATTTTCATAAAAAAAACCTTTATCGACAATGGACAACATTATCGAGCAACAGCCCCATCACTAAAAGATTATGACAAGATACAGAGCGCAGGGCTGCTAACGACGACCGGCGAGCTGTCAAAAGAACCTACATTAATGTTATTATAACTTTTTCCCGACACCCTGTATATACGTAGAACGCATCCTGTACACGCCTTAGCGCTTGTGTGAACACTGCTCATAGTTTTTTCTTAGGCGTTGCAGTTTTTTCTGAGTGTACGTAGAATGTTGAATTTCGCTTAAATGTATTTGATTTGAAGTTGCGTGTGGTAAGCTCCTAGCTGTTATGCGATCCTGGTGTATTATTATAAAGGATTTTAAAATTCTAAATTAAAACAATGAAATAAATAAAATAACTATTGCTATGGGAATATGACTATTTTCGGTTTGCAAATTTAAGTTTTCTTTCATATACTGATGTTTAATTAACTAGGTTTTTTAATATTCTACTTTTCACAGTATTTCGTGCTTAATTATAACTTAGCTGAAAAGTATAGTACCAAATCGAGAGAAAAAGTGACAAGACCATTATTTTTTCACTTACCTTTCAGTAGCTGCATCATATTTTTGTAAATGGTGATTTTCCTTACCTGAAAAGAGACAAAAATATATTATTTTCTACATAGTATTATGGTAAAAGAATCTACATACCATGTATTTTACTTAACTAAGAAAAAGGGGTAAAACATTTAACGATTATTCCTTTTAAATAAAACAACGGAATTTAATTACTAAGTCAAGATTAAGAAGCGATATTTCGGGTTGAATAGATTTTATTTAGTCAAGTGCTTTATGGAAAAGTTATTTAATCGTTGATTTTGGATAAATAGGAAATTGTTACTTAACATTATCTGTTATTATTATACCAAACTGTTATAATCTTTCAGATTGATAATATTAAAATGTAAGTCTATTCAAATGACCTACCACCTAGACTCGGTTTCATTGGTTACCGATAAAGTGTCAGTTAGTTATCTTATAGTTAATGCTATCTGCCAGATAAAAGCTGCTTATAATTTCTGCCAGATATGGCTAGTAGAGACCTGTAAACCAAAAGTTATAAGTACTTTATCTGTTTGATAAACTTCTGATAGGTTATCGGAGACTTTATCAGTGACCGGTGAAACTAGCCAAATATAATTGGTTTGATCAATTAAGTTTTGGGTAGTTCAGTACTTTTTTGCAAACATGCGATATTACATAAATGTGATTTCAAGATTTTGAATTAACTTCTTATTGGTTCAGATATTCTCCTTAATGCGAACACTAAACACGTGGTTTAAAAGTTACTTGCATAACATTAGTTTAATTTCCTTTTCATGAATACATTTGAATATTTTATCTGTCTTTACGTCTACCTGTTGCTAGACTTTCAAGACAATAGATATGTATAGCTACCACAAAATTGTTAGTAAAAACAGTGGTAAGTTGCTAGTGAGTGAAAAGCCAGTAACCAAGGAACACCAAAACAAATCAAACTTATCAATCAAGTTACTGAAAAGGTCACAATCAAATTGCAAAAAGACGTAACGTACAACGAATTGGTGAGATTGTGTCGTGATTGCGGTCCAGCGACTGACAACCACTTACATAATATCCCATCGGTTAGGCAACAAACTTGTATGTTTACGCTCACAGCTACCTCCAGCCCCCAGGGTCCGCGGGGCGGGCCTATTGGACATTTTGTATAAGTGTAGGGCCGAATGCCTCGATCCCAAGGCAAATCCCTTTCGGTGGGTTCGCTGGACCCTTTTCGAAAAGGTCTAGCGACCGTGCCCGAGCCCCGAATTTGCGGATTTTTAAGGTAAAATTTATATAGGGGTGGCGGCCGTATGAAATGTGGACGGTGCCAGCATTATATTTTTAAGTTTAGGCGCTGGTTGGCCAATTAAACTGTGATCTTCATACGTTTTGGGCGTAATGAAGTCTTCAGTGATTTTGCTGGTAAACGAGGGCAGTCATTTTTGTGTGTTAATTAAATTAATAAATTCTGCTTTATACTTAGAAATAAGTCAGCTGTCACGGGAAGTTATAAAGGTTTATTTTATAATTGGTTTTTATTTTCACTGAAACATATTAGAAAAAATATGAACTTTATTGTCGGAAGCAGTTTCAAACACACATAAAAATGCGTCCTGTTTTGTACGAGGCTACCGCCTTTATAGGTCACAGGCAATGAGATATTTTTATTTTCCTTCGGCGAACACAGGATGTCCCGCAAATAGGCAACAAAAGAAAATTATTAATTGAAGAGTAAATATGAAAGAAAAAATACCATTACCGGGATCACATAAGCCCTAATTGGTTTCAGCGTGCGAGAACACAATCCCTCACTAGCATTGCGTATCGCGAACGTTTATAAATAGTGTTGGCGGGTGTGGGGCAGGCAGCACGCGAGCCTCCTACCTACCTATGCGGTCCTGGTACTTAGTCCCGGACCCTTCGGACCCTCGTCGACCCGGGCTAACTAGATAACGACGATATCGGGTGAAACGAAACTAAAGGAAAAGTATTTGTAGCTCTGCTAGTGTGGAAACTACTACGGAATTAGGATGGGGGAATTGGGTCGCGTTATCCAGTGGTAAATTAACATGTTTGCGCGCTGACTCGGCCCTTTCAAACTTATAGTGAGCTTTATAAGCATTTTAGTTCACAGACCCTAGCGGTTTGTTTGATAATCACGAAAGTGACAAATTAGGAATGTTTGATGCCGACCGAACAACGTTTTATTTAATTTTTCTTTACAAAGCTGGCACTAGCGACTCTCACAACTTTTTAGAAAATTATTATTTTCAGAAAAGCTACTTAAGTTAAATACTAATTCCACAAACTTATATTATCAACGTGAAACTGGATGTTCCTTAATCACAAAAAAATCTTCGAAACAGCTTTTAATGAACTTAACATTAAAATATAGCTTATCCTTTCATTATAATAACACATACCTAAATAATCTAAATAAATCTACTTGTTATCCGTATGTATGTGGGAAGAATTTCCTTCTGCACGTGGGTAAAACCACGTTAAAACCCTAGTACACAATATATTCAAAATAAAACTTAAGCTAGACCTTTGAACGCCTACTATAAAAACCCTTTTTCATTCATTCATGAAAGGATGCGAATTCACCCACTTTCGATTCATCAGTTTTCCCGATTAAATTAAAAAACGATTACATTAGACAGTTTGAAAAATACTTCATAATTATAATGTAGTTCGTAGATTACAACAGAAATGATATCTACGCATAATTTAATAAACAAAAAACACAAGAAAAATAACACAAGTCATTTGATGTTACTAAACGTCCGACAAAGCTTTTTTCTTAATTAATTAAGTCGCAAATTGATTACTTTCGACGGGCAGAAAGGTATAAAAAGCAGGGTGTAGGTACCAGGAGCACAGCGGGCGGTGGGGGTGTACCGTACCCCGCCTTACGTTGCGAGTGGGAAATGTGAAAGCAGACACACGAACCCCGCTGCTGCCCCGGTACTGAGTTCAGAAAAAAACCTTAGACGTTTTTGTTTTTAAATTAATTATTTTATTTTTTTGTACGACCAAAACTGAATTAGAGAAACTGGTACTTTGAACTTCTTTGGCATACATAAAATATGTTGTGTCATAAGGTCGCATAGGTATACGATGTGATGCACTTTGTCCTCAATTACACTCGTTTAAATACAATAAGTAAAGAACTAAATTAGCTGCTATGGTCTGGTGCCATAACTTAGAAAGTGTCATAGAGATGAAATTATATCAAAATACACTTTGGTGTACATGAAAGTTTTTTTTTGTAATTAGGTAACAAATAAATATCCAAATCTTAAAGTTGGAGGCGTTATAGTTTCTAAAAGACGTCTTATATAGGTATAATATTCCAATGACTATCCTCCAACATAAAACAAAATATAAATCACTAAGCACAAGCCTTTTCTGCATCCAGTACATTAGACGGCCGTGCCCGTACTACTAGTTATTATTTACCGGCTTTATCATTTCGAAAATTTCATATTCCCCGCACTTGGACGCTTGAGGTTTAAAAGCGTGAGCGGCCGGGGGGGTTGAGGGTAGCTCTACTTTTTGCCTACAAACAGCCCGCTTAGTACTCAGCTAGCTACCAGGGGGACATAGGGTGTGCAGAGCTAAGAAATAATAACGGTGGAGCATGCAAGAGGGGCGACTGGACATAGTTTTTGTGACTGATGCGATCCTAATGACTTGGTTTGTTTATTTTTACTTTGGTTTTAGTTTTTGGATGTGTGTGTGATGTGATTATAGTGTAGTTAGAGAGTATGGTGTATAATTAAATTATATAGGAATGTTTTTCGTAAGAACAAAGCTTAGGTCCTAAAAACCATTTTCTAAAATGATGACAGCATACATTTGTATATACTTCTAAGTACGAGTAATAAATTAACCGATTCGATAAAGCTTTACTAAAATATTCCTCTGTTATTATAGCGAATTAATTTAAACCAACTAAAACCGGTGACGTCATAACTCATAAATAATACGGGAGCGTACACATGGGCGTACTACGCCGTAGCAGCGCGCCCTCCGCAGAACTTGCTACGCCGTAGCAATAATCAACTAATCATCTCTCGTAGCAACACAAAGAAACTTAGAAACGCACAAACATACCTACTTTACAGTCATGCGATTTTTAATAACGCTCTCCCCTGCCCACTGGGGTAATAAGAAAAAATAAATAAACCCCTGTTCAGATGTGCATTTGCAAAAAAAGTAAAACTAGCTTTTTTCTTTTTAAGTCTTCTTTGCAAATATGTGAAAGGCAAAAATAGAAAGATCTCGAAATTCATTTTAGTTGTACGTGTTCAGCTAAACCGCAGACGGCGCCACGGGGCGGCACATAGTCGGCACGAGTCTGCCAGCTAACCCATCAGGGTCCCAGTATTTTTAATGAAAGCTGCGGCGTCGGGCGGTCGTACTGTACCGTATTAATCTTGGCGGACGGTAACCTCCTGCGCGCCCCTGCTTGCCTAGTAGGTGGTGCCCAAGGAACCCGGCGAGGGGGCGAAAATTTTCCCCGATTTTTCTCTATTTTCCCTACTTTTTCGCTGCATGCATTATGCAGGGTGGTACCCGGTACGAAAATTTATCGATGCCAAAATAAAAGTAATGTGCTCTATGCGAGACTCTCTGAGAAATTCCTTCAGGAACATGCATTGGGTTTAATTGCTCAAGCGAATTATATGGGATTTGAAGAATGAAAAACTTTTAAAAATTAACTTTGGCAAAGGTTTTGTTTATCTTGTGAATAGAGGTTTTATTATTAAAACTTTTATTTACACAAACAATATTAAATGACCTTTGAAATACGTCATATTTTTAATTGTCAATTAAATATGAGTAACATCATTTTGGTGTGTCCAAAAATTCAAACAATAACCACTTTTAGATCTGTCACAATTTAACTGGAGAGACACAGACGGACAACCACACCAACTACAGTCATTGTTATGCACCGACTTTGTTTGCGATTCCGATCGCTTTCACTTCGACTGTTTTGAGTTTTTCAAACAGTCGTGATATTTTCATTACTGTTACCTGTTGATCAAAATTACTCGACTTTTTATTTTAAAACATTCTACAAAATTCGATCACATTAAAATACCAGTACCTCAGCGAAGCTCGACTGAAAAAGTTCTGTAAACTAAACTTGCAACTATTCTGTGAACATTGCAATGTCGAACAAGACAGATTGTCGTTCACTTTTCGCAGTAGCAAGCAAACACAGCTTCAACAAACCACACGACCTCAAAAATCACGCATCAATACAAAAAAGTCCTGACCGTTTATTTTTCATTTCGGCGGGAAACGAGGAAATTACAAGCGAGTAAAAAATACGTCTCGATCTTCGACGGCGAAAAAAAATCCACCGAAAAGGAAGCAAGCGACCATTAGGGTATTATCGGGCAAAAAGGGAGGGGAAAAAATCAGAAAAAAATTGCTAGAACCACCCCTTTCCTTTTCGTGAGCGTCGCCTGTACCCCCCTGGTCTACATTAGACCCCCCGCGGCCAGGGGGCGCATGTATGGGGTGAATTACATAAACGCCAGGTGAATTTGGAAAATTAAAGTTCCTATTAGGTGGTAGCACTTAGGTGGACCGAGGCTCGCCTTAATTGTGGATGCCACACGACAACCACTTTTGTATACAATTAAGATAGACTCCAATTTATTGGCGTGTTACAGGGTGAACTTTGGTCACGGAAAATTTACTATAAAAACTGTTTGAATATACGGCCCGATTATTCTTATAACGTGTACGAGAATTTCCATAGAACCAAAGAACTTTATTTACTTTCTTATACGAAAAACTAACTTAGCGTAATTACAGTTTTTGAGTAATTTTCTGTATCAACTATCAACACTTTTTGTTGCTACGAAGTGAAAAGATCCAATTTTATACATAGTTTTCTACACGATAATTCAAGGTGTAGTACAACTAATTTTATCGACATTTCAATTCCAAAGTGGAAAAATACCCAAGTAATTTAGGAAAAACTACGATATTTTTTTCATAAAATCACGACGAAACACCTCTAAAACTCATTTACTAAAAAGATTCTTGAAACAAAAATCAGTGCGAATTCCCTCGGCTACCAGGGTAGCAGAGCATTCGTGGAGCTAGCGCGCCATTTCAAAAGAAACCCGAAGGGACGCTAACGAGGAGGTCGAGACACGCGTCAATATCAAAATAATTCATATGTGACAATAATTAAGAGGTTTCGTCCCTCCCACTCCCTTCAGGGGCCAGGAGGCATGGGGCGACGGGGGTGCGGAACCCCGTATGACTCGATAGGTACCCGACCCTACCCGGTATCCGAAGTGGCGGATTGGATTCCGTATTAAGATTATTTTCAGTAAAAACCCTCGAATTTCTAACGTTAAACGTAAGCGTTGTCAAAGATCAGAATGGGTTTCTAGATAAAAATTCTATTCAAAAGATAACTTTTGCAAGGTCAGCTTCACTGGATGGCACGATTTACTTTAGCGCTTTGGATATCTCTTGTCAGAAAGCACCTTATAAAAAAATCTATCTATAAATTCCTCGATTTCCTACATTATTTTAAAAATCGTCAAATTAGAAAAGGCAAAAGGAACAAAAAAGAATATATCTATCATAGGACCGGTTTTATCCTTTGTTCGACAATAAAAAATCGGATCTGACACGGAAACCTGCCGATCCCAATTCAGCTAAGCGTGATGTTTAGCAATTTGACCATCATAGCTACCACAGCTACCAGGCTCGCATAAAACATGAGAAGTACTAATTCGCAGAGTTAATAGCGGCGCACCTACGCGACGGGGTCCGAAATGATTATTTAATAGAAAGCCCCCACTACGGTCCAGGGGGGACGAGACCCTAGAAAAAGTTTTGCTGCCACGTCTATCAAACTGAGGGAATGGATACAGAAATATGTGGAGATGCTGCTGAAATAATTTTCATCTCAGGCCAAAGACAGATGGGTATTGTACGGACTTGACTACTATCTTTATATCAAGGTACTCAATTAAATATTAAACAACAAATTAAAAAGTCGTTATTATCCCAACATGGGAATTCAATATTCTGACATAGGACACCCATATGACACCACAAAGACATCCAAATTAATATGTAAAAAAAACCTTTATTAGAATTAAAATCAAACGTTATAAAGCCTGTTTTAAACGAAAATATTACAATAAAAATATTTTAATCGAAGTCGACTCCTTTCCCGTCACTGTCCACAATTTCTATGAGCCCAAAACTAATAGGAGTCGTATGCGGTTTATTATAACAAGTTAGAACAAACGATTATGTGAATTTGAGGTGCTCGCCATACCTCACCTACATTATCATGTTATGTAAAGTGTAGCTTGTAAAATTTTGTGTTGAAATATGACAAATATGACGTAACTACAGAAATATAAAAGAAAAATTTTGACAAAGAAAATTGTATCTATCAGTGTCTTAATAAAATGTCTAGGATTTTGGTCCTTAAAGTCAAAGGTTTGATTCTCGTGTTAAAATAATCGACTTTACAGTGTTATCGACAAGATATGATGAGAAAATATCAAAGTTGACAAGAGATGCAGATAGGAAAATATTTGTCAAAAGGAAAATTTGTACTTAGTTAATTTCTTAACACTTGTAAAAAAATGAAAGATAAGAAAAGAAAGTCATCATCATCATCCTCCGAGCCTTTTTCCCAATCATGTTGGGGTCGGCTTCCAGTCTAACCGGATTCAGCTGAGTACCAGTGCTTTACAAGAAGCGACTGCCTATCTGACCTCCTCAACCCAGTTACCCGGGCAATCCGATACCCCTTGGTTAGACTGGTGTCAGACTACTGACTACTACTACTACATACAAACTTAGAAAGATAAGTAAAGAAAGTACAGAGAAAAAAATAATTACCCCCAAATAAGTACCAGGAAATCATAAAACACAAGAAGATAATGTACCTATATCACTAAAAGGGAGACGCTGTCATGTAGATAGATATAGGGTACATAGGGTTAGCAAGGGCTCCCGAGGGTTCCGATGCCCTGGGCTTGGCACACAACGATACCAGGATGTCATAAATTACGTAAAGGTTAGTTATTATGTTCCTCTAACTTTATATTTACATCAATGAAAGTAACTGCGGTTTTCAATAACCTATCTGACAACACATGGATCGGTTATTGAAACCTGCAGTATGTTCATGTTCTTACAAGAAAAACTTTGATTTTGTATATCAAATGAAAAAGTATAAATAGCATTACTTTAGTCCGCGAAAGTAACAGAAAATGTATTAACTTAGTCGAACCAGTTTTACTAGAAGTAGAACAACAAATTGTGTAACTTTCAGTCAGTAGGCTTCATGTCGAAAACTACTAGATTTCGCGGTCTCCCTCCTATTACAAAGACTTTTTTAAACATTGTCATAAGAAGTTATTAAATCAGTGGAAAATAAAAATAGTTCAAAAGTACCATATCCATTTCTTCGAATATCCCGAAAGTCCTTTGCGTATCCCGGTAGCGGATTCAGTAATGATTTACGCACCCTTTAAACATTTATTGGGACTCCCGGATAACTTATGCAACCCTAGTTTTTTAGTCCACCCGTTTGCTAAATAAATAAAATGGATTGCTACTACTACTGCATTGATTTGAAGAATTATTTAATTTAGCTAAAACACTGCAGACTAAACAGTCGGTCGACAGTTGATAATTTTAAAGAAAATCTTGATTCCAATAAAAGTTTTCAGTCAATCTGATACCGGCTAAATATCTGCCGTCTTATCACAAAAAGTTTTAAACGTCAGTTTATGCCTTGTCTAAAAAAATGTCAAATTATGACGTTGACATAATGGTTCATTTTGCAGCCAAAATTTTATTAGACAAGTGTAAAACAGGGTTTAAAGTTTTTGTAGTAAGGCCCCTGATCTTTATAATATGCGTACTACCATTTATCTTCATACTGATTTATGAGCCCAAACAAAATATCGGCCGACTAAAAGTTTGCAGTGTGCACTAAATGTACATACTTTGTATGTAGAATGGAATATAATATACATACTATAAGCCACTTATATGAGCTGCGAAATATCGTAGTAAAATACATATACAGCGTATTAAGTTTACATAGTATGTGTGAAGAGAATGTAAGTCGCTTCCAGTTTAATAATCTGCAATTTTCGTCGAATAAGCTTATAGGTACTAAACCTTCTGACTATTTCCAGATATTACAAAATCCTGCACCAGAACAAAAAGTAGCTTATCAGTACTTTTATAAGGAGTTACAAACATCCATTCATCCTTTCTCATATAGTGTCAAGTGTGATTGAAAAGATCATCATCATCATCCTCCGAGCCTTTTCCCAATCACGTTGGGGTCGGCTTCCAGTCTAACCGGATTCAGCTGAGTACCAGTGCTTTACAAGAAGCGACTGCCTATCTGACCTCCTCAACCCAGTAACCCGGGCAACCCGATACCCCTTGGTTAGACTGGTGTCAGACTTTCTGGCTTCTGACTACCCGTAACGACTGCCAAGGATGTGCACTGACAGCCGGGACCTACAGCTTAACGTGCCATCCGAAACACAGTCAATGGTGTCTAAGATATACTTAGAAAGTACATACAAACTTAGAAAAGTTGCATTGGTACTTGCCTGACCTGGGATCGACCCCGCGCCCTCATACTTGAGGTTGGTCCTTTACCCACTAGGCCACCACGAATTGTGATTGAAAAGAATCTGCGAAAAAGTGTGTTTTAGTTTACGGCAAAAACAAAAATGTTTATCTACTTATTAATCTTCACAGCGATCTATCTACAGTATCAGTACCGAACTATCAAAGCTCAGTTTTAAAGACAACCCGAGGCAAACTGCTCGCTTCAATGAAAAATCGCTCACAAGTCAACGTGGAAAAGTTTTTTCAGGGAAGCTAAAGCTTAGAAAGCTAATAGTCAGACAGACTGTCAATCTGTACGCGCTATGTAGGTTAATAAACACAGTTAAAAATTATTTTCCTTCGCTTAATGTTTTTGCGGCATTGCGTGTAGACACCTCGTGCCTGCGAGTTACTAGGCGCTAAGCTAGGCGTGGAGGTGGGTGGGACTCCTACCCTTCGCCTTACTAGGTACATGTGTGAATTTACTACGGCGCCCTGCAGGCGGCAAGCAGCCTCGCGACTAATTCCGTTAAAATTCTCCGTTGGTGTTATGCTCGCCTGGTAGCTACAGTAAGTAGGGTAAATGACAACGGGGTGGTTGCCAGTTGGCTGGCACCCGCCCCCGTGGCGCAAGGGCTTTAGCTCGCGTTTATTTGCGACTAGCTCTTCAACCCGACTTGGCACGGTGTGAGGGTAAATTCAACTTGGTTGATTTAAACGTGCTGCCAGAATAACAGTAAATCCCGCTTTTTACTTACTACTGCGGCGGTACAAAAAGGAAGGTAATGCATTTTTTTCTTTTTACACATTTCATGTTTAGCTCGTAAACGTTGGCTATGGTTTGCCTGACTGACCTACTAACTAACACACGTCACAATCTCAGTGCTTGCAGCACGCGTACAAAACAAAGCAATTTGAGATCGAAATCGCAAAACAAGGATGTGGGATCAAACTACATAATATAGGCTATATTTACATTCGAATAAATATTAAAATGTGTTGCACGCGCTGGGTTTTTACGTCATTCTATATAAATAAAAGCAACCCTACAGATGCGGTCGGGTGTCTAGCGGACCCTCATGGTAATGAAACGTAGAATCGATCGCTGGGGGACCAAACTTAATTATGTCACCGCTCAAGGTCGCGATGCATTCGCACATAAATTCACTTTTAGATGAATTGCTTTTGAATAAGTTCGTAATTGCAATCTTGAGGAGTTTTGAAAGCAATTTATGGCGTTAATACGATTACACAAGAGTACTGTAATTACAAATCTCTTGCTTGATAGTTTTGATAATGTTTTAGATATTCTAATTATGTAACGTTATTTTAACTAATCACATTCCCATGATATTTTAACTGGAACAAAACAGCAGTCGGTAAGTTTGTACATACAATAACCCAAAGTGAATTGTTTGCTACGGAATCTAAAGTAAATTAACAATTTGGACGCAAACATTGCCCGGGGATATCTAAGGACAGCAACATTATTTTAATGTACCGGTTTCATGATAGCTCGACGTGTAAAAAGATAATGTTGGTTGAAAATGAAATTGGTCAATAAAAACTTTTCTTTCAAGTTTTACGCAGTGCTTTATTGAATTTAGTGAAGTACGTTTTTTACTGAAAAACCTGTGTCGTTTGCAATATCATATTACCTATGAGTATGATCAATTAATTGGTAGTTGGTTGGTATGTTAGACGATTTTAGTATAACATACAAGTGCGAATTAGAATAAATTTTGACTGTGTTTAGGTATTTACTCATTATTACATTTTATTTTTGACAATTTTCCATGGATAGATAATAATTACATAAAGCAATTACAAACATACGACCATGTATCGCTCTAAACCTATGTAGGTATATGACGGAAAGCCAAACCACAAAGTTACCTATCGCTTTCAAAAACAAAATAATTATAAAAAAATTAATATTTGAAGATAGTTTTAA